>NC_092812.1:60795510-61495444 GCF_040954645.1 Diabrotica undecimpunctata
GGTTCCATCACACATTGGACTTCAAGGAAATGAAAAAGTAGATTTTCATCCCAAGAAAGCAATACGCAATGCCTCTTTAGTGTAAGTAATCTTAGTAGTGTTTGTTTCCGACTACAAATCGTTAGTTAAAGAATGTGATAAATGAATGGGAATCGATTTTTCACAATCAACTCTAGACATCGTGAAGCCTTCAACCGAATCTTGGTGCGAGATAAACTTAAATCGCCAGCTGTTTGTTAACCTAACCTGTTTACGTATAGGTCATAGCAGACTAACTCACATCTACCTAATGTAAAAATCAAATCGTCCTATTTGTGACTTATATAAATGTGACATTAATGTAACACATATCTTAATAGAGTGTCCTCAATATATTAGTGAAAGACAAAAACATTCAATACCTAACAATATCATATCATATAAGCAGTCTTAGGAGCACATTGCAAATGTACAAATATATTTAATAACTTGAAAGATATTTATGTTTTAAACAAACTGTAACTGTTAACGTTTTGTAAATCCTATTTACAAATTGTAAATATAACAAACTTTCCTAATTGTGAACCTAATAATTAATCAAAAATACTATTTAGATTTGATATTTATGTATTAATAATTAGTACAGCTAATAAACCAAAGTGGTTGATGCTGTTATCAATAAAATAAAAAAAAGATTGAAATTTATGGTAAAGGCAAATTTGATATCATTGGAGGTTTTGGACGTTTGGTTATTGATCACTAAAAAAAATATTTACACAATTAAGTCGATCATTTTACAAAGTATGTCTACCTTTTTACATAAAAACAACAAAACTGAAATAACATAACGAGAAATGATAAAAAATATGATAAAAGAGCACCAGTTTAATATAATTTTTGATGAATATCCTACCATTCAAAATATTTTAAACAAAATTCGTAAAAGACAAAAATAATAAAAATAGTATTCACAGCTACTGATGTTCCATTTTGATTTGCTTTAAATGAGAGATTTATGCATTTATTACCACCCAATCACCTACACAATCTACAGCTTCTTCGACATCAAATTTCATACCAATAACATATTCAGCATGGTAGAATAGAAACTATTTAAGTACTGTTGGCGTGGTGCTTTATCTCTATTCCACTTTGCCTTTTTATAACTTGGAACGATCCTCTTTTTGAGACCTTTGTCTCCCTTTGCCCTTACAAGTTTAGATTATACATTAAAATAAATTTTAAGCGCACGGGAATGGCTCGAATATTAAAGTGATAATATACATAAATTCTTAAGCTTTAACTTTCAACTTAGCGGCTAAATTCTGTTTGAAAGGTTATTTAAACGGGTTGCCAAACTTTCTGAAGACACATAAATGAAGAAGCAGGACTTTTCTAAATTTAATTATGCAAAAATATACCAACAGCACCTGAAAAATACAAAATGTTTTTTAACTTTTTCGAACAAACTTTTAAAAAGGTGAATTTTGTTAATTGGAATCTGCCGTGTTTTAATGTCTCCCCGAAGCAAAAAGTTAATCTGGACTAATTGAAAGAATATCAAAAACTGCCAAACATTTAATAAGGTGACCAAAACACATTCTACTCATGTCAGAGTGATTTCACAAAGATATTTGTTAAAAAATTAATTATTATCATACTCATAATTTAAACTTCATGAAGTTTATTTTAAAATAAGGGCTAGGTACATGTTAAAATTATTTTGAAATTTAAAGGGCGTCCTAATAAAGTGCGGCGTATCAAATTTATATTTTTTCTTATGGGACACCCTATATTTTATTGCATTTTCTAGTTGTCGGAAAAAAATAAGGTATAGTTTCATAACTCTTCCCTTTACCTATGTGCAGAGTGTTCTGAGTTATGTGGAATATTCTTAAAATGTAAAGCTTTAAACGAAGACTCATTCCTAACTTATTTAAAAAATTCTAATAAAATTGGTTATACCTCTAAATAGTTATATATAGATTGAATGTATTTCATGATTAATTATTAATTATTTATTTACAGGGTGTTCAAAATTTGTAGTTTCATTATTGGATTATTCAATGTGTAATATAAGGCTTATTTTAAATATAACACCCTATATATTAATGAATTATTATATTAAAAAAATTTTAACTTTCGAATGTTATAGGGATGTCCTATAACTGGGAGTATAGATTTTGCGTAATTTAAAATTTTCTTTTCGATTTCAAAATATTTATAGTTGTTACTCTCGATTTTTAAACCCATTATTTTGATATATTTGATATAAACGAAATCAATGTAGTTGTAAACAAATGTGTACACTTTTACTTGCTGATACACAACGATTCAAAAAGAATTTTAATAAAACAAATAATACAAAATAATACAAAATGAACATAAATAATACAAAATAAACCACAACTTACTATATTATACGCAAAAAAAATTTTTAAAGAAGACTCATTCTCGACTTATTTAAGCAATTATAACAAATTTTTTCTTACAGCGAAATAGTTGGGTAATTGTTAAATTTATTGCATTATTGATTTTTAAACATTTATTTACAGGGTGTTAAAAACTTTGGATTTTCAATTTTGGATTATTCAATATTTAATATGAGGCTTATTTTAAATGGAACAAAAAGTTTCCTCTTTTGAATGGTATAAAGATGTCCTATACTTAAGTCTTATAGTTTTTGCTTAATTTACAATTATTTAAACTCTTCATCGGTATACATATTGATTTTAAAACAAAAGATATAGTTAGTTAATGTCATTGTATGACATTGTCATTTTCTGACATTACGGTCTGGTAATTGTCAAAATATAAACATTCGTGTGTAATATTTAACTTTCATTGTTCCTAAAAATGAAGAATTACGCTATCCATGAAAGAGCCGACATGGTACTTTGCATTGGAGAATGTTTGGAAAATAGTCTCTTAACTTTTTAAAGTTTATGCTCAAAAGTATCCTGATAGAAGACACCCACAAAAGGAAGTTTTTGAGAGATTGCTTAATAGATTCCGTGCTACTGGTAATGTTGCATACAAAAAGGTAAATAAAAATAAACCAGTTATTGATGACAACGTTAACGAACTTGTCCTGCTTTCTGTTACGGAAAACCCAAATATTAGTACAAGAAAAATTTCGGGTGAATTAGAAATTAGTTAAACTAATGTACGTAAAATACTTAAGACCAACCACTTTCATCCATATCACATTCAACTTCACCAGTATTTGACAGAACAAGATTATGGTAACCGTTTAAATTTTTGTTTATTGACTTTAGATAAAGTTGGAGAAGATCCTGATGGTTTTAAAAATGTATTATTTTTACAGACGAATCGACTTTTCATAATAATGGTGTAATAGACATAATTTTCATTATTATGACACAGAAAATAAACATTTATTTCTTACTGTTGATCGCCAACACCGATGGAGTGTTAATATTTGGGGCGGCATTATGGGCGAGTACGTTATCGACCCGTATTTTTTTGACGGACATCTCAATGGGACAAATTTCTTAAATTTTTTAAAACAAGATTTTTGGACGCTGCTTGAGAATCTTCCACTTAGCCGACGAACAAAAATGTGGCTCCAGTTGGACGGACTCCTGCTCATTTCTCACGTGATGTTAGGAACTACCTTAACAGGAAATTTACAAACAGATGGATAGGTAGAGGTGGTTCATATAATGGCCCCCTAGGTCACCAGGACTAACCAAGATGGATTTTTATAAATGGGGTTATATTAAAAATATTATATATGCTACACCTCCTACTACTAGAGATGACATGAAATTAAGAATTACAAACGCGTTTGCTTCAGTAACACCTACTATGTTAAATAATGTAAATAAATCATTCGAAGATAGAATCGCTTGTTGTATTGCACAAGATGGCAAGCAATTTGAATGAACATCTGTTACATACCTGAACATTTTTTACTTATAGTAACTTTTGGATTATTTTGTATTATTTATGTACATTATTCATTTTGTATTATTTTGTATTATTTCTTCTTTTATTTTTATTTAAATAGTAAACTTATTTTAATACTTAAAATAATAAAAAAAATTAAACATAACGTTAATATCTACGTCATTTTTGAAAACTGTAACCTCTGCGCAGTTGCCTTTCACTTGAGGAATCGTAGAAAATCTAAAAAAACATCAGATTTTCAACAATTTTTTTTTTATTTTCCTTTCATCATATTTTAATACTAATTATCCTATTCCCAACGAATACAAATCCAAAGACATAAAAATTTTAATTTATTTACAAAAAATGTATTTACAACTATACTGGTTTCGTTTATAACAATATGTCAATTTGGTGAGTTTAAAAATCGAAAGTAACAATTATAAATATTTGAAATCGATTTCCGTTTAACAAAATTTTAAATTACGGCAATTTTAACACCCGCCGCGCTTTATTGTGACACCCTGTATGTTTTAGAATAATTTTAAAGTGCAGCCTTCATTAACCTACATACTATACATTTAAAGTTTTTTCAAAATCTTTTCAGCTTTCAATCTTTCCGTTTCGCTGTAATCTTCCGTCTCGTTAGAGGTGACTCACCCTGTATATATATATATACATATATATATATATATATATATATATATATATATATATATATATATATATATATATATATATATATATATATATATATATATATATATAGCGCTCACAGAACATGCGTTAACTTTAAAACATGAATTTAATTTCGATGATTCCTGTATTTTGGCAAAGGAAAAAAAAAAATACTAAACGTGTTTTCTTGGAAATTTGTTTCATAAAATCTAATACGTCTTGTATAAATAAAAAGTCAGACATAGATAAATTGAGCAACATTTATTGTTACTTGCTGACAAAACATCAAAAATAAAATAAAGATTTACTTTTACATATACACACCATAATACACCTGTATACAAAACGTGTTGCATACTATCAAGACAGGTTTAATATTATTTCCATTAATTTAATAACAAGAACTCCTAATTACCTTTTAAACCACACTATTTTTGTTTTGTTTTTTTTTCTGTTCTCTATGGATCAGTCAAGACACACCATTAAAAGATGTCACAAACAAAATTTTAACTATTCAACAAAATTTTAAAATGTATTTTTGTCCATTATTTTAAATGTTATATTTTATATGTGTGTTTTCAATGTTGAGTGTCGTAGCTTTACACAGATAATCTCAACGACTAGTAAGTTGTAATGACATTTTGAGATATGTTGTAAATGTTTACACTTTCTTCTAATTACAGTGTCTTGAAGAAGGAATAAAGGAATTCCGAAAGCTCGACCAAAAGTCAAAAGAGTGTTTCTATAACATCCCGGCCAAACCTACTGACTGCATCCCTAATAAACTGCTTTCTTTGTATATATCGACAGTCAATAATATCCAGTATTTCTTGTATATATATATAGTGGTATAATTTGAATTTCCGACGAAATGCTTGTCTGGTAAAATTTTGAACTTGAATTCTGAAATTATGTGAATTGCGAAAGCTCAAAGTAGAAAAAAATATGCAGACCCTCGGGAAACGTAGAACGAAATTTTAGACTGAGTGTATTTGACTTCGCGTTAAATAACTTTGGTTTTTAGGAAAACTATTGTTTTGACTGAACATACCCAATATATTAAAGACTTTACATGGGCATTAATGAAACATAATTTGGGGTTCCAAAAGCTTTTTTTCGTCCAGAAATCAAAGAAGATTAACTATAATGACCTCAAGATCATTATGAATGATCTTGAGGTCATTATTTCCCTGATCTTAATTGTTCTACCTCTTAGACTAGTTCACTTGTAGTTTTCTGAGGCCTTTTCTCCTCCGCATACCTCATGTTATTAATGATACTTCCATTCATGTAGACTCTATATAGACAATCCTGAAACGATATTCTAGATTGTCTAGTCTAGATGAAACTTTGTTTTATGTTTATGTAACAAATAGTGTTACAGTTTTTGTTTCATATGCACCTTCGCCATTATATTAGATAGATACCTCTTTGCCATTAAAGTTACACCAAGAATCCCTTCCAAGAAGCTATATATTTCTAAAATCGTAATTGGACGACTTGGATATTCTTTACAGCTAACTCGCCTTAAAAATTATTCGCATGAGAATATTTTTACAGCATTACTTTCAGGGATATCGCAATTTAAATAGATTTGAATAGTATGATGAAAAATAGCAAATCAAAATAAACATCACCGCGCGTGGTTTCATTAACTGAATTAACTTCTGAATTGTCATTGTCGATTCAAAATACAAGGTACATTTTATGTTACAATGACCATTACCACTGTACAGTGAAAAAAACGTAACTTCCTTAAAAATGTTGCTTTGTTTTTTAATCAACTAGCACCTCGTTAAAAACAAGGATTAATTATTCTAATCGAAATAAGTACTTTAACCAAAAAGATCGCCGGCATTTGACCCTAAAAAAGTAAATTATTTATTTGTCTTAGTCGTGCCTTGTTACAGTGAAGTATTAAGTTGAAGCTCGTTTAAAATTAGATTTAAAGTCCCGTTGTGTACCTTCCAACGAGATTTATGATTCCTACAAACTTAATTCGAGCCACTTTTAAAAAATATTAGATTTTCCATTTTAAATGTTCTTTCCTTTGGTTTTGCTCATTAAGTAAAAAAGAAAATCGGCAAAAATATGGATTTTTCTCATGATGTTAATATTTAACATAATCAGTAAAATCATTGCAGGATACGGATGCTATTTTCTTTGGTAAAGCAATAAAAGAATAATAATACTAATAACCTTTTTACAGAAAAAAATGAAATAATGAACAGATAGAGATAATATTTCCAAGACATCCTACAAACACAAACGTCAGGAAGAAAACCGCGTCGAATATCACTATGCCGAGCTTTCGACATCATCTTTGATGTTTTCTTCAGGATTTCGAGGTTTCATTCTCCCCAGACACTACTACACTGATCACTAATCAATGCATTACTGCTATTGGGAACAGAGGACGGTTCATAAATAAATGTCCGCCGAATAGATGAACCGTCCTCTGTTCTCAGTAGCAGTAATGCATTGGTTAGTGATCAGAGTAGTAGTGTCTGGGGGCTGATCAGTGTAGTAGTAATATTTAACAAGTTATGGCCATTTTTATTTCGAAATTATTTATTTTATATAATGAAGTAAACAAATATATTGTAGTTTTTAAATTAAGTTTAGTTAGAATAATTATAAAATTTTTTATACAGGGTGAAGTACAAAACAAAATTAAAATTTTTTCAATTTTTTTAAATCGATCACTTTCGCGATTGACTATACCTAACATCATTAATTCCGAGATATTTTTAGTTTTCTTCAAATTTCGGAAATACATTCAATTTTTGTAAATAGAAATACGTATTGAGTATGAAGTGATAATATAACAAAATAAACACAAAACAATATACAGTTCATGTAACAATTTTTAGATTGTTATATCAACAGTATTCTAAGCCAGGAATTTTTAATAAAACATTCCTAACTGGCGAATGTGACGCGCAGTTATTAATAAGTAAATACGTAAAAAAAAATGACAGTTTTCATATTATTAAAATGTAAACGGTAGGCTTTGAAACTGACAGTTTTCATATTATTACTTTTTTAATTGGTCTGTGTGGCTTGTCTTTATTGTTAAAAAATGAATTTTTCTGTAGAAGAGATAACAGATATGATCTAATTATTAGGAGAAAGTTCGAGAAATTGCTTACTTGCATCCAGAATATATCACAAGAGATATCCTAAACGGAGGAAGCCAAATGCAAGAGCTTTGGAAAATTAATGGATCGTTTTGTTCGTACTGGGTCAGTTGTATAAGAACCAAAACTGTTCTAAGTGAAGAGAAGGAATATGATATACTGATAGCTACTACTGAAGATCAGCACTCGCGACTGCGTCCTTACCGCATACAGTTACATCAAGAATTGACAGTCGATGATTATCAACGCAGATTAGCTTTTTGTCAATGGTCTCAGCAGCAAGTGCAAAGAGACCTTTTTTTTGTAGATTATGTGCTTTTTTGAGATGAGCCTAAATTTCACAAAAATGAAAGAGTGAATCGGCATAATTTTCATTACTATGCGTCAAGCAATCCCTATTTTGTTAACACTCGTAGTCAAACTAGGTGGTCTAAAAATGTTTGGAGTGGTATTTTTGGGATTATGTAATTGGCCCAGATTTTCTTGACGGTCGTGTGAATGTTGCCATGTATCTTGATTTTCTAAATAATCATTTGCTAATACCACTGCAAAATGTACCGCTTAATATTCGACAACAAATGTGGTTTTTACACAACGGTACTCCAGTTCACTACACTGCTCCTATTCAGAATCATCTAAATAATAACTTTTCTGATAGGTGGATAGGCGAGGATCAACTGTTTGGCCTCCGCGATCACCGGAATTCTCAAAATTAATTTTTTCATGTTTGGCTATATAAACCTTGTATAGCAGAAGCCTCCAACTACGCGAGATGATATGAAAATTAGAAGCAATGTGGCTCAGTCATTTTAATATCGGTTACAAACTTGTAGGTATAGACGTTGAAGTTGGACATTTTCAACATTTACTTTAGACCTATTTTCTTAATATCAATTATTTACATTCGTCACATATTATTATTGTTTATATTTTTTGTTAGTTACTTAATGAATAAAAATAATTTTGTTATATTATCTCTCCATACTCAATCCTTATTTCTACTTGAAAATTTTCTACAAAAAAATGGAATGAATTCCCGAAATTTGAGAAAACTAAATATATCTCGGAAAATAATGAGTTTAGGTATATGAAATATAAAAATAATAATAATATATATATATATATATATATATATATATATATATATATATATATATATATGTTATATAAAAATGAAAGAGTATCATCAATACAATATTTCTAAAAATACAGAGTGATCCATTAAAAAAATAGAAAATCGTAATTTCGTTTTGTTGTATCACCCTGTATACAAATTTTAATCAATGATTTCAATTAAACCTTATTTAAAACTACAATATACTTACTTACTTACTTAATCAGTAGACCCATTTTTACCTTTCGGTGTTGGGCCGTTTAAAATACAATTCATTACATTACACTATTTGACAGTCTTCTGAGGTGTCCTAGCTCTTAACGAACTTTCTCCATTCCTTCCTATTGGATGCCATCTGTGTTGCTTCCTGCCAAGTCTTACCCTTACTCTGTAGTATCTGCGGGATGTCACTGTTCCATTCTTTAATGGGTCTTCCTCTTCTGTTCTTCCCTATTGGTTTGGCGTCCCACACTCTTTTAACTTGTCTATTATTGTCCATCCGGGTTAGATGTCCGAACCATGCCAATTTTTTCTCTTTGATTGACTCGAGTATCGGTTTGATTTTGAGTCTTTCTCTTATTTCTTCGTTTCTGATTCTATCAGTTCTTTTTACTCCTATCGTTCTTCTGAGGTATTTCATCTCTGCTGCCTGAATTCTGCTCTGATGTCTTTTGTTTAATATCCAATTTTCTGCTCCATATGTCACTGTAGGTCTATATATTGTTTTGTATATTGTCATCTTGGTCTTTGTTGATATTTCTTTGTTATTAAGGAATCCTCTATTTAGTGCTTGGAATAGTTTTCCTGTGTTTTCCATTCTGTTGTTAAGATCATCCTCGATGTCTCCTTTGTTGTTGATTACTGTTCCTAAGTATTTGTATGAATTTGTCTGTATTATTTTTTGTTGGTCTATCATTACTTCTATTTGATCTGCCGTCCCTTGTTTCCTTGATATTTTCATTATTTGAGTCTTCTCTTTGTTTACGTTTAAGTTGTATTTGCTTGCTTCTAGGTACCATTTCTCTAAGTTGTATTTCAGTTTTGCTGCAGTTTCCGCAATTAATACTATGTCGTCTGCAAATATACACATCTCAGCATTTATCATTTGCATTCTGTTCCAACCGATGCAGTATTTCTTGAATGTTTTCTTACATTCTTTCACTATCTCATCTATTACATTTTGAATAGTACTGGGCTGAGACTTCCCCCTTGTCTAACTCCTTGGGTTGTTTCAAATGGTTCTGACTGTATATTTAACATTCTTACTGTATTTGTTGTTTTCATGTATATACTCTTTGTTGCTTCTATCAGTTCTTCACTTACTTGTTTCTTCTTTAGGCTTTCCCATATATCTTTTCTTTTGACTGAGTCGAATGCTTTTTCCATGTCTGTAAAACTCAGATGTATTTCTTTATTTTTCTTTAAGGCTTTTTCTATTACTTGTTGCATGGTGAATATATGGTCTTGTGTGTTGTGTCCTTTCCTGAATCCACTTTGTACATCCTCTAATTTATGTTCTATTTCTTTTCTAATTTTCCTTTCTATTATGGTTTCGTATACTTTTGCTGCTACACATAGTAGTGATATACCTCTATTGTTCCTACAGTCTCTTGTGTTTCCTTTCTTGTATATAGGTATAATTACTGCATTTGTCCATTCTCTGGGTATTACTTTTCTCTTCCATATTGGGTTATATATGTATAACAATTTTTTTTTTGCTTTTACTCCTATATATTTCATCATTGCTGGTGCTACTTCATCGCTTCCTGGTGCTTTTCCAATCTTTATCTTTCTTATTGCTTCTTCCAGTTCTTCTTTTTCTATAGTTTCTGTATTTTCCGTGTTTCTCATGGATACTCTCCTGTTGTGGCTTTCCTTCTCCATTGTATTCGCTTGATTTCCATTCAGTATCATCTGAAAATGTTCCCTCCATCTTTCCATTATTGTCTTATCGTCGTTTATTATTGTTCCTTCCTTGTTCATTATTTGTTTCAGTTTCGTTTCTTTGTTGCTTCTTAGGTTTTTCAGTGTTCTGTAAAATAATTTTACGTTTTCTGTGCTGTTTTCTTCCATTTTTTCCCCGAATTTTTCCCAACTTTTCTTTTTCTCTTTCTTAACTATCTCTTTAACTTTTGTTCTTTGTCTCTTATAATTTTCTATACTTGTAGGTATAGACGTTGAAGTTGGACATTTTCAACATTTACTTTAGACCTATTTTCTTAATATCAATTATTTACATTCGTCACATATTATTATTGTTTATATTTTTTGTTAGTTACTTATTGAATAAAAATAATTTTGTTATAGTATCACTCCATACTCAATCCTTATTTCTACTTGAAAATTTTCTACAAAAAAATGGAATGAATTCCCGAAATTTGAGAAAACTAAATATATCTCGGAAAATAATGAGTTTAGGTATAGGAAATATAAAAATAATATATATATATATATACATATATATATATATATATATATATATATATAAGGAATGCTAAGAAAGTGATAAGGCAAAATAAAAGAAGATGGGTAGACAAAAAAATGCAGGAAATAGAGCAGGAAAGAACAAACAGAAATACGAAAAGTTTTTACAAAAAAATTAAAGAACAGAACAAAAAATACAAGGGCAAAATATACAGAATAAAAAATAGAGAGGGAATAGTGATAATAGAGGACCAAGAATACAAACAAGTATGGAGAGATTACTACAGAGAGCTCTTGACGGAGGAAACAACAGAAGAAGAAATGCATAACGAGGACGAAACGGTGCACGAAGAAGAAGCAGATGAAGTAGATATCGAAATTTCAAAAGAACCAACATTAGAGGAATTGGATGAAGTAATACAGAGAAGCAAAAATGGAAAAGCCCCTGGTAAAGATGGCATTAATATGGAACTAATAAAATACGGGGGAAGGGAACTAAGAGGAAAAATACTGGCACTATTGAAAAATATATGGAAAGAAGAGAAAATGCCAGGGGACTGGGAGGTAGGGCAGATCATAACAGTACATAAAAAGGGAGACCAACAAATCTGTGAAAATTATAGAGGAATAACGTTACTAAATACAACATATAAAATATTGACATCAATAATAAAAAAGAGGTTATCAAAGATCACAAAGAAGACAGTAGGACAGTACCAATGTGGATTCACAGAAGGAAGATCTACAATAGATGCAATACACACAATAAAACAAATAATGGAAAAAGCAAACGAGTATAAATTAGAATTGGAAATGTTATTCATAGACTTCAAACAGGCATTTGATTCAATTAAAAAGAACGGATTAATGATAGCACTTAAAAAATTAAAAATTCCACATAAACTCAGAAAATTAATAGAAATGACAATGAGAACTACAAAAATAAGCATAAAGACACAAAGAGGAGAGACAGAGGAATTCATTATAAATAAAGGGATGAAACAAGGAGATACCTTATCAACAACGCTATTTAATCTAGCATTAGAATATGTACTACGAAATATAAATAAAGGAAATCTCAGAACAAGAGGTGGTCAAATAATTGCATATGCAGACGATATTGCTATTATTGCAAAGAACAGAAAAATAGTGAAAGAAATGCTAGAAGAAATAAGAGAGAAATGGGAGGTAATGGGGCTAAGATTAAATCAAGAAAAGACAAAAATATTAAGATTAGGGAAAAAACCAATGAATGAAAAAATCAAAATAGGAAGTTCTGAGTTTGAAGAAGTAGAATACTTCAAATACCTAGGAGTTACAATAAGTAAATCCGGAGAAAGGAAATCCGAAATAAAAGAAAAAATATTAGCGGCGAATAAAGCTTGTTTTGCAAACAAAACATTACTTAAAAGCAAAACACTGACTAAAAAAAGTAAGATGAGCATTTATAACACCATAATTAGGCCAATATTATTATATGTAGGAGAAACAATGACGATGGTTAAAAAAGATGAAGAAGACTTAAGAATAGCAGAGAGAAAGATTATGAGAACCATACTAGGACCAATCAGAACAGAGCAAAATGAATATAGAAGCAGAACAAATGCAGAAATTAAGGAAGAACTTAAGGAAGACATCGTAACTAAAATAAAGCAATGCAGAGTTAGATGGTTAGGTCACATTTGGCGAGCAGGCGATGAGGCAGTGACATACGCAATGATAGAATGGAATCCAGGAGGAAAAAAGAGAAGGGGAAGACCGAGATCAAAGTGGCTGCAAGAAGTTGAAGAAGACCTCCAAAGGGCAGGAGTCAGAGAATGGAGAGGAAGAACTAGAGGCAGGAAAAAATGGAGAGATATTGTCAAGAAGATAAGATAAACAAAAGAGACTGATCCACTTAAGAAATCGGATCTAGAAAGCATTTGCGGTTTAACCCCACACTGGGGTGTATAGCCATATATATATATATATATATATATATATATATATATATATATATATATATATATATATATATATATATATATATATATATATATATATATATATATATGTTATATAAAAATGAAAGAGTATCATCAATACAATATTTCTAAAAATACAGAGTGGTCCATTAAAAAAATATACAATCGTAATTTCGTTTTGTTGTATCACCCTGTATACAAATTTTAGTCAATGATTTCAATTAAACCTTATTTAAAACTACAATATACTGTTTACAAATTTACTGTAGTTGTTTTGTATTGCTTACAATATATATAGAAGAATACAAATTTAAAAAAATATATAGTCCAATTTAAAAATTTTTATTTTTTCTATTACACGTAGTTATTAATTACACTGTAGAATTCCACATATTTTTCAAGTATGGAGAATATCATTGCCTACACTTTTTTTTAATAAGTTTTTTGGATATCTTGTAACACAATGGAATTATCGACTATCGACATAATCTAAACTTATACGTACTCTATGTAAAAGAATTTTTTAATAAACTTTACTGTTGCATTTGCAAACTAAATATTGCGATACAATACATCCCGAGTAACTCAACTTTTTTAATTTTCAATTAGGGGAAGCATGACAAAGACAACAAAGAGTCAGAATTGAACAAATAAAATGTTACCTTATTCCTTTGTTTCGTGCATATGATGTACTTGACAAATTGTTCAGCTTCATTGTACAATAATTCCATAAATTTTGCAGACAATATATTCTATTGTGATTTATATTTAGTTCAATAATGTTAATTTTCAGTCAAATTCTGAAATAGCAACGTTAAATGCGTTTTAAAATGTTTACCGGAATGTCATTGCAATGCATAATTGAGTAATTTTAATTCCAACCAGTTGAATAATATAGCAATGCATTTTATCACGTTTTAATAAAAATGTGTAATGTTTTGTCTTCGCTTTAATAATCAAACATTTACTTTCCTTTTTTTAATGGATTAGCTCAATAAATGCAATCTAATTTCTAAAGAAAAAAGTTAATACTCTGGTCGAACGTTGTCGTCAACCAGGCGCTCAGCATCGAGATTGGAAAGCGCTTTATTAGATCAAAACTAGCTTGTGTTGACCGAATAAACACCCCAAGAGTTCTCCTAGGTCAGGGAGAATCGAGTAAAACTTCTAATCCAGGGGGTGAAATATAATTACTGCTTAGAATATGAAATAGGGATCATAGAGTACAAAAAGGGTAAGCAGTTGGGCTGCGGGGCCATATAACTTTGGTCCGCAGACTTAATCTGGGACACTACATCTTAATATAGTTCAATTATAAACTGCCGAAGAGAAGTTGTTATTAATAAATAGATTATTATAGTTTGTCTTGATACGCCAACGTAGCGTGAAAAGTGGTAAATTGTATCTGAACTTGCTCCAATAATAAGCTCCAAAGTTCGAATGTTGTTGAGAAAGCCGGATACCGACAAGTGATAGTTAATTTACAAAAATTAACTCATATTTATTCCTAATATAACTCTAATAATGAGAAAATATTTTCAAAAATGTGTTTTTGAAGTAAATTGGTGTAATTAAAACAAAAATGAAAACAAATTGGAAATTTTATTTTATGGTAAAACAACCAGTGCGTTTTTTCAGCACTGATCTCTATCTAGTCATTTCCCCATTACTGAAGATCGTGATTTCTTCCAATATTCCTAACAATGTTTCTCCATTGGTCTCTATCTTCCGCTGCTCTGAGAGTGAATTCTTAATTTGGTCGGACCATCTAGTGAACCTCAACATATTGTAAACACCCTTTTTTTAATGTCGAGTTGGTTTAGAATGGAAACTTTTGTCCTATGAGCTGTCCAAGGTATGCGCAGCATTCTTCTCCAGCACCACATGTCAAAAATATCAATTTTTTGGCGCTCGCGTCCGCGAAGAGTCTAAGTCTGTGCCTTGTATAGAAATATTGAGAATACAAGGGCATTCACCAGTCTCATCTTGATATATCTTGAGGGATAGATTTGTCCAAACTTTAGTTACGCGACTCATCTAATGTTTTGCTATACCAATACGTCTCCGAGCTTCTGCTTCACAGTTACCATCGTTAGTTATACTTGACCTGAGATAAACAAAACTGTCCACTATCTGGTATTCATGTAACAGGTTAGTCAGTTGAATGTCGCCAACCATTATTTTTATCTTAGTTTTATTGATTTTCAGACCAACCTTATTGCTTTCGTACTCAACTCTTCGCAGGAGATTAAACATTTCTTACTCATTTGCTGCTATAAGTGTAGTGTCACCAATGATAAATACCATTGAGTTTTTTTTTTATTTTTCCTTTAATTTTATGAAGGCTTCTTCTTCTTCAAGTGCCCTGTCCGTTGCGAACGTTGGCTATCAACATGGCAATTCTGATCTTGTTTGCGGCGCTTCTGAATAGTTCGACCGATGTGAGCCCGAACCACTTCCGCAGATTTTGGAGCCACGAGTGTCTTCTCCTGCATGGCCCTCACTAACTGCATACTTTCCCCCGGACAATCAATTGCAGTAGACGGTACTTATCGTGTCTCAATATGTGGCGTAGATATTCGAGCTTTCTTTGTTTGATTGTGCTCACGAGTTCTTCCTCCTTTCCGATTCTTTGGAGTACCTCTATGTTGGTGACATGTTCGGTCCAGGATATACGAAGAATGCGTCAGTACACCCACATTTCGAATGCTTCTAGTTTTCTCGTGAACGTCTCTGTCAGCGTCCAGACCTCTACACCATATACTAAGATCGGATTTATGAAGGCTAACGTATGATTTTCTTGATTTTTCTAGTGGTACTAGAAAATAAAATTTGGTAAGTTTAAGAGGTATTTATAGCGCATTTTTGACAAACAATTGCTTGTTCAATATATGCCAAAAAATTATTTTGCCTTTGTTTATATGAGGCGCCGTTTTCATTAAAAAAAACATCTTAGCGCATATTTTTTATTTGTTTAACTCATTATTAAGAACTGTCTAATACAATAACATCCAATTAAAACAATAACAGAAAGTACCACTAATCACATTTGAAATAGACGCAAAACAGCAATAACTGTTCAAAATGACCTTCCTGAAACGTGACACAACATTCAACTCTGAGCGTCATTGGTTGTCGCATTCGGGCAAATATTTTTTATTATCTGACAGCCAGTTACAATTCAATTTTTAATGTCATCAACATTTTCGACGAAAGAAGAATATATGCTAAGAACTTAATAACATCCCAAATGTAAAAATTTAGAGGATTTAAATCCAGCAATTGAGCAGGCCAATGAACCTTAATTCCTCTATATATCCAAAGATCTAGATTTACTGTATCTAAGTGTATTGTTCTGTTCTGTGAACAGAACAGTTCTGTTCTTGAAATAAAAATAAAAAATAATTGATTCGAATAAAACGTAGAAAAAAGTGTTAATAATATTTATTTTGTAAAACGTAATTAATTCTCGAAGGGACGATATTTTTTGTATATGTATCGCGGACCGATGCAAATGGTGTCTCAATGATTACTGAAAACTAAAACTCAACACAGAACACACGTATTTTGTTTTTAAAAGCCAGGCCATAAACTTTTATTATAGGGCTGGTCGTTATATTAATTTTGTTTCCCATAAATGCAACGTATTCAAAATGTATGTATAAGTAATTAAAGTGTCGAGCATATCTAATATCTATAGTAAATAAACATATTGAAAAAACACAACATTTCTATTTCTTATGTATAATTTTAATATGAAATTGTTTTATTTAATTTTTGAATACAAAAACTTAATTCGTAATTAGCTTGTCACAATAGTTCTACTCTAATTTTTTTGTAGCATCGTAATGTTACTACTATTTTAATTGTAGGGTATAGGAGAAGATTAAGTGTCAAAAATTTAAATTTTTGTTTAAATAATTCATTAGATAGGTTATATTCTGTACTTCACTGTACGTAAATAACACTGGTTAAAAATAGGTTGTGTAATGAGATCTTCATTTGTGTCATTCCTCTTCTTCTTTTTCCTCTTTATAATCAATTCTGTTCTTGTTCGTTGGCGAATTCATACCTCTATGGAAGGTTGTCACTCCATATTTTCGCATCCGATATTTCTTCTGCCGATTCGTGACGTATCTCTTGTTATTTTGACGACAAGGTTTATTTCACTCTTTTTTTTCAATTTATTGTTCATTCGTATGTTACATTTCCTTGAGATGAGATAATTCTTCTTTTTTACGTGCCATCTCCGCGACGAAAGTTGGCAATCTTCTCTGATATTCTAACTTTTGACACTACAGTCCGAAAGAGTTTAGTTGAGCTGCATCCAAACCATTCTCTGAGGTTTCTCAGCCAGGACATTCTTCTTCTACCTATGATGCGCTTTCCTTGAATCTTTACCTGCATTATTAGTTTTAGGAATTCATATCTGTCACCACGTGTTATATGACCTAGATATTGTAGTTTTCTTATTTTGATGGAATCCAGTATCTCCCTGCTGTTCTCTATTCTTCTTAGTACTTCTTCATTGGTTATTCTGTCTGTGTAGGAGATTCTCAGTATTCTTCGATATGTCCATATTTCAAATGCTTCCAATTTATTGAGACATTGTTTATTTAAAGTCCTTGTCTTCACACTATACGAAACAACAGAAAATACATAACACTTTAGTACTCGTTTTCGAAAATTTAGGCTGAGGTCTTTACAATATAATATTTGTTTCATATTATTGAATGCACTTCTAGCCTTTTCTATTCTGACTCTAATTTCTTTAGTATAATCGTTTGTTTCATTAATGTTTGCCCCTAAATAGTTATAATTCTGAATTCGTTTTATCGTCTTATTATTTACGTATAGATTTATGTATCTAATTTTTCTTTGATATATCCATGAATTTTTTTTCTTTATGTTTAGTGACAGACCAAATTCTTTACCCGCTGCAACAACCTTACCTAAATTCTTTGTAGATCTGTAATATTTTCTGCTATTATTATTGTATTATCAGCATATCTAATTTCACGTATGTGAAATAGGAACAGTAGTTTGATGCAATGTAATTTAATGTGTTTTGTTGATAAACAGAACTCATATTACTTACCTTACCTAAATTCTTTGTAGATCTGTAATATTTTCTGCTATTATTATTGTATTATCAGCATATCTAATTTCACGTATGTGAAATAGGAACAGTAGTTTGATGCAATGTAATTTAATGTGTTTTGTTGATAAACAGAACTCATATTCATGTGAAATTAAAGAGGAAAGCATTCTTCAAGACCTAGGAGACTTTTCAAAAATAAAGAGAAGCAGTAGCAGACCACATTGGATCATTTAAATGCCAAAAAGGTCATTACAACCTGGCAGAATTGTTCAAAATATACTTACCAGATGAGCTTTGTATTAATAAAACGCACAAAATGTATATTCAAAAATATCCTTCAATATTAACACCCAACTCTTATTTTACCTTTATGTTATTTAAAACATAAATTATAATAATAATAATAATAATAATAATAAATTGCCTTTATTTAGTCTGTAAAAATTTACAAACAAGAGATACATGAGGCGAAGTCTAGCTAGAGCTACTGCACTTAACATCAAGGTAGAACATGAAAAAAAAAATTATTTATAAATTGACATAAATAATAATATAATATTGAAATGGTAGAAGTAGTCATGTGGCTACTAGAAAAATAAGACAAAGAAAATAATTTGTGATGTTATGTGATAAATGATATTAATGATAAATAAAAACAAAAAAAAAATTCTAAAAATTCTAATGGTAACAATTACGACAATAATATACTATATAATAATAATAACGTTACTGCGATTGTAGTAAAAATTTCTTATAATGCCCCTTCATGAAATCAAGAGATTTACCTCTTAAATTTTTTGTTAAACTATTAAACACTAAAACAGCATTGTAAGTAAACGATCGCTGGAAAATAGCTAATCTATATCTTGGCAGCATAAGACTATGAGGATATCTCAGATCCAGATTATGAGCGTCTCCACGAAATACTAATTTGTTCCTTAAATAAATAGGATTTGACGACGAAATAATTCGATATATCAATGAGACGAGGTGATATTTGTATAAATTATCTATTGTTAGCCATTGAAGTTCTTTAATTTTACATGATACACGATCATATTTTCTTATGCCAAAAACAAATCTGCAACAATTATTTTGAATTTTTTCCAACCTCAATTTCGTAACTGGATCTAAGCAAGGGTAAAATACCAAGAGCCCATAATTAAGAATTGACATAACCATAGTTTCACAAAGTAACTTACGCAATTTAAAGTTTAAAATGCCTTTGCTTCTATACAGTTGACGCATAACTAAATAGCACTTTTTTACTAAAAGGGTGACATGCTCTTGAAAACGTAGCGTACACTCATATATGACTCCTAAGTTTCTGCAACTATTAACATTTTTTAGAGGTTCATTTTTTATAATTAGTTTTAAATTATCCTGAACAGTGGCTTTATAATTTTTTGAACAATATAACAAAGAATTACATTTTTTAGCATTAAGTTTAAGATTATGTCTAGTGGAGTAAGTACAAATAGATTCCAAATCCTGATTTATTTTTTGTGACGCTTGATTTACAGAGTTAGGTTCAAAAGAGAAATACAGTTGTGTGTCATCTGCAAAAGAGTGCAATTTCAGATTATTTAAAGATTTATACAGGTCGGATATATATATTGAAAAAAGAAGAGGACCAAGAACCGAACCTTGAGGCACCCCTGAATTGACAGATGCAAATTCTGATGAACTATTATCGATTATGACCTTTTAATAACGATTTACCAAATAAAATTTGAAAAACTGTAAGGAGGTATCATCAAATCCAAAATATTTCAATTTAGCACACAGAAGAGCGTGATCAATAGTGTCGAAGGCTTTAGAAAAATCAAGCAAGATGACTGAGGTTGCTTTTCCTTCATCAAATGATTGAAGTATATTATCGGTTAAGTCAAGAAGCAGGGTCGTTGTACTAAACTCTTTTCTAAAGCCTGATTGTATACACGTAACTACATTATTTCTGAAAATATAATCGTATATCTGTTTATAGATAACCTTTTCTAAAATTTTTGACACTCCCGGTAGGATGCTTATTGGGCGAAGATCATTAAGTGATTCAGGTTTATTTGATTTGGGCAGTGGTTTTACCAAAGCGTATTTCCAAGTGTCCGGAAAATAACCTACCTCCAAACAACAATTTATAATGTGCGTAATATAAGGAGCAGTAATAGAAAGGGAGAGTTGTAGCATCTTTGCAGAAATATTATCACATCCAACAGCTTCTGATTTTAACCCTAATATGAGTGATTTAATTTCATCAATAGTGGCCATTTTAAACGAGAAAATAATATCTGGGTTGAAAATATTTGACTGATACCATTGGGTTGTCTCAGGACAACAACTTACAGGGCTAAAGACAGATGTAAAATAATTATTTATAGATATAGGATCTTTAAGCTCCTGAGGGATCTCTATAACTGGTTTATTTACAATTTTGAATAACCTCACAGCTTTCCAAAGATCTTTTTTATTCAAAGAAGCAGACCGATAATTTAAGTAACCATTCTTCTCCAAACGGACTGCGTTAGTAACTGCGTTTCGAAGATCTTTATAGTAACTGTAGTCCAAGACGTTTTTAGTTTTCTTATATTTGGCTAAAGCAGCATTACGAGTTTTCATCATATTCTGTATTGTGGGTGTTAGCCACGGAGCAGGTGGCTTTGTAATTCTTGATTCAACATAGGGAGCATGTTTATCAAACAGCGAAACTAACATATCATTGAAAATTCGAATTTTATTATCTATAAAATTTTCGTACAGTATATTATCCCATGACATTTTTTCCAGATCTGCGTTAAAAGAAGATATTGAAAAGTTTTTGTAATTTCTATATATCTTTAAAAAATTTGTTTTGTAATTAATATCTAAATCAAATTCACAGTACACTGCTCTATGGTCAGATAGTTCATGATCTAAAACGCCTGAATGTTTAATGAGTTCACTTTTATTTGTATAAATAACATCGAGCAATGTTTGTGAACTGTTAGTTATGCGCGTAGGTTCCTCTACTAATTGAACAAAATTATAAGACTGAAAACAATAATTTATTTGATTATCTACTAGCTGATCAACATTGATATCACCAGTTACAATAATATTATTAAATTGAGGTACTATGTGAGAAAGAGTATCATCACAATACTGTATGAAATTTAGCATCCTGCACGCCTCAGTTCTATATATAATACCGACTAACAATGTTGTTTTCTGTATTTTCACAGAAATCCACATTTGTTCGATACCTAATGGACAGGGAAGGTCAGCAAGTTCTGACTTTGAAATGATTGAATCACGTACAAAAACATTATGTATCCTCGATATGTTTGTATTAACCATCTGATCTTGAATAGACCGAAGTGAAATATATACTCTCTATCAATGTGCCAGACTAACGTTTGTAATATAAGTTAAACCAGTATGTTAAACTATTGGAAGAATTCTCCGCAGACTAAAAATGCTATCGCTATCCACAAAAAAGAAAATTGTTTAATACATTAACATTATGATTAAACCTTCAGAATTTGTAACAAAATCTTCCATTTTCCCTCGGGAAATTGAAAACGCCTGGATCAGCCGTTAACAAGAAAATGTTGGCCGTATCGGAAAATTCAACTGACCCAATTCTTAACATGTAGATACACAGAAGACAGTTTACCATTTTTAACACATTGCTTCTTATTTTATGGCATATTTTACAGCCTTTCTCTCGCGGTGATATATTCCACAGTTTTATGGTTGCTTTTAACAATTGGCTATGCACCAACGCTTATGATATACAATATATCTACAATACTAAGAATAAATTTTTTAAAAATGTCAAAGCTTTGGTTGTAAAATTTGGAAACACAAACATTGTTGTCTATTGCATGTAAATGAGCGTTTCAAAAATAATTCAATTTCAAACTGATTAGTTTTAGTAAGTCAAAATGTTACTTGGCATTTTACGATGACTAATACACCACATTTTGATATACTATGAGAAAGTAATATAAAGTGTGTGAAGATTCATTTATATCGTGTGATCAAAGACATATTTTAATTTATGAGGATTTTTTTAAATGTTTTTTACTTCCATATCCGTGGCTTTACGCATCATATTCTGTTTGCCGTTTGTGGTAAGTATCGATATTAAATTGGTTGGTTTTCCCACTATCTGACTCAGTTGTCAGTTGTCAATTGTCAGTTGTTGATCTACCAGACCTAAAACTACTTTGATACTTGATACTAGAATATTCCAAATTGTCTTTATTATTTTATTGATATTTATTTATTTTTTCTTATTGATATTTATTTATTTCTATCAATTTTAAGTGGGATATGTAAATTGATTTGATTGTTTACTTGATATCTAAAATAACTCCAATATGTTTTATTGTGGTGTAATAAAACTTCCGATAGTTTTGGTTGTACACTCTCGTAGGCTTTTCAAAGATCTACGTATAACAGGTGTATTGCTTAATTTCATGCCATTTTTTTTCTGTAAGTTGAGTAATTATAAAGAGATGGTCAATAGTTGATCTACCTGCTCTAAAGTCAGCCTGTTCTTCGGCCTGTATTCACAGCTATTCCTCGGTAGTTGTCACATATGTCTTGCAAGCAAGCAAGCAATTTAATTAAACCCAGCCTGTGAGAAATGTTCATCCCTAAGAATTACGTTCGAGTATAACAATTCATTGGAGCGAGGTGTATTAACTCGAGTAAAAACAGGAGTCACTCCACCGCGCTCCAATGCTCCAGGCCATCCCTTTCCTCTCTATAGCACCCTGATGCGCGATAGGGGCACAACTATCAGCCTAATTCTCTTCATGTGGAGGTCCTGGGTAATAGAACCCCAATATGGTTTCCTAACCAAATTCAAAACTGAGGACAGCGCATTGTTGCTATATTCCTGATATCTTAATGTGGCTTAAGTCTCCGCTCTGAGCTAGGCTCAGTTCGGCGACTTGGTGCTCAAGAGGTTGAGCCCTATGTGCCCGGGTTTTTAATGGTTTTTGTTAATATTTTTTTTGTGGCTTGCGCCGGTTTTGAAAGTAGTTTTTTGATTTTTTTGGTGGCCGAAGCCGTTTTTTGTTGTATTTTGGATTTTTTTTGTAGGATGCCTGAAACATAAAATCAGAATTAGTGCATATTAATATAATAAATTATCTACTTAAAATTAACTGGGTCCACGCTGTACGTTGCGATTGTCCACGAGTGTTATGAGCTATGAACTATCTTCATTGTGCGTTGTTGTTGTTTTTTAAATTGGTTTCTCTCTGGTGTTTTGTTTTCTCTCTGGTGTGACACATATGTCTTTAGCTTCGTTTTTATGTATGGTTGATATAACCAAAGTTTTTCACTCTTCCAGTATCATTATCACCATATTTGGCTCGACAATCTTCTGTAGATTCTAGCCAGCTCTAAGGTTCGTACCCATTCTGTTCGGTTTCTGGGAATGCCATTTTCTGATTTCTAGTATCACTTACTCGGTCTCAACTCCATCTAACCACTTAATTCGCATTCAGCTTCTGCTTCTTCTTTCTATAGGTATTATGGGTTTTAATATGGGTTTATTTGTAATAATATAATAGTCTTGAAAGATATTCGTCATCCAAATATAACCCTTTTAAGGACAAACCAAAAAAATTTTTTTGTTACAAAACCTGAAAATTTAAAACACATGAAGTTGGATAGTACTGTTTCTACTGCTCAGTCATCTGAAAAAGTGCTTGAAGCTTTATATGAGCTATCACTTCTGATTGCTAAAGAAAAGAATAGCCATATTATTGGAGAGACGCTTGTTAAACCGTGATTTTTAAAGGCAGATGATATTATTCTTGGAACGCAGAGTAATATCTCTTTCTGGCAATACTGTAAAACATCGCATTGATGATATGGCCGAAGACATACAAAACCAGGTAGTTAATACAGTAAAACAATCGCCATTTTTTGCTATTCAGCTAGACGAGAGTACAGACATAGCACAATATTTTCAGTTAATAGTTTATGTTTGGTATATTGAAAACGAAAGAATAAAAGACGAGCTACTCTTTTCTACAGAGTTGGAGACCACGACAAAAACTGTTGCTATTATGAAAGCAGTGTCAGACTTTTTTGACAAATATGAACTCTGCTGACAAAAACTGATCGGTGAATGTACGGATGGCGCGCTTTCAATGCTTGGTTCTCGCTCAAGATTTGTACAATTAGTAAGAGAGAAAAGTGCTGCTGTGACTGGAATACATTATGTTATACATCCACAAGCCTTGGTAGCAAAAACTCTTTCAAATGAACCGAATGCTGTCTTGAAGTTGTGCATTAAAGTAGTGAATTACATAAAAAAAACAGTGCGTTGAATACTTGGTATTCGAGATGAAGTAATCACCTTCTTGGAACAGCAAAAGAAAACTAAACTAAACGTGGCCTTCACGTAATATAGTCTTTATTTTTCGAAGAGATTTAAATACTTTCCAGATTTCGGTACTTCTGCTACCTCCCAGGTAAGTATTAATCCTAGGGCAGTTTTTCTCTCAGCATTCGTTTTTCTTTTTAATTATTGCCCTTCGTACCTCTCTTTGGGCTGTTTGATATTCGTGTTAACTGTGATCCGTTTTTACGTTCAGATTATATTCTAACTCTTATTAATATTATAAAATTAGATTCTAACCTAATCTACAACTATTATCGACAACACAACAAAATTGCCTTGACCTTGCCTGCTATACACTGAGAAATACGCGTCTGTACGTTAAGCAAACAATTCAATAAAAGTTCGAATACAAATGGCCGGAAATTTTAAGGTTGCATTCAGTCATTCTTGCAACAAGCCCCTAAAATACTGATAACAATAACGTCCTAAAAATAGAAACTACATTTTATTAAAATTGCTATTTAAATCATTTTTCATATCTTTGCGGCTAAAAGGTAATATGGAATATTTTCTAAGAGTTGCTCAACATGTTCTTCTGTAAATTCTTTCGATTTTTAAGCTGCATCAGGAGAACATTTTAGCAAAGACAATAATTTTTTATATCTGAAAATATCGATATTCTATTTTTTCAATAATTTAAACAATACAGGATTTTGCATTGGGAAACGGAAATACTTAAATTATAAATGGAGGTCACCGAGATAGTTCTAAATATATTACATTTATTGGCTCTAACAGTTTTTATAACCTAGTTATAGAGTATTTTATCGATTTTGCTCATTTCTTTCGGAATCCATAACTTTAGAACTACTCTGTATATTTTTGGAATATTTGGTACATACATCTCTCATTCAAAACCCAAACAACCTACTTACTAATCATAGTGGACGGCCGTAGCTCAGTGGCAAGATACTGGCTTTATAAGCCAGAGCGCACGAGTTCGAATCTCGGCACCAACAACGACATTTTCATTTCTAAAAATGACACGAACCATTCACCGTTCTTCGAAGGGTACGAAAAGCCGTCATCAAACCATATCTTTTTTTTTTAATTTTATATCAATGATGTAATAATATTTTATACATTAAATTTCAGGTAATTTTCAGACAATTAAATTTCAGGGGATTTTCCGAGAATTCCGGTGGAGGGGTGGAGGGGGGGGGTGAAAATTATATCATCATTTATTAATACTGCGATAGACTATTCTTCCAGACAAATTTAAAAAAAAGTAACTTTTTACGGTGAATGGACTCAATTTTTCCGAGGTTTCTCATATTTCCCGGCCAGTGAAAACTATGTAGTTATTCATTTCATATTTCGACGAGCTACCCCAGATTAAAAAAAGAGGCTTATAGCTGCAACGAAAGCCTAGATAATGTAAATTTTTCCTACGTGTTTCAGTTTGAAGTTTCGATCTCGAAAACAAACGGAGCTGAAACAGTTATCCCCTCCACTTCTCTATGTCGATCTTTCGAAAGTACCTTCGTTTCGAGGGGTTGTAAGTTTCGAAAAATTAGATGAATTTTATAGCTATAAGTTTCAATATAAAGTTTAGATTTTGATTCAAAATTTGTGCAAATTTTACTTCTTAATGTTTATAAACAATGAAGATATGATTTTTTAAAAAATAGTTCCTAACTTCGTTCCTATTGGTCTTAGAAATTTTGGTCATTTTAAATGTGAGTTTTTTTACCAGCTATCCAATGGTTGCACGTACAAGTCTGTAGCTTGAAAAATATGGAAGTTATTACAATTGTTTATAAGTAAAAAACATACCCCTTTTTCAAACGATTATTTTGTAAATAATTTCGATGAAAACGCAATATGAATTTAACTTCTGAGATAGTATATATATATATATATATATATATATATATATATATATATATATATATATATATATATATATATATATACCCGGTATTTAGGCGGCACACGCCCTTCCGGTAGGGATCTATGGAGGAGTATCACCAAGCCGCAAGCCCTTATCTCTTGCCGTACTGCTCCACCATAGGCCGATCAGATACCAGCATATTCTAGACTAAGCCGCAGATTCATTTAGAATTTTAAACTGCTGCGTTAGCCTCTTTGTTTTCTGTACACCGAGCTGGGGATTGAACTGACATCTCCCGCAGTGAAGCGAAGGAGAAGCCAGCCGCCCAGCCCGCTTGGCTATCCGATCGATAAAGAAACCTATGAAATTTGCTAAATTTGTCTAGCATCATTAATAGAGCAAGTTCAATAGTTTAAATATGTAGCCTCAGGGATAAATAAATTAAATAACTTTTAAACTATTTGACCGATCGGGGGGAATTTTCCACAAATTTAAAAGACGGTAATTCCTCGATGTTTAAATGTATTAAAAACATTTTATTTTATTAATTAAAAAATTAATAAAATTTATAAATTAGTGCAAAAACACTGCTTTTTTGCAAATATCTCTGTAAATTATTTATCAATTTTAATTTAAAAAACGGGAAAATAAAGATATTTTTGACATAAAAAAATTATATAAGTATTGTTTATGTAAAATATAAGGGAAAAAACTTATAGAGAAAAAATCAAATTGTGACCATAAATTATTGTTTAAAAGAAACGCAAGGTAAAAATAGGAGTACTTTTTCATCTATTCGTCATCTAGTAACCCCCACCTATGTGTTAAAAGCTTCAGATATCTGCGAAAAAATTTTCGACCTTTTTTTAACCAGACTGGGCTATTCTTCGAGCAAACTGTTACGATAATGAACAAACGGATATTCAGATCCTTTATTTATTCATCATATTACAGAATTTATCTACCAAACACACATATCCCGAATATTCAGCATCATGAGGATTTGAATATTACCAACATAATAGAGTGATTATTATTTCCCTAAATTGTGTATCTATAACACAATTACCTTATACCGATTTGGCGAAGGATTTGAATACTGCGTTGTTCCGTGAGTACTTGCAAGAGTATGTTAAGTAGCAAAGTTAAAACTGATTATTGTATCATGTGGTATTATGTTAGTATATGTATATGATATGATAAGTATACAGCAGGAGCGTTCAGATTTTAGGGGCCGGATATCGACCACAAAACATTTAGGCGAGAAGCGATCGACATTGTTATATTTTAATTTAATCTGCGGGCGGGTGCAGTAATTACACAACCGGGCGCGTGGCAGCAAGTTGCTGGTATCAATATTTGACTTCTATAATATTATCAATATTTGATTTGTTGTTTAATCTTATATTCATTTGTTTTTGTATGTTGTAAAATAAAAAGAATATCGACATTGTTACAGTTTAATAGAAAAAAAGCGCGAAGGTTCATACTAAGGTTTTTATATTTTTAAAATTGAATAAAGTAATTTTATTGTTTATTTATTATTTATTTTTTTAACAAATTATACACGTTATAATAATTTAATAAATTATCACGTTTGCTATTAACGCTACCTGCTAACGTATAAACAACTTTTTACTTCTAAAAGTTTATTTCTAACAGACCCGTCAAAGCCAGACTAAATAATTATTAAAACAGTGGAACAGTAGGCGGTCATGTATTGCGGATATTGTTTTTTCTGCAAGTCTTTGTAGAAAGCAACCTTTGTAGTTTGCAGTATGGTTACCCTCACATTTCATATATGCGCATGATTTTAATTTTTCTTAAAAACAATTATACTACAATTCCACAATTTGGATGAGTAATTTCATCGTTTGAAGGCAGAGAAGTGGGGAAAGACGTATGAAAATCCAGTGGCGTACACTCACTTTTATTTCAACGTTAATTATATTATATTTTTTAAATATTATTTGTTCGAAATAGGCCACAATATAAATTTATTTACAGGTTTTTACTGACGTTTCGATCTCTATATCCAAAGACCGTTTTCAAAAATATACACGATAGTTACATTTATTTTATTTGTTTTATTATTATATATTTTTATAATCTTATATTATTTATTTTCTTTTTTTTTCCAATTTTAAAAACGGTCTCTGGAATAGAGATCGAAACGTCAGTAAATTAATCATGTAAATAGATATATTCTGGCTTATTTTCAAAATTCTTCCCAAAAATGCAGAATTCCACAAGCAAAAAGCTATAAAAAATAAATATATATATCATTTATATATTTGAAAACGGTCTCTTTATAGAGATCGAAACGTCAGTACATTAAACATTTGAATATATTTTGTGGCTTATTCCCTACATTTCCCTAAAAAACAGAATGCAGTAAGCAAAAAGCTATAATTGATGGATTCGACCGTTACTTGATGGAAATTCATTTTATGTAACAATAAAATACTGAAAAATTTGTTTTCAAAACTTCCACAAAATTTATTATAAAATCTTATCACTACAGCAGTTTCGGCAGAGTGCCTTTCTCAAGTGATTTATTTTTGGTATGCATTTACACTTTATAGTCTTTAACGAAACCACTTTACAGTCTTTAACTAACTTGAGACGTACAGTTTTCCCCTCCTCAACCTATTTGGTTAAATACTATAATGTGTAAATTCATAACAAAAATAGATCACTTGAGAAAAGTACTTTGCCGAAACAGCTGTAGTGATAAGATTTTATAATAAATTTTGTGGAAGTTTCGAAAACAAAGTTTTCAGTGTTTTATTGTTCCGAAAAGCTATAAAAAAAACAAATAAATTTGCAGAAAGCTTATTGATGCTACCCGGCTGTCGCGGAAGTTACGCTAAAACGTCTATTAACGTGACCTGACCAGGTTCTAATTTTGTTAAGATTCTCTTAAACCAGCGCTCAAATACTCGGAAGTCATTTCTGTATTATAATCTCCTGTTTTTCCTGACTCATATTAAAGCAAATAAAAAAAATAATAATAATTGTGAAAATTACCGAGGAATAGCTGCAACCGGATCTATGAGTCGAATATATGGAAAGGTGTTTAAGAACCAAATCGAGAGAGAATACTTAGATTATGAAGCAGAAGAACAAGCAGGATTTCGTACGGGTCGATCCTCTATTGACCACCTTTTCCCCTTAACCCAGATAATAGAAAAAAAGATGGCAAGGAATCAAGAGATTCATATATTGTTCGTCGACCTACGGAAAGCCTACGACAGCGTTCCACTGAAGAAGCTGTGGCAATCAATGGAAAGCACGAATATTAATATAGAATTAATAAAAGCCGTCAAAGTGCTATACAACCAACCAATAACAAAGATAAAAGCAGGGACACAAATAACAACAGGATTTATAATATGAAAAGGATTAAAGCAAGGATGTTGCTTGTCTCCCACTTTATTTAAAATATACCTCGAAAGTGCTTTAAAAAGATGGAAACAAAAATTCAGGACAATGGGGATACCGCTCACCAATACTATGATATATACGCTTAACTTTGCAGCCGATCAAGTAATAATGGCTGAAGATTATGACGATTTAAACTATATGGCACGAAAATTAATTGAAGAGTATGGTATATGGGGTCTAGAAGTAACTAAAAAGAAAACCGAATACCTGTGCATTGGAGCAGAACAAAAAGATCTCATATTAGACGATAACACTACGATAAAGCACTGCTGTGACTACAAATACCTAGGTATCACTATTTCACAAGTGGAACATTAGACAAAGCCATAAGAGAGAAAAATACGTCAGGGAGAAAAGCCATCACAATGTTAAACATCATTTTATGGGACCAATCCATCAGCAACGAAAATAAAAAGAGGATATATAAGACTATAGTAAAAAGTAGCACTTTATACACCTGTGAGGTATGGCCACTGAAAGAAAGAACACTGTCAACGCTGAAAGCGACGGAAATTTTTGGAGAAGAGCCGCAGGAAGATCTAGAAGAGAAAGGATTACCAACGAACGCATTAGAGAAATAATGGGAATCAAACGAAAAATCACAGATGACCTAACAACAAAACAACTTATCTGGTTCGGACACATACAAAGAATGGACGAACAACGAATGCCAAAAGAAATACTAAAGTGGCAACCAAGAGGAAAGAGAAAACGAGGTAGACCGAGAAAAAGTTGGAGCTAAGGAATAAATAAATAAAGAAGAGAGAGGGCCATCGGAAGTCGGAAAACGGCGGAGAACGTTATAAACCGACAAGTAGTAGTAGTATTGAAGCAAATCATCGTCAAGGAACCCTGTATCACTTCCTATATGGATAATGAATAAACGTCTTCCCTTTCCTGATGGAGCTTTTAATCCTGTAAAGCAGCCTTCTATAAATGCTTCGCGTTTACCTTTGACATTTAAATCTTGCCAATCTTAAAATGGTGATAGTACTTATATGGCAGAATGAATTGGTACCAGAAGAGTGGCTAAGAGAAATAATATGTCCGTTGCATAAAAAGGGTAGTCAACTAGAGTGTAAAAACTGTAGAGGCATTACTTTGTTAGCATCTGCGTATAAAATCTTCGGCAATGTATTGTTTGAACGACTTAAACATTTTACAAAGGATATTGTTGGTCAATATCAATGCGGATTTACTGCTGGAAAGTCAACTATACATCAAATTCAAGCACATAGGCAGATTCTAGAAAAGTCACTCGAATATAACATAGATACACACCATCTCTTCGTCTTCAAAGCAGCCTATAACAGTGTGAGAGGAACTGCATTATATAATGCAATGATAGACTTTGGGATCCCACCTAAGTTAGTCAAGTTGACCCAACTAACAATGCAAAATGTAAGCTCATTCGTTAAAATTAAAGGAGAAAATTCTACGCTCTTTGACATGAATAATGGTCTAAGACAGGGAGATGCGCTGGCGTGTCTCTTCTTTAATATTGCCCTGAAAAGGGCAATTAGAAAATTAAATATTAGAATGAATGGAACTATTTTTAATAGATCGACGCAAAGTCTCACATTCGCTGACGATATAGTTATAGTCAGCAGAAGTATGAGAGACATGGTGCAGTGTTTAACAAGGCTTGCGGACGCGGCAAGTGAATTAGAACTTATGATAAACGAAGAACAAAACCAAATATATGCTGGTTTCCAAAAACCTCCGAAATATCCAACAGAGAATTCAAATTAACAACCAATTCACGAATACACGAAGAGAATAACATTTTCAAAACCAGAGGGCACAAGAAATAGAGAACGATCACAAAGGAGACGGATTGATGATTTGAAAGAAGACCTACAGATTCTAAGGGTCAGAAGATCGAGGAAAGTTGCCAGGAATCGAAAGGAGTGGCGACTTCTTTGTGAGGAGGCCAAGATCCACAACGGATTGTCGAGCCACTTATGATGATGATGATGATGGTGGTTGATTTAACACTTCCTTTTGATTTTTAGAACAGAAAGGGTAAACTAAAATAATGAAACAAAAAAATTTCGTGTTTCATACATTAAATTATCAATTTCTATCAACAGTTTTAATATTAACAAAATGTCTAACAAATGAAGTGTAAATTTGTAGAAATATAAATATAATATTACTTTAATAATAATTTTATTTTATGAGTTCTTTTTGTATTCATTGAGAAAAACAAAACACATTTATTTAAAACTTTCATTAATGCGTTAATTGTGATTGTTTGCGAAACCGTGAAATACTTATTACTTCCGGTTTGAATTATCTAATGCTTACGCTTGCAGTAGTTTTCTGGCATTGTGCTTAGTTTGATTGCTGTTAAATATTAAAGCGCTTATCTGCTCTCTAGGATTTTAATTACGAGTTTATAATTGCAAGTTCAAAATCATTATGCCGCTTTGTCATGTAACGGCTGTATTGCGAGGATATTAATCAAAGGCGATTAGGAGTGATGTAGGCTTATAAATAAAGCAATGCTTCAACGTTGATGTTTGTATGAAAAACTGCGGAAGCTATATGTTTTATCTTATTATGTTAAGTTATCTGAATCTTTTTTTATAACTAATTTAAATATTTATTTTACTGTCCCTGTTTACTCATTAGACATTTATCATGGAACGTTAAGAAAAGATGTGACACTATACAGCAATGACGCTATACTACTGGTTTGTGCTGAAATGTCTTGGAATACTTTAAAATGTTGCTTAAGAAAGTTTAGTATATTATAAATGCAAAAATCAATATTATACATATGTGGATCCTACATCTTCTTGCTTCACACCTTTCAGTGTCCGTTACTTCGTATCTCTTTAATTGCCGTTCCCAAAACCCATCTCCTGCATGAAAAGATCCACATTAATTATTATAAAAAGCTTACTTATGTTTAAGGTAAGCTATGCTATTCTCTTATGTGATCAATCAGAATAAAAACTGTTTCCTTTGGTAAACGAAATCTATTCAAAAACTTATTATCTGACCATTTCTAAATGGTTAAAGTGATTTTCTCCCTCTCGGAGTCAGAGTCACGGAGTAGAGGAGTCATTATATTAACAACAGCTAAGAAATCTTCGTCCTCTGTAATATCATCATCATTAAAAGCAAACAAACCATTATTAGCAATAGCCATTATTGATACTACAGACACGAAATCTTATCTACAACTGAAAATTTTTAGCAATAACTACACAATTTATAGTGTAATAACTATAACCCCACAAGCTCATGGAACATTTTTTAGAAGTCATTTAACCCAGCGTGAATCACATATAAATCAGTACTACAATATGTAATAACCAATTTAGAAACTATGCTGTCAATTCTTATTGGTATAGAAGTTATAGAGGTACAGTTAAGGTAAATTTACCACTCAAGGTAGAAACTTTGTGGTCAAACATCGTTACACGGTCAAGTCCAAGAAACCATCCAACATCTTATCAATTGCTGGCAGGCATTTGCTGGCATCTCCCATTTTATCAGTACGTTCTTGAGACAACTACAAGCTATACTGGAATCGCACTGTGCTCACAAACCAAACAGTAGCACCTCATAGACCAGATCTCGTGCTGTTTAGTAAACTAACGAAACAAACAACACTAATCGATGTGGCGATACCTAACAGCATTAAATCTGCGTGCTAAATACAACGAAAATATCGCCAAGAACAGAGATCTAGAAATACAAATAAAGAGACAATGGAGAATGGAAAGTACTTAGAGGATACCTTTTATTCTTTCTACTACTGAAGTCATTCCAAAGAACGTCTTAGAAAACATAAAAAAGCTGGGTCAAAATGAACGTCTATATAAGACCATGCAGAATACTGTACTACTCTCGACGTAAAGATGCGTACGAAAATTTTTGGTAAATACATCGAAGTATCAAGTCACCCAGGACTCCATAGTCCATCAGAACTCATTCCTTTTGATACCGTAGGTTTCTGGGATGAGTGAATTTTTCCCTTAGAGGAATTTTGAGCCGTATGGTTAAATCTGCAGTATCTTAAAACCATTTAGAACCATTTTTTTGTACGTCTTTTTGTTGTTATTGATAATTGAAGCCAATATTAACAAAATACGAGGATATTAATACCGAACAGAACTTTTCATCGTGATATCCCACTTATACGAGGGAAATTAATTTTCTTCGCATTACCACATGTACCATAAAAACTGTACGGCAAAAATGTATTATTTTATGCAATAAAATTTAAATTAGTGAGTTTCATATTGGTTCAAATCACCCCTATGTACTACTTACAACTAAAGGGTTGCGCCCTAGATGTCTCAATAACTATTCCAGGTAATGTAGGGCGTTGCAAAGAAAGTAATCTATATGACGATTTGAGAATCTGTGTATGAATGCCGTAATATGTCAAATTGCCAAAAGTGGTTGAAAGTTTTGCGAAATTAAAAATTTTCTCTGCTCCTGGTACCAACATTTTTGTACCGCATCATTCGCAGGGTCATTATTTTTGTATTACTTATCTAAGTTATAAATGCTGTACAAATATTTTTTGACCAAAAAGTCCCCCCCCCCCCATTTACCTTACCTGTGTAGCGTGTACTCACTTGTATCGATAAGAATTGACGACATATTTATCCTCAAAACATCTTGTGAAAATTTTCCTGCGACCTCTAGTCGATGCAGAAAGTGTTGAAGATAAGCTAAGTGCATTTTTTAAATTCTTTACCAAAGAAATTGTAGAAAGTGTAACATCGTACACAAATATTTTTTATTACAGCAATTCAAGGAGGGTACACTAGGGACAGAGATGCAAAATTAACAATTCTTCTAACAATTAACAATTCTTTTTCTTGCTGGTGTAAACAAATTAAGCCATACTGATTTTAGAGAGATGTGGGCAACTAATGGCACACGAATCCAAACCTTTCCGGCATGTATGGGATATAAACGTTTTTTGTTTCTCCTTGGAGTACTTAGGTTCGACGACAAAACAAGTTGTGAAAAATGGAAGCAGACAGATAATTTAGCGACAGTGCGAGAAATTACAGCCTTATTCACAGACAACTGTCGGAAAAATGTTTGCCCAGGTGAACGTATGCTGATGACACTGTGATTCTAGCAAGTAGCATGGAGGAACTGAGTTGCCTAATGAGTAAGATACAAAAAACAAGTGCACAATACGGACTCAGACTAAATATCACAAAAACCAAATGGATGTTAGTAAGCAAAACCCAACAACCACCACAGCAACTGATATTAGACAATGAAAGAATTGAACACGTGGATTCGTACATCTACTTGGGAACAACAGTTAACTCAAATTGGGATCAAGCAAAGGAAATACGTATAAGAGTAGAAAAGGCAAGAGCATCGTTTACTAGCATGAAGCAAATTTTCACCTCTGAAAGCCTCACCCTACCTCTCAAAATTCGACTTCTGAGATGTTATGTATTCCCGGTTTTGTTATATGGAATGGAGGCGTGGACAATGACCGCAACAATGATGAAAAAAGTAGAGGCCTTCGAAATGTGGGCTTACCGACGTATATTACGTATATCCTGGACTGAGCACGTGACCAACGAAGAGGTACTACGCCAGATAGGTAAAGAGAGAGAGGTAGGAATAAGTATAAAGAAAAGAAAGTTGGAATACTTGGGTCACGTTATGAGACATAATAAATATAGAGTACTACAACTGATCATTCAAGGGAAAATAGACAGCAGAAGGGGTCCAGGGAGGAGAAGACACTCGTGGCTCCAAAACTTGCGGCAATGGTTCGGATTGTCATCTGCTGAACTATTCAGATCTGCCGTAAACAAAGTCAGAATAGCCATGTTGATTGCCAACGTTCGGAACGGACAAGGCACATGAAGAAGAGGTGAACGTATTACAATTGATGAAATGTTTGTTTCATACCGTGGTCGTTGTAGTTTTGTACAACATTTGACTATCAAGTCCAATAAATAAGGGATAAAAATATTTGCATTGTGTGATTTAAAGATGTTTTATGTCTCAAATTTAGAAATTTACTGTGGCAAGCAGCTCGAAGGACTATATAATCTACCAAACACTGCAACAGATATTGTACTCAGATTGGTCGAGCCCCTCAAAAATTTTAAAGGAAACTTGACCACAGATAATTGGTACACCAGTTATACTTTGTCTCAAGAGCTTCTTCATCGAAAATTTACTTTGGTTTAAATTACAGTGAAAAAATTACAGTGGAAAAAGGAATAAGGCTGTCATATTACCTACTACGCAGCACGCTGATGATTCTGTAGATGAGAAGTTAGGCAAACCAGACATAGTACAATGAAACTAAAGGGGGAATCGATGTAGTCGACCAAATGTGCTGCAATTACACTGTCCAAAGACGAACTAGACGGTGGCCATTGGTCGTATTTTATCAGCAATATTGCAGGAATAAATTTCAATATTGTATTTAACACCACTAATTGCGATAAGGCCGTAAAGATGTATTAAAAAATTTAGCGGTTTCCCTATTGACAACCCATTTGCAACAGAGGGCAAATATCACCAACCTAGCTGTTGGCATCAAAAGTTACTTATTGGCACCATATAAGAGTTCCGAGACTGAGACTCTAAAATTACCGGAAAAAAACAAGAGGAAGGTGTACCCACTGCGGTCGAAAAAAAATGAGCAATCACAATAAAGTGCCAAAGATGCAGTAAACCAGCATGTAAAAGGCATGTGATCACCACATACATTTGCTTAGAATGCCAGCGTCATGAAAATCAAACAGAAAGTTCTTAAAATTAATTTCCTTTTTGTATCTTTTAATGTTCATCTAAGAATTCTTTTATATTTTTGTATTTTATACTTTATTATATTTTTTATATAAAATATATGTTTATTTATTCCTTTGTATTTAAGAAATGTAGAATGTTAACTTAAATACCTCTGTATTTTTGTCTGGCGTACAAAGTACGCCAAGCGACCACTTGTGTAAAAAATATTTTAGCGACCACTTAATGGTTAAACAGTTGGCCCTGACACAGATAAATTTTAACTATTAAAATATTTTTGTTTCCAAAATAATTAGTTTAGATATTCAATAACTTATATTTAGAAAAGATTAAATGAAAATTTTATTCATTTATACAAAAATGCATAATATATCATAGACAGTGCACATTAATACATGCTTCGCTTCCTTCAACTGTTTAAAATTCCCGAGTTTTCAATTTTAGAACTGATTTAATAAGAAGCGCTCTATAGATCTTACGCTACGATACGAAAGCCAACTTTCTCTCTATATAAACGCATACAATATTTCAAAACACTTTCCCGAACTTCTCTGTGACCTTTATCGTGTGCTGCGTGGTTAGGATTTATTTAGGAGCATTTGTCAAGAATCCATTACTTCCTAGGAAGATATTGCAGATGAATTGAACAAATAGTCATCCGATGCTTCTCCACAATCAGATATATTACTCTTGAGAAAACTTCGGATATTTCAAAATTCTCTGTGTATTCAGGAAAGGAGAGGATATATGAAATATACTTTCAACCAGCCGGTTTTTAGACTTATTCAAACAACGAAACCAACGTCATCGACTAAAAGTGATTGATCATATTTATACTTGAGCTAGTTACAGAGCTTGCTCTTTATATTGTTTCTAAAAGAAAATTTAATTTTTAGCGAACTTAGATAGCAATATTTATTTTAAACTGTTCTAAACTTTTAAAAACTTTCTTAAAATATTTTTAAGTTTATTAGATTTTATCTGCTGCAAACTATATACAACAATATATTTTTTTTCTTCTCATTGAGTTCACGTGCTAAGCACAATGTCCTTTTACAGTACCCATCGTGTTATGCGAATCATAACTTTTTTTCTTCCTGTACATTTACATAAACATAAAGTATCTATCTATAGCCAAATGTTTAGCTTTTCGGGATAATCTGATTTCCTTCATTTTTTAAGGACATGCAAAATCCAAGTACTCCTGTGTGCTGATTCTCTCATTTATATTATACACAAACAGATATACGTATGTATATACAGAGTGAATTATGAGTAAAGTTTATTTCACGAAAAATGGTTGAGTGTTTAATGATTGCAATAAAACCCGACCGCAAGTACCCCAGCTTAGTCAACATTAGTTGAGCAGGTAGGTATTCAGGTAAAATTAAAGCTACTGTGGAGTGTCGTTATCTTGTTTGTATAATAAATTCCTGGTAATATAAAAACGATTAAAAAATTGTATAAAATTATAAAAATGATTAGAATACATTTTATTTCATAAAGTTGTAAACATTTTAACAGTGAGTTTCACTATCAATGGTTGATCTTTTAATGACCACAATAAATTTGTTGATCGTTAAGTATTTCCTGGAATAATTAAACAGGTTCCCTCTATTCTGTATAATTTGTAAAAGTATATAAAACCGATGAGAAATTTTTAAATATACATTTTGTTTCATTTAGTTGAAAGTGTTACAAGTGTTACCAGTGTTATACCTATTTATACCTATAAAACAGCATTATGTGGCGTCCGTGGAAAAACATTGATGGTGCTTCTTCCAGTGTTCCAGCAAAGAAAAAGCATTTATCTCTAGAGAAATCGTAAAAACAACATATAGTTCTTTACTTATAAGAGGACTTACTGCTAATACTGCTGCCAGTGAAATATCTGATTTAACGAAAATATCTCTAACCACAGTGAAAAGAATTACATCAAATCCCATTTAGTCAAGAAGAAAGCGTAAGGATGCCGGTTCTACCAAATGTATTGACGAAAGTGATAAGGACTTAATAAGATGAAAAATTTACACAATGTACGAAGAGCAACGGATACTTACATTAGATGCTTTAAAACAACGGCTTACTAATGATGATACACAAATAAACTGTAGCCGCATTAGTCTTTGGATGATTTTGTCTAAAATGGGCTTCAGATATCGTACAATTGACAAAAGGCAAGTGCTTATGGAGTCCCATCGTTTACAAAAGTGGCGTACTGAATATATAACTTCCATAAGAAAGTACCGTACAGAAGATCGATCAATAATTTATCTGGACGAGACATGGTTTGACACTCATGAAACACCATCCAAAGAATGTTCCGATTCTTCCAACAGGTGTCAAACAAAAGCTCCATCAAACAAAGGGAAAAGAATAACAATTTTACATGCAGGATCAGAAAATGGTTGGGTCCCAAATGCCTTATGGCTTTCTGCAAAGAACATTAAAGACTCGCTAAAGAACGCAATGGTTTAAGAATTGACTTATCCTAACATTCCTCAAAATAGTGTGATAGTAATGGACAATGCAAGTTACCACAGTCGTCAATTACTTAAGTCAAGTCAAGTCTCCAAGTGCAAATAACACGAAAATTGAAATTTAAAACTACCTGTTATAAAACAATATTTATTTTGAAGAAAGTTATTTAAAAAATGAACTGTTAGAAGTGTTAAAATCATTTTCTATTAAAAAAGTATATGTTTGTGACGCATTGGCCGAGGACATGGGACATACAGTGTTACGGCTTCCGCCCTACTATTGTTTATTTAATCCCATAGAACATATGTGGCACCAACTAAAGTCAAATGTTAGGTCACAAAATGTTTCTCCGACTTTAAGTGGTAGTGTACTCGAATTAATAAGGAAATGTGTTGATGATATCTCCCCAGAAAGTTGGAAAAATTCAGTACGCCATGTAATGAACGTAGAAAATTCATATGTTACTTTGAATCACATAACTAAACCAATTGTTATTAATCTTGAAGAGGATAGCGACAGCGAAACAAAATTAGGTATTTAGGAATTCATAAATATATTTTGGTTATTTTGGCTATTTTTTTTTGTAAATAATAAATTGTATATATTTTTCTATATTTTATTTTTCAATTGATCTATTTTTTGTACATTATGTATTCTTTTGTATGTATATACTGTAAATAGAACTATTATTACTGTACATTATTAACGATATCCGATTGGGAAGAGCAAAAACTTTTAAACGCGCCAGTTTTTTGCTGACATTCCTAAGCCTGTAAAAAGTGTGAAGAAAAGTACCTTTCTGAATTTAGATCCATATACTACAATTATTCACGTAGAACAAAAAAACTACTTTCTTCATGTTAAAAATTGTTCAATTATCAAGTACATTCACTTGAACAACCTGAAAATACCATATGAAATAATTTAATAAATTTTTATAATCGTGTATTACACAGCTACCAATGAAATATATTAAATAACAAACTTTCTGAAGTGCGACCCTGTGTACGTCGGTAGTTTATTGAGAGACTCTTGTATACACAATAGGATCAACTCAGGTAACCATTAAGCATTCAACCATTTTTCGTGAAACAAACTATAGCTGTACTTACTCCTACCTAGTATGGAGGGCCGTATGAGGAGTAACAAATAAGCATTAAAAAGTGCTCCCATACTACCACATAATCAACTGATTTATTCAAACAAGAAAAAATCAGGTCTTGTTTTAAAAAAATTGTTCGTTTTGTTCATAGAAAAATTTTAGCCAGTATAAGTTTTTTAAAAATACTAATAAATAATATACAATAATAAAAAATAAAAGTTAATGCACAATTTTTAATTTGTATGGATGAAATCTGTTTTTAGCCAACACTCGGTGTACTATCCTTTAACTGAGTCCATAGATAGACGCAACTTGGGCTATAGAAGAAGTAGGGTTCGCTACCATTTTTCCAATTGTGTCCACCTTTTTGTTGTCACTAATTGTTGGTCGATCAGATTGTTTGGCGTCTTGAACACTACCTGTTTCTTTAAACTTCCTAAGAAGGTACCTTAAATAATTCCTCGAAATAGGGCGATTGAGGTACCTCTCATTAAAAAGACGTTTTGCTGCATGTAAATTGTTTCTACATTCGCCGAATATAAAAACAGCTGCTACTTTGTCAGCTACAGTACGTACCATTCTGCCTATGAACACTTTTGCGAAAAAAGTAAAAATAACTAGAGATCAAACATTCGAATATTTATTAATTAAGTGAGAAAATTTAATTTAATAGTTATTTAATTTATTCAAAATCAGCTTCAACCCAAACAAAATTAGTATGATTAAATAGGTATGTTCAATAGTATTTATGAGTTAATTTTTAAATTATTAATTTTTTTCACAGAATATATACTTCGGATTTACATTCTCAGAGTGTACCTCACTATTTAGTTTAAAGAGCACTCGGCAATGATTTATGCGTATATGGTTCTGCGCATCCAACTAACAGAGCTCTAATGCGTGGGATGTACCCATATAATTACAATTATAATAAAATTATATCATTTCGTTGATTTTCTTGTTAGCTTTGGTCTAAAATCCTTTATCTCATTCGTTAAATCTTTTTGTTTCTCAATTAACACATTATATTTTCGGGGGAGTAGGATAATATGTTTTAAATTTAATCTTATGCGCTTGTTCATGTGTAACAATATAAATTCTCGTGCTTTGATTAACGTAACAATAATTAGATTTTACGCACAAATAAATTGTTCTGTTTGTTATTGCTAGTTAGTTATATTAGTGAGTTTCCACGAACATAAATGCGTTTAGTTGCTAGATACATGCATTGTTCCATTCCAGTGCACTTGTTTTATTTTATAATAAAACTTCAGATGAATTCTTGCTGTTTAGTGACAATAAAACGAAAGCAAGATGGAGTTGGGTGTGCTGAACAATAAAACTTGATATTACTACTACTTGGAAATGCAGATGTTTGAAAATGTTCTACTTTTTACGACGTATCTTAAAACGTAGTGTTTGTTCTTTTTCTAATAAATTATAAATTGGGTTTGCAGAACAAACGTTATTTAACCTTTAATAAATATATAGAACGTTACGACCGATTACAGCTATAAAAGTTTTTTCGTCTTTTCTGTCGGTTTAAATTATATGTCGGTATATAGAGATAAATAATATATATTATCGATTAAATTACCAATTAGAGCGCCTTCAAGAGAAGCAGGTTGCAAAGATACTAGAGGAAGAAATAAATAAAAAACTAGAGAATCCAGTCAAACAGGATATAGAAGAAGAGTGGCAGACCGTACAGACAACGATGTCGGAAGCAGCAGAAAAGTGTATAGGAAGAGAGCATATAAAAAACGGCAAGACTGGTTCGATGAAGTATGTAAAAATGCTTTGGCAAGAAGAAACAGGGCAAAACTACTGATCAAATAAATATGTTAAAATTAATAAAAAATAATAGCTACGAACAAAACTTAGGACTGCATATGCTATTTATCGATTTTAAACAAGCATATGACTCCCTAATTCAAACGATAATATATGAGGCCATAATAACATTAGAAATACAAGAAAAGCTTATAAAGGTAGTGAGAATAATGCTTAGTAACACGAAAAATGGGGTGACAATGGTAGGAATCTATTTAAAACAGTTCACAGTGAATAGAGGTTCAACAATAAACAGTTCAACCTAGTATTAGAACAAATCGTAAGATCAAATATGAGCACAAACAGGAGTATTTACAATAGCAGGGAAATGTGCAAAGTGTACGCGGATAATGTGGTGATACTAGCGAGAACAAAAAAACATTTAGAAAAAGTTTTCCAGAAATTTGAAGAATAAGCGAAAAGATACGGATTAATAATAAACCAAACAAAAACGCAATATATGGAAATGAGGGGAGACATAACAAATATATCAAAATGAAAGAAGCAGAGACTGTCTTTAGTTTTGAAAAAGTGTTTGAATTAAAAAATTGAAATAAAAAAGAATTTGAATACTTAGGAGTAACCATAACGAACACGGGAAAAGAAGAAAAAGAGATAGACAAAAGATTAATGAAGGGAAGCAAAGCGATAAGGTCACTAAATTCATTACTGAAAGCAATGTGTGAAGAACAGCTAAATTGAGAGTCTACGAGACAGTAATCAGACCCATAGTGATGTATGCCAGTGAAACGTGAATTATGAACCAGCAGGAAGAAAAGAGAGAGATATTGGAAAGAAAGGTGCCCAGAAAAATTTATGGAGAAATAAAGACGGCAGAGAATATTTGGAGAAGATGAACAAATAAAGAAGTAATGAGGATGTATGAAAAACCAGCAATTATGGCAAAAATACCCAAAGAGCTCAAAGAGCTAGATGGCTTGGTCACATTCTACGAATGCCAGCGAGTCGATATGTTAAAACAATACTGAAAGGGGGAGAAATGGGGAAAAAAAGGTTGGAAGCAGTAAAGCAAGACTTGTCAGAAATAGGCGTGAGAAATTGGAGAGAGAAAGTAAGAGACCGAAAAAAATGGGGAAAAATAACCAAGTTTTTAGAAGTAAGGGGCCTACAAGGCTTGTAGCGCTGTTATATGTATCTTCTTCTTTTGGTGTCTATTCTCTGTGAATGTTGGCAATCACGTTGGTCCATACAACTTTGTTGACAGCTGCTCTTAATAGATGTATGGTAGTCATTCCTGCCCACTGTCTGATGTTCTTCAACCAGGATGTCCTTCTGCATTCTTGAGATATTTTGCCTTCTATCCTGCCTTGTAAAATTAGTTGAATTAGGTGATACTTCTCATTGCGCATCACATGCGCTAAGTATGTCATCTTTCTGATTTTCACGATACGCATAATTTCCAGATCTTTATTCATACGTTGGATCACGGTATTGTTTGTAACATGATGGATATAAAAAATTCTGAGCATGCGGCGGTGGCACCACATTTCGAAGGCTTCTAATCGTTTGGATGTTGTCTCCGTCAAGGTGCAGGCTTCGACTAAATATAAAAGGGTAGAAAATACATAGCATCTCAAGACTCGTGTTCTTATATCAATGTTCAGGTGCATATTACTTAAAATCTTCCTAAGGCGATTAAAGACAGCTCTCTCCTTTTCTATACGATATCTTACTTCCTGTGAGTGGTCCCATTCCTTATTTAGGTTGCATCCACGATATGTAATTTTGTCGATTATTTTCAGGGGTTGCTTATTAGCTGTGAATTAGTGCTGTATTACGTAGTTTTTACTTACTACAAGAATTTTGGTCTTCTTACAGTTTAATTTCATGCCGTATCTGTCACAGGATTCCACTACACGATCTGTTAATGGTTGCAGATCCTCCGCATTATTATTATTATTATCAGCAATCAAAACCGTAACTATTGAAGATCTCAGTCAGATAAGAGAAGACAAAAAACAAGTTAGATGGTAACTATTCCATATATTAGTGGAAACGTTTGGTTTTGTACTTACAACACAGCATCAGTCCAAATCTGAAAGAGTGACACTCTTTTTTTGGAAGGATTTGTGAAGCTCTTTAAATTAGTCAGTAATAATATCGTCAGTAATTATTGAGTATTGGTGGGATTACAATAACTTACTTTATCCATGTATAACAGATTTAAACAAATCTCGTTGGCAGTCGATCGTGGACGAAAATGGTTTATGTTGAAAATCACCCTCCCATGAGGTATTTGTACATGTTATATGCAGAAAGTACTCAGCTGATTTCAGTAAAAAATTTACACACTAAAAGTTTTTTAAGAACATATACCTGTTGCCAGTTTGGCCTATTATTAGTAAAATTATATACTAAAACCCTTTTTTTATAATCAATCTTGCCGAAAATAAGAGTAAACCTTTTTTTACACCACCCGCCACTGTTATATGAGGATCATAATTTATATAAATTAACCCTATCAATATTAATTCCGGAAATTAGCGTTAATATGAACATCTTAGATTTACAAAGTCAACAAGGCGGCAAATCGTCAAAGCAATTATTAGCATTATTGTCCAACTTTGGTAACATATTTGACGAGGGTGTTATCATTGGTCAAGTCCAAGCTGCATCCGCTGCTCCAGGCCAAAGTCAATATACATCTGTTTGTTTTCTTATCCTCTCAAACCCAAACAGCATTCTGGAAATTCTCGTATTGACAACTGTGCGTTGAATTTGATTTCGTGCGGTTTTTTTAAAATAATTGTAATGGGTAGCACAAGATAAAATTCAGACATAAAATGAGCTATGGTCGATAATTGTTGAAACCAAAAAGGTAGTGAGAATGGAAACCATTGAAAAAGAAAAAATTGAAACAACAATAAAAGAAAACATAATTTACGGACTACCAGAGGTCGAGAAGTGGAAAAGGGGTAATTTCTAAGGGTAAAAAAAAGTTTATAAAAAAAAACTATGAAAAAGACTTACGTAACAAAGTTGTAATTCGTGAAATTATGTACAACTGTTGTGTTTACACTTTTTTAAATTACCTTTAAATTTATGCAAACAATTTAAATACATGAGTTTGTGGATTTTTATTTTTTTCTTCCACAAAAAAATATTTTTTTTACGAAATTTGGTGTAAAATTACCTTTTTATGCCACAAACATAGTGTAATTTTTTCTATTTAGAATATTTATTTTTTCTACTTATTTTGGTTTAATATCGAAAAGGTACTCTAATTTTCATTTGAAAATTCTCAATTCAAAATATTTGCTTTTAAAAAAATTCGGTGCGCTTTTTGTTTGTTGAAATTTTTACTTTCTGATGGTGTAAAAAAATGGCAAATGTTTTCATAAAATGCAGAAAAAAACGAAAATACTCAAGTATTAAAATTTCTGTAAAATTCGTCAATGTAAAAAATTTTGAGCTGTTTATTAAAATTTACACTTTAATTACTTCAAAAACGTAAGCTTCCATATTATGTTGATAAACAAGAGATTTCAAAACGCACGCGAAAATAGTTGATTTTCCAAATATTAAAGATAGGATTAATGCAGATTTTATCTACAAAATGTAACTGCTACAATTTTTTTTTCAGTAAAAAATTTATTTCTTATATTTTAATCACATTTGGGTTATAGAAAATCTAATATATAAAATTTCCCTGTCACAATGTTAGTTACCGTACTCCTCCGAAACGGCTTTACCGATCTTTACCAAATTTTGTATGCGCATTCAATAGGTCTGAGAATCGGCTACTATCTATTTTTCATACCCCTAAGTGATAAGGGTTGTTCACCCTCAATTTTTATTTTTTTATTTTTCGACGAAATTTTTTATTTTTGTTTTTTTATAATGTTGCATTAAAAAATACATACAACCCTAAACTTTTACTTTTTTATCATCAACCCCTATTTTTTATGGCTATTTTTGTAATTTAATCATTTTTCATCTCGCTCGATAACTGATCATTTATAGTGTTTCACTCACACAAGACTTCTCTCACTCCCTACACAGTTTTCGGCCAACCATGATTATTGTTTATGCATCAAGTGTAGTAGTAACGTTCACAATTATCAATTTTCTATTTCTGTGTAACTCTCATAATAACTATTAATTATTACTATTTTATTCATAATAATAAAATTATTAATTTTAAGTGTATTTGGCACGATTATATCAGTTAATGAAGTTTTATTTAAACAAGTGATTTACATAACCTTAAAAGTACTCAACACGTGCCACGAGCTGCAACCAACAACGGCTTTTGTGTTGTAAGTACCTATACTTTTTTTATATAATTATTTGAATTTTTTACAACTATTGTTTTAATTTTTTTTTCATAAAACTAATATTTTCGCTATAATCCTGGCCGTAATTATAATTATAACGTTTTCCATTATTAAGTAATTTCATTAATTCTATTTATATGTGTTTTGTACAGTAAGCAATGCCAAGAAAACGCAAAGGGGCTGATTTGAGCCGTAATACAAGTAGGTCCAGAAGTATGAGAGATAAAAGATCCCAAAGAACCGAAGAACAAGTCCAGCAACAAAATGCTGATGCACGTGTGAGCATTCAGCAATTGCGTCAAGAACAATCAGAAGATACACGAGCTGAGCGCAATGAAGTTATACGTTTAGAACAACGACAATAACGCCGTTTTACGGTTAATAAACGCAGAACAAATGACCAACAACGCCAACAGGTACATCGTGCATTTACATCTGATTCATTTTTGCGTCTAGCATTCCAGTACGAGCCCGATATTGAATATTATGCTCATTCAAAAGTGGTAATTGGTGCTATGGATAAGGAATGTCCACATTGTTATGCTCTCAAATTCAAAAATGAGCCACCTGGGATGTGTTGCGCGTCAGGAAAAGTGCAACTACCTTAAATTGACACACCACCTGAACCATTGAATGGTTTACTTATCGGCACGGCTCCAGACTCTAACGTACCTAATCCTGAAGTCAATTCGAACATTCAATTCCTGCTTTCAAATGACATCGTTTGGAGCAACAGAAATAGTTCAACGTCAACAATTTAAATTTGAAGATACAACAGTTGTTGCCAGGGAACTTGGTATCATACAAATCTATTGATACAGTTTGCGATGCCAGCGAAGCTGTCAATTTTCCCACAGAATTTTTGAACTCACTGGATTTGCCAGGCATGCCACCGCATAATTTACAATTGAAAGCTGGATCTCCAATTATCTTGCTTCGTAATTTAAACCCGCCACGGCTGTGCAACGGTACGCGATTTGTCATTCGAAAATTGATAAAAAACGTTATCGAAGCCAGCATTTTAAATGGCAAGTTGAAAGGTGAAAATATATTAATACCACGGATTCCTATCATACCTACAGATGTGCCAATTCAATTCAAACGAATTCAGTTTCCGATTAGATTGGCATTTGCAATGACAATCAACAAATCCCAAGGCCAAACGATGTCTATTTGTAGCTTAGATTTCAGTACACCATGTGTTTTACACGGGCAATTGTACGTAGCATGCTCTCGAGTGGGTAAACCATCGAGTTTGTTTGTGCTCGCTAAAGATGGGCTAACAAAAAATATTGTTCACGCTATAGCATTAAGAGATTGATTTTGTTTGTTAGGGTTACTATCGTAATTAATATGTGATATGTAATTTTAAGTAATAAACTATAATAACTTGAAAATAATATTGTTTGGCGTTTGTTATTTTTATATTCCCTTATCGTTCATAGCGTTCCTCGCCCATTTCACGCATATATCACATACTTACACACTTATAATAAGTAAGGAACTTTTTATCTACACTAGAATTTATCTAGAAACTAGAAATAATTTATAAGGCAAAACAGCGTTTGACGGGTCAGCTAGTATCATAATATATAAATATAAATATTAGGCATTTTAATTTAACGAATTTATGCTAAAAATCATACGATTGAATTTAAATACTTTATACTGATTACGTTATTCATTAAAATATTTTTAAATACATTAAACTTGTTATTCATAATACTTTATCTTGAATTCTGATCAGTTATCCATTAGTTTTTATCTCTTTGTCTTCATTTCCTCATCTTTACATTCGACAAACCTTCCCGTTTCTAGTATATATCTTCGAAATCTTCAAGACATCCTTCATTTTTCTTCCTCCTACATTTTTTCTTCAACATTGGAGCATTTTTCAGAACCAAGACAATTTGAGCATAAATTTGTGCAGCATGTTGCATTTGTTACAGCTGCAGCAAATAGCTTTGAGTAATATTTCCGGAGTTAATTCCTTTTTTGTTAATTTGGGCGTAATGCCACGTTGATGTTGCTTCCAACCCCAATCTGTTGTTGTCAGTTCGTTATCCATCTAATTTTGAAGTTGATGATATGTCCTGTAACAATGTCGTTCTGTTGCACCTTCTGTGGGTAGGAGATTAGCCAATATGAAAGATGATTTAATTTTTTCCAGTTCATATTTTGGAAATCTTAATAAATTCAGTGTTATATTGTCATTTTTATATTTATAAATTGTTTTAATTTATTCTATTCCATTTTTTTTTTTCGACAACTTCTTGGTAAAAATATTGGCCAAATTTGATAAATTTTTATTGTCTAATAATATATTTACGATACTGTTTTTTCAAAATCAAACTGACTGAAATAATTCAATTATTTATTTATTATTTTTTTATAGATTTTAATAAAATTTAAACAGTTTACATGTTGTATAACGGACTCTCCTCGTTACGAAAAGGAACTCTTCCGACTGTTTACTATGACTGCGAACCACGAAACGCTATTTGGTGGCGTAACTTCCGTGACGCTCGCCTCGGCATTTTACTGTAGAGAAGGTAATAAAACGCCAGTATAGAAGCTTCGCTTTAATAAATCCAGTAGGAAAGTACTGAACGGCCCTCACTCTCCGACGGCTTCAACACCTCCAACCAATGTAGCAGTTGGAACAGGTTTGGAGCAGAGGATGCTAAGAATCCCCGGAAAAAAAATCAGGCTACTACAAAGAGCGACAAATGCATATTACTTCATACAATGTTAGAACTCCTAAGTCAGACCAGAAGATGATGGAACTGGAGGAAGAGCTGAAAAACATAAAATGGGACATCATCGACATCATCGATATAAGTCGAAGCGGAGAAGCCCAAATTAAAATTACTCTTAAATCAGAAAACGTATTTCATTTTAGTAATGAAAAAGACACTTCAAATGGTGGAGTAGGATTCATTATACATATAAAGCACACACAAAACAAAAAACTATAGTTGAAATTATCAGCATACGCCCTAGGATTGTAAAGCTCATCTTTAAACTAAATGCAAGATATAACCTTAAGGTAATCCTGACATATTCTACAACGACTACCCACTCGGATGAATAAATTAAAAATTTTATAAGGACCTAGAAACAGCGTTACATGCTACACCAGCATATTACATATTTATGGGCGAGTTTAATGCGAAAATGGTGTTTAAACAAGATGATGCAAAAGTAGCAATGGGTCAGTATGGCCATTGCGTAAAAAATGTACAAGGGCAAAGATTGCTGAACTTCTTACACCAGGAAAACTTATTCATGATGAACTCTTTTTTCGATAAAAAGCCTCAGCGTAAAAGGACATGGATCAGCCCAGATGGCAGTGACAAAAATAAAATAGATTATATATATATATATATATATATATATATATATATATATATATATATATATATATATATATATATATATATATATATATATATATATATATAACGCGAAGGGAGTGCTCCCCAACCGTTCTGACCCATAAAGAAAAAATAAGCCAAAATATCAAGAGCTAGTAGGTAAAAGAAGACAGCTGACGGAAAAATACGGCTTCAACTACACAACAATGAGGAAATTAAATAAAAATATCTACCGGCCAATACGAAAAGACGTAAGAGAAAACAATACAATAAAAAGAACTAAAATAATTCAAGAAAACAAAAGTTTATAAGTTTTGAGGCGAAATACGAACAACATGGACAACAAAAATATGTACAAAATAATAAACAAAGATGAAAACATTACTATTAATAGAACCAAAATCCTTGAGGTTGTCAAAACCTTTTATCGCGAAATGTATGCGAGCACCGACGAAAGGCAAGATCAGCACCTGCCCAAAATCACAATCCAGGGATCAGAATTAATGCCAGAAATAACTTTACACGAAACCAAAACGGCACTTTTCGAAATGAAAAATAACAAAGGAGTAATGATCGAAGCAAATTCGTTAAAGTGCAGAGACTTAGATGGGCTGCACACATTGCTAGGATGTCAGATCACGAATACACGAAGAGATTAACATTTTCAAAACCGGAGGACACAAGAAAAAGAGGACGACCACGAATGAGATAGATTGATGATGTGGAAGAAGACCTACAGATTCTAGGGGTTAGAAGATGGAGGGAAGTTGCCAGGAATCGACAGGAGTGGCGACTTCTTTGTGAGCAGGCCAAGATCCACAACGGATTGTCGAGCCACTTATGATGATAATGATCGAAGCGATCAAACTAGGTGGAAATAAAATTATCCGGGCTGTGGCCAAGCTTTTCACCGAATGCATCTACCAAGGAAAAACTCCTTCTCAATGGAATATTGCAGTCATTACTTTATTACACAAGCAAGGAGACATAACAGATTTAAACAACTACCGTCCTATCAGTTTGCTTTTACACATCTATAAACTTTTCACAAAAATTATCAAAAAAAGACTGGACGTTAAATTAGACTTCTATCAGCCTAGAGAACAAGCTGGATTTAGATCGGGATACAGCACTAACGACCACTTACTAGTGATAAAGAACCTAATAGGAGAAGTACGGCAAGGATACACAGTCTCTCCAAAACTATTCACGACACTTTTAGAACATACTTGTAAGAAGGAATTTGCAGATGACTTCGTCCTTATAGATAATCGTATGGATGATACCTGCTTCGACAATAATAATCTAAGTTCTTCAAAATCAACCACCTTAGAACCTTGCTTCTCGTCTTGTGTTGAGGACAAGAAACATCTACTTGCCTACGCCTTTAACCTTGCCAGTCCCGTGCCGATCTTCTCCTTTCAAGTTCCTTCCAAGGTACTAAACTTTCCCCACATTTATTGTTCGCCATAATTTACCCGTAAAATCCACGAATATTTGTTGAAAAAATGGCGATATATGGAGTTGACTATTATTGAGAGAAAGTCATATATAAATAAAAATATAAAATCATCTTCAGACTGCGTAGTATGTACATTTCGCTTTTTATATTTTCTACTTAAAATATTAAAAAATATGTACCTCAAAAATTATAACGCAAAAGTCCTGCTTTTCAAAAACAATTTATTTTGATGTTGTTTTGTAAAAAATTCAAGTGTATTGCATCTGTCATACCACACCAAACCAAAGCAGTATTCAACAGTGTTATTCTTAAAGTTAAACCAAATGTTCAGTTAGAAACAATACTGTACATATCAGATTATAAAATTTTATTAAAGTATAATTGTGTTCTTTATATTATTATATATCTCTGCTTGTGTTTTTCGCTGAGAAAAAAAACTCGAAGCGGTTGCGGCGGATTTATTTGCCCCAATAAAAAATACTTTCTTAAATATCCCCAATGGAACAAAGAGATTTAGAAACATATTTTTGTAAAACTCTTATTATATTTTGACTGTGTAGCTTGTGACGAACTTATTGGAGCATGTTTTTATTGTTTTGTTTCAGTGGAAGTCCTCTTTTTGGTTTGGGGAATCAGACTGTGCATTGTTGTGAGAAAAGCGCCATCCGAGTTCAATGAAAGCCGATTTATCTCCATGGCAATTTACAACGAGTTCTTATTATCAGTGTTTCTTAATATATCAATGTAAGTAATTATTTTTTGTAATCTTTTTCATTCACTAATGAATAATTTGCTTAAAAATACAAATGAAGCGTATTATCTCTACTTTACAGGAAACTTTTATAAAAACAGTGTGCATTATAAACATTTATTTTCAGTTGTGAAGAATTTTTACTTGATATCTCACCTCAAGCAAAATTTTAGAATTGTTAAATATAAGAACTTAAAGCAACAAAAAACTTGAATATTATTATTAAAAAGTGTTTTTACAGCATTCTTAGTCGAATACTTCATCACAAAAACTACATCAAGCAACAAGTTTATCACTTATTATTCTGAACGCCCAACTCGAATGAAGATAAACTTAGTTCTAGGACTAAAAACCACATGTGATTTTTGCGTACCACGTTGTACAGCGTCTTCTGCCTTCACGACCAACATCGCTGAGTTTGTGACTATTTTCCATAATGACTGGTGTGACAATAAAATCTCCTAATAGGCCTCGAATTACCTCTTTCTTGAATTTGTTACTCGTCATGCTTTCATTGGCAATGCTTTGGTCCACGACATAGGCATTTAAAAGTGCTGTGCCGGCAAGAGCTCCATCGATAATTTTGTGTACCATTTTATTGCTTTACGTAATGGCGAATTATAGCTTTTCATTTGCCTTCTGCATTTCACCATTTCGTCAGCAAATTTGGTACTAATGATCAGCACATCTCGCTTTTCTCTTCACTTGTGAACAACGATCCCCGAATCCTTTGTTCAGCTAGATGCTCGCCTACTTTTAATTTTGTGGAAATGACGTTTTTGGGATTATATTTGTGGTTTGCACATAGCGTACCAATCATATAAGTTTCTCGGTGTAGGAGTTCATGTGCAAGTGTGACAGAACTGTAGTAGTTATCAATCGCAAGTGTTCATCCTTTGTTAAGTACTCAATTCATAAGTGTTATCACTACATTTGTTGCTACAGTGCTACCTTCCGCGTATTCTTTTCCACATTATAAGTTAAAATCGTAGATATAACCACCTTCCAGACAAAATTTTAATAATTTTATCCTAAATTTGTGCCTCTTGTTGACAATATACTACTTGAATTTTAGTTACCCTTGAAAAAGCACTAATTTTCGTCAATGCACACGTTTTTCTTTGGAACGATGACAGCCTTGAGTTTATTCTTTAGTCTGCTAACCAAGGGAACGATCTTCTGAAAACGGTTATCTGTTGTTACTGAATTATCGTTGAAATGCAACAATAACTGGATGCGATTCCTTAACATTACTTTTTTGATATTATTCACATAAAGATCATTCTTTGACCAGTACGAATGAAAAGATGGAAAATGACATAATCCCATTCATATAACTATACCCAGACATCGTTTTATTTCAGCGACATTTGTTTCTTCGACCTAGAAATTAAAAAAAAATCAAAATCAGTTGATCAAAATAAATTAGATATTTATCATCATAGATAAAAGACCATCGTCTACAAAATATTCGAAGAATTAAAATTAAAAGGACGATTTGTTGTAGAAGTTTTCGTATAATTGTATATGAAAACCTACACAATTGTAGTCCGCAAATGTAAATTTCTATAAATTTTCACTGTTAACCGGCCCTCAGACAATAGCTTTATACATTGAATTGAATACTAATGGTTCTTCTAAAATTTCCTGTTCGGAGACTTCAGAATGTTTGGCAACGTCAGATTCTATAGCAGCATCAACATGTTCTCTGAAATTCGTATTTTCTTTTTCTTTACTGGTGTACGCCGATAGATCTTGTCCCAACGGTTTGGTATATCCGGCCACATGTTTTCTTTTTTATTCTGTTTCGGAGTTCTCGATTGATTTTCACGGTCACCAGAATCAGTTGGTTGGTACTTGTCCGAAAGATACGTGTCGCCATCTGACAGATTTCTTGCCAATATTTTTTAAGTTTTTGTTTCTCCTTCTCGTACGACTGCATTGTACCGCTCTAATCTAAGTACTGACAAGAAAATTGTTAGATTTTACGACACATTATCAACAGGAATATACACGTTAAGGCGTGATGCACGTTGGACTATCATAGGCATTTTGTGATAAAATTCTTGCTGGTGGTCGCAAAACTCCAACAGGGAATTTTAATCAAAATTCGCAAATTCGCATTTTAGAGTGTTAGATTTTCAATATGGTGGCACTTAACCTGTTAACCATAAGTCAAAATCAAGAAATAACACAAAATACATCGACAAACCATTCACTAACGAATGCAATACAAAATAGTACAATAACAAAATTAACAGCGACTTCTGGATCACTACCGTATATTCCTAATTTAACACCGAAACTTTTTTTAGGGATCAATATTTTAAAATCGATACACTAGAACTAAAGATCTAAATGAACTAAAGATCTAACACTAAATGAAAACTCAATGTTTTGTTTAAAATACCATTCTCAAATTGTGATAAAATATATTACTCTTTTGTGATCACTCTTTTATTTCCTTTATTTTTTGGTCCATAAATTACTTCGGACGATTTAATGCAGTTTGCAGACTAGATATTGAGTTTGAGGCTCGTATTTCACACACTGTCTGCATATTTCAACTACGATTTTTCTATTTTTCTGAATCTATCACCTAAAACTTTACCATTTATCCTATAGGGTAGTTTTCTGCACCTGCTATAGTTAATTATACCAAAAAATTTTGAAATCGTCTAAAAACGCTTTACTTTATATTGAACACTGCGATCATTTATAAAATTAAAATTTTAAGAGTGACATTTAAAAAAGAAAAAGCTCCTAATATTATTTAATAAGATATGAACATAAAAACACATACCCAAAGATTGGCATCTCAAGAGTTTCTAAATTAAAATTCATTAACAAATGACGAGATAACTGCAAAAACCCGTATTTTTGTAGTAATTTATAAATAAAAAATTTTTTTATTTCAAATCCTTTATAAAAGGTATAGAGTGTGTATAAGCCAAATGGAATAAATTCATTATTTAGGTTACTGTACATATTTATAAAAAATCCCGAAACACAAATTTAAATTATAACTTGACATTCTTTAACGTGAAAATGCAACCCGTACCTTCAACCCCCTTAGAATGACAGGTACAACCCCCAATTTTTAAAATAGGAAGTATAGGCTTGTGATATATCGTTTGAAAGGTCTTTTCATTCTCCATTTAAAAATGTTGTTGCTTTCAAGTTTATTAAGATTAATTAATATAAAATAAATTAAAATCATGTGGTTACCGAAATTCGCTACAATACAATCAAAAACTAAAATGTAATGCAAAACGTAATAAAATGTAGAACACGAAAAAGAACTATGACTGTTAATGAAGTAGATGTTCAAAATGTTCACCGCGAACGTCTTGGCAACATCCTAATCTCAAATAAAACTGTCTTCTAACATTATTTAACATAACAGGCGTGATCGACCTAATCGCAAGCGTTATTCGTTCTTTTAAGTCATTTAAATCAGAAGGTTTACTTTTGTACACATGGCTCTTCACATATCCCCATAAAAAGAAATCTAATAATGTAAGATCAGGTGATCGCGCTGGCCATTTAATCGGTCCTCGCCTCCCTATCCACCGATTGGGAAATATTGTATCGAGGTACTGCCGGACATTAAGTTGGTAATGTGGTGGTGCTCCATCCTGCTGAAACCATATCGTATTCGCTGGAACTTGAGGGTTTCCTGGATCAGGATATAAATTTGCCAACGTTGGAATGACATCATTTTGAAGTAGTGCCAAATAATTGTTGCCATTCAAGTTGCTCTCAATGAAAAAGGGACCAATGATAGTGTTTCCTACAATCCCTGCCCAAACATTATCCTTTTGAGGGTATTGAGTGTGTTCTTCTCTCATCCAGTGAGGATTTTCCGTGGCCCAGTAGCGGCAATTTTGCCGATTAGCATGACCGTTAAGTGAAAAAGTACACTCATCAGAAAACATAACGTCTTCTAATTGGATAATATTGTTATCCAACATGTCCATCATTTGCTCACAAAAAAAAGTTCTCCTATCAAAATCTTCCATGAGCTCCTGAGTAGGTATCATCTTATAGGGATGCAATTTATTTTCTTTTAATATGTTTACTATCGATGTATGGCTAGCATTGAATGTAGTGGATGCCTGTCTACTCGATGTATGTGGATTTTCCTGAAACTCAAGCAACACATCTAATTTGAGTTCATCACTCAGTGCATTGGCAGCTGCTTTTTTTATCTGCCTTACATGACCAAACTCGCGAAACTGCTTCTCTATTTTACTTATTGTTCCTTGAGATATAGGCGGTAAATTAGGAAATTTCTCATGAAATAGGCGAGTTACTTCCTGTTGTGTTCGGGTGTTATCTCCGTAACCAATCATTTGTAAAACTGTTATTTTATGCATTTCCGATAATCTAACCATTTTTCAGAATTAAATTGAACGAACTTTTTACTTAAATTAAAATACTGACAACTTAAATCAAACAATTTACTAATGCGTGTTAAAATAACGTTGCCAAGGAAATTCTTTAAAGTTTTTTAATGGTTACCATCTAAAAACCACATTGCTATGGTTTTTGTTCACTTTCTCATTATCAAGACCTAAACGGGAAATAAGTTTTGAGTATATTTTAGCGGATTTCGGTAACCACATGATTTTAATTTATTTTATCTTAATTAATCTTAATAAACTTGAAAGCGACAACATTTTTGAATGGAGAATGAAAAGACCTTTCAAACGATATATCACAAGCCTATACTTCCTATTTTAAAAATTGGGGGTTGTACCTGTCATTCTAAGGGGGTTGAAGGTAGGGGTTGCATTTTTACGTTAAAGAATGTCAAGTTATAATTTAAATTTGACGTCTTTCGGGATTTTTTATAAATATGTACAGTAACTTAAATAATGAATTTATTCCATTTGGCTTTTACACACTGTATAATAAAATGCCCAAACGGGCTATATCACAATTACATTCAGAACGTTTTCGGAAAGTTAATTTCCATCATCAGTGTAACGAAGTATACATGCTATGAGCCACTAAAATATATGGGTAAAAACCTGTTAAATGTTCTTAATTTATAGTTATGTTACATTATATATTATTACAAATTAGGATGTTCAAGTTACCGTTGCAATTGGTAACATGGCGACGTATGGCTCTACATAGGTTACATGGTCTTGAGACAAAGTGTCTTCGAGGACATGTTGATAACAACTAGTTGTTATCAACAGGTCCTTCATTTATCGCACTTTACTGTGTTCTCTTGGTTCTCTTCTATATCGTCTTTGCCTGAGGAAGAATTACCATCGTCAAAAATTCGATTTGTTCTTACCTGATGGTGGAACGCTGAATCGTCTATGGAGTGATCTGAATCAATATCAAGAAATTCAACCTTGTCGAATTAGATAATGAAGTAATAGTCGCCTTGGATGCTACTTTTACTATTGCAGTGTTCCATTTTACTGCGAAGATACGTATAATTGTTGTATACAAATACTGTGAAAAATTTAATGACTTGAACCACCACACGGCAATTTAATTCTTAGAAATATTAATTAAGTAAGTCAGATTGAAGTAAAAAAAGAATGTAATGATTTAATATAAACAAAAGCAAAATACATTTCAATAGAAAAATTGTAAAATCAACATGTGCTACTTTGAGGTTATGTTCAGTAAATCAAGATATATTATCTTAGCGTCAATAGAATCTGAATAGATAATAAAAGATTATAATACTGTGATGTATTATCTTGAGTTTGATGTATAAATCCTTTGTAAATTAGTTTTCTAACTTTTAAAAACGGCAAAAAACTGTGATCACCTTCAACGGTCTTCTTCTCATTGCTCCGTCTCCTTTTGAAGGTTGGCGATCCAAATGGCAATTGTAGTTTTGGAAACTGCTGCGCAAAAGATCTTTGCGGATGAGCGGTCGAACCATCTCCTCGGGTCTTTCAGCCACGAGTTCTGGCGTCTTCCTACTGATCTTTTGCCCTGTACTTTTCCTTCCAGTATAACTTTAAGTAATTCATATCTTTTGCCTCTCAACACATGACCCAAGTATTGCATTTTCTTCTCTTTGATTATTCTTAGTAATTCTTTTTGTTTACACATGCGACGAAGTACCTCAACATTAGTAACTCTTTGTATACATGGAATCCTCAACATTCGACTGTATATATACATCTCAAAGGCATCTATTCTTTTTTCTATTTCAGAGTCCATTGTCCAACTTTCACAGCCATATAGTAAGACAGAAAAAACGTAACATCTGATCATTCGGATTCTAAGCTGTAGATTAAGGTCTGATCTTGTAAAAAATGTTTTCATGCTCATGAATGTTTTCCTTGCTTGTTCGATTCTTGATAGGATTTCTTTTTTTGGATTACACTGACTGTTGATATTTGTTCCCAAATATTTTATGGAATTTACCTGTTCTATTATTTGACCCTTGGCATACACCTGTACGTTTATTGGTGTCTTTGAAAATACTAAAGTTTTAGTTTTGGAAACGTTTAGATGTAAACCGAACATTTCGCTGTGGTGAACTACCGCATTTATTATATTTTGTAGTTCTTGTGCGTTGCTTGCTATTAAGACGGTATCATCAGCATATCTTCAACGGTAACTTAAAGTATATGACGCGTTGTGGTTGGCGAATCAACCACATTGCTGCCACGTTGCCAGATTTTGTTCTGTGGTGTTCATTTTGGGTACAGTTCCTTTACAAACACTGAATTTGCACTTCGGTAAATTTTCGTGTCAATTACTAGCTCATAAGTATTATTAAGTAGAGTCAAATCAAAGCGAACCCAAACAAACGAACGAGGGAACGAATTCGTAGGTGTTTGTTTGATTCTCTGCAAAATAGGATCATTTACATTGTAGCGAACGTTCGCATTCGTTGATGATCCATCCGAAATATCGGAAAGATCAATATGTAATCATTAGAGCTGCTAGTTTTATAGTCATTGCAGTACTTTCCAAAAAAAAGGAAGAAGAGAGTGTGGTGTTCAAATTTGTTACAAATGAGAAAAAAATAGGAGATAATGCCTTGTGAATTGATTTAACGACTGACAAGTTAGGTCAAGTCAAATTTCTGTCGAATGTCTATGAATGATTTTGAAATGGAATTCACGTAGAATTATAAATTGTGTCAGTCCCACTATCTGACTTTTTTGAAGAGCCTTTGAAGCTCTTTTGTCTTTCTCATCTAAATGATGTCCATAGCGAAGTAATCTTTTTTTAGTTCAAAAAAATTTATATCAGTAGAAATTTTGTTAATCGATTCGATAATCGAATCGATTCGATTCAATATTTAATTCTAGATTCGACTCTATTGAATTTGATAAATCTATTCGATTTGATTCGATAATCTAGTGGATTTGATTCAATAATCGATACAACTCGATAATCCATTCGATTCCATAATAGACTCGATAATAAATTCAATACGATATTTGATTCGATATACGATTCGATAATCGATTCTATTTAATTCGATAATCGACTCGATAATTGATTTGATAATTGATTCAATAATCCATTCGATGATCGATTGGATTTGATTTGATTTGATTTGATTTAATTTGATAATCGATTCGTTTCAATAATCGATCCGATTCGAAAATCGATTTGATAATCGATTCGATTCCATAATCGATTCGATAATGTATTCAATTCAATAATCGATTCGATAATCGATTTGATTTAGTTTAACTCTAAAATCGATTCGATTTTATAATCGATTTCTATCGATAGTCGATTTATTAATCGATTCCATTTCAACCACGTACACCTGTAATTATCTGGGCAGTTAAAAATTATCAGGGAAATTTAGGCATATCAGGCCTAAAATATCAGTCATATTTAGGGAAATTTATAATTTACTCCATAAACAACTTCCATTATATACACCCAGTACACGACCTTGGGATTCGGATGTTGAAATCTTTATTAAGCTACTAGTGGAGAACACTGTACATAACCTAAAGCAGTAACCCTTAATTAACCACCCTTCGGAACTATTAATATTTCTGCATACCAGAAGGAATGGTATCTATTTATAGTTTATCGAATTCCAAACAGCTACCGACCGTCGTCTGCTAGAACTCCTATCATTACCAATTTACTGCAATTAAATTCATTTCGATAATATGCAAAACGTGGGCTTATAAGTGTATTACATGAACGTAAAATACCTATGGACACATGTTAAGACAGTCTCAATTATCTATGACAGACGCTTTTACTGGGAAAGAAAGTTTGGAGAATAATTTACCAGAACGTTAATCAATTGGTATTTTTGCTCAGAATGTATAAAAAAAGATTTAAATTCTATATACACTCAATAAATGGTGAATATACAGTAGATAGGATTTATGCAATTTTTAAACATAATGCTTTTTATTTTTTAACCAGTTTTGGTACCTTTTTCTGTAAAAGAAATTAAAACAGTTATAAAAAGACTGACACTAACCAAAAATCGTTTTTTGGAAATATCACCACAGAGAGATCTGGTAACAGCAACTAGCCTTGGCTGTCTCTGTTGCGATCCTCTGATCGAGATCTCTCTGTGGCGACTTTTTCCTTTTTCAGCTAGTTTAAGCTAATTATTCCTTATATTTATCCTAATTATTCCTTTTACTAAGGTATATTGTAATCTGATGTAATCTTTGTCTACACATAACGTTAATATTTAGCTATTAAGGCTCAAAAAGCGAATTAACTGGATAGTCCCCAGTAGTTTTCGTATTGGTGTTTGACACCTTTTCTTAAATTGGTAATACCACAAAAGTTGTCAACACTACATAAAATGACAACCTATAGGATATATTTGGAAAATTCGGCATCAGTGAAAGAAATGTAAGAGGAGATCTGGAGAAGGATTAAGTGAATTGGCGATTACCAACAACTAATTTATCATGGTCACATGATGTAGACACCACTTACGAAGGCTTTATACTTGGAAAACTCCTGAAGATAAGGAATAGAAAAAGGTCCAGAAAGAGATAAGAAACAATATTAAAAAATAATAATAACGAGATAATTATAGATACAGAAGACAAAGTGGAGGGATGGAAAGAATATATTCAGACACTTTTTGACGATGATAGACCTTGTTCTCCACCATCCAAGGATGATCTAATATTCGATGACTGTTGAATATTAAGCATGATGTCTCATGCCCTTCAAACTTTTCTCAGAATTATTCATACACGAATTTACAAGAAGTGTGAGTTTCAGATGAGTGACACTTAATTTAGATTTCGAAATGGATTGGGAACACAAGAAGCTCTTTTTGTCTTAAATTTGTTAACACAACGATGCAGAGACATTAATGTAGATGTATATGCATGTTTCATTGACTATCGAAAAATCTGAGAACAATTGGCGAACAAGACGAATTATCTCAGAACTATATTGGCGCCAAACGACAACAATTGAAAAAGAGCACACAATATCCGAAGATATACGAATTCCGACGTTAGAGCGTCTTATTGCCGCTATCATTTAATCTGTATTCGAAATCTATATTCAGAAAAGCATTAGACTAGGTTCAAGGTGGAATCAAGATTAACGGAACCATGATAGATAACATCATATCACTGATGATACAGTCCTAATAACAAGCAACGCATAAGAACTACAAAATATAATAAATGCGGTAGTTCGGTATAGCGAAATGTTCGGTTTACATCAAAATGTTTTCAAAAGTAAAATTCTAGTAATTTCAAAGATGCCAACAGACGTACCTATTTATACTAAGAAAAAAATAATAGAACAGGTAACTTCCATAAAATAGTTGGGAGCAAATATCAACAACCAGTGTAACCAAAAAAAAAAAGAAATCCTATCAAGAATCGAACAAGCGATGAACACACTCATAAATATAAAAACATTTATAAATATATAAACATAAAGATCAGACCTTAGTCTAGAGTTCAGAATTCAAATGATCAGATATTACGTTTTCTCGGTTTTACTATATGGCTGGGAAAGTTAGACAATGGACTCTGAAACAGAAAAAAGATTAGATGTCTTTGAAATGTATAGGCACAGACGAATGCTGAGAATTCCATCGATACAAAAAGTTACCAATGGTGAGGTACTTCGGCGCTTAAGTAAACAAAAAGAATTACTCACCATAATCAACGAGAGAAGAATACAATACTTGGGTCATGTGTTGAGAGGTGAAAGATATGAATTACTCCAAATTATAATGAAAGGTAAAATGCAGGGCATAAGATCAGTTGGAAGACGCCAGAGCTCGTGGCTGAAAGACCTGAGGAGATAATTTGACCGCTCATCCACAGAATTCTTTCGTGCAGCAGTTTCCAAAGCTACAATTGCTATTTAGATTACCAACCTTCGAAAGGAGACGGCGCACTAAAAAAAGAAGATTACTCTCTGAAGAAACATATCTCTATTTCAATGGGCTAATTTTCTTCCCTATAATTTTTAATATTCCTAACTTGTAGATCGGGTTTTCCATTAGAATTTTCCTGTTATTCTTCACTTTCTTTCATCATGATCCCATATACCTCATCATTTTCTCATATGACCTCGTATAAAAATTGTCTTCACTATTTTTTATGTTTTATGTCGCAAGGTAAAAACTCGTTTTTCCGTGATATAAAAATTTAATATTATACGACGAAATAAAAATCTGTCTCTCCTTTTTTCTCTAAATTCATTTAGCGTAAAAAATAATAATATTTTTTAATTCACGAAAAATCCGGTTTATGGTACTTAAACTTACTTCCTTTGCCAAGGCAGCACGCTCCTAAACTTTTTAGAATTTTTAACAGGCTGATTTTATATCGCCTCTCACTGCAGGAAAACAATCACATTTATTATTACCTTCTTTGTTCGTCCAGACAAGATTTTGCCTTCTAATTGTGATTGAAAATATATGCTAATAATAATTTAAAAACTCAAATCAATCACAATAACAGCTCTTTCAACATAGATGAAATAAAAAACAATATTTTTTGTCGCAGACTGTACAAGTACTTTCCACTTTCAACGGTCAAAAAATAATAATGATCAATTATGTTGCTGTCGACTGTGCATCATAGATGGAGTCTAATATCAAAAAGGTCAAGTGTCAAGCTACTTTTGACAAGTAGTATCTCTTCTCAAGCTTCTTGCAACGTACTGTTCTATTCTGTGCTTGGATTTTCTTGCTCGAGCTCCTTCTTTGCATATGTCCCTTGATCTCCCTATCTTCTTAATCCCACCGGTTACGCGGTTGTGATTCTTTTTATTATCAGCATGTTTTCAATTAAGTTAAAAATCCCATAAACTCTTTTCCATCGTTCCATGTCTGCTACATTGTGTACTTATAAAACTGTTTATGTCTGCAATAAAATTATGTTTAATACCACTTATCCAACGTATGATTAAAATGATCTGTAAAAAGAACTTTAATAATACGGCATTATGGGAAACGAGACGTATGTTAGCACTAGATAAAATATGGCATTAAATTTAATCATATTTTTCTGACATAATTAAATTCCAGAATAGAAATTTTTTATTTATCTTGAATGTAGGTTAGTTTGTGTTTAGTAAAGTCTGTAATCTCTTAAGTTTTTAATTCCTACATTATATATATATATATATATATATATATATATATATATATATATATATATATATATATATATATATATATATATATATATAAAATAAAGTTTTATTTTGAGGTTGCAGTCATTAATAGGGCAGGAAAGTAAAACTCTTTGTTCTTTATTCAAGCTTTCGCAAAATTTATTTGCTTCTTCAGGATATGCTAAAATATGGTATCAGTAAATACAACGAAATTAGAACTAAATAGCATTGTATAAAACTAGTAAAAAAACTTACAACATGAGGTTAATCCATTAAATTTTCAAATTTGCAAAACATTAAAACTTAACTTATTTTAAAAATTATACAGTTATGTAAGTACAATATTCCAATTTAATTTAATTTTGTAAAAATTCATTTTGACATTGATTGTTTGATTTATGTCAGAAAGACACTCGTTTCTGTTTATTATATTTTTTGTTGTTGATAACTAGCTCTTGATTGTTATTATGGTTACGTACAAAGTGGCTGTACTATTAAATTACTATTAAATAAAATTTCAAATATACTAGCTGATATCGAAAGTACAATAACTAGATTTTCTGAAAATAAAAAAAACTTAGTCAGAGCTCAATGCACTAACATCATAACTAACTATTTACACAAAAATAAAAATAATAATCATTTTTTAAATAGTTTATATCATGAATGTAAAAAATTTATCAAAGAACACCCTGAGATATACATCGTGAGAAGTGATAAAGGAAATGTGACTGTTGCAATGTACAAAGATGATTACTATAATAAAAGTTATGAACTTTTAAATGATCCTAAATATTATAAAAAATTACAGAACAATCCCACAAGTACCTTGCAACAGAAAGCTAACAAAATAGTTACCGAATTGAAAAATAAAAAAATGATCACTAAAGAAGAAGCCTCAACTCTCACTATATATAACTCTGTCACACCACGCTTTTATGCACAACCAAAAGTACATAAACCTAACTTAACAATGAGACCAATTGTATGTTCAATTAATTCACCAAACAATAAATTAGCAAAATTTTTGAATGATATTCTTACAAGGTCATATAACTTAGATAATAGTTTCTCTATACAAGATTCCTTTGAACTAAGTAATTTTATCAATAACTATCAACTACCAAATAATTATATAATAGTAAGCTTTGACGTTATATCTTTATTTACTAATTTACCACTACATATTATTAATGATAGTATAAACAGACATTGGGATAAAATCAAAATAAATTGCAAAATTAACAAAAAAACGTTCTTAAGCACTTTAGAATTCATTTTTGATTCTAATGTATTGATTTTTGATAATGCATTATATAAACAAATTTTTGGCACACCTATGGGCTCAAGTATATAATGTATATTATGTAATTATGTACTAGACGATTTAATAAGAGATTCTTTAAAAAAGTTGCCTTTTCATATCCCATTTATCAAACGATTTGTAGATGACTTAATACTTGCTTTACCTGCAGACAAAATAAATGAAACTTTACAAACTTTTAATAATTATAGTGAACATTTACAATTTACATGTGAAAAAGAGATAGAAAATAGCATCCCATATCTTGACATAAAAATCAAACGTAATGCACAAAATGTATTAAGCACTGAATGGTACAGAAAACCTATATTTAGTAACAGATTTATTAATTATCATTCACAACATCCACCTCATATGAAAATAAATTTGATATTGGCTTTAAAAAACAGAATAGTCAAATTATCACACATCAATAACATCAACAAAGGGTTATTAGAACTTAAAGACATTTTATTAGAGAATTCGTACCCAATTAAAATAATTAACAAATTTTTATTTAATAATCCTAATAATAGAATGATTGACATGAATCAAACAAGAGAACCAAATCAACAAATCGTGCAATCTCAATTTACTTTCACATCACTACCTTACATACCAACATTAACACCCAAACTAACTAAAGTCTTTGCTAACTATTCTGATATTAAAATTACAACTAAAAATGTTAAAACATTAGCATCATTGTATACAAAAACTAAATCACCTATTAGCATTATGGAAAGCTCAAATGTAGTTTATATAATACCATGCGAAAATTGTGATAAGTCATACATCGGACACACATCTAGAAATCTAATAGGTAGACTAACATCACATAAAAGTGACCTTAGAAATAATAAAAATACGTGTGCATTAATAGATCATGCAATTAATAAAAATCATTCATTTAATTTCAATGAAACTAATATATTAAGACGCGAAAACCAATTAAATAAAAGAGAATTCTTAGAAATGGTATGCATAAATAAATATCAATGCGTTAATAAAAAAACTGATATTGATAAACTAAGCAATATCTATAATTACATTCTGTCTTACGAAAATTAATACTATAATTTTCCAATATTAGATTTTCTGACTATAAATATTAGAATTTCAAAAAATTTAAATATTCATATTTGGCGCCACTTTGTACGTAACCATAATAACAATCAAGAGCTAGTTATCAACAACAAAAAATATAATAAACAGAAACGAGTGTCTTTCTGACATAAATCAAACAATCAATGTCAAAATGAATTTTTACAAAATTAAATTAAATTGGAATATTGTACTTACATAACTGTATAATTTTTAAAATAAGTTAAGTTTTAATGTTTTGCAAATTTGAAAATTTAATGGATTAACCTCATGTTGTAAGTTTTTTTACTAGTTTTATACAATGCTATTTAGTTCTAATTTCGTTGTATTTACTGATACCATATTTTAGCATATCCTGAAGAAGCAAATAAATTTTGCGAAAGCTTGAATAAAGAACAAAGAGTTTAATTTCCTGCCCTATTAATGACTGCAACCTCAAAATAAAACTTTATTTTACATAACGTGTCAGTCAATAATACCTAACTACTTTATATATATATATATATATATATATATATATATATATATATATATATATATATATACAGTGATGAGTGTCTTACCACCCGGTTTTTTAACGTAAGAGATAGAAAACACAGTTACCTTGTGAAATAAAAGAGATAAAACTCGTAGAGGTGTGAAATAATCGGTAGAAACCTATAATTTACATTACCTTTATCGATAGTCTCACACCTTTAGACGTTAGCTTCGAGCTAAATCACCTCGGTCATAATTATTATGTGTAACGTATGTGTGACGTATTTCCATTTTTTAATTTCACATAAAGTAAAAACTGATTGACCGCAATAAAGCAAAAAAGTGAATAAAATAATTTAATTAATAGTAATTATTTAATCTAAAGTTTTAAATTATTAACCAAGATTAATTTCTACTTTGATGTGAGGACACACTCTTGTTTCATACACTCTTGTCACGGAATAATCACTATCCTTCGTGGATTAGTGGTAAGAATTCGACACAGACGTCCCAGACGATTAGAGTTCAAAACCCACATGTGGTTTTCTTTTTTTTTTTTTTAATAATTTGAAATTATGCAGAGATCGTTTTGCTTTGAATCGCTATACATCTATGTCAGTCGTTACTAGTATTAGAAGTGTTTAAAGTTAAACACAAATATCTTATTGAAAAAAAAGTATCGTCGTACTTTCAAAAATAAAGTAAAAATTCTTCAAAATTAAAAGAACGTTTAAAGAATGTTTAAATACGTAAAAATTCTACAAAAATAAAAAAAAATATTGTAAATAAACGTATTTACAATATGTTCAAATAAGCCTTCATTAGCAGCAGAACAATAACCCAAACTATCACTAAAGAAATATAAAAGTTTGATGGATCAGAGTTCAAGTCACGATGTTCTCATGCAGGCGCTCAGGGTTGAAATCCCACATGAAGGTTTTACTTTTTTTTAAATTTGAAATTATGCAGATATTATATCGTTTTGCTTTAAATCACTAGACATTTATTTCAGTTTTTATTAGAAGTGTTTATAGTAAAACACGAAAATCTTATTGAAAAAACAATGTCGTACTTTCGAAAATAAAGTAATAATTCTTTAAACATAAAAGAACGTTCTAAATAAATGTACTTCCAAAAATATTTAAATAGGTAGAAATTCTATAAAAATAAAAAAAAATTATTCTAATGAAATGTATTTACAATAAATGTTCGAATAAGCCTCCATTAGCAGCAGAACAATAACCCAATCTATTATAAAAGTTTCGTCTAACATTAGTTAATGTTTCTGGACTAATACCTCGCATTGAATCAGAGATCTTTTCTCTTAATTCTTGGAGAGAATTAGGCCTATCGTCTTCAATTCCATATAGCTTGGACTTGATATATCCCCACATAAAAAAATCACAAGGTGCAAGATCAGGTGATCTTGCAGGCCAAAAAATATCTCCGTGGCCACTAATCAATCGATTAGGAAAAGTCGCACTGAGATATTCACTGACGATGCGAGAATTATGTGCGGGACAACCATCGTGTTGAAACCATATGGAATCGAAAGGTATTGGTAAATTACGAAGGGCTGGACAATTTCATTTTGCAGAAGTTCCAAGTATTTCCGCCCAGTCAACATACCGTCTATAAAAAATGGACCAATGACATGATTCCCTATTATGCCTCCCCAAACATTTACTTTTCGAGGACGCTGGGTACGAGCGACATAAATCTGACTAGGATTTCCTCGAGACCAATACCGAGCATTCATTGAATTGTGACGGCCCTGCAATGAAAACGTACATTCATCGGTGAACAAAACGTTCTCTAAAAAATGTTCATCGTGATATGACATTTCCATTGCAGTTTGACAAAATTCTAAACGTCTATATTGATCCCCAGGGAATTGTTCGTTGGATTTATGAAGTTTATAGGGACGGTATCCATGTCTTTTCAAAATTTTACCTACTCTAAATCTTGAAATTCCATATTGTTCTACGAGACGAGATGTTGATTGGGTAGGATTTTGCTCAATACTTGCACAAATCAAAGTGTCCCTTAGTTCCAAATCTGGATTTACCTCCCTTCGTCTACGAACTCCTCTTAGAGTGAACACGGATCCATAAGTAAAAAATTACGTATAATAGACTGAATTGTTGATCGTGCTGGAGCCGGCCTATTTGAAAACATATTTACAAATTGTTGTCCAATTATGTTGTCTGATAATCCATTCACATGCCAGACAACAATTTGCACTTTTTCCTCGACCGTTAAAACCATTTTCACGAATTGTTTTTTCAATAAAAAGTTTCTGTTTACCGTGCAAAAACACTTCTCGGTATGTTATTATTTTTGATGGCTTGATGATTTGGTTAGCTGTAAAGCAGGCAGCTGTTCGCGCGCATCCATTACAATGTTGTTAATTGTTTTGAAAATCATTACCTGTACAGAGGAATTGATATTAACACTGAGAATTTAGTGATGGATTTGGCATTAAACAGTCTTAACCGGATTATTTTGCAATCACAGCTGAAGACTGTAAAACTGAAATTGAATTTGAATTATTTTGTATTTCTATTTTTAAACATTGCAATAAGAATAAATTGTAAATAATGAGTTTTTCGAAAACTTTTTACCTAATATGTATCATATTTTCTATTATTTTTGATTGAGTTAAACAAACATTTTATCCTTGGTGTGAATTGAACCTCAATCTTCTTGTCACTAGACCACGTCTCTAACTATTACGCCAATTCCACATACAATAATTGTTTTTGGATAGAACATACCTACCTTTAGTTTAATCAAATATTTCAGTTAAGTTATTTTTATTATTAAATAAACTTAAAGATTTATAGTTTAAAATCGCTAATAATTAATGTTTTTTACTGTAATATATCTTAATTTATTCAATCATTTATTCTAACATCAGAAATTATTAAAATAAAATATTTTCGAGGTCATTCGTATAATTATGACTGAAGTGAAATAGCCACGTCAAGAACTAGCTTTATCTCATACTATCTCACAACTTAATCTGTCTTCTATCCTTTCCGCTATTTTGCCGGGTGGTAAGACACTCGTCACTGTGTATATATATATATATATATATATATATATATATATATATATATATATATATATATAGCTATATATATTTGGATTGAAAACAGTTACGCTTACATTATTAGTAAAGTGCCTGCAAGTGAGCACAGCTTCGTAAATATTAGCAAGGTAAGTAATAACGTTATAATTGCAGAAACAAGGATATTATCAGTTTTGTTTTTTTAGTGTAAAATATGAATACGAAAAATAGAGATATGCACAGACCTTTCACGCAGTGGGAGTTGAAAGCTCATTTGCAATTGTGCCTGGAAGAACTTTGGTTAGATGAATCGGATAAAAATTCTGATAAATAAGAAAGTGGATCTGAAACAGAAAGATGCCGTTTAAGAAGCATTCATTTAAGAATCAGAGTTCGAAATATCAAGCGTAAATGACTCAGATTCCTACCGTGATTTGCCATCCAGTAGTAAGAAAATAAAAAGAAGTTCTAGAAAGAGTAATGAGTTGGAAAAACAGTTTACTTTAGTGTTTTCAAGAAAAGAAAGTAATAGCTTTAAAATCGACAAGAAAAAGAAATGTCCTGCTCAGCAAACGCCATCAAACGAAGCAGAATCTCCAGCAATTGCAGCTAAAAAAACAAACTCGGTTGCGGTCGAGTCTAAAACCAAACCAACCAAAGGACGCTACTAAAACTCCAAAACGTTACTTCATACATTTTGTTCCAGGCTTCTCTAATAAAACCAAGGAAGCACAAGCTCCCTACAAAAATTATAGGATATAAAAATGCTGATATTTCTGTTAGGGCACAAAAATATAAAGTCGAAAAACTTGAAAGTGAATATTGACGAATTGCATGCACTCCTAAGACTACTTATTTTTGCTGCTGCTCAAAAAAACAATCATTTAGCGACAAGACAAATGTTTGATGACAAAATTTCTGGTGCGATATATAAAGCAATTATGAGCCGGGAAAGATTTGAATTTCTTATAGAATGTTTTGATGATAAAAGGTCTAGAACAGACAAAAAAGAAACAGACCTATTAGCAGCCATTCGTGAAATATGCGATGATCTTATACAGAACTGCAAAACGTCCCATAAGCCCGGATCATACCTAACAATCGATGAACAGCTACTGGCTTTTAGGGGAAGATGTCCTTTCCGGATGTATATCCCAAACAAGCCAGCCAAATATGGACTAGAAATAGTAATGCTGTGTGGCATAGGTACCAAATATATATTCAATGCAGGATTGTATTTAGGAAAGGGAACTAAAACCAATGGACTGCCTCTAGGAGAATATTACGTAAAACAATTAACTCAGGGTGTGTACGGAAGTAACCACAACATAACCATGGATAATTGGTTTACGTCAGTACCGTAAGCATCAGAGCTCTTAAAACCTCCTTAAAATTTAACTATAGTTGGTACTCTACGGCAAAATAAAAGAGAAATACCTCCCGAGATGATAAATCTCAAAAATCGTGAAATTGGTCATTCTTTATTTTGCTTCGATGGTGAAAAGCAATGGTATCCTATAAGACAAAAGTAAATAAGTATGTGCTTCTTCTGTTGACAATCCACAACGGTCCAGTAGAATGTGATCTAACTGGAAAGCCAGATATCATTAAATTTTATAATGCAACCAAGTACGGAGTAGACACATTTAACCAAATGTGCGGAAACATGAACATCTCCAGAAAAACAAGAAGAAGGCCTCTTTGTCTGTTCTATGGCATCATTAATACAACTTGCATAAACTTTTGGATAATTTTTAATCATAACCAACAACGACAGCAGAAAAGAACCATCACCAGAAAAAAAGCTCGGTAAAGTTGCTTATTAAAAATATTTTAAATATGGAGCCGCAGCAAGAACAAATATGCCCTATTGTGTCAAAACGTGCCATGTGTCAATTTTGTCCTTCTAAAAAACGTCGAATGTAAGCAATAAGTGACAAAGTAAAATTATCGACCAAGGCACAAGGCACAACCCTTCAGAAGTTGTATATGAAGCGATCTACGAATTCAATAGGTATTCATTTCAAAGTGTGGTTATTACTATAAGTGGAATGGTACAAATACGAGTATACCCGAAGAACAAGAGTAACATTTCATACAGCTTGACCTACCAGAGCGCTAATTTCAAATCAGTTAGCATAGCAGAGTGTTGTCAAAGTTAGTTTAAGTTGACATCAATGAAGTGAACAAGGATTTAAAAAAAACAACTTTATCATTAATGTGAATCTAAACTTTGCATTAACCTGTGAAGTTACAACTAGTGCTTGCATAGAGCACTAACGATAACACTGTTAATAATAACACTGTTGAAATAACAGAGTTAATAATACAGTTCTGCAAAGTACAACACATGGGACTCTTTTGACTACGCTAATATCCCATTATTCTCCACTACCGTACTTTCCTCAAGTTACAGATAAATTTATTAAAATATTTAAAAATATACCACTTAAATCTGCAATAAAAAACGCTAAAACTGTTAGGAACTTATTTCCTGTTTTTTCGCTAATAGCCATACAGGCTGGTGTGAGTTCGCAAATAAAACAAATAGTCATTATTTATTTGTTCTTTAATTTTTTTACGAACTTTACCTTTAAAATATATCCGCTCAGATCTGGTTTACTGTAATATCCAAAAGAAACACATAAACTATTGAGAGGGTGGAAAGGATCCGTTGTATCCGATGTAAATAAAAAAGTCCCGGTATATCTGTTAGCACTGTTTTCAACGTAGCAAATCATGAGAATACAAGATACTTGCATATTCTCACGTTTTAGCGCGAAGTGCATTCCTTTGTTCGGATTTGGTCTTAATAAAATCGTAATGTGGTAAATACAAGATATTTGAATGAAACATTTACAATAAAAATAGCATTCTACACAACAACAGCTAATGAAATATGGTGAGACTTTAGTAATAAAATCTTATCTAATATAAAATCGTAGAAATTGTGATAATGATCTGTATATTTTAGTATAAAATTATATGCTGGATGTGAACTTTCCTTAAATGCTTTCATAGTGCACTTGTATCTAGTTTGTGTGCAATGGTTTATAATTATTCAAATAAACAATAAAAATGGACAAAAAGAACACGTAACTCTTTACCCTTCGTCATTCTTATGATATGGAGGAAACCAAAAAACCATGGAGACGGCCGCTACTTTTGCTCTTAAGAACCAAGGGTTTCAATTTAAAAAATAAACACAAAATTCAATATCCTAATTTACCTTCTCCTAAACGACCTGTATCTCATGGACCAGGAATCCCTATGGCTTCCACTTATCTTTAAAACATCCAACAATAATCACCAGATGAAAGTTCAGACTAAAAAACCGATAAAGATGAATTCAATCCTGAGATAGACCAACCTCAAAAATTTATCCAATATGAACTAAATGATTTAGTGAGAGACTTGGGCTTATCCAAAGATGCTGCACTAATCTTAGGATCACGATTGAATGATAAAAATCTATTGGCTGTAGGTACCACATTTTCCTGGTGTAGGCATCGTGAAATAGAGTTCGCGGAATATTTTTCTTCTTATACTGGTGTATTGTCACAATATTCCTGAAGTAGTCATGAAACTGGAAGGCGACTATTACGATTCCACATCTGGTGTCTTCTCCCAAAATGGTAATACTTGTGCTGGAAAAAAAAACTAAGTACATATTCGTGATCAGCACTTCCCATTTACTATAGGACACCTATTAAACTTAAGACACTTTTATATGAAAAAAAAAAATGTAGGCCTATGTAATTGATGCAGAATAAAATACCATTACTTACCATTATATTGGCAATATCCCTAACTTATGCCGCGCAGTATAGTTTGTAAGTTATTCAATTTGTTTATACTGGAGAGCAATTATTTAACAAACTGTGCTTGTCCAAACAGTCACTCTAGAGGTATTTTATATATCGCGATCGATTCCTTAAGGGTTCATTTATAAGGTCTATTAAAAAAACTTCAACATTTGATTAAATATGTTATAAAAAAACAGTTTGAAAAAGAGCTGACTTATTAGCTTCTAGACATTTATAATGACTTCGATATTTTTTATGTCACACCGTTGTAAGTAAGCTCAATGAAATCCTGGCGAAAAAGCAGACTTTTCAATAAAAAAACATAACCTTCTATGACCAATAACTAGAGAAAGCTGAGATATTGTAGCGGACAGTTCTCCCCTCCACTTTTCAGTGTTCAAATTAAAATACAAAAACAATTGACTGAGATATTTGCAAAAAAAACACTATTTGTGCAGTAATTTATAGATGTTATTAGCTTTGTTTTTTGCATAATGACATGTAATATAGCTACTTGAAATTATGGCAATTAATGAGTTAATAAAGTGTGCTAAATATCACCCAGATAGAGCAAATAATTTATAAGTTATTTAATTTTTTATTCCGGAGCGCAATTATTTAAACAACTGTACTTGCCCAAACAGTTACTCTACACATATTTTGTAAATTGCAATAGATTAATTGAAGCTTCAGTTTTAGGGCATATTAAAAAAAACTTCAACATTTTATTAAATCTTTTATTAAAAAACAGTTTAAAAAAATTTGATATTTTTTATGCCGCACGCTTGTATGTAGGCTCAATTAAAAACTGGTCAACAACAACGAAAACACTTTCCAAAAAAGGAACCTTCTATGATGAATAGGAATCAAGATAGCAGTTTACTTTTAAAATCAAAGAGTTTTATTCTTAAAATCATACTTTTGCTGTTTATTAACATTGAGAGCTGAAAATTGGAAAGATTCTAAATGAAAATCTAAATTTTGTGATCCAATTTATAGATGGCTTAAAAAGTGAAGTGTTAAAAAATGATAAAACGTTAAAATGGTGATACTGAAACGTAAAATACTGCAACGGCAAAGTTGAGCGAAGAACTGTCCAAGTTCCGATTTTTTTTTTATCGTAACTTCAACTTGAAGCGTACTGGCAAAATTTGCAACATCTTGGCTTCTACCCCACGTAGAACCATCATTTTTTTAAACTGTGATAGATCAACAAAATAATAAGAATTGTGCTATTTTCATCTCTCGAAAAATTATGGAAAAATAAATTAATTTAATTTTTTCATGAAAAGTTATTGAATTTTATTTATATACTATTATTTGTTAAGAAATATTTAAATTTTATTGATAAGTGTACAATATTTAGTTAATATACAATAATTATTATAATTTATTTATTTATTTATTTTATTTATTATTATTTATTATCATTTTTTTATTTATTTAATTTATTATTATTTATTATCATTTTTTTATTTATTTTCTTTATTATTATAGAGATTTAGCCATACGGCTCACACTCCCTCTAAGGGGAAAATTCACTCATCCCAGATACCTACGGTATCAAAAGTATTGAGCTCTGGTGGGAGTCTTTCTGGGAGTAAGAAAGGAGTACAGCTTTCTGCATGGCCTTATAGAGATGTTCATTTAGACCCAACTGTTTTATGGTGTCTAGGAAGTTTTTGGGAATAACACCAGTAATAGATAGAATAATAGGTACTGTCTGGATACTTTCAATTCTCCATAGTCTCTTGATTTGTATTTCTAGATCTCTGGCAATCTCTTCGTTATATTTAACACGTAAATTATTGGTGTTAAGTATCGTTACATCAATAAGTGTTGTTTGCTTAGTAAGTTTATTAGCTAGTATGAGATCCGGTCTATTATGTGCCACTGGTTGGTCTGTGAGCACAGTGCGGTCCCAGTATAGCTTCTAGTTGACATTTTCATGCATTCTATCAGGGATGTATTGATAATAAGAAAGATGGTCGGTTTGGAATCCAGTTTGTGAGCTAGTCCTTGGTGGATAATGTTTCCTATTGAGTCAAGGTGTTCTTTATAATCAGTACCGACAAACGTCTGGCAGCCCCTAGGTAAAATGATGGATGGTTTCTTGGGCTTGGCATATTATTATTATTTTATTTATTTATTTTATTTAGTTTTATAGTTTATTTATTTTTTTTTTATTTAGAAAATCGCATCGACCAAATGGCCATTACCAAAAAATTAGTGGATTACATTAGGTACAATTACTTCATTACAATTTGGTTTATTAAATATTGTGGTACTTATTAATGTCTTTCAAGAAGTTCGGAGTATTGTTAAAGTTATAGTCTGCACCTAGAGCTTCTATAAGTGTTCCTGGTATCTTGTTATTGCTTCGTTGTTGATTGTAGAGGGGACATTCACATAGTAAGTGCATTATTGTTAGTGTCGTATTACACGTTTCACATCGCGGCGGTTCGCACTTTTTAATTAAGTAATCATGCGTTAACCTAGTATGTCCGAGTCTGAGGCGCGTTACTATTATTTCTTGGCTTCTTGACTTAGGTAACACATTCCATGCCTCTATGCTGGGTTTCACTTGTTTTAATTTTGAATTCGACACATTCCATTTATTTTTCCACGCACTTAAGATTGATTTTTTTATATAAGCTTTTATATCCGTTGATACTGATGTGTTTACGATCTCGGAAACGTCACTCACTATCGAGTCTTTCGCACTATGGTCAGCAGTTTCGTTGCCTTTTATTTATAGTTTATTCTTTCAACAAAATAATTCATTTTATTTCAATTGCATTTAATGAAAATACGTAGCTAATAAATATAAATATTATTTTTGTACTTTACCCTCCACTTTTCCGTAGCGGTATTTTACGAGTACCATCATTTTAACAGATTATACCCTTTTACATCTTCTCGGTTTTTACCATCTATAAAATGGATAATAAAATTTAGATTTTCGTTTATAATGTGTTTAATACTCAGCTCTTAATTTAATAAATATTGGAAATAGGTACGATTTTTAGAAAAAAAAATGCCATCTTGTTTTCTATTGGTCATAAAAGGTGTTGTTTTACTTTAAAAAGTGTGATTTTTACCAGATTCTCATTGAGCCTACTAACAAGCGTGTGACATAAAAAATGTCAAAGGTATAATTTTTTATAAGCTAAAAATCAGTCCTTTTTAAACTGTTTTTTAATAACATATTTAATAGTATGCTGCAGTTTATTTAATATCTTCTCTAGAGTGAGTGTTTGGGCAAGAACAGTTGTTTAAATTATCGCTAATAAACTAAATTAAATAACTTATAAACTATTTGGTCGATCTATTTAAAATTTAGCACACTTTAATAACTCATTACCTGCTATAATTTTAAGTAGTTATATTACATGCCATTTTGCAAAAAAACAAAGTTATTAACATTTATATATTACTGCAAAATTAAGGGTTTTTTGCAACTATCTTGGTGAATTATTTATGTATTTTAATTTAGAAACTTAAAAATTAAATTAAAAATAAGATTTCCAATTTTTCTTTGAACCATTTTTCTCTAAACTGCATAACAAACGTTTTTTGAGGCAGAAAAATGACTTTTTCAGTTTTTAAGATTGTTTAAAACAAAAACAAAATAAAATCAGCTGTACGTCATTACGTATTTCTGATCAGCTACCCTTCATATACCTTTTAGAACCTTCAAATATAAGTATATGATTTTTAAGTAAAATCAATGATTTTTTCCCAGATAGGCTGGTGTATATCTATTCCTTTTCAGAAAGAAAAGATTCAAACATTCGTTATTGAATATTAATTTTGTATTATTGTATTGAATAGGTTATTAAAAATAAATGCAAATCATTTAACAACTAATACAAAATTCTAGATTAGCTATTTTTTACTATATAAACAATAAATCCAGTTTATCTTACTTAGCACCGTTACTATATATAGCATATTAAAGCGAAACAGAAGCTAAATTACGAAAATAAAAAAGAGTTATGGATCGGTATACGCCTTTTCGGTTTTATATATTTGCCTGAAGTACTCAAACGGGTAAACCCGAGAAGTTTTCTGCCAGAACTTGAGTCATTATTCTCGATGACACTAGAAATCCACCGAGACTAACTGATGATTGATTTTGCGTTTACTTTTCGACTGCAGAAAAACCCCATCAATTCTCAGGCAACATCGGAACTGGTTATCTGTAAAAACACGAATAAACTCCGATACATGAAGTGAGAGGTACAACACTAAATCCTGTCAGAAACTACATATGATTAATGAAAGCTGTTAATTGGATACTAATGATATTAGGAACAGAAACAATACACTAATAAAACGTTATTTGCACATAATTTTAGTATAAAAAATTGGTAATATTTATTATCTTCGAGGAAGTATAATAGATAGAGTAATATTAGTTACTTAAGTTGCCTCCATCTATCTATCGTCTATCGTCAAAGTCAAACAAATATCAACTTTAGTCCAGAGAAATTAAGATATTTTTTACCAACAAAAATGAGATGTTTTAACCAAATAATGCTTTAAACATAATGTGCAGAATAATTTTGTCAATTCCACTTTTAACCCTTAAAAGTAAAAGTTTAAATTCTTTTGCTAAATATTTATCGTCTAATAATTTTAACTATACTAATATGCAAGCGTTTACTTTAAGTTCTAAAATGACTAATTACCAATGAGTAATGCGATTGTTAAAATACCGACAAGTGCTTATCTTTAAAGGTACTGGACATACAATTTTTCGTTTAGTTTTCATCTTTACAACGAGGTTGTTTATAAATATGCATTGCTTTAATTTTGCATTGTGTTCATTTCTTGGAATTACGTTCGGGTGTAACAATTCATTGGAGCTAGATGTATTGATTCGATTGGTTAAACAGAAATAAATCCACCGCGTTCCAATGCTCCAGACCATCCCTTTTCCCCTATAGCACTCTGATGAGCGATAGGGGCACAACTATCAGCCAAATGCTCTTCATGTGGGAGTCCAAGGTAATAAAACTCCAACACGGTACCCTATCCGATTAAAAATGCAGGCTAGCGTTAGTCGCTTTATTCCTGTTATCTTCTTGTGACTTGTCCGTGAAACTAAAATTGTTTACTTTGGCCTTAAGTCTCCGCTCTGGGCCCACTGGGAAGTCCAGTTCAGAGATTTGGTGCTTAAGGGTTTGGGCCCTACGTGCTCGGAATTTATATGGTTTTGTTAATATTTTTTTTTTGGCTTTCGCTGGTTTTTTGTTAGTAATTTTGATAATTTTTTTTTTGTTGGTCGAAACCGTTTTTTGGCTTTTTTATAATTTTTTTTGTAGGCTATCTTGTAACAGAAACTCATAATTAGTGTATGTATTGTATATAAATCATTTTATCTGCGGCCTACACTTGATGCGCTTGCCCACGTTGTTAGAGCTACGAATTATCCGCTTTTATGTGATGTTGTTGGTGTTGTTTTATTTTCACTCCGGTGATTTTTGCTTTCTCTCTGGGTTATCGTTGTTTTGAGGTGGTCGTTATAATTAAATTTTTTTTTGTTGTTTGTTTTTGAATTACCTGTGTTTTTAATTTTTTGTCTACCTGTGTATACAGAGAATGTTTAGGCCATGGAAAAAATCATTTACAGTTTTTCGTTTATGAGAGTAAGAGAACCCAACTAGTAATAGAAAGTGTAATAGTCAAAAATTACTTAAGTGAAATAAATAACAAAGACACTGAGACTGGAATTGGAACTGTAGAAAAGAGTTTATAAAAATCTACAAAATGATTCTGAAAATAGTTGTGAAGGCAGTATCTTAAAAAAAAGTGGCCTTTTTAACAGAAATTCCATATTCTACTATGCCTGAAATTGTGAAGAGTTGTGTTAAAAAGAGAAAAACAAGATCGAATGCTGAAAAACTCAAACATCTTAATATCGTCACTGCTAAATGTTTAAGGAATTTGGTTTACGTGGAATACGAAAAATATATAATACCAACAATTAATATTATATATACCAAGCTTTTTGCGATGGGAAGCAGCTTTCATAAAACTACCTTATGTTGACGGCTGAAAAAACTTTACACAGATTTTAATACAAAATTGTTGATAAACGATTGGCTATTATGGAAAGTAAAAGGATAGTTCATTGGCGTTTACATTATTTAGAAAAAATTGAAGAATATCGAGACCAAAAGCAAATAATTTAATATTTAGACGAACCATGGTATGACACGCAAGATACCGTCAGCAAGGGTTGCACTGATGGTTCACTTAGGTGCCAGCTGAAAGGGGTATCTCCAAATTAAGGTTCTCGAATAATTTTTGTGCACTGTGGATCTTCAAATATTTGGGTGCCAAATGGGTTCCAGCTTTGCGGAAAAAAAATTAAAAAAAATGTAGTGTAGGATAATCAGAATATGAATTCTAATATATTCAAAGGGTGATTTAAGAATACATTACTTCCTAATATAACACCCAGCAGTGTAATAATTATGGACAATGCCAGTTATCACTTAAGACTTCTAAAAAAAATGTGACGGGTAGGGTGTCTGCTGTAATAGATATTTTAGTTTTTTTTTTTCTGGATTTCTGAGCCAATCTATCTCATCTTCTATGAAGCGTTGTCTGCGTTGGGTTTATGCATTTCATAAATTTTCAAATTTTCAAATCATTGTTCACACATCGTTTGCGAGTTTGCCGTAGGTTAAACAGTCCAGCTTCTTTCTTTCCACCGGATCTCCAGTTAGGTTGCTCGGTTTCACAGAAAAAATGTGACGGGTAGGGTGTCTGCTGTAATAGATATTTTAGTTTTTTTTTCTGGATTTCTGAGCCAGTCTATCTCATCTTCTATGAAGCGTTGTCTGCGTTGGGTTTATGCATTTCATAAATTTTCAAATTTTCAAATCATTGTTCATATTTCGTTTGCAAGTTTGCCGTAGGTTAAACAGTCCAGCTTCTTGCTTTCCACCGGATCTCCAGTTAGGTTGCTCGGTTTCACAGGGGGCACCAGCGTGAAGTTGAGAGGTAGATTTAAGTAGAAGAAACTATGCAGATTAATTGGAACCAACTTTCCGGAATGTTTTCGTCGCATATATATACCGTCGGTATATATATGCCGCATATATACCGCCGCATGTTAAGAATATCCTGGATTGATCATCGCACTAACGTATCGATATTAGAACAACTTAAAGTAAAGGATAGATTGCTTAAACAAATAAAACAGAGATATTTGCAGTATTTTGGACACATTGCTAGAAGGAGAGGTACGATGAAAAAACTGATAGTCGAGGGTAGAGTTGAAGGAAAGTGACCTAGGAAGATCTCCAAGCCGTTGGGTAGATTAAATAAAAATATTGATTAACCAAGGGTTACATGAAGCCGAACAACTAGCCCAGGACAGGTAAGGATGGAGGGAAATCGTGAAAAAACTGTAAAGGCCTGATGGTGTCACCACATCCCAAAAGGGATTAGGACTGATGAGGAGGACTTGGTGTAAAAATTTGCTATGTAATAACAGGGCGACTCTTTCTTTGGCTCTGGGTTCTTTCGCAACGACGCTTTAAATCATCAGATAGTCATCTGGCATAATTTGACCCTTTCTTTTTTTCTTCGTCTCTTGTAGTGTACATATGGCTATATTTTTTTCTACAAGCTCTTTTGTAATTTCCTACTCTCTTGTATTTAGAGATGTTACGTTCCAAGTACCGATGCGAAGTATATTTCTCGTTTTCCATAAATTCGTTGTCCTCTTTCTTGCGTTAGTCATCAAATAAAATTATTTCTGTTCCAAGACATGTTCCTGTTTCTATGAGCTGTGTGGTTTTAGTGTGTGAAGCAATAAAACTACAGGCGGACTTAAACCAATGTTAACCTAGAAAACCCTACGAAGAGCCAAGCGATAAAGTTTCCCGCCAAAACACCAATAGTTATTGAGAACTGTGGTTTTTGCAAGAAACTGCACTTGAGATTTATGCAGGTTTATGCAGAATCGCCTATATTTTTGTCGCTTATATCTTGGACTATTACGGCTTTAATGGAATTTTCTTACTGAAGGAACGTAGGTAATTATTAGTCCTTCAATCCATAGATGACGTAAGTCCATTTCCAAAAAAACTGACATACCTAGGGGTTTTTGCAAAGAACGCCTCAATTATTCACAATTTATATTTGGGGATTTTTTAAGAACGATTTTCAAATTGCAACTAAAAACTTCAACAATAAAAAAATGTGATTTTTATTATAATTAATTGTGGTTTATTGTGAAAAAAAATGCCACAAATAAATTGTTTCAAAATAAATTGAGAATATTTTATAATTTAATTAAAATAGTAATTTTTAATTAAAGGATTCCAAACGTCTTAAATAGGATTTATCTGACTTAGAAATGTAATTTAGTGATAAGCGAATAGGAACAGTCTTAGAAAACACACCGAAAAAAGGAAAGATTAAGACTCGCGAACGTCAGAAATACAATTTAAGAGTTCATAAATATTAGCGTAATACTATCCTCACTTTACATTTCGTTAGCAATACCCTTCTTCCACTAACCCTTTATTTAAGTTAATTTCACTGCTACCTTGGAAACCGGCAGAAACGGGGCTCGTGGTTTTGTTAAAAAATGCCGTTATACAGATCGAAGCGACATAATGAAAACCCCGTTGAGCCTTTTTATGCTTGTGTAGGTAGTTTGTATTGTCATCCATCAATCAATTATTTGGAGATAATAAACGTCGAGTAAATTTGCAAAATATATATACATATAAATTCTCAATTCGTACCAATATTTTTATATTCAAACACAATATTTTTGTACCAATATTGGTCGATATAAACAAGCTATACATAAATCCTATGCAGATTTATTTCTATGTTGTTATCATAAAAATAATCATTGATACGGAATTAAAAAGTATCGAACCGTATTTATCTGCATTATTCGATTTATATTACAACAGAAACCATTTACTTTTCTATATTGTACAACAAAATTATATTAAATTTGAAAAGCGTAAATTAAATTCGATTATGGAATTCCGAGAAATCCTGTAATTTATTATTTAAATTTAATTTTTATTATTGACCTCGTTTTCAAAACAAAAGTTTTAAACAATGAATGAAAATATTTTGTCTATACACTGGAAATTTAAATTTTTTATAATTTAGTTTAATCGGTTTATTTTTTTAAGTATAATACCTTACTAATGTTTTTTTTATTTAATCAAATATACCAGCATCAACCACTAAGGGTTATTAGCGGGGAGACATAAACAAACAGTAGGATACATATTGTTAGATAAAAGAAAAATATTTTTTTTTACAATCTGGTATATAGGTTAGTCATTTTAATATAACTTAATAAAGACTGTAAGTTTGACGTTAGTACACTTTTTAAATTGTCACTAAGGGCACACGCGATTCTTTCGTTCTGGTACACTGTACACTCGACAATTATATGTTTCACTGACAACTGAGTGTTGCACTTGTTACATATCGGAGCAGCCTCCTGGTTGAAGATATGCTTGTTGGTAAGGAAAGTATGTCCTATTCGGAGTCGGTTGATGATGACTGGGTGTTTTCTATTACTTGGTAAGATGACTTTGGTTCCTACTTGACTTAGACATTTCTTGAGTCTGTTGACAGTGTGATCCCAAGTAGTTTGGCACGCTCTGTACATATGGGCTTTGATATTTACTTTGTGATCAGTCCACGGCATTTGATTTATGATAGCAATACTTTGGTTGGTTGTTGCATTGCTTGCCAGAGAGTCCATTTCCTCATTACCACTTATTCCCATATGGGAAGGTACCCAGATGAAGGAAATAAAGCAGTGGCTATACCGTTCTGACGAGACCTAAAGAGGTCGAAATACGTTTCAGCGGTTGTCGCTGCCCTGTATCAAAACAAAAATCTAATACCGTCATTATGTTTTATTACTTACTTCGTTTGGAGTATAAGAAACTGAATTTACTATTAATTTTGACCAGGATGAACGGCATGTGGAATGCAATTTTAGAATCCCTTGTCGAGTAATTTATCCAGCTGTTTGTTTCGCAAATTTTAGGAAACACAGTGGTAAAAATTTGAATTCGGTTTCGCTAGGCAGAAATCGTTTGATTTCTCTTTTTGTTTTAAATATCTTTTTGTTGAGTCTGCAGATAAGATAACTCTTCTTTGATCTTGAAAAGTATGGCGTGAGTTGTATATAGCTGTTTTATTCCAAGTAATGCGCTCATTGAATCGGTGATGATAACAAATTTGCTTTCATTGATAGAACCATATTTTTTCATGGCCTGGCGAATTGCTGTATGTTCTCCGGTATATATACAACAATTTGTTGGGATTCGTATGGTAGACTTGACGTTTTCATAAATGTAGGCTGCAGCATGTTGTTCATCACATTTGGAAGCATCAGTGAAGATTTGATGGGTTGTTGGGTATTTGGATATTACATTTTTATAATCTTGCCGTATAAGGAAAGGATGTGTGGAATGTTTTGGAAGTTCTTTTTAGAGACGTGTCTATTTTTGGAGGTTTAATCATCCAAGGAGGAAAATTTGCATGAATAGGCATAGTAAGACTGAACTGTTCTAAATTAAGGCCAATACGTTTTATTCGCTCAAGAAATGATAGTTTGTTTTATTGTAATGTTTCTGTAAAGATCAGACGATATATTTGCTCTGCAAAAGTATTATTGAGTAGGTTACGTTGCTGTTGTTTGCTGAAATTCTGGCAACGTAATTTAGTGATAGGAGTTGTCTTCGTTGGCTTAAGGGCAGTTTATTAGCCAGAGCTTGTAAGCTACTTGCTGGACTAGTTCTTGTCGCACAAATATTTTGAATGTAGTCTTGAAGTTTTTTTAAAGATGTTTCGTTAGCAGTATCGTAGCATAAACAGCCGTAAAGAAATACCTACCATCCACAAGATTTGGAGTAGTACAGAAGACGACGAATGACTGCATTTTTTGGTGGAACAAAATTGTGGAAGTTTTTTAAGAGAATAGGTTTTTCGTGGGAAACATGCAACAAAAGAGTTTTACTTATATCGCACACGATCCTGTCGAGTGATGAGACTGTCTTACCATATGTAGCTGCAAATCAGATGCAAGAATACGGTGAGAGACAATTGAAATATATCATGAATTACGCACAAATTTATTGAGTGATTATATTTGCAATTCCATATATATTAAAACGATTCTGATAATCAGATTAAATCATTTCAATGGGCCCAAGGCTGATTAAATAAAGTGGTTAGAACATTAATTGATGCTTTCAGAGATTGAGAGATTCAATTATCGACGTGTTTATTTTAAATAAATATTTAGTATAATTAATGAAGTGGTAAGCGGAGTAGATACTAAATAAATTACACGTAAGCATATTATTTGGAAACAGATTATTATATAGTTCGAGTCTCACACAACAAGTAATTGCAATTATAATATTTTATTTATTTACAAAGCTCTACAGGCCTTGGAGGCCTAAGCCTAAACTAAAATCCATATAATACTTGATATATTACAAAACTTGTATCAAGTGAGGTAGCTTCTTGTCAAATAATGCTTCTTGGCTACTAAATTGACTTACTATTATCCTTCATTCATCACTGCTTGTTACTCTTTCTTTCCAACCAGCAATTCCCTCTTTTCTGAGATCTTCCTGTACCCTATCAAACCATCTTTGTCTGGGTCATTCTTTCCTTCTTTGTGTGATTTACCCCCATTTTAGGATGATCTTTGGCATTCTATTAATTTTCAATCTCATCTCTTGCCCCATTCATCTCATACGCTGTGCCCTCTTATGAAGCGACTGATGATTGGTTCGTTATACAGTTCCTCTTGCTTTTGGCTTGTTCGTAAAACCCAACTTTTTACCGTATTTTTCCTTCCATATATAGCTCTGCGCATTTTCCTTTCCCATCATTCCGATTTCACCGTATATGCTTTTTTCATTGTCCATATTTCTCTATGCATATTTGGATTTTACTAGTAGTCTTAGGCTTCCCATCTTTTTATTTCTCTCTACCAATATTTCATTCAATTCCCGTTCTTCCTGACCTTTTTCTTCTATAATAAACGTAAAGGAGAAGGGCAAAACGGTCACTAGGCTCTATGCAGCTCTATTATTCAGCAGATTCGACGCCAAATTGCAGAAAAAACGACCACATTTGTCGAAGAAAAAAGTGCTCTTCTACCATGACCTCCATCACCATGGCTAAATTAGTTGAATTGGGCTACGAACGGTTGTCCTATCCACCTTATTCTCCAGATTTGGTCCCGTGCGATTTCTTTTTGTTTCCAAATGGATTTTTCAGACGGATTAGATAAATTGGAGCATCGCTGGATCAATTGTATTGAGTTAAAAGGAGATTATGTTAAGAGATAAATCGTGACTTTCTCGAAATTTTCGTTTTTCTTTTGTAGTTTAAGTACTAATTAGACCTATAGTAGAAGCCACAGTTAGAATGCATTGTTGGTCTTATGATGCGCAGCGATGCCGCGCATTTGGACACAGTGGTAGGTGTGTGGTAGTTTGGCGATAGACTGAGAAATCAGGACCGTACGCGCTTCGTATCAAAAATATTTGCTCAAATTTAACTAAGTGAAATAAGAGAATAAACAAAAAAAAACGAATTAATTCTATAAAAAATGCCTGTATAATTAAAATATCTAATACCTCGTAAATATAAGTATATATATTTCGCTATAGTATAATTATATACAAAAAAAATACAAGTAGTTTACCCTATTCGACACGATAAATATATATATATATATATATATATATATATATATATATATATATATATATATATATATATATATATATATATATATATATATATATATATATATATATATATATATATATATATATAAGAAGATCATAACTGAAATGTGTACGCATAGTACTAAAATAACAAATGAGCATTAAATCTGAGATATTTCTCGTTAATTAATACTAATTGCAATCCATATCTAAATCGTCCTCATTCTCTAAATCATCTCCTATATTAATTATCACCGGTTCAATATATTCCTGCAAATTGTCCACCGCACCAACATTTTTTCTTCTACTTTCTTGTCGTGGTTCACATAATTATGCCACTGCTCTTTAGATACGCGTTGGTAAACTTCGTTTATCAACCGTTCTACCATTTTTTCTTTAAAATCGACGTTGTTTGAAGCGACATACCTTTTCACTTGAGTATCAATCACCATCTCAATCAAGTTCAGCTTGCAATGGTAAGGCGGTAGTCTCAAAATCTTAACGCCATATTTTTCCGCAATTGTTTCAATTTTGTACTTGTACTCGTTTCTAAATGCGGCCGCAGTATCCACAGTAATTTACTTCTTAGGTAATCTTCCTCGAAGAAAATGTTTTTCTCGATTAGCCTTTTGTTTTACAATGTTTTCAGGAAATCAAATTTGCGTAAGTGGTATGATGCATTATCCAAAACGACAACGTTTTCTTTGTCGTTTGACAAGTTTGGAATTAGCATCTTCTCAAACCATTCTTCATATAAATCCCCGTCCATTTCGTCGTGGTAATCAGCGGTTCCCTTGGCCTTGGCCACGAAAATTAATTAGGCTCATGCCACAAAACCAGTTTCGCTTCCAGCATGAGGAAGAACAAACCGAGGACGAGGACTGTTAGAGGTTTCAGTCCATTAGAGAGCCTTTTTAGGAAAGCACCTCGTGGATTCTTGATCGTTGTGTCCCTCCATTTCTTTTTGACTGAAGCACCGACGTTAATCCAAGACTCATCGGTATAAACAATCTTTACATCATCCTTCTTCCTCAATGTTTTTATTTGTTTGAGGTACTTGTGTCTCCAGCATATGATATCTTTTCTTTCCATCAATAACGAATCTCGACTTCTTTTACCATATTCAAAACCCATGTCCTTCAATAGCCTACGAGATGTGGTTTTTGAAAAAGCTACTAGGTCCTCATCATCCTTCACTATGTTCATTATACTGTCGACGATTGGTAGTACTTTTTCCAAAAAAAAATCATGGATAATTTTCCTTATTCGAGATTTTACTCCCTCATCGTAAATATTCTCACGTGAATTGGACTGGAAATTGTTTTTCTTCTTGTTTATACCGGTTTCAGTTCGCCTTGCTGGGCCTCTTCGTGGATGTCATAAATGTTATGATATTTCAATACATTTAACACCACACGTTTTACTTGCACACTAAGAGTCATACCCTGTTTTAAATTCACGACAGATACTGGCAACGGCTCCAGGATGTGAGTACTTTCATCTGCTTGTGAAATTGAAATAGAACTGAGCTTCATAGTTTTTGCCAACAAGTTTCTGGTCAAATGGCCAGTGCCCAAATCGACAAAGAGACTGAGAAACTGATTCGCTTATCCTTATGAGTTTATAATGATCTTTATTTCCCAAAGAATGTGTTTGCTATGGAAGCTATTGAAAATTGATAAATATAGACAAGCTATCGACAATATAGTATTTTTCTTCATCTTATTGTTTAGTTTGAGAATGTAACTCTCTTATTTATACATCGATGATTGAATCATGCTTTAGTTGAAACAATAATGATAATCTTTTATACAACCGTAGGTAATTGTTGTATGCGCGTATATTCCAGTGCTATCTTACCTGTACTGCATTCTAACTGTGGGTTAATATATAACTATGTGTATAGTTCTATGTGGGTTGTTTGTTTGTGTCTGGTCCTTTCTTATTTTTTAGTAACTTACACACCTCTAAAACTCTTTCCGCTCATACATCTAACAATCTCCTCGTGTTCTTATCACGTTCTATCCTTTCTTTACGTTAGCGTCTACTTTAAATAAATTTCTGATTATTTTTAACACAATTTTAGGTGTTTCAGTTTTTTATTTAAATAATTTTCATTTGTATTAATTACATATTTTTATGGCAATAAACGCCCTTTTTGTGGTATTAAAAATAAGTAGATAACCTTAAATATAAAAGTGTATCAAATAAACATTAACCACAGGCATTATAATTGTTTAGAAGTGTATTATGGCGAATAAAAAGGCAGAATAGTGGTTTCCTTTTACCAGTCTATTCACAAAATATTGTCAAAGGATGCCCACGCATGTGGAATGCGAGATTATATTATAATAGGATTAAGTTTAGTGTCCAATTTTTTCTTTGGTTAAGTATAATAGTGTAAAATATGGGAAAAGGTATTTCTAAAACGCTAAAATCTAAAACAGCTATAAGGGGATTCTCAAGGGGTTTTTAAAATTTAAATAATTTCATAACACTTACAGCCGTAACTTGAAATAAGTAATAACTGGTAATGATTGTCTTTTGTTCTGGACTAAAATATATAATACAATTTCTCAAGCACCGAACATATACCAGAGACTGTGGCAATCGATATATCTTCTTCTAATGGCGCTACAACCCGTTGTGGGTCTCGGCCTGCTTAACAACGTTCTTCCATTCTGCCCTGTTGCATACTTTCCTTCGCTATCGCCTGATGTTCATGATTTTAAGATTTTCGTCTACATCATATATCCATCTTTTACGTGGCCTTCCTCTTATCCTATTTCCTTGGGGTTTCCATTTTTTGATTGTTTTTATGTGTGGCCAAGTCAGTTTAGTCTTTGTGACTTCTTCCAGCTCTTATTTCATTTTTATTCGCCACGAACTGTCGCTACAATGGGTTGGTCCAAATATATTTCTTAATATTTTGCGCTCAAATATTCTCTATTGATTTTGGTTGATTTTGATTAGGTTTTGGATTGTAAGGATGTTGGTCCTCCTCCTAAGTGCCTTCCCTATTGAGGTTGGCGATTAATATGGCAAATTTCTCTCTATTCTGGGCTTAATGAATTAATTCATTTCCTTTTGTGTGGGTCCAATCTCTGATGTTTCGTGGCCAAGATTTTTTCTTTCGTCCTATGCCCCTTTTACCTTCAATCTTGCCTTCTAATATTACCTGGAGCTGCTCAAATTCCCTATGGCGCATTATGTGTCCTAGATATGACGTCTTTCTAATTTTGATAGTATTGACCAGATGAAGGCGTGTGTTCATTGCTCTCAGTACTTCTTCATTCGTAGTTTTGCTGGTCCAGCTTATTCTTAGCAATTTAATTTGTTGACGTCATACTGTTTCAATGTCCAGGTCTCACAGCCATATAGTAATAGAGACCACACATAACACTTTAGTGTTCTCAATCTTATTGAGACTGATAGCTTGGGGTTACATTTTACGCATATTCATGAAACCAGATCTTGCTATTTCAATGCGTCTTCCAATTTCTTTTAAGTGCTCTAGTTGACTATTTAGTTCTCTGCCCAGGCATATGAAACTTTGGGAACTCTGAAGGGTGACGGATAATCACGTTTTTTGCCCATAATTCTCGTCAGGATTTTCCTTTGGCCATTAGTTGCTTCATTTGTCTCTTGTTGAAGTCTCGCTCTGTATTCGAGTATTGGCCTGATACATCTTTATTAATTATGTCAAAGTGTAAGACAGTTAGGTTAGGTTAGTTCTATGTCTTGCCGTACTTAGGGTGTTTTTGATATCAGTGTTCCAGTTGAGTGTCTTGGTAAATTTAATTCAACATCCAAGTATGAGACTGATGGTCTGAATTTGACTCTTCCTGCTTTGAGCCTGATGCGGTTGTTCCGCTCCAGACCTCGTTAAGAACATTGGGGATGTCTAAATATAATTAGTTAGGTTGTTGTTGGATTTGGCGTTACTTTCCATTTATTGTACCGCTTAATGATGGATTACCATCCACGATTAACCTTCGCGATTTTGACGCGGAAATTTTGAGCAAAGAGGTAGGAACGTATTATTCTCAGAAAAGGAATTGGCACTAAGGCTCGATGAAGATTTTCGATCAGACCTGCGTATTAGATCTGATCAAATGCTTTCTGGACACCAAGAATAAAGCCACCAGCTTGCTGTCCGTGTTCATTAATTGCCTGAGATAATGAGAATTGAAAGTTGCTGCTTCAATCAATGCATTGTGTGTGGAGTGACCAGCTCTGAATCCTAATTGGAAATTGGGGATGATGTGGTGTTCATCTAGGTGTTTAACGAGTCTTCCTTAAGGATCCTCCCGTACATCTTACTTAGAGTGCCGAGGAGCGAAATATTGCTGAAGAGCGAAATTCTTCTATAAGATTTGGAGTTTGTGGTAATTTTCCTGTTTTGGGGATGATGATTGTACTGGATATTGTCCAAGAAGTAGGAAAATATTCCAGTGGGAGACTAGCATTGATAATTTTAACTAGCAGTGGGAAGATGGTATCTGGCAGTTGTTTCAAATAGCGGTGATACGTTTATATAAACATTTATATTACAATTTGACCTAAAATTCTGAAGTCTAGAAGTCTGAATACAATCGAAATGAGTTTATAAATTTATAGTACATTGCGCAAATTTGCAATTATTTTAGATTAGGGATAAAATCTTTGTCTTAAATAGTCCGCTGTATTGAGAAAGTTAATAGCAAATTCTCCTAATATTTGAAGCACTGTCGAAGAAAAGCAAAATACCGTTTTAACTGATAATGTATTTTGCATTCATTTATAGAAATTCATAGAAAAATTGTATGGAATGAAATCTTGGACCTTGAATGCGACATCAATGAAAAAACTGGAATCATTCGAGCTGTGGGTGTATAGAACAATTCTAAAAATATTGTGGATCACAAACAAAGAGGTTCTGAGAAGGATGAATAAAGAAATAGAAGTTTTAAATATAATTAAAAGAAGAAAATTGGAATACTTCGAACATATTGCACGTGGAGAGAAATACACCTTGCTCCAACTGATTATGAAGGGAAAGATCCAAGGAAAGAGAGGCATAGGGAGGCATAGAATGTCATGGCTGCGCAACCTGAGAGAGTGGTACATCAAATAAACTTTTCAGAGCAGCCGTCTCAAAAGTCTAAAAATGACAAATACTGTTATTTCTAAATTGTAGTGGTAAGTATTTAGTGACAATATAACAACAACACTCAAAATTTGTCTTACCGAGAAAATTAAAACATCACCTTACAGTATAATCAAGAATTAGATCCATGCTCATAATCACTGCCGTCGGTATCTTTATTTGTATTGAAAACCATGACTGGGTTAATTGCTTTCATGTGATTTTCACGCATCCAACATTATTTTATTAAATTTTCCCATTTCCGCATACTTTTTGCCAAAATTGCAGGAGGAGCAGTATACAATACTCATTGCCATCTTTCCTAAACTACTGCGTCAAGATAACCAAACTACGTCCAAAATAGTTATCGTAGTAATTTTTGAATATTCCTCGAATATGTTCAATGGGATTAAATTCACGATAGTCAAGGGGCAGTCTTGACAAATTGTGTCCAAAACTATGTATAATCTCGTCTACTATAAATATTTTTGGATTTTCATTCCTTTTGGCTAAATGTAGTATTTCCGGCTTGAAAAAATCCTGGGGAAACGAAATACTTTCATTCGTTAACCATTGTTTTATTGTATTTATTGTCCAGGATTTAATTGGCTACTTATTTAAAATTTCCGAATGATATGGGACATTATCCAAAACTTAGATGGTTCGTGTAAACTTCGAAGCAATTTTTCTTCCTCATCTTCATTTTACATCTTCATCTTTGTATTCATGTTGTCGTAATAATCAGCCCATTTTGATTTTGATGAAAAGACAAGATTCGCTTCGACAATAAAACCATATTTTCCACCCTCATGCAACATAATATGTCTCTGTCTCTCATTATCAGTATCTTATGGATTTTATACTCTCGTCCTGCCAAATTCGTTTTATTCAACCTTTAGCAGAAATCCGCGAAACACCGTTTGAAAATCGAAAACATTGTTTTTCAATATGTTGGTCGCGACCCCACGGGGGTCGGCCGCTGAAGAATAAGTTGAAGTTGTTACACAAAAAACACAATTTTAGTGAGAAGGATAAATGTACCAAAATAGTAAAAAATCGTAACGTAACGTATGTAGTCTTTTAATTAAATTATTTCTTTGGCTTCTATGACACAAGTGGGTTGGCCAAATATTTCAACCAGTAAAGGAGTCACGAAATCAAAAAGTTTGACAAACACTGGTCTAAAAGACACTATTGTAGATGTGAAAATATACTTTATACTTACATCGGAGTTCCTAACCCTTTTATTATATATTTTACCTGAACTACTTCCAAACTATATTCACACCTAGGTTATATTAAAGAAATTAATACTTTTTCACCTAGCTCTTCACCGACAAACTTAATTAATCCCTTTTTTGTACAAGAAATGTTGGCAAATGGGCATTGTAATTCTTTGACGAACAAATGTTCTAAAGCAATTTTAAAAGAATTACGCTTTACTTGAACTTTATTCCTTACAATTACCGTAATTTGTGAAATATCTGTTTGAATGCTCAACACGAACCGGTAAAGTAATTGATAGCTATAACCAATACTCAATAAAAAGTTGTAATATAACTTTTTAGTAGTAGTCAATAAAATAAAATAAGTTTTATATGCAACATAAGAGGTGATGGAACTCACCAACGCTAATAGAAACAAAATTTTGACGACGGAAATGGACTATTTAAGACGAAGCTGCGGCAGATCGTAAAGTGAGGATATATCGAAGTAACGGTAGAGATAGTTTGGAAACAAAGAGGATTAGAGAAAACAAATAGCCTCGAAGGATATTAAAATGGATTATCTCAGATAAAAGAAATAACGGATATCCTCGGAGAAATTTGCGGGATGATATCAATGAAGTAATGACAGCTAGGAATGTATTATACAAACTTTACAGGGGCTTTAAAATCCGTGTCATTTAAATTTTTAATATTTCTGAGCTATTATACTTGATGTGCACTAATTTCGCGGTATTTTTTGGTTTTTAGCTAGGAGAGGTTTTTTTCTCCATATTATGTTAAAATTAATCGTTGAACGTAAAAGATATAATAGATTATATGACAAATTCTTCATAATTAAAAAATATTTCCTGATAAATATATATACAGAGTATTGAATCGTCAAACGTATATATATATATATATATATATATATATATATATATATATATATATATATATATATATATATATTGTTATGTTTCTTCTTTCCCAACCAAAGAAAAATAAATAAAAAGATCCATCGAAATAAAATTTCAAGATATCAATATAGACAAATTGTATATAGTAATTTAAGATAAGATTTAGTGTAGATAAGAATAGAAATTTGTTTGGCAAACGACCGTTTTTCCGTGGCAAACAAAATTATCAAAAAACCTTTGTTTAGAATTAGAAGACATTTTACCTGTAAGTTAATCTCTTCATTGTTTGTAGAGTCGAGTATTAAATGACCATATTCTAATCTTTTGAAACATGTATAAATGATGTATTGAAAAAAACCAATTTTAAAGTAAGCTATTTAGTTTTCTCTGAAACCGAAATTAGGCTTTTCCAATATCATAGTAAACACAATTTAAGCTTTTTGATTGGACGGTCGTTTTTTAAATGGGAATTTGGGAGTCGATGATGAGACAGGAGAAGTCAGTCATATTTTGGTCATCGAAAGGAAACAGTCGTATGTCTCAAGATAGGGTGTGGTTCGTGAGTTTGGATACCGGCGCAACGAAAAGAAGTGAATAGTTTGAAGAAGGAGATAACAAGTAGATTAAAAGAGGTCCTTGTATCTACCGTGGGCATTTTATAAAGTATATGTGAAAGTATTCTTACGGCATCAAGTTGACAAAAGGAGGTCCTGGTGTCATAAATAAGTAGCGGAGTTTGGAGAAGTGAATCAGGTGTTTTTTGTGTAGTCTGAAGGAGGTTTGCAGAGACGTAAAGAAGGAGCCGAGGTGCCAAAGAGGGGAGATCACATCTTTGAGGAGACTGGACTTTTCTGGGTATGTTCCAACATACAACTCAAGAAGAAAATAAACTGTAAGTGTTTGTACAATTGAATTTTATATCTGTGAAGGATCGTTTCGACATCATGGTCATTAGCATTAAAATTTAAAAACTGAGGTTTTGTTAGGCTAATCAAAAGTTTAAAGTTTTGTGGTTTCCTTTTTCAAGTAAAGAAAATTTAAGGTAAAATTGGTTTTTTACGTAATATAAATGTATGTAGCTTTATAATCTTATTATCATAATAATTTGATTTATTTTCTTGTATGCTGATTGATAAGATAACGACAGAATTTAATAATTGTTTTATTCGTTCATATAAAATAAAGAAACGTAAGTCTTTGTAATATAATATATTTGTATTCTTATCCTTCTCTTTCCCTTCCCGATAAAAGACAACTAGGAAATCTTTGGAATCCATCGAACACAGGTAATATAAGGATTATTTTACTTTTGATAACAAATAAGTTATAATTCTTTTTTTATGGGCTCAATAAACTAAGTTTGAACTCAAAATAAACAATCATAACAATATATATATATATATATATATATATATATATATATATATATATATATATCTGATCTGCGTTTTCTTACTTTTATATTAACTTTTTATTTATTTAGTTACTTTGATTAATTATATAATTAATTATCAAGTGTCTCAAATCATACATAAAAAACAATCTCAGGGTGCCATTTTATTATACAAAAAAAAATAAATCAGCTTAGGTTATACTTATCTTTTCTCGTTGCCTCCAGTATCTCTTAGTTGTTCCTTATCGGGATAAAATAGGAAAGGAAATAAATAGAAATAACATTAATAAACAAATACAAATATCTTTTATTATCAAACGAAATAATATGAAGATTTATCAAATAAATTCCATGGGCTTAACTGTCCCAATGAAAATTGTACACGAAATAATTTTAATTTATCAAATATTTATCGGTTTGTTTTTTTATGACATTGATAAAACAACATAAACAAGAAATATGGATATTCGTAAAATAATTACACTTCCTATGAAAATTTTGAAATATTGGAATCTTTGTTCATACGTTTTTGTACTCAAAAAAAAAATTCTGAATATTATAAAAAGAAACTTTTTAAATTTATTAAGCAATATTAATAATTATCCTTTGACGTAAAAATAACTTTATCATATTTGCAATGTCAATCAGAAAACTTTAATTATTTTTTTTTTTTAACTTTTATAAAATAAGTATCAACCTATCAGCATACCAGCAACTCTTTCTTCAAAACACGAGCAGACCTCTTTTACCAGTACTCGTTCAACAAATTCCCAAATTCTCTCCTCTTTTTCATATACTAACAATCTGCTGAGACTCAAGAATTTTTTTTACTTGGTGTCGCTTGTGACTTACTCACTTGGACCTTATAGAATCAAGGAGGTATTCGACTTCTCAACTTTGACCTACCTCTCGTTCCACCTTTCAGCCACCCACTACTAACTATTAACACCACTGGCACTTGCTTCTTAACTGACTACACAAAATTTCAACTGCTTCTCTCGAATGACGATAACATAATAATCTTTTCTACTCCAAAATTTCAAAACATTCACTCTCTTTCATCCCCATTCCAAACTCGCTAACCAATCAAAAAATTCCTATATCCCTCCTCTTATTTTACATCAGAAAAACCCAAGCTTCGCTTATAAACAACTTTCTTTGAAAATAATAGCGGTTTTATCTTATTCTTTCTAAATACAATAACTACCTGGTGGCTTTGGCCTTTCCAGAGAAACAAAACCAAAGGCTCTTAAAATATAACATCTACAAATACCGGGAAACAATTGTCTATTCACATTTATGTATTTAATAATGGTTTTCAGTCCTTCAGGGTAAAACTCATTATGGATAAACCCACTGCTCAAAACTAACTTATAACAAATATTTACGTGTCAAGTGAAATATTATTTCCTTCAATCTTTCGCCACCTTCCTTAAAAATCTCAGCTGGGATACCACTTTTTCCTGCATTTTTGTGATTTTTTAGGTCTCTTATTATTTCTTTGACTTCATTCAAAATTGATTCCTCTCATGTCCCTTTTTCATCTTCTTTCAAATTCTCATTTCCCTCAAGTTCCTCTTGTTAATTTGTATTTAATATATCTTCGAAATCTTCCACCCATGTGTTTAATTTTTCTGTTGTTTCACCTAGAAGTCAGCCTTCTTTGTTTCTGCAATACTGTAGATTATTCTTTGTAGTTTTTCTGGATTTCTTAACTTCTTGGTAGAAATTCTTTACCTCTTTGTTTATGTACGCTTCTTATATGTTTTTCAATTGCTTTTCTAGCTGTTTTCTTTTCTTTTTGCTGTAAATTCTTTTACTTCCCTTCTTCTTGCCACATAGTTTTCGATCGCATTTTGGGTTTATATATATATATATATATATATATATATATATATATATATATATATATATATATATATATATATATATATATAATAAGTTTCTTTTTTGTTATATTTCGTTTTGAAGTTTGATCAAAACCGCAAATTAAAAAAAGAGGTAAAACTTTTAATGCTTGTCCATTACCTATGCACTTTATTGTGTATATTTTTCGGAGTTTGTACGTCACGGTACGTCCATAAACACTTTTTAGTGTGTGAAAAAAGAAATAAATCAAAAACAGGTTACCCTGCAAGTAATAATAACCAGTTATGTCCCGTACAAGCTTTTGTTTATCTGGATGTGGTGGTCAGCACGTAGTAAAGTGAATTATTAATTAGTGACACCTAAATCATTAATACAACTGTTGTTACGCCCCTGTACAGCACACATTGTTAGTTATAACCAGAAATTAATGTTGGTATTGTGGTGTATTGCATACCAGGGACACGATTTACTTCCTATTGTTTCGGGATAAATATGTCTTCAAGTTCGTATTTAAAACAGAACCATTTATTAGCGGGCCATTTTTGAAAATTGCCTTATTGGGGGAGATTTAAATTTATGTGTAAACTGTGAATCTCTGCAGCAGAATGTAAAATAATTAATGGATATTTATAGTTTTTATATGAATAATATAATAGCTATTAAATCGGGTTATTGAGACTGTCACATAGGTCCTAAATTTGTTTGGAACTTTTTGAGATCGCTAAGAAAATATTCTGGACTTCTTTAATCACAGTTTAGGTTTACAAACGGAAGTTTTGCTGTTCTAGGTTATAAAATAATTTTTATCTTAATTGTAATCATATAATTGATTCGTTGGTGTTTGAAGTGGCATATTTCGTTGCTACTATTTTCGTATATTTTACATTATAGAGTTTTTAATTGTATCTTTAATTTATACCAAATAAATTTCGTCATAGTTTTGATAGTGTTTCCTCGCACTTCATGAAAAAATATATTTTTACACCAACAAAATCTTTGCAAATACTTTTTAATTAATTTTGGACTGGAATGTTTTTCCAGTAGACCTCACTAAGTTCCTTGTTAAATTTTTGGACATCTTTCACCATGCTCCATTTTGATATACTGCAGAATACTTCTAGTCCGATAACAGAAGTACTATCCCCTTTTTTATCAAGACTGTCAGAAATATATTTACCAGTATTTCCTTTATGCGTTAGCATCCATAACAAATTTACTTTGTTTTGTTCCGCCAGTAGTTTAATTAAAGAGCTGTTTTCAGTTTGAAGCTATTAAGGGCTTACAAGATTTAGACATTAGAATCTTCAGTGTAGTTTGGCTGCTAGAAGTGATAAATATTTTGGTTAAATTTGACAGTTTTCCGGCGCTCTTAGTACATTTGAGAGGACTATTTATAAAATAGCTATTTATAAAATAAAATCTAATCACAGTTGATCATTTATCAATTTTTCTTTGACTTAAATTAATAAAATATATTTAAATGCTGAATAATGAGTGCTGTCTTAATGAGTCTTAAATCGTAAGAGAATAAAATAACAAAATCGCGAACGATAGAAAAAGTTGAAGGGGCAATCAAACTACAGAAAAATAACAAGGCCCCTGGATGGAATACCCGCAGAATTGTTCAAGTTGGGAGAAGGTAGATAGCTTTATCTATTTAGGAGTCAACATCACAAAGGACAATATTGACGATGTAGAGCTTAGCAAAAAAATCATCCTAGCCAATACGGCATACTTTGCTATAAGCCTGATATTTAAATCACGTTACGTACATCAAAGAGCTAAGACACGAATCTACAAGACCATAATCTGACCAATAGTGAGCTATGGATGTTGGCTCAGTCATTGCTCAGTATTGGTCAGATAGTGACTTGGTGTTGACTTAAATGTCTGTAACCGCATAGACATCTTTGAAAGCAAGATGCTAAGACGAATACTAGGATCTATAAATGAGAACAACAGGTGGCTATCCATTCACCTAGGACGAGTTATATGAATTGCTAATTAAAAAACTGAAAAATGCCAGATCTTGTGGATCTGGTATATCGACATTCCAGGGTTTATCACAAAATTTATAATTGATGCAATAATGTCATCTCTTACACATCTTTACGTAAATTTGAATTCGATAAATTTAATTACTTTATTTAATTTGAGCAGTCGTATGTGCATATCTCACATATGAAGACATAAAATAAATAATGTGGTAAGTGCCAAAAAATCTAATTTTTATTTTATACCTTTAAAATGTTCCAAGTACCAAAAAATGTAGTAAGTGCCAGTAAATATGACAGTTTCAGTACTGTTTTGATGTTGTATTAGTAAAGTTGTTATTGTTTATCTCGTTCTGTATAATCTTAAAATCATATAAGAATGAATGCTGGTGCTACTTCTAGAAAGAACAATAAGCAAAAGGAAAGGCAGAAAAAAAGAAATGCTGGAGAAGAGTACTATACAAAGAAAAATAATAAAAAAGTTCCTGTCAAGCAGCCTCCTGAAAATAAGTTTAGTCGAATATTGTTTTTATTTTTGGGCAATAGTTATTCTGAAATTTTGTTTTAGATATTGTGCAAATGCAACTTCAACTGTAAAGTATGAACAAAAATTGAGGCTTTTTCACGAATTTTATGGTTTGTATGATAATGTACGGCAAAATACGTATGCTATGAATTTTTTCCATGTGTGTGCTATCAAGAGGAGAATGCATTAAAATTATAAGAGACCAGAAGAGAGTAAGAGACAGGTTACGCTTTCCTTCACATTGCCCAACGAAAAAGGCAACATTTTACAGGTGTGTAGGAAGACCTTTTGCGCGGCGTTGGGAATAACTCCAAGACAAATTGAAACATTAGCTAAGTTGAAAAAAAAAGAGATTCAATTTATAAGGAAAGGAGAGATAGAGCACTGGTTATCGAGCACATAAACAAATTTCCTAGAGACGTGGGACATTACAACCGTTTAAAAAGCGAGAAACAGTATCTAAGCTCCGATCTCAATATAAATAGACTTTACTTGGCTTTTAAGGAAGCTCATCCTGATTCAGCAGTGAGCTATCGTTTTTACTTTCAAATTTTCAAAAAGAATTTTCCCAATGTAGGCTTTCGTAAGCCTAGAACGGATACCTGTGCTACCTGTGATTTACTGCACATGCAAACAAAAGATCCTATACAGAAAGATGCTCAATTTAAGTTAGAACTTCACCACAGAAAAGCTGAAGCAGCTGTAGATGTAATAAGAAAAGACCATCAGAATTGTCAGCAACCCACGAGGGACACTATGACAGTTTCTATGGATCTACAGCAGGTCTTATCCTTGCCAACTATAACTCATAGTCAAATGTATTATATGCGACAGCTTTCCAACTACAACCTTTGTGTTCATCTAGGGGACAATAACACTGGCTTCTTGTTTTTGTGGCATGAGGGTATAATAGGACGTGGAGGAAATGAAATTGCGTCGTGTGTGTTGAAAGCATTCATTAAGATACGGACACAGAAATGAAAAATAACAATTTGGAGCGACAACTGTGCCGGACAAAATAAAAATAAAATGTTATTGTTTTTATGGATTTATTTAGTTTCCAAGGGGTATTTCGATGAGATAAATCACAAGTATCTAGTATCGGATCATTTATTTATAAGTTGCTACAGGGAGTTCGCCCAAATTGAAAAGCGAAAAAAGCAAGAGAAGTGTGAGGTTAATATGGATTTGGTAAGAATGATGACAACAGCTGTAAAGAAGACACCATTTCTTGTTACATTAATGAACCGTGAGGACTTCATCGATTTTAAAGTTGCTTCTGAAAGTTCAATCAGTACATCCAAGCTTCAAATTTCAAAAGCTCAATGTATCAACATTAACCGACAAAATCCGGGATTAGTTAAAATACGAGAAACTCTGAATGAATTGGAAAATTGGAAATCAACAAAGGTTAAAAAAAAAATTTTACAATTAAAACTATTGAAGAAATGACTCTTCCTAACTTGACCTGCCAGAGTAGAATTTCTGAAAAAAAAACAAAACTTATTGGCAATGGTTCCCTATTTGAAGAAAGAAAATAGAAAATTTTATGAAGACTTATTTAATCCCAGTACTCCTTAGAACCTACATGTTTTGTGTTTTTTATTATTACTTACCCCGATATTTTATATTTTTGTGATGGCACTTAGCACATTCTAAGATTTTATGGCTGTTTTATTTTTTTTACAATTATTTTACAAAAAGTTCGCAAAATTATTTAATGCACAAAAACATAATTCACTTGAATAAACCTAGGTATGTGTAATTATAAGAAAGTTATTTCTAATACATTCATTGTGGAAGAAAAAAAGTCGATTGTTTTGAAATAATGATTTTCGCACTTACCACATTATTTATTTCAAGTCTTTATATGTATTTAGAAACTTCTTAGCGATAGGGAGAGAGTAGTAGTACATATCATCATCATCCAGCCTTCATTTATCACGTCCACTGCTGGACATAGACCTTCCTTAAACTCCTCTATTCTTTATGATTTTGTACTATTTATTGCCAATTTTTGGTGATAAGCCTGATGTCAGCCCAAAGTGTACGTGGTCTTCCTCTACTACGTTTGTCTGCTCTTGGCCTCCAATTTGTAATTTTGCTCGTCCATCGTGAGTAATGCATTGTTGCTACATGGCCTGCCCAGTTCCATTTCAGTTTCATAACATCAGCAATATTCGTTCTTCTTCGCAGATCTTCGTTTCTTATTCGGTCCCGCAACTCGAGTGGGTCACTCCCAGCCCCAGCATAGCCGTTTCGTTCGTCTCTATGCCACTCTTCGAAGCCGTAGTCTTGGTTAGAGTTATAGTTTCCACCCCATTGGTCAAATACTTTTCTTTTGAAGCTAATTGGTATGTTGGCCCTAAGTGTGTCTGGCAGTTTTCCAAAGGCTGCCCATGTCAAATTCATTCTGAGGATCATCTTCGAACATGCAAAGTCCAATTCATTTAACACAACTGTGGCTTCTCCTAAATTATCTGTGATAAGGACAATGTCATCTGTGAAACGAAGATAGTAAAGCTTTTCGTTGTTTATTGTTAATCCTTTGTGGTCGCAATTGACTATCTTAAAGGCATACTCTAATGCCATTATGAATTATTTCGGTGACAATGCATCTCCTTGCCATATCCCACGTTTTATTTTTATTGATCGGGTTTTATCGTGTATTGTAACAGTCATAGTGGCATTTTTGTAAATATTGTAAATAAGTTCATTATATCTACGGTCAATTCTGCTGTCATTCATTGCTTCTATAAGGCTGTCTATTTCGATCATGTCGAACGCTTTATGAAAATCTATGAAAGTGAGGAAAAGAGGTTTGTTGTATTCTATAGATTTTTCAATGAGTGTCTTTATTGTATGGAGGTGATCATTGATACGTAATTTGGTCTCGGTTGGTAGAAATCTAATATTTTCTTATTTAATTATTATTTAATCTAATTTGTACATTACCATTACTGGAAGGCCAAGAATAGCTGGAGAACGGTCATCTCTATTTCCTGGAATGTAGCGTCTACAATTTCAAAACTATCATCATCATCATCAGTAGCTCGACAACCCTTTCTGGGTCCTGGCTTGTTCTAGGATTTTCCGCCATTCTGTTCTGTTCCTTGCTTTGTTTTTCCAGTTGGTAATCTTAAGTGTTTTCAGATCTTGTTCCACTCGTTTCATGTATCTAAGTTTGGGTCTTCCCTTTGACCTTCTTCCTACTGGTGTTTGTCTCATAATATGTTTTGGTGTTTCAGTCTCCAACATTTGTTCAACATGGCCCATCCAGCGCAGACGTCCGATTTTTATGGATGTTATGATCTCGGGTTCGTTGTATGCTGTGTACAGTTCAAAGTTATATCTTCTGCGCCATATGTCATTTTCCTTTACCCCCTTATATATGTGTCTAATAGGTTTTCATCGCTTTTCGATAGTGTCCATGTCTCTGATCCATATACAAGGACCGGTTTTATCAGGGTCTTGTATATTTTGCATTTGGTGTTTCTTGTGATGTTGTTAGATCTTAGATGTTTAATTAGTCCATTATATGTTTTATTAGCGATATGTATTCTTCTCTTAACTTCTTCACTGACATTGTTATCTGCGGTAACTAGTGAACCTAGGTATGTAAAATTTTTCACGCTTTCGATGTTATAGTCTCCTATTGTCAGATTCTGTAGGTTTCTTTGGTCTGTCGATTTACTGACCTTCATGTATTTGGTTTTTATTTCATTAATGTTTAGGCCACTGTTTTGTGCCGCTCTTTCTATCGCATTAAATGCTTCTATCATCTCTCTTTCGCTTCTGGCTATGATATCAACATCATCTGCAAATGCCAATATTTGTACACTTTTTGTTATTATTGTTCCTCTGGTGTTGACTTTTGACTCCCTAATTATTTTCTCTAATGTGATGTTGAATAGAATACAGGATAGGGCATCTCCCTGTCGTAGGCCCGTTCTCACATGAATTATATCTGTTAGTTCGTTTTGAATTCGAATTTTGCTTTGTACTTTAAGTGTTTTTTTTATGATATCAATGAGTTGAGTTGAAATATTAAACTCTTTAAGTACATGAATCAGAAATTCTCAATGGATGCTATCATAGGCACTCTCAAAGTCAATGAAAAGATGATGTGTGTCTATATTAAATTCACTAGTCTTTTCCAAGATTTGCCTCAAGACGAAGATCTGATCTATTGTGGACTTCTAATGTGGAAACCACATTGATATCCCCCAACTATTTGTTCCGCATATGGTCTCAATCGGTCATACATAATATTTGACAGTATTTTATATGCCACAGTCAGTAGCGTTATTGCTCGGTAGTTTTTACATTGAAGCTGATCTCCCTTTTTATGTAGTGGAATAATTACTCCGGTATTCCAGTCTTGTGGCAGTTGTTTATTATTCTTCTTCTTTTAATAAGAATAATAAATTTCAAAACTATACTATGCCATTATACCATCAACTATTATACAATCATTCTTTGATATTTATAGTCTACATATATGCAGTAATTCTGCTCAAAAACCTCAATTTTGTATATTAACCACTCTTAGCTTGTATCCATTTATCAAATTATTATTATACGTATATAATATCATACTTGAAAAAATCACTCTGTGTTTTCTGTAGCCATAATCTACACTTTAACATATATAAACAGACAATTTTTAGTTGAGTATATTTCTTAAATATATTTCTTTGCTAAAACTTTTAACAGGCCTAAAACCGTTTCGTTAATTCACAAGATTACTTAAATTTTCTGGAATTTACATTGGACTTTTTAATCAGTTTTCCGCGGCTTTTTTCGGAGAGATAATGTTTGCTTAAAACCTTTTTATAATCCATATTTCAGAACTTTACAACTGAAATTTTTCCCATGAGTTTTGTTCCTTAACTTTGTTTGCTTTCGTTAAAATACAATGATGGTCTTTTAATGATATTTTAAATGAGTATAGTTATCTGAGTTTTTAAAATGAAATAATTGACTTGTGTATTCAACGAATACCCTTTATAGACTGAAGCGGGCTTTATGTAAAACTCTGAGTATGTTATCGTGATTTCAATATTGTTGTTTATCATCAGATATGCGCAGGTCGCTGCCTGAGTATTACAAGGGTGTATGTAACAAAATAAAAAATCATCAATTTTAAGATAACAATACATTTTAATTTTAACAAAATTAAAAAATCATCAATTTTAAGATATGCATGCTCTCTCTCTCTCTCTCTCTCTCTCTCTCTCTCTTTGTCAACCATTTTCCATCCACTCCTGAATGTAGGCCTCTCCCAATTGCTTCCATCTTTCTCTGTCTTGCGCCCATCTAATCCACTGTTTGCCTGACACTGCTCTTATGTCATCTATCCATCTTTTTTAAGGTCTTCCCATGCTTCTTGTTGTCGTCCTTGGTCTCCATTCTAGAATTCTCCGTGTCCACCTGTTGTCATAATATCGGGCTACGTGACCTGCCCAGCGCCATTTCATTTTTGTAATTTCTTCCACAATATCCCTAATCGTTTAAATTTGTTTCTTCCACTATTGATCTTTCTTTGTAATAAATATGTCACTAAAATCACCGAAAAATATAACAATAAAATTTTGTGAGTAAAAATCGCGAATATGTTATCTTTTACCGATTTTATTATATAATATAATATATCATAAGCTGTTGCTTGAATGCGTAAAAGTTTTAATCAACCGATTGAACTACAACTTCAAAATTCAATGAGTTCTTTGAAGACAATTTGTGAAGGGTAAAGGTAAACACAGAAAAGGGTTGGGACGAGAAGAAAATAAAAAAGTTAGAAGGATGTTTGGCAAGGCCTAAACTTCCAAAACTTTACTCTCCTTTTCGCGATTTGTTGATTAATTCAATTAATACTTTGATTAAGTTAAGATAATATCCTGTTACTTCCAAAGGACCTTGGATGCTCAAGAACAGATAAGTATTACACTCAACGACGAGAGAAAATAAGCGGGTACTGTGAAATGAGTTCAGGTTAAAGTTTATTGTGGAATTAGGAAAATCCATGAGATTAACTTTGTTTTGATTTTTAAATCGTATACTTTAGAGGATTCGTTTAAATTTCAACGTTTGTAGATTTGTTTGGTAAAATTTGGTATTTCTAAAAGATTTATATTATATTCTAACGCATCTTGATTTTAATGGTGTCTATTATTGTGCGCTTTATTGCCATGAATTCACATATCGTTATCATTCTCGATTCATTATGACTCTTTAAATCTCTGAATTTTCAAAAATCAATGTACAGTCTGAATATAGATTTATTGGTCATAATATCACTACTATACTCTGCTCTGGAATGTAATGGAATAGTGATACGCATCATGGTGGTCAGGTACATACCGCTAGATAACTATCGATGCTCTTACGACGTGTGTTAGGGCGTCATACCAGCTCATCCGTCTTCTGGCGGGTGAGCTGATAAGTGGAATCGCACTCTGTTAGTGCTATTAGTGGTTAGGTGAGAAACACCTCCATTAAAGGTCCTTGATGATATCTCTAGTACAAAATATAATGACTAGCACTATTTTCGCAAGAGACAATATTGATGATATTTATTGGAGACCCCAATCCGACAGGGGAGGACAACCATCAAAATGAAAGGCCTTGTCGGTCGTCACTACGCGACACCCTTGCACAAAAAAAAGCAAAAAAATACTCAGATCACTCGGAAAAAAATAGTTAACTGGAATGTAAGAAGTTAATATCCGCCTGGAACACCACGTAACGTTATTAAAGAGAAATATTTATAAAGTACAATTCAATTGTTTGAAAATATCTGCTTTGTACGCGTGGCTGCAACCACAAAAAATTTTCTTTTTCCACTATTCACTTTTTATCCAACCGGCAAAAACACCAAAATATATATTTTTTTAATAATTTTACGAAGAAAATCAAAACAACCTCTCTCTTCTAAATCTCGAACACCTTTTTAAATCCTATTATTTTTAAACCTAACCTCTACTTTTCTTTCATACCATTTCTTAAAAACTCTTTCTTGACCAGTAAACACACTCCAATGAAACACATCTTTCCCACTCTGGCTTGACAAAAAAATCTACGTCATACAATCATTTGGAATATCCCTCTCATTTGGAAAGTCAAACTCTTTTGTTGTTGGATGTCTTAGAAACTAATTTCTTTTAAACAAATTATGTAAATTACTGCTTAACATAAGAATCGTTACTACTTATCCTAGGTACAATTGCTTACAAATAAATTTTAATATATATATTCAGGGATTCTACAGTATTCACTGCCTTCCCTCGCTTAACCATTTCCATCTCTCTCTGTAGTCCCATTCTCCATCGTTTAGGCATCTCTTACTCATGGCGTCGTCTACTTCGTTCCTCCAGGATTTTCGGGGTCTCGTCCTCTTTTCCTCCTTTCTATGGGGCTCCATTCGGTTATTCTCTTTATCCATCTGCTGTCGCTAGTTCTTCTTACATGTCCATACCACTTGAGTCTTTTTTGTTCTATATATGTTAGTATGTCTGTTTCTATTGATGTTCCTTGCTTTATTTCGTCATTACTTCTCCTATCCATTCTTGTTACTCTGCAGCATCTTCGCAGGCATTCCATCTCTGTTGCTACTATCTCACTGCTGTTTTTCTTGTTTATGATCCAATTTTCAGCCCCATATGTCATAATACTTCGCACTAATGTTTTATAAATCTGTGTGTTTGTCTTCATATTTAGGTGTCTATCCCACCATACTGAGTTAAGTTGTCGGATTGCTGTTCTTGTTTGTCCTAATCTTTGTGTAATTTCTTCCTCTGTTGTTGCATTTTTCGTGATTATAAACCCTAAGTATTTGAATTTATCCTTTCCTTTGATTGTTACGTTGTCATCAATCTGTAGATCTTCTATGTCTTCTTCACTTGTAGCTAGGTACTTTGTTTTCGCGGGGTTAATATCTAGGCTGGCGCCTTGGTATATTCTAAATTTCATAAATTTTAATATTAGGAGAAACCCAAACCGTGTTTTAACTTTCAATGTTCATTGTTTCATATATATATATATATATATATATATATATATATATATATATATATATATAATATATGTATATATATATAATATATATATATATATATATATATATATATATATATATATATATATATATAAAGCTCGGTTGTGGTATCATAGTTCTTGCTTTGTCAATAAATAGGCATATTAAGATTCTCACTGTTTGTCTTGTCGTTTTCCGCCAGCTCTAATTAAGCCTTGTAGTTGTTATACCGCCGGAATTCTGAGCTGTTAGCAACACTCGCTTAATTAAATCATTAACAGGATCTGATGAAAAAGTGTACTGGCATAAAGTTGCACCACATATTAGGTAAGGCGTGAATATAAAGTGCCAAAACAATATTCTTGTCAACACGTAAATATTTCTGTTTAATCTAATGTTGTATATATATATATATATATATATATATATATATATATATATATATATATATATATATATATATATATATATATATATATTGGACCGGGTTGAACCGCTTCGATTATCATTGCACCGAGCTTTTGACATCCTCTTCGATGTCTTGTTTAGGGCTTCCGAGGTCTCAGTCTCTCGAGCCCCCAGACACTACTACACTGATTACTAATCAATGTATTCCTGGTGCTTGAAATAGAGGACGGGTCATTTTTATCGTCGATTGTGACGTTGCGAACGTTTCTGATAGTAGGATTTTAATTAACAGGTGGAACGGACGGTATTTTCTTTATGAGAGGTCTCCAAGTCGAAGGTAACCGTATGCTGCCATCTCATTTATTAGGACAATTTGGCCTTTTTTTCTATGGCTTTTCGGATAATTCTTGGTTTAAAGACGCTGATGGGGGCTATGGTTCTGGAGTTTTCAAAATCAATTTGGTGACCTGTATGAAGATAAATGAAGATGGTGTTGACCTATATAAGTGGCCATCTATAAGTTGTATCACAAAATTTAGATCTTCATTTAGAATCTTTTCAATTTTCAGCTCTTAATGTTAATAAACAATAAAAATACGATTTTAAGAATAAAACACTATGATTTTAAGAATAAAATGCTATCTTGCTTTTCATTGGCCATAGAAGTAAAAAGAGAAGAGAAAAGAAAATCTCGTAAAAACATTTTCAATAATTGTTTGAACAATTTAATGAATGAATAACTCCCTCGCTTGCTTATACTACCCCTAGTATTATTAAAAAGAAATGAAACATAAAGGTAAAAAGTGTAAAAAATCATAAAGTTTTTGTACAAATTTATTCTTCACCATAACGCTAATACATAATTTATTTATGATTCATCGACATCACTGTCGGTATTTACCATGATGTCGCAGATTTATCAAAAATGTAAATTGGAGGTACGTAGTTGAGTAACTGTTGAAGATTTGAATGTTTAGCTTGCTTAATTGGTACTGTCAAGAGATCTGGCAGAAGGACAGAGTTTTTGCCAGCTCGAATGGGTTTCATAGATAGCTCACTAAACTCTTCTATGATACCTCCAGTTGCTTTATTTTAAAACAGGGTTAAAGGTTTGTTCTGTTGAGAATGTAACCATTGTATGTTCTGTACTCCACTAATACTCTTCTTAAATATGACGTCAGTGTTTAAAAGTCTAGAAAATCGTCATTTTCCATCTGTACTGTAAAGAACTTTCTACTTGTAGAAGTTACCAGCTCCATCCAATGTTGAGGTACATAAAGGTTCTTTTTGGTTCCTTTCTTTTTCAACTCTATTAAACCAAAGTATTGGTTACACTCATTATAAGAATAGCCACTGTTTGAATATTAATGTTTCTGTCAATGTAAAGCCAAAATTTGACTGTCAGATGATTCTTATTTTGGCCTCCACAGTTGTCGCTAATTGCAGTTATGTGTTTAACAGATGGGGGAGGGCTTCTGATATATTTTAAGAGACAAGATGACATTTTCTGACATCCACGGGACGCCTGACCTTCGTGTCACATAAAGATATCAGTGTCGTTTCAGTCTGTAGGTAATAGACCCCTCAATTATACGTTCATAGTTGCCTTAAATAATATGCTTCAGAAGTTGATACACTACGAGTTGACATAGTTGTTTGCAAGCCGAAGATGATCGCAACTTTTCTAGCATTCTTTAGATCATGACACTCATCTTTTGCTGTTTTTGCGTCTTCCGTTTTACGCAAGTGGGAGACTTTTTCTATCTGATCTAAAGCCTTTTCTTCTGCAGAACCACGATTTATTTTTATTTGAAATGTGTGCATTTATCACAGATGTCAGTACTTAGTCAGTTCTTTCCGTTATTCCTCGTTACAGAAATCATAATAAAGTTTGTACATTATTTTCAAATTACACTCCTGAGAAAGATTCCTCCTGTTGGGAGTCTTATTTCTAGTGTAGTTGCTTGTGTAATATTCTCTTCTATTATAAGTTCTCGTAACTTTTTAGCTTCGAGTATTGTGTTTTTTGTCCAGGTAAGCTTCACCTGAATTTCTAGCCCTGTTTTTTCCACTTATTTATCCTCCGAATCTTTTTCGTGCCAGTCTGCTTTGCTGGTGAAAACTCATTAGTCGGTAAATCCTCTATTACTGGATTCGTATTCCGCAAAGAAACTAAACGAACTCTTCTTAAAAACACTGAAGTTTATAGTAACGTAAAACGCAGCATTTTAGAGTAAAGTATTGCTTAGGAGCTATACCACTATCCATCCAAAATGATAACAAACTCATCTAACAGTCTGACACAGTGGAATAGGGTTACAAGTGCACTTGTATCTCTTCTCTTCCAAGCCCTACTCATAGTTGACTTGGAGGCTAAGTAACTTGCCGCTAGAAAGCAGCACCCTATTAGACTTATCGCTTAGATCTCTTCACCTTCAAATAGAATGAAAAATTTCCAGTTCAGTGATGCAGTTTTCTCAATATTTACAAAAATGTCACTTTACTTCGAGGGTGCTCAATTGAAATTGAAAAATTCTTACCTTTTTTACAGATTTCTAAGTAATAAATTGGTAAATTACCATTTTCAAATGGCTATTTTAAAGCTTTAAACGTTTTTATTAAATAATTGCCTCGAAATATGTTTAAAATGTTTTACTTTTTACTAGTAGATGAAAGTTCTTAAAATTGTGCATTTTTGGCCTTAAATTAATAATAATTTAAACATTCCACCAAATCTACTACAGGAAACATAGAGGTTTTGGTTATCGAGGTCCATAAAACTCAAAAAACTTGTTAGATACCTGGAGGGATCAGAGTCCCCAACAGGTAGATCAGTTACTGAGGGTTTTTACCTCCGAATTCTTTATAACTGAATCGATTAATTTGAAATTTTGTGTGTTATTAAATAATTACTCAAGAAATAAAAGTTATATAGTGCCGATGTGTGCTTCCATCCTGGGGGTGTTTGCCACCCCTTTTCGAGGGTGGAAATTTTTTCACTCAAAATAACCACGCTATTCGATAGAAGGACAAATTTTAAACAAATAATGTAGTAAACAGTTTTTTCGCTAGATCAATACTTTTTGAGTTATTCGCTGTTGAAAAGTGTCATTTTTCGTTAAAAAAAAAACATGTTTTTCAAAGGTTTTTTAAGAATAGCTCTGAAACTAAGACTTTTATCAAAAAAGTGTAACGACTAAAATTAAAGCTCATAAAAAAACAAAAAGAATAGCTTTTTAATGAATATTTTCAGTTCAATATTAACTGAGTTATGGCTGTTCAAAGAAGGTTTGTTTTTGTTTTTGTCTTTCAATACGAGTATTTAACGTTAAATAACGGAAAACGGGTACATTTTTCGACAAAAACTCATATAATATTTTTAAAAGAGCTTGAAATGACCTTTAAAATGAGTGGTGGTAAAAGTCCTTTGCACCAACTTTACGTGAGATACGATCAAAAAAACGATGGGTTTCTCAGTTTTTTGTAAAAAAAAAACGCAATAAAACTAACGTCATGTTCACTAGGATTGAAATAAATCGTTTTCCTTATAGAATTCACTTTATTTTAGTGTTTTTTGTATGATCCAAAGGTTTAGCCACTTTAGAATACCCAGTTTTTGAAAAAAGTATGATTACATTTTTTTTTCTGTAAATATTAAAAAAAAATCTTTTTTTTATAATAACTTCAAAACTATAAAGGATACGTAAAAGATGATGGAATACAAAAAAATTGTTCTTTTTTCAACAAATATTTTCATTTTTTAATTTTTTTTTGTAGCTTAAAAAATAACGGAGATATAGTTGGTTGAAGTTTGCTCAGTGGTTGAAGCGCATGTTCTGGTCTCCTACCCTTTTGACCCTTCACCCTTTAAACATGAAGGACTTTAGAATGTTTTAACATTCCCATACTTATAGCCCGTTAAATTACCTGTAAAATCGTTTTTTTATGCATGTTGTACATGCTGTGGTGACAATTGCCAAAATTGTCCTCCAGTAAACGAAGACCAATTGGACGGTGAAAATTATGATTCCGATGATGAATAGATATTCATTTATTTTATACCTCGTTTTATATGAATATTATTTATTTTTAGTTTTTTGGAAAATAAAAAAATTGTAATATATTATAAACGAAATTTTTTCTATTTTTGTCCATGTCTAAGTTAAGGATTTAAGGATTTTATTTTCATCAAAAGGGGTGCTTGTAAGGGTTGAAAAAAGTAGGCTCATTTTATAAGTAAAAAATTAATTTTTGTCTACAAACAATGCACTCTAAAAATGTTTGAAATCGTTAAAAATATTTTTTAATTCATTTTTGACCAAGGGGGTGGTTGTGAGAGTTGAAATGTTTCAGACCAATAAAAATATATTTAATTAATTTTTTAAAAAAGGGGTTGGTTGTGAGGGTTGAAATGTTGAAATTACAATAAAAAGTTATTGTATATGCAAAAAATTAATTTTCGTTAAATAAAATACACTGAAGAAATGTTTCAAACCGACAAAAATATTTTTTAATTCATTTTTAATTCATTTTTGTCATAAGGGTGGTTGTAAGGGTTGAAAATTTCCAATAAATGAAATATTATTGTATAGCTAGGGTATTAATTTTTATTTGTATTTAAATACATAATTGAAATGTCTCATGCTGCTACGACTTTTTTTTCATATTATTTTTATAAAAAGTATTAGCTTTTAAGGGTTTTTAAAGGGTTTTAAGGGTTGAAAATTGTGAATAATTAATTTTCATATTAGAGAACACATTACAATATTTACCTTATGCGAATAAACAAGATTTAAGTGCATTTTCCCAGTTTCTTCAATAAGGGGTAGTTTTCACCCCTTAAAAACAGAAAGCGCACCTAGAGCGTATATAACTTTTGAAGTGGATGGTAAGATAAGCTTAATTTGAAATTTTCAAAGAAATCGATGCAGTTATAAAAAAATTCGAAGGTATTACCATATTTTAAGCCTCAGTAACTGGAGTAAGGGTACTTTGTACTAAAATCATACTCGCCTGATACACATGTGATGTACTACGAAAAAATAGATTTATTATATTTTTAATATATCCTACTGTATTTATTGAACTTTTTAATTGTATGCGCTGTTTGGTTAAATGAGAGTTAGGTATGTATTTGCTTTGGTTAAACTATTTTACAACCCATTTTAAATAAACTCTAACTTTAACGTAACTTTTAATGGTTCATGCTGCAAAACATTAAACGAAATATTTTTGATAATTTTGTGTATCCAATATTTATATGGAATATTCCCAGGGCATAAACTCAGTTCAGCAAATCCAAACAAAACATTCAAAAAACTATTATCCCATTCAAACAATTAATAAAACCGGCGAACTCCAGTTTTTTTCCATTTTAAAACTCTCATGAAATGTTAACGTTGTTTTGCATGAGACATTAAACGTTCAAAAGGGTATTTCGGATATAAATCATCAAAAATTAAAACCACTACCTACCGTTGTGAATATGCAAAAAATAAATCATACATGTTTTATCATAGAGACATAACATTCAACCTATTGTTAATTTTTAATTATTGCTATAAAATAACTAAATTCACATGTGAATATTTATTATGTAAATAATATTTTATAAACACATTGTGTTATGTAATTTCTTCACAATAAAATATAGTCAGAGAAATTTAAGAAAAATACAACTTTCCACTATTTTTTTGACTAAATTTTGTTTTAGCAAATTTTAAAGCCCTGATATAATTGCCTAAAATGTTAATGATATTAAAAAAATTATTGGGAAAATCCCAGTAGTTGGCTGTATACCATCGTTTAAAAAACTGATATAGAAGTAAACCACTTCACATTTGTTGGTCTGTGTCGTTTTAACTGACAAGAACTACGTGTTCAAGTCGAGCAAAGAAACATGTTGCTCTTTAAGTATTACATTTTTATCCAATGTCATTGACATAGAGTCACCTAAGAATTTAAATTTGGAACAATGTAGAACCATATATTGATGTCACAGCTACAATTGTAGTGTTTGAAGTGAAGTGAAAGTGAAGTGAAAATGTGAAGTGTTTTACTTCTGTATCAGTTTTTTAATGATATTACTACGCTCCATTGAACCTCGACAAAAAAATATCTGGGTTATCTTTAGCGGTCGTCAAAGCATCCTATAAATTTGAAAACAGCGTTTCTCAACCTCTGGTACATGTACACTGGTGGTACATATCACTATTTGCGGTGGCACGCAAATCGTAAAGACACAAAAGCATCGCCCCGCCTCGAATTTTCCCATTGGCTCTTGACCTGGAAATCCCTATTTATCGCTCGAACAGCGCATATAAATATTGGCGATTTTCAGGTCAGCCAGGTGAGTCCCTCACGGGCTCTCCGAGAGCTTAGTGCTCTCGGGGCTCTGCTTCCTGCATTTATTTTCCATACTCTGTGGCTGAGAATTGTTTCAACTTAACTTGGTGTTTTTATTTCGACGAAGAAATGGTCATGTAAGAAATATCTTGCCTTTTTCAAGGCAAGACACAGAAGATAAATATTTTCCAAGTCCATGACCCGAAAATGGACTTAAGCAGAGGAGCTCTCGACGTTTACTCCGAAGCCCTCTACAGAGCACCCGGGGATATCAGAAGGTGGTTAGACCCTTATTTATTCCCCCGAGGTGACATGGCGCCCGACAACGTGGTTAAATTTCGAACCCACGACCCAGCTCGAATTCACAGAAGGCAACACACCATTGACTTCAACATGGGTTGAGGTCAAGAGAAGAATGGGGAGAACCACGTCCACGTAGTGTTAGAAGCAATACTCCAACACTCCGACATCGAGACCTTCTGCAGACCTGATGCCTTCGACGTGCAGACACCTTTGACGAGCCAGGCTTATTCGAAGTTAGAAGCCCCAGATGCCGATGGAAGTCCTGGAGTAGACCCAGTCATCGCCCCCCTACCGAAAGTGGTTGGACGACCACGTAGGCTTCGGCACACTGGTACCTTACGAAACCCCGTTGGATATGGCAGATGGGATCCGGACGACCGAGAAGAAGACGAACCCGTTGGAGGAGTTGGCACGCCGACCGAGGATGGACCTGTAGGAGCTTGAGATGCCGTCATCACCAACGACCTCCCCCCGTAAGTAGTGCAGTGTTGTGTGAATTATTTTGAACATTTTTACTTGTATTTTTATGCATATTTTCTTGTGTATTTTCACATTTGTATTTTTTAATCAATAAATATTTTTTCCCAGCCGCAGAGTCTCCAGAGAAGGCGGGATGTCATCGAATGCCATAGTCTGTGGACTAGTGCGCATTTCGATGCGCATCGCCCCGTCTCGAATTTTCCCATTGGCTCTTGACCTGGAAATCCCTATTTATCGCTCGAACAGCGCATATAAATATTGGCGATTTTCAGGTCAGTCCCTCACGGGCTCTCCGAGAGCTTAGTGCTCTCGGGGCTCTGCTTCCTGCATTTATTTTCCATACTCTGTGGCTGAGAATTGTTTCAACTTGGTGTTTTTATTTCGACAAAGAAATTGTCATGTAAGAAATATCTTGCCTTTTTCAAGGCAAGACACCGAAGATAAATATTTTCCAAGTCCATAACCCGAAAATGGACTTAAGCAGAGGAGCTCTCGACGTTTACTCCGAAGCCCTCTACAGAGCACCCGGGGATATCAGGTGGTTAGACCCTTATTTATTCCCCCGAGGTGACAATCCGTTAAAGTATTATATTTGTTCGATAGTGTAATGGTCATCTTCTTTCTCTGTTTTCACATTTGATTTGATTTTCCTGCGTTTGGTAGTTTTAATTACTTGTCATGAGTTTTTTGTAGACACATTCCTAGTATTTATTTCGTCATCGCTTGTTGATGACAGTCTGTAATATTTCTGGTTATTTTTGTTATTTATATTGGTATTGTGTGGTACATTTGTTGACTTTTTATTGATTTAGAGGTAATAACCCTGTATATTGTTGATTTGTGGTTGACCCTGTGTGTTATTTGGAATCTGCATTAGTGGTTAATAATTTATTTGATGTGGTGGATACTGGTTTGATATTGGATGGGTGTTTACATTTTGCATTCGTTGGCTAACTATATACCTAGTTGTCTGCTCGGTTTACAGTTTCACTATGAACTTTTTGATATTATTGATAAAGTTGGATCGTTCATAAAAAAGCTTGAACTTGTAAAACCAAGTCTTGAAAATAAAATACAATATTTTCCAACACTTAAAAGATTCTTTATAGATAATGAAATTAATATTAATTATGAGGTAAAATTTAATGCGATAAATTAAACCAAGCAATTTAAAAGTACTTCATAGACAATTATTTTGAATTTAAATGGATACACAATCCTTTTCTTGTTGAGTCGTCGACCCAGGATTTAATTACAACTGAACAAGAAAAACTGATTGATTTTGCTAAAGATGATGAACTAAAATTGGACTTAAAGCAATGCGACCTTGGTAAATTTTGGGCAAGAAGGAATTTTGATTTCCCCCCTCTTGCAAAATGCGCTTTAAAATACTTGATATCTTTTACTTTTCGACAACATACCTGTGCAAAAATGGATTTTCCGCAATACTGAATATTAAGAACTTATACAGAAACAAACATTTCACTACATTAGATTTGCGTAGCAAGATTTTGGTTTACATCGTGTATCAGATATAAACCTAAGGCCATTATTACATACAATAAATTTAAAAACTTTTATTTCAGAGTAAACTAATAAACGCTTATGACCAACTTAAATAATATTTTTTAGCCGAAACATATTTCTTTTTAAATTATGCTAACGATTTACGCAGTTTATTTCGTTTTATAACCATTAACCACCTCGGAAAAAAACAAAAAGTTCAGCTTTTTTAAAGTACATACTCCCTTTTGCATTCACACTGAAACCATAACAATATATCTTATTTTATGAGGTTAACATTACCTGCACTACCATATGCCCAAACAAATAAATCTGCCAGAGAATTCTTTGGCAATTATGTCTTATTTTGACGGTTCTCCCATACCCAAATCCTGTCGGGTGTTTTCTCGGCACTTTGCGATGAAGGAAAACTAGGATTTACGACGTCATTTCGGATTTGGATTCCAAAATAAAAAAGGGTAGATATTCATAAAAAGGGTAATACTCCGGATTTAATGATAACGTTTTTGCCGTATATCATGGTTTCGTTATCCATTATAGGCTAGTAGTCGCATTTGTTCGTAGTGCAACCTTCTTCTGATAAACTTTTTATGAAAATAGACGTTAGTACTTATAACGAATAATAATATTAAACTAACTATTTTTTGTGTGCAAACAATTTATGTACTTAACAGAATTTTAAACTTTTTATCTAACTAATATTTATCGTTAAAGAGAGTAACTGCAATCTTCAGATATAAATAATTTGTCCGGTGTTCGAATTACGTATGTTATGTTAATTGAGTAAACTTATTGATAGCATGCTCACCGACGAAGTTACAATGGCCATTTTAAAAAGTGTCTGTCCAAATGAAGCTCAGCAATGAACTGCAGCTGGGACCACTGCTGGCAACCTTATGTTTGCTATATTCTTCGCGGACCTGTCTAGGGCAACTTCGCAGAAATTTGGCTACGCTAACGACTAAGCTATTGCAGTAAGACATAACATTTTTTTGTTCGATTGCTGTGCAATCAGTCAAACAGTAACCATAAAAATATTTGTTGCCTTTACATCATTGGCGCGAAGAGAAATATTTCAATAAATATTTACTCTACATGAATATTACAACTATCGATCCTTAACTCAAGAATGGTAAATCCAATGGTAATTTATACTTCAGTGGTTTCGTTTGTTGACTATTATCCAATAAATTTAAAGCTAACATATTTGGGTGGTTGTCTAATCATTGTAAATATTTATTACTGTATGACACTATCACTTCACTCACAGTTGGCACTTGTAGGTCTTGTAGTATGTTTTTGTTACCAATAATATTTTCTATATGTGTTATCAAGATGTTTATTTTTTTTTCATATATGAGTTTTCCAGGTGAGTCTCTTATCTATATGTAAGCCTGAGTACTTAACAGTATCTACCGTTGGAAGGTGAGCATTGTTGAGTAATATATAAGATGAATCGCTATGGCATTTAGTGAATACTATGTGGCTTAATTTAGATTCATTGAGTTTTATCTTCCAGTTCTTGGTCCATTTCCGGACTTTATTTAAGTTTTCTTGGAGTTTTTCTGCTGCAACAACCGGATCTGAATGTACCGCCATTATTGCGATATCATCCGCAAATATGTTTTTATGTACTTTATTGTCACTAGGCAAATTGGAGGTAAATATTAGGTAAAAGATCGGCCCAAGAATGCTACCTTGAGGAACGCCTGCCTTTATAAGATGTAGAGGGGTTATTTGGTCTGTATATTTTACCTGGAAATATCTTTATTTTAGATACAAGTATAGTATGTCATACATGTTCTGGTGTAGGTCCTTTTTTAGCTTATACAGTAGTCACTGATGTCAAAACCTTGACTCACATCGATGAATGCATTTGAGCACTATTGTTTATTTTCAAAAGTTTATAGATTAGGATTATTTACGCTACCTTCCATTGTACTGGAAAATTTTAAGTCTTATGACGGCGTTTATAAGGTAGGTTAACATAAGTATCCTTTCTCGCGTTAGTTCTTTCATAATTTTTCCAGTGATTAAGTCATGTACTGTACCTTTTTGAGGGTCTAGCTCTGTTTTTATAATGCATTGTACCTCATTTGGTGTGATATGTTGTTTTTGTTCATCTGATGGTGTTTTTGAATCAAGAAAGGCTATGACTTCGTCATCTGTACCTTCTCGTATCGAGAGAGGTTTAAAAACTGTTTTAAGGTGTGAAGCAAAAATTTCTGCTTTCTCTTTATTTGTTATTGCCCAACTTTCATCAGGTCTTCTTATGGGTGGGATATGTTTAATTTTTTAGTTCTTTTCCATAATAGTTTATATCCTCTGTTGGCGTTAGGTTTTTGACGTAGTTTTAAAAGTTCTAGTTTCTTGTTATAGTTTGTTTTATCTGCAGTACGTCTTGTGTTTTGCCAGATGGTTCTTAGGTGCCGTTTTTCTTTAATCTTCTATCTTATACTAGGAGGGCAGTGACTTCTGTTTTGGGTTCTGACCAATGGTAAAGTCAATTCCCACAAGACATACGGTATTAATACTGTAAATTTTTGTACTTGATTTTTAAATAATTATTGATGTGTTTTAAAAATATGTTGAGGTTTACTTCATTTTCTAATATTTTTCTAAACAGATTCCAGTTTCCAGTTTTGGTTTTTCTTGTATATTTCTATGAATCGCAGCTATTACTGATGTATAATTAGAGGCAATATCATAATTAGGTTCGATATCCAGGTATTTGTTGCAGAATCATTTGTCTACAAAAAAGTCAAGACAATCTGGGTATTTCTAAGAATCTCTTAATAACATGGATGTTACAGAAACATTCGTAACGGATGACTTTGTAATGTGGGCAGAATACTTTCCCAAATGGAGGCTACGTCATATTGCGACGAAACTGTCCTGTTTTTCACCTAAATAATGGCGAAGGCAAGCAAAGCCCTCCGATAACTTTGAAAATACTCTACTGACTCACGACTCAACTACAACATATCTTGGAATAGCTCTTGACAGAACCTTGAGCTTTAAAGAACACCTAGAAATAGCGGTAGCAAAACTCAAAACGTAAAATAATATAATCGAAAAGCTATGTGGCTATCAGACTTGTAGACTCGGCAGCTAAATATGCTTCCCCGGTATAGCTTAATAGTAAATAAACGAAAGATTGTTGGTTTAATAAGGTGTCAAAGATTATTGACACCTAATTAAACCAGACAATGCGAATCATCTCAGATACAATTACATCATTACATTCAGAGTCACATACTACTGCCCAAATTAGGAAGTCATTCTCTTCTCAGATAATATAGAAAAATTCAGACTAAGTACCAACTACTAATCCATCATGACAAAATTCCATCATCCTTCATTGCTAAAGAGAACCTTACATCAAGAACATTTCACTTCAACCAAAGCCTGGAGAAGACAATGGAAAAACGACTCACCACAGGAAATGCACCGAATGACCTGTATCGATCAGAAACCGCCAGGCTTTGAACTGCCTCATTCTGCATGGGCAATGCTGAACAGAATAAAAATGAATTGCGGTAGGTCTGTTGAAAGCTTAAATAGGTGGGGAAAAACCCTTACTTGTGGGTGTGACAGACTGTTCGTCACATTGTTGAAGAATGCCCCCGAAGGCGATTCCGTGGAGTTTGTGATGAGTTCCTAAATGCGACTAAATATGTTTTACATTACTTTGTTACATTGGATGTTCGTTTGTAATACTCCATTTAGTATGGTTCTGAAGCTATTCTGAAGCCTAATGTAATTTACTATTCATTGCATTACTATTCAGTACATTCATATTGACTATTAAGACATATATTGTACATTTTAAAGTAGATGAGTTTAAAAAGATGTCAATATTTTTGAGTTACATACCTGGTACGACCACGTACGTAAGACGTTATTGGAAGATAGTTCATACGTCTTCTTAATGTACTTTAATCGGGAATGTTAAATGTTCACTTTTGGTATTGAAATTCCCGAGGATAAAAAGTCATCCCAATGGTCATCCTGGTGTTAGAATATCCAACATGAAAAGTGGATGTTGTTCTATATGAAGTGACATTGTTCACAGTTCAATGAGTAATGTCATAAATAGGTAATAAACTACTGTCAGTCAAGTTTTGTATTGTTCTGTATGTAAGAAGGAATAAAGTATAATTGTTGATGGCCAGACGTTTATTGGTGCATATTTCCTAAAGTAAATATTTCCTTGTCTCGTGATGTCTTCAAACTAGAAGGAGGACTTCACCTAACTTAAATTATAACAGCTTATGGGCCCAATCCACGTGTGAACTGTGAACAGGTTGGGTTCGTACTTCATTTAGTTTTGTTTGTTGTTATTGTAGGTGAATAAAATATGGCGACCAGCAATAACGATTATAAAATTCAAGTTGACAAACTCGAGGGTCCTGAAGACTGGGTAAAGTGGAAATGGCACGTTTCGATGTTATTACGTTCGTATGCACTTGAAGACATTGTAAACGGTATGTGTAAGTGTCCTGAGGTTAGTGAAGATTCAACTTCAGCGGAAATACAGAAGCATCAGCAATGGTTAAAAAAAGATGCGAAAGCGGCAAGTTTGTTAGCAGGTACGCTAGGAAAAACTGTTGCCGAGCTAGTGTTGACGTGTACTCACGCTAGTAAAATATGGGACAAATTGCGTGCGAGATTTGAACGTAGCAGTACGCAACGGTTAAACATGTTAATTGAAGCCGTTTTTAGAGTCCAACGTGATGAAAAAGAAGATATTAGTACACATGTTGCGAAGTTGCAGAAACTGTTTGTAGATTTAAATGATGAACTTCAGAAGCATGATGAAAATGTTTTATCCGAAAGAATGTTAAATGGTCGGATCTTATCAACTTTAGGTAAGGACTTTGATAATTTCAAAGATTTGTGGGACACGATACCATCAAAGAATCAAACTTTGAATTTACTGATTGAGAAATTGTGTACCATTGAATTACGTGACCAAAGTACTGTAGAATCTTTTGCGTTTGTTGCACGCAATAGCCCGACAGAAAAATACAATCAGAAGCAAAGTATAAAGTCAAAGAAAAATGTACATCGTGCAAAAGAAAAATTTCCATGTCATAAATGCAAGAAATTAGGCCATTAGGCGAAAGAGTGTCCGTTGAAAAAATCAGCTGAGAATTTAGGTAAGAAGAAAAGTAATGATACTGCTTTTTTGTCTGTTGTTTTAAGTGCCTCATCTAACAATTGTATTGAAGCTGGAAAATGGTATTGTGACAGTGGAGCAACAAATCATATCACTACAGATAAGCAATATTTCTCATCTTATACAGAATTTGCTGAACCAGAAAGTATATCACTGGGTAAGAAGGATGTATCTATGTTAGCCCATGGACAAGGAACAGTGAAAATTCAAACGCATCTGAATAATAAATGGAAAGGTGCTGACTTAAAGAATGTTTTTTATGTTCCTGAAGCAAGTGCTCATTTGTTTTCTGTGAAAGCTGCTGCACAAAGGGGTTTTATTACAGTACTTGATGAAAAAGGTGTAAATATATATGATAAAAACACTTGTGAATCTGTAATGACTGGGTACTTCAAAAATGGCCTGTATGCACTTGATATACGTGTTATGAAACCGACAAATCCCTTTTTCAAGTAAACTTAGCAGAGTCAACAGATATGTTGCAAGTGTACCATGAAAGATTTAGTCATCAGCATAAGCAACACGTAAAGAAGGTATTGAAGAAAATGAATATAGACATTGATGGGTGCAAAGAAAGCTTTTGCGATGGATGTGCAATTGGAAAAATGCATAGATTGCCATTCAAATCTAGGATCAATCGACCACAAGTCATTGGTGAGCAGATCCATGCAGATGTGAATGGGCCCATGTCTATAGAATCACTGGGAAAAGCACGTTATTACGTATGTTTTAAAGATGACTTTAGTAAGTTTCGGAAAGTTTTCTTTATGAAACACAAAAGTGAGGTATGTACTTGCTTAGAACAATTTTTAAATGAAGCTAGTACAAATGGCCATGTAGTAAAGCAACTGAGATGCGATGGAGGGAGAGAGTTTGACAATAACAAGGTATTATAACAGTCATCCTGGTTAAAAGTTGCTGCTCGGTTTTTTGAGTCCCTAAGTACTGCGCCATTGTCAATTTCCCTTTTTAATTGGATCTTTTTTTTTACAATTTTTAAGGTGAGCATACGACTTTGCAAATTGATCGATTAGAATTTTTTTATCAGAAGAAATTTGAAACAAAAAGTCAAAGCTTATTCACACATTTTTTACCGAAACATTCATTGACAATGGCTTGTACTTGTCTTAAAAGGAAAAAAGTTACTTACTTACTTTAATGATGCATTAAATAAATAAGCTCAGTGTTGGCTTTGTTTAATAATTGATTTAATAATTTGCCTGTTATTAAATCGAACGCTGGATCTTTTTTGGGATCGATATTCTGTTTTATCTCCTTTGCAATTTCTTTGGTATTATTAGGTTTAATTTCCAAGAAATCTGGTCCAGAACTGTTTACGTTGACCAACTAATTTCCTTTGTTTGGTTAGAACGTGTTTTCAAAGTACTGTGCAAAGCGACTGGCTTTTTGTGTATTGGGTCGAGCCCAGCTTCCATCAGTGTTTCTGATTGGTGCGTGACATGCTGTTTAGTGGTTAATATTCAAACTAAATTCAAGATAAATTGGACGTATCAAACTTTTTTCCTTATGACAACAATACGTAAGTCACGAATTTGGAATGTTTATAAGTATGTTTATATGAGATAGGAGATACTGCATTGCTTATCTGTATTCGCGGTATTTCAGCTATGCTTATTTTATCTATGTGCTGTTCTTATAACGTCTAAAACAATCAGACATGCATAATTGAAATTGAAAATAAATAGTTTATTGCGAGGTAAATAACTAAATTGTGTGACAGAATATAGTAGTCCTAATTTTTAAATTCAGCTTATCAAAATTTTTCTAAGTAGCGCTGAAACTTCATCCGGATATAAATGAGACAATCAAATATACCGCAATGACCTCATAGACGCCCTGGTCTATTTTCCTTTATCCTTTATTTTTTCATACGTGCCTCTTTACGTAATGCCTAAAGTCGGAGTTCAATTCCGTTCCTTGTCAGTTTATAGCGGTTGATATAATTGTTCCTTCGTTTTCGTTTTTTACGATATAGTACACCGAATCTCAGAGGATTGGAAGAGAGATGCATGGGAAAATAATCCCGGTCAATTTGGATCCTACTTGATTCCTTTTTAAGTAAATTAACAATTAACGAAAAAGCAGTGTAGGCAAAAATGTCGTAGTACTATTCAATCATTTTCTACTTAGCATAATTTTTTTATACTTTTGTGTTATTATTTGATTTTTAATATACATATATTGTTGTGGTTTGAATTGGTCTAAAATATTTAAAGAAAATATAATATAAATTTAATTTCATCGACCAATAAACTCGATTTAATAAATAAATAGGAAAATTATTTCTGTAAAAACTAAATAGATAAGAATAAGTAATGGTTTTTCTAAGCTATAATAAAGCAGCTATTCTTCGTTCACAAATTGTTGAGAGCACGAAATATGCCTCAAACTCATAAAACGGTCGTAAATCATAGGCGTTCCTAAGGTGTTTATTCATTAAATAATAATATAATGTTTTACTACTGTTATATATAATATTGATAATATTTTAATACTAATATATTTAGCAAAAAAACAATTAAAACTTTCACGACTAATGTTGGTTATTATATTATGTTAATAAAAATAAAAATTTAACCATTAACAATTTTGTAAATAAGAATACCTTATCTCTTTGGATATTTCAATACTAATCTTCGCGTTTAATCACTTTACTAGAAAACCTGGAATTCATATCCGAAGGTACTATTCGTTCCAAGATAAATAAGATGGAATTCCCCAGATTTTTAATAATATAATTATATTCGAAACTTAACTTGAAAGGGTGAAGTTATTACGAACGAAAACAATTTTTTTGTTTAGTACGTTTTTGATCGCATGTAATTTACGGCTCGTCGGTGTTTCCGCGTCTACGGCAGTAATTAGCGTCTCGAATATTTCTTTTGCGAATTATATGCAGTGCGTGAGTGATTTTTTATTCCATATACCTACGAACATATACGTACCTTTCGCTCGTGCTCGTTTTGTTGGATTGTTTGTGATGGCTTCATCATCAAGTCTTACACCGGTACTGTTGCGTACAGTCAGTAAGTCTGTCTATTCACCAAGAGAGAAGACTATTGTCCTGAATGTTCACGATGCTCTGGTTTCTCAGAATCTCACAAAAACTGTTCGCAACATAGTCGAAAGTTGTGCCAACATGACTGGCGTAGGAGAGTCAACTATATATAGGTTCCTATCAGAAAGAAAAAAACACGGTATAGCTAACCCAAACACAAACGAACACTTAAAGAGAGGGAAAAAGCCTATTGAAATTGATGAATTTGCCAAAAATGGTATTCGAAGGAAAATTCATGGATTTTTTTTCAAAAAAGAAATACCAAACCTAAACAAAATTTTACAAGAAGTTAGAGACAACCCGGATTTGCCTCATATCGGACGAACTAAATTGTGGCAAGTTTTAAAAGAATTAAATTTCCGGTGGGAGAAATCAGACCAAAAATCACTTTTGATTGACCGGGAGGAGGTTGGTCTACTGGTATCTGCCCACCTTCTGGTAAAGGCAGTAGATTAATAATTTCTCACATTGGCAGTGAAAAAGGATTTGTTAAGCATGGTTTGTTGGAATTTCATTCCAAAAGCACAAAAGACTATCACAAGGAGATGACAGCTGATGTTTTCGAAGAGTATTTTGAGCAAATGATTGAACACATACCACCAAATTCAATTATAGTATTAGATAATGCACCTTATCATTCATGACTAGTAGAAAGACTTCTAACGAATGCGTGGAAGAAACAGGATATTCTTGACTGGCTGCGGAATAAGTATCTGCCTTACGAAGATGGAATGGTAAAAGCATTGGTAAAAACTTTTAAAAATTGCCCGGAAACACAAATCTAAGTTCAAGAAATACGTAGTTGACAAAATGGCGGAAAGGCGAAACATCACAGTCTTTAGACTTCGACCCTACCACTGCGAAATAAATCCAATTGAACTCATTTGGGCACAAATGAAAAGTTATGTGGCTAGAAAAAATACGTTATATAAAATACAAGCTGTACGTGAATTGTTATACGAGTCTTTACAACATATTACAGAACAAAACTGGAAAGATGCAGTAAGGCATGTAATAGAAGAAGAACAAAAAATGTGGGATCTTGATAACATAATTGATGCGACCGTAGAGACACAACCGCTAATTATTAACCCTCAAGATGACTCGGATTCCGAAGTTGATCCTATTTATTTTGAATTTGAATAGTTCTAATCGTAATTATATAAGGTAAGTAATAATAGTTGTAATCGTAAGGTATTAAAGGGGAAAGGCGCAAAATGTCGCCTGTCAAAATGTTCAATGTGTTTTAAATGTATCCATTTTTTTTTCAAATCCTGAGAAAACTAAACAGCATTTTTGAAAAATTTAAAGGCAGAATGAAATATTTTTTAGAATAAATAAAAAGTTTCTTTGCATGCAATATTTTCAATTAAAAATTATACTATATTTTCTCTTTTATTTTCACCCCTGTTACATAACATATTAAAATAAACATTGTAGAAGTTTTCAGGAACTTTCTGCCCTGAGTAATAGTGTAATCTTTCATTCTGCGTTTAAATTTTTCAAAAATATTTATTAGTTTTCTCCGGATTCGAAAATAATGGATACATTTAAAACACATTGGAAATTTTGTCAGGTGACATTTGGCTCCTTTTTCCTTAATTAAATAAATGTATCTTTTACAAATGGCAAGAAACTTTTATTTTTGAATAAAATAAATAAGTTTTATTAAAAAATACAATTTACATAAGTACAATTTAAAAAATATATTTATTTAGTTCAAATAAATGTTTCAATCATGTACTCTACGACACTGGTCGTTCATCTCTAACAATTCAAAATACACCCGTAATAGGATTATAAGGTATTGTATTCCTTCAGATATAAGGTGGGTTAGTCGAAAACGTCTTAAACCGTCAGTTTTAGGTTGGTTTTTACTATTATATCGTATTACCTATCCTCTCTGTATTTCAGTTTTCTAATTAGGGTTAAACTTGTAGTGAGCTATAAACAAATTGTGAACCGACTGTAGATATCGATATGATTGCAAAAGTCGGTTTTTAATATACAATTATGTCAAAGGCACAGGTATAGGAATTCTTTGAATACAAAATAGAAATATTTTGTACACAGAATTTTAAAAGTAAGGAGAAAGCGTTAGTGTGTGTGAGAGACTTTCACCAGCTGAAGAGAACAGGGGTGTGTAAAACATTCAAGAATACTAGAAGTAGATGGTCAGAGTACAGTCGGAAGAGAAAAGGAGCTAATAGAAAAATTGTGTAAATAAAAGGTCAGTCGAATATACAATAAAAAAAAGGGCTTTCAACCACACTTGTAAGGATATCATAACTAATTTGATTATTTCAACATTTTGTTCAGCTATTCGCTTTCATAATAAATATAAAATTTAATTAAGAGATCTTCTTTTTGAGTACAAATTTAAATAAGTATTGATGCGTATTAAAACATAGATTATATGTTTGGTTTAATTATAAATTTATTTAATTTATTAAATTGAAAGTAATTTTTAAAAATTGTTTGATAATTTATTATCACAAATTTATTTATTTTCATTTATTTTCCCATTGTCCATCTTTCCCTCAGAGGCAATAGTATAGATATTACTTATATTAGCCACGAAGAGAAATTAACGATAAAAAATAGCCCTGAAATTAAAAATTAATTAAGAGAAATTTATTTGTTTTGCAAAATTAAGCCTAAGCCAAATTAAAGTTTGAAAAACATCATAAGGGTCATAATTTGCAATTCATAGTATATACTAAGATTTTTACTATTAAGGGTACATAACCCAATAGATTAATACCAGTTACCCATAAAGCTCGTCTCTTTGTTGGTAACCGGTATAAAAATGGGATAATTTAAAATGTTTTCTCGGGATACAAAAAAGTGCATTTTTTGTTTCTTCTAAAGGCTGTTTATATCTTATAAATGCGGTTTACTTGGGGGCTTAATATATAAATTTTTATTTTATTAAAATGTGAAAAAATTATAATCATTCTAGAACGTGTTGTTTTTATAATGCAAACTTTCTAAAAGCGACCGCTTTCATTTACAGCTCAAAAGGAGCGGTTTTGAAGGCAATTTACCGTCAGGATGTATATAAAACAACTTACCGATACAATTCTGCAGCATAAAATTTAAAATTAAAATTTTAGTTAGTTGTAGCAGCGTAATTTTGAAGATTCCTGAAGTTTCTCTTTTGAACTGGAATTTTTTAGTCTGCTCTTCTTTCAGCAGTAGTTATTTTAATATTAAATTGAAAATACAAAATACACAGGTGGTCTAAATATTCGGCTTCCAGTTACATTTAACAGCCTTCGCTTTGAAATTATGATTTTAATATTAAAATCCCGGCATGTCTAGCCGCGTTAGTTAAAATTTTCAGTTTTTTGGTAACTCGACAATATCATGACATAGTTACTTTAAACAAAAGTTGCTAGCACTTCAGCGTTGTTTGTAATTCAAGGAAAATAGAATATTAAAACTTTCAAAATATTTTAAATGCATTTCAGGGGACAGACTGTGATATAAATTTCATAATTCAAAAATAGATGCCTTTTGTTGAACAAACTCATCTGGAGATTGTTGGTACTAAAGATTACTGGGTCAAGTTTGACTAACCTTAGAAAAAAAAAGTAATCTTATCAATAAATTGTTTTCTGTGTGCTTCCGGCTTTATAGGGGTGAAAATATAGGGGTTGGAAATCACATCCTTTTTTCCAACATTTTATCATTTATCATGAAAAATATTTATCTTAGGGAAAATTTTTGTTTATATTACATGTAATAAAATTAAATTTTCTGCAGAATAGTTATGTTGCAAAATTTAAATCTTGCCATTCGCGCGAATACAGTGGAATTCAAAAAGACGGATAAAAAAACAGGTATTTATATCTATACCCAATATTAACTTTTCTCTTTATGATTACCCGCACAAAGCGAAATTTTAAGGTTTCTAAGGTGGGTAACTTTTTGCAAAAATGGCGAATATTTTAAAAATTTTGATTATCTGTAACTTTGGCAAAAAATATGGTAGACGCTGCCTTCTACTATTCTTTTGTTGAAAATTTGATGTAGTTTTAACCCTAGAACCATAACGTGGGGTCGCCCGTGGCCCGCCGTTTCGTTTTCCTTAAATACGCGTGCGCGTGGTCTAGACCTCGGACTATGGTTCTTTGTATGAGTCGTAGGTTCATGGTTCAGTACCACAGATAAATTAAACCTAGATTTGTAACAAGAATAGCCAAGGTCAACGCATGTTTTTAGTTGTTTAATTTTTTTATAAATAGTGCAAAAAGGTACAATTTTAGACGATTTTTAATTATGGAATCGAACACATTATATGAAATAACAACGGAAACATGAAGAACTAACCAAAAAAGAAGATGTTGTGTTCCAGATTGCATGAATATTACTAGCAAACAATGTTGTTTTTCAAGTCCACGAAATTATATGGATATGTTTGCTCAACGGGTGAAGGCTGTTAAGAACCCTAAATTAGAGAATGCTACAACCGAAACTATAACAATTTTCATGTATGCGCTAGACATTTTAAAGAGAAGAGGATATAATTAAAGTTGGACATATGAGCATTAGAACAGCCGTTTCGAGTTTGTTCTTACCACAACTAGGTAAGAAGACCAAGACCAGGCTTGGATTCACATAAAACTTGACATTAGAGTAACAAAACAATTATTTAAATACTGACAAAGTTTTGTCAGTATATATATATATATATATATATATATATATATATATATATATATATATATATACATATATATATATATATATATATATATATATATATATATATATATTGTTATGATTGTTTATTTTGACTTTAATCTTAGTTTTTATTGAGCCAATAAAAAAAATATAACTTATTTGTTATCAGAAGTAAAATAAACTCCTTATATTACCTGTGTTCGATGGATTCAAAGATTTTCTAATTGTCTTTTATCGGGAGGAGAAGATAGGATAAGAATAAAAAAAATATTATATTTCAAAAATTTACGTTTCTTTATTTTATATGAACGAATAAAACAATTATCAAATTCTGTCGTTATCTTGTCAATCAGCATACAAGAAAATAAATCAAATTTTTATAATGATAAATTTTAAATCTACATATATTTTTATTAAGTGAAAACCAATTTTACTTAAAATTTTTCTTTACTTGAAACAAGAAACAACAAAACTTAAAACTTTTGATTAGCCTAACAAAACCTCAGTTCTTAAATTTGAATGCTAATGACCATGATGTCAAAACGATCCTTCACAGATATAAAATTCAATTGTACAAAACACTTACAGCTTATTTTCTTATTGAGTTGTATGTTGGAACATACTCAGAAAAATCCAGTCTCCTCAACGATGTGATCTCTCCTTTTTGGCACCTAGGCTCCTTCCTAACGTCTCTGCAAACCTGCTGCACTAACCAAAAACACCTGATGCACTTCTCCAAAAACTCAACTACTTATTAATGACACAAGGACCTCCTTTTGTCAACTTGATGCCGTAAAACTACTTTCACAAATCTTCACAAAATGCCAACGGTAGATACAAGGACCTCTTTCAATCTACTTGCTATCTCCTTCTGCAAAACTATTCAATTCTTTTCACAATGCCGGTATCCAACTCACGAACCACACCCTTGAGACAAACGACTTTCCTTCGATGACCAAATTATAACTGACTTCTCCCGTTCTCATGATCGCTCACAAATTCCCATTTAAAAATGACCGTCCAATCAAAAGCTCAAATTGTGTTTACCATGATTTTGGAAAAGCCTAATTTCGGTTTCAGAGAAAAACTAAATAGCTTACTTTAAAATTGGTTTTGTCAATACACAATTTATACATATTTCAAAAGATTAGAATATGGTTATTTAATACTCGATTATACAAACAATGAAAAGATTAACTTACAGGTAAAATGTCTTCTAATTCTAAACAAAGGTTTTTTGATAATTTTGTTTGAAACGGAAAAAGGTCGTTTGCCAAACAAATTTCTATTCTTATCTACACTAAACCTTATCTTAAATTATTATATACAATTTGTTTATATTGATATCTTATCTTGATGTTGGAAGTATCGGGTATGTGGTCTATATTAAATAAAAATCTTTGTTTTTTCTAAAGCTCAATATTTCGCCATTTATTTAATAGCTTCATCGGGAGTAAAGAAATTAAAAGATTATACACATAAATAAAATTGAATATTAAAATGACATTATTGCTGATGTAACTGTACATTTAATAAAATGCATGTTAAAATTTAAAATATCTTTGAGCACGTTCGTTAACAATCACGTTAATCACGTTAAATATATATATATATATATATATATATATATATATATATATATATATATATATATATATATATATATATATATATATATATATATATATATATAAATAATTACTAAATTCACTAGACAGTTCGGACTGGGAATAGCGAACCGACTGTAATATAACAATCCATACCCTTTAACAATTGTGCCAAATTTCCAAAGTTCCTTGTTTCTTTGGTAATATTTTACTTGTAATTTCTCTAGCACATTTAACTTTCTTGTCCAGGGGGCTTGATTTTTTGATCTGGTAAGTTTTGGTGGATGTAGTGCGTCGAATTTGATTTTAAAACTTATGTTTAAGTACATTTCAGCTAGTGATTTCCACCACCACCAACAACAGGAAAGTGGTGTCGCTCTATCTTTTAAAATAATTTCTTGTACTTTCTTTTGCGTGGATATATGATCGGTAGACGTAGCTTTTAGTCTCATTCTTAGTGTTTGAATGTTTGGTTTAGTATAGCAGGATGACCAGTAGCAATAAAATTTCATGGATTTTACTAAAATTCTAGCGTTGTCTGATATCATAACTTGAGGATATTCGTGAACATGGCATATTTTTAACAGAGGATCAATGGTTTTTCTGATGTTAGTGCATCCCTAGGAGCTTTAATTTTAGCCCATCGTGAGTTAATCATCGTCAACCACTACCAAAAAATAAACACCTTGGAATAGACCCGCATAGTCCGTATGGATGCGGTCCCAATTATCTGCTGAAGTATCGCAGTGATGTAGTGGTGTTTTTAAAGGTGATTTACAAATTTCAGCGTAAGGTTGAGATGACTTGACCATAATTTCAATATCTTTATCAATGTTTTTCCAATATTAATATTTTTTTGCAAGTTGCTTTCTCCTTGTAATACCTATTTGAATGCCATGGAGTTCTGATAGGGTTGAGTTGCAATGGCAATTCTCTGACCTTGAAATGTTCATTTTGAAGTGAAGTGTCCGGTGAAATCATGTTAATTTTGATTTAGTGATTTTAAATCACATTTAATTCTTAATAAAATAGGATCTTTGTCTGTCGCATCTCTAATACTTTGGTAGGTTAGATCGTATATTGAAATATCTTTTATTGGTTCATGGCAGATGCATTTAATTTCTTCGTTAATATTTTTTTCGAAAAAAGATGAAGGTTGATTAATAGAAGCTCTAAAAAACAGTTAACATTAACGTAATCAAAAGATTTTCTGTATTCGACTTCGTAATTAAATTCATATAAAAATGATGCATATTGAAGTTGTCTAGCAGAATTCATCGAAGGTAACTTTACAAAGTGAGGAAGATGGTTCGAAGCAGTTTTTGTTTACTTTGAATACTGCAATAAGATATAGTTGATACTGTCAGAATTTAAAAATGATATTGTTGAAGCCATTCGAAGAGAAAAATATATTAAACAATCTGGGCAGTTATCAGTGATAAGTCTAAACTTACTCCAAAAAAGATACAAAAAGAAGTGATTTACCATAAAGATAATTGTAAGTGTTTCTCTCTCTAATTGACTATAATTTTGTTCACATTTGGTAAGAGATCTTAAATCAAATGCGACAGACTTTTCTATACCATCAATAACATGAGATAGTACCCGTGCAACACCGGTTGGACTTGCATCACAAGCTAATATTACGGACAAACTTGAATCATATGAAATCAAAACTTGATCACTCGCAATTTCTTCTTTTAATTTGTTGAAAGTTGTTTCAAAAGAATTATTCCAAATAAATTTTGCTTTGTTTTGTATAAGTTTCCGTAGAGGGTACGTTTTAGTTGAAGATTTGGGTATGAATCGATTATGATACATTACAATACCAAAAAACCTTCGAACGCAATCCACAGCTGTTGATCGTGGCATGTCTAAAATAGCTTGAACCTTTTTTGGAGACTTTAAAATTTTGTTGTCCTTGATAAGATGGCCAGGATATTCTGTACTGGTTTCGGAAAAGCAAATTTTTTGCGATTAAGGTGTAGATCGAACATTTTTAGTCGTTGAAGGAATGCGTCAAGATTTTATTGACATTCTTCTTTACTTGATCCATGAACAATTATGTCATCAAAGTATAAGTGAGTTTTTGATAGACCTAATAGAATTTGAGGACCCTTAAGCTAGCGGGGACACATGAGCGGAATCCAATTTAACCTACGTAATATTTTTTCACCAATTTTTCACTAATTTATTACCACCCTAATAATTTTTCACCACCAAACCAACCTTAAGGGGAGCGATTCTGCTGGCTTAAGATTCAAGCTAGCAGAATTCAAAAAAGAAACTTTTTGTTGATGGCATATTTTTTCACCCTTTTTTCACTAATTTATTACCACCCTAATAATTTTTCATCACCAAACCACCCTTAATGGGAGCGATTCTGCTGGCTTAAGGTTCAAGCTAGCAGAATTTAAAAAACATATTTATAATATACCACAGTGTTTTGCTAGGTTTTTACGAATTTATTACCATCCTAGTAATTTTTCACCCGTTAACTACCCCTTGTGTTAGATTAAAATTTAAGGAGAAATTTTTTTTTCAAATTTACTGTCCACTACTTATAACTGAAATAAAAAAGTGTTTTGTTAAGTTTATACTAAACTTTGACCATCCTGATAATTTTGCTCCCATAAACCTATTCGAAAACTTTCCTACTAGCTGAATATTTGAACCAGCAAAATAAGAAAAAAACGTATTTTTGAAATACCTCAGTATTCTGCTAAGTTTTTACTAATTTATTACCACCCTAGTAATTTTTCACACCTAAATTACCCCTTGTGATAAGTCAATAATTCTGTTAGGTTAAAATTTAACGTGAAAAAAATCTTTTTTTACAATTTCACTATCCTCTACTTATAACTGACATAAAAAAGTATTTTTACCCTGATAAGTTTCCATCTCTAAACCAATCTTATTTGGAAACGTTCCTGCTAGCTTAATATTCGAGCCAGCGTAATTTAAAAAAATTATTTATGATATACCATAAGTTTTTTTTGCTAAGTTTTTACGAATTTATTACCAACTTAGTAATTTTTTATCCCTCGACTAACCCTTAGTGGAAGTCAATAGTTCTGCTACGTTTAAATTAAAGGTGTAAAAGTTTTGTTTTATAATTTTACTAAATACTATTTATAAATAAAATAAGAAACTCTCTGGTTAGTTTTTACTAAATGTTAACCAACTTCACCAATTCCACCATCTACACATTTACGCTGGTTGAATGCAAAGCAAATCTTTTCTGAAATATGAGATACTACAGTATTATGCTAGATTTGTACTAAGACATTACCATCCTAGTAATTTTTCATCCTTCAACTACCCTCTATGAGGAGTCAATAATTCTACTACGTTAAAATTTAAGGTGATAAAAAATCTATTTTTATAATTTTACTGTATTCTACTTGTAACTGAAAATATAAATTGCTTGCCTGGTTTTTACTAAATTTGATCCACCCTTATAATTTTTGACCCCCTAAGCCTCAGTTAATGGGAAACATTCAAAAAGATACACATTGACGCTAGGTGAATAAAAAATCTTTTTGAAAACACAAGAGTGCTCTGCTAGAATTTTACTATATTTTTACCAGCCTAGTCATATTTTTCTCAACTACCCTAATTGAAAAACATTTTCAAATGTTATTCTATACTAACTAATATTTATTTTTTCAATGTTTAAATATTAAAAATATGAAAACACTTTATTCCAAAAACTATAAATTTTACCTGTTTTAAAAAATTGACTCTGATTCGAGTTGTATTACATGGCTAAGCGAAATCGAATCGTTAGTCCCTTTTATGAATATAAAACAACTGAAATCAAGTTGAGTTTTAGTAAATACAATGGAATTTTTATATTTCACAGAATAAATTACCAGGTAAGAAATATTCAAATTGAAATAATTTTATTACGTCTATTACATTATTTATCTGATTGTAAAGGAGGGTCGTCGGGACCGTGCGCACCTATTGTTAAAAGATTTGTATTCATTAGGTAGATGAAAATTTGAAAAATAATTTAGGTATTTAATATTTTAATATTATTTAAATAAGAAGAGTATTAACGATTGGTCAAAACATAATTTTAAGATTAGGTGTATAACATAAAGAATTTATATTGGAAAACATTTTAGGATATAAATTATTTAAGTAGGTATATTCAAATGAGACCGAAATTACCGGTTGGTCAGAACAGCTGATATAGATTATTTGCGTAATAAAATAAATTTATATTAGCAGCATTTTAAAAATTTAAAGATATTTGTATTTTAATTCTTTGTCGATTTTTTATTCATTGTCAGTTGAATATAGGAAAAAATTAAAGGTTATTACAAAAAAATATTAACTTATTTATTTTGTTTATGGAAATGTTTGAAAGAATCGCTCACGGAGAGATCTGGTTTCTCGGCACAATCCACACACTCATAAATTGGGTTTTTTCTTATTTTTAGGATAGGACATACTCTGCATCTTTTCGTTTTCGTTTCGCGTTTGTCCGATTTATTAGCAATTATTTATAGGTAAATGTTCGCGTGCGATATTCCGTCTTTCTTTGCTTTTTTATAAATTAATTTACGAATTAATTCTAACCTTGATATCGTCTTTTATGTCTTTTGTTTAGTATATTGTTTAAAACTAAGTCTAACTTTCCACGGTACCATCGATTCATCTAGCGATATTTCTTTTGCTGGATAACGCAGAGCAGTCATTTTATTATTAAAAAGTCTATAACTGTTCTTATTCTATAAAACCGATCTTCAGGAATAACATTCGGTCCCACTGGATTATGGATGAAGATTAAGCACCTTAAAATTATAAGAAAAAGATCTCTTCTGCAAAAAAGATTTTAAGTTGAATAGTGGATCTGTTTTCCAATAACTCTCCAATCTTGAAATCCGTATGTGTCAGTGTGGAAGATAATTCCCATAAATACTAGAAATTCAAATAAGGAAAGTAGTTAGTCTTTAAATGCAGGAATTTACACAAACACCAACTTCACCAACTTTTTTATATGCTAAACATTGCAATATTGTTGTTTTGTACATTGCCTATTTTTTAACAAAATTTTTCAACTTAAAAAGGGATCATTCCCGTGAGTTGGCTGTATATCATATAGTTAAAAAAACTCGAACATTGAAGTAAAACACTGTTGTGATTAGTATATTTAATTAAATTTTAAAAATCCTAAAGGATTAAGTTCAAAACGTTTTCGGACTTATCAGTCCATCTTCAGTGAAATTTATAGTACTTTTAGTAAGTAATTAATAAGTAATAGGTAAGTAGTAATTTTTAATTAAATATACCAATTATTACAACAGAAGTGTTTTTCACACACACACACACACACTCGCACACACACACACCGTGTAAATGTATTAAAGTATTTTTGAAAAAACAAATTTATTTAATTTTTGTTAAAGGGGTAGTAAGGGGTGAAAAATTACTAAAGTTGTAATAAATTCGTAAAAACCTAGCAGAACACTGTGGTATATCATAAATATTTTTTTTAATTATGCTAGCTTAAACCTTGAGCCAGCAGAATCGCTCCCATTAAGGGTGGTTTGGTGGTGAAAAATTATTAGGGTGGTAATAAATTAGTGAAAAATTGGTGAAAAAATATGCCATCAACAAAAAGGTTTTTTATTTTATTATTCTGCTAGCTTGAACCTTAAGCCAGCAGAATCGTTCCCATTAAGGGTGGTTTGGTGGTGAAAAATTATTAGGGTGGTAATAAATTAGTGAAAAATGGGTGAAAAAATATGCCATCAACAAAAATTTTTTTTTTTGAATTCTGCTAGCTTAAACCTTAAGCCAGCAGAATCGCTCCCATTAACGGTGTTTTGGTGGTGAAAAATTATTATGGTGGTAATAAATTAGTGAAAAATTGGTGAAAAAATATGCCATCAACAAAAAGTTTTTTTTTTGAATTCTGCTAGCTTGAACCTTAAGCCAGCAGAATCGCTCCCCTTAAGGTTGGTTTGGTGGTGAAAAATTATTAGGGTGGTAATAAATTAGTGAAAAATTGGTAAAAAAATATTACGTAGGTTAAATTGGATTCCGCTCATGTGTCCCCGCTAGCTTAAGGGACCTTAGAATTTGATCAATAATTCGATAGAACTTTGAAGGAGCAATTTTTAATTCCAAAAGATAGTGGATGCATTCGTTATGTTGTATAGTAAAGGAGGATATTACACTATTCTTCTTTCATTCGTTATTTTACTTTAAATTCGTCTTAGTTAAACACTTTCTAAGCGATTTTTTCTTTAAATCCACAAGTAAAATGAATTTCCTGTAGTTTGCTGTATATCAAAAATCACAAAAATAAATTTTATTTAAATTTTTTTTTATAAAAGGTAGGTATAATTACCTTAATATTATAAAGGTTATTTAATTATATTTAAAAAAACATTTGATTGTTTTTATTATTTTTAATGTCTTTAAATTCTTTAATTGTCTGAGATATTTTTCTTTCTGTGATTCTTTTTGTGTAAAGTCTAGCTTTCTTAAAAGTTTAAACGTAGGATTTTTCATTTATTAGCTGTTTATATTTAGTTTTTAATTATTACTTTTAACACGAAAGATTAATAGATATTATATATTTTTACAGAAATTAGTAGTTAGTTTAATTAGATTCTTTATTTCACTAAATCAACAGGCTTTGAGTTTATTGTGTTGTTTGTTTCAATGAAGCACGCCTGAAACAATAATATTAAGAGAAGTTGTTTCAAATTTAATCTAGTGTGTGAGGATGTGTATAATTACCACTTGATTCCCGTCAGCAGGGGGAATAATAATGAATTATCGCGGCTCTTCCAATTAACTTTTCACCACCCTTGTTTATATCACGAACTAGAAATCGTGAAATAGGGACTTAAAACCGACGTATTTTATTGTAAGATTTGCTATACTGTATCGTAAAGGTTACCGTCACTTCCAAATCATCAAAGAGAAATATGATGCCTACATAAAGTGTTCCTTTTAATTTCAGTCACAAAGAGAGTCGCAAAACGAAGAAGTATTTTTGCAACGATGTGATGTTGTTGAAGTGGATTGTACTGTTTGGTCTTTGGTCGGACCACCTGCTTTAATAATCACGACGTTTTTGTTTGGAGTTCTCGTTTTATGAGGTTGCCGTCCATAGTTGACTGCTCTTGTATTGCCAAAAGAAAATTATTTGCTATGAACTTGATCATTATTTCCATTAAAGTGGCCATCATAAGTACGGTATCTATGTTTATTCTATTTCTACTGACGAATTGTTGTTCGTTGTATTTTGATCTGTTTTCACTACAATAGTTGAAGTTGGCCAGCTGGGATCCATTGTAGTTTGCAGGCTTCGTAATTTGGTCTCGCGGCTGTACACATTGTGTCGCTCTATGATTTAAGGTATAATTACCCTGTAAAATTTGGGAAATAGTGAATAACAACGGCTAACCTCTACATATTACAAAGGCAATAAAAAGTTTGTATTACTAGGCAAAAAAGTGGTAAACACTGGTAAGACAAGGGCAGAAAAGTTCGAAATCAACCAAGACGTCAGATAAAGCTACTTTCTCCCTCTATTTTTAATATATACATGGACGACATCCTCAAAGACGAGAAATGCGTAGAAGATTGGCAAGCTCACCTAAGCGCTCTACTATTTTTAGTGTAAAATAATAGTACAAAAAACAGAAGACAAACTACAACTAGCAATAAGAACCAGTGTTAAATCCCCGGCACTGGCTCCAGAAATTTTCCAATTTCTAATTTAACCGAGCTTCCGTCGTGTTTTGGAGTGCACGTTGGTCGAGGTAAAGCTGTGGGCATGGGCTGGTATCCACGGCTTAGCTACATAAGTGGTGGTCAGTTCATAATAGGGGCGCTTGTGAGACTTTAGAAACCTAACACAAGACCTGAGCCAAAAGGTTAGTGCAACATGTACAACTAGCCAGTTGGCAACTGAATAACGTTTTCTGACAAAGTTTTCGTTCATCTATGATAATATACAAGCCCTCTTACTCTCTAAGGATTTTTTAAAATGCTTTTAAAAAAATTAAGACTAGGGTGATTAACTTTATACAGAGAAATGTTATGGAATAACTGTACATGGTTATAGTTATGGCAGATCCGGGCAGAGCCCTTTTATGAGCCCTTCAGATACTTAGACCTTTTAAGACGGGTCCATTGTATCACTCTTATCATACGGAATAAGCCCGTAATGACCTAGTCTTCAACCTTTTTGGGGCCCAGACTATTCCAAGCTCCCATATCTGCTATAATCAGCAGGGACATTAAGTGTGAGCCCTTCCTGCCGTTCTGAACGTCTAATCCTTTACTAATCTTGTGGCCTCACTGAAAGTCATAAATCCCTCCTCATTACAAAGACAGTACCTTCCATTGGCCATCCGCCATTCCAAGCAGATAAAGGTACCGCCTGAGTCTGCAGTGGTCGGTAAGCATACTGACCACCAGAGAGTATCTTCTCAGTCTGTCTCATACCTTAACAACCGGTCCAGGAGTCCTGGAACCACCACAGAAGAAGCTCTTTGAGACTACCGCGACCAGTGTCGAAGGGAACTTCAATCACAAGTTCGGGTGCAGAGCTGGTGAGCCCTGTCTTGCATATTCGTTTCCTTCCACACCTTTGTGTCCGGATACCCATACCAAGTAAACCCTATTGGTCAGCGCAACATCAGCAAGTGCTCTCTTGCACGCAAGAACCAGCTTAAAGCTGACTTTAGGCGCTTCCAAAGCCCTTAACGCTGCTTGACTGTCAGAGCAGATAGAGATAGTCCTGCCGGAGCGAGCCCTATCTATTTTCTCCTGAGCAAATACCAGGATCGCAAAGATCTCGACCTGAAAGACTGATGCATGGGACCGAGAACCTAGGCAGATTCAAAGCACATGCCCGCTCATCCACTCTGGATCCATCCGTTAACCAGGTGAGCCCGCTTCGACGGATCAGTGTAGGCTTTGATCAAAATTGAACCAAGAAGGAGGATAGGAACTCCAATTTGGGAGAAAACTTAAATATGCTGTTCTGTACTATAGAAAGCACAGTACAAGCATACCCAATCACCATTTTTCTCGGTCCGTCTATAAGTTTTCCTCTATTTCTCTATGTGTAATTTCCTGATTTATGCCTTCTCTCCAACTAAGTCGAGATCTTTTTTATTTTCTGCTACGATGAGGTTACCATGTTTGAGGTACGAAAATTTGTTTTAGAAGTCGATCTTCGGGCATTCTTTGGACAGATTCATACCATCTTAGTTGTTGGTATTGTATTATAAATTTTACTAATTCCCGTGTTATATTAGAGAAAGAAAATAAGTGCTTGTACTTTAAATAAAAAAAGGTTAGAAATTGAAATATGAAAATTGTTGGTTTAAAACTGAAATACAGTGTAACAGTTTTGGTAATTTTTGTGAACAGCTTGTGTCGCGTCGATAAATAAAATGATTTTTTTACAATTTCAAATATTTAGGTACTTTTCCAAAAATTTATGAATTCTCTTTTATTTTTATTTTTAATACTTTTGCCACAATTTGGTTAGAGTTTCCCCGTGTACGTAAGTAATGTTCTTATCTAAATTTGAGATTTTGCGAGTTTGTCGTGAAGAATAAATGAATAGCTAAGCAATTTTGTTCCGGATGATGATTTTGTGTATCTTTGCGGCTGTTTGTGTTCACTAGCTTCAATTTAAATTAGAAAAACAAACATTTTACGGAAGGAAAATACCCTGTCGGTACATAATACGAGAAAAAGCCTTCACAGCTGTTTGTGATCGTTGCGAAAGTGCGTCAGAACTGACGTAGCTGTTAATTATATTCATAAATCAAATATATTACATGTTACCGTAATATGAGATGGTATTTTATTATAAACTAGGTAGTAGCTCAACAATCAAGTTACAAGGGCGTATTGCAAGAACTTCAACAAATTTAGATATAACATAGTAGAGAATAGGGTAGAATACATAGGTATTTAATCTTGTTAATTAATTTTTTGATTGTATTTAGTTCGTTTACAGGGTAAAATGAAATATTTATGTAAAGCCAAAAGTTTTTTATATTGATCTACTAGATCGTGAGCTGTAGGGACCTAAGCATGCAACATATGACGATCAAATTTCGTTAGTTGTTATGTTAAAAAAACGTACACATTAATATGTTTTATAATGACAGATACATTATTGACATATATTTATATATCATTGCCGTTAGGTCAAAGAAATTAATTGAGAAAATGCGACGGACTTATTTTAATAATTGCTTCAGTGATAAGGACTAGTTTTTTATTATGGTTTTAGGACAAAGGACAAAAATTTAACTTGACTCAATTTTTATGAAATATTATTTTAATAAATACACATCGTTATCAGTCTGCACAAATTTGGATACCGCGATGATACCGCGAACTAGAGGTCAAGCAAATTGTATGTATATTAGTATTTAGTATTTTTATTTTCATATATTATTAAAAATATATAAAAAAATATATCAAATTAATAATAACAGACGTTAATGAATTCTGAAGAGTGATGTTGGAATCTGTACTTGTAAAACCTAATTTGAAAATTAAAGGGATGTGAAAGCAAACGTACTCAAATTAACAAATTAGAAAGTGCAGAATTCCACGATTTAAAAAACAAACATTTGTTAGGCGAATTGATCCACTAATCCTCAGTCATATTTCCAACCACACACACAAACACACACAGGTGCGCTCGCGCATGCCCAGAACGATGTGGTGAAGATATTAATAATATAATAATAATAATATAAGATAATTCGCTTGATGTCATCTTACCACCTTGTTGGAGGACGTCGTCGATTACGATAAGCATCCTGTCTAGGTCTCCACTCCAGAATTTTCTTCATCGACCTTCCATCTTTTAATCTGGCAACATGCCCCGCCCAGTTCCATTTCAATGTTGTAATTCTTTGAACTGCGTCAGTAACACCAGTTTTTCTCCTAATTATTGTATTTGATACTCTGTCTCTGAGGGATATATAGATAGATAGATAGATAGAACGTTTATTGACCACTTTACATAAAGTTTGAAGTCGGTATAAAAAATACAATAAAAGATATAATAATGTAAACTTAAAATTAACTTAACCATATTGGCTAAAATAATATACATATGTAAGTATTAGCAGAAGAATTAAAATTAAAAATTTAAGATAAAAAAAATCTCTAACCAAAAAAAAAAAAAAAAAAAAAAAAAACAAACCTAAACTGTCACATAAAAAATCTTTGAAATATGGAAGTAACAAAAATGTGCAAATAATTAAGTTTAAATAATTATTGACCTCTCCATCGCTCTCTGTGCCACTTGTATTTTATTGATTACTTTTCTGGTAAGGGTCAATGTTTCTGCTCCATAGATTATAACTGTTCAGTTATAGTGTTACAGGTGTATAGTGTTTCACACTATACACCTGTTCAATTTGCGTGCCGTTAGTTGAGATGTTTTTCACCAGTACTAGGTTGATCATTTGGAGAAATTGAAATTGAAAAATGAGATAACAAGCTGATAGGTCTGTAGTTTCCAATTTCTGTTACATCTCCTCTTTTGTGCAATATTATCATAATGGCACTATTCCATTTTTCTGGTGTAACTCCTTCAAAGGCATTCGCCTCCTAATTTTAGCATTCCACTTACAATGCCATCTTCTTCAGGTGATTTGCTGTTCTTCATACCTTTCAACGCGGATTCGATTTCCTCTTCGGTTATATCTGAAAGTTTCTCTGATCCTTGATTTTGTATGGCTGGGATTTCTACCTCTGGAATGTGAGCATGTCGGCGATATAATGTTCTATATTACTCTTCGATAATTTTCATAATTTCTTGTTGTGTATATACAGCATGTCCTTGTCTATTTTTAGCTTATAAATTTTCCTGGTTCCTGTCTTCAAATTTCGTTTTAGAACTTTAAGGCTTTTATTTTGTTCTATGGTATTAGTTGTTTCTTTAGTGTTAAAATTACTTATGTCTTTCCTAACAGCTTTTGAAATGGTATTATTTAAATTTCTCAGCTCTGCGATCTTCACTCTGTGCTTATCTTTCATTTTCCTTTTTTTTTGCATTAGGTTCCTTGTGTTTTCTGTAAGTTTTTCATTTTTCCTTGTTTGCTTAACTTGACAGTTCTTCTGTGCCTTCCTTAGAACGTCCACCAACCTTTCGTTAAGTTGTTCAATATCGGTTTTATCTTGCACGTTATTCTGAAGGTTTTTATTTATTTCTTCCTGGTATGCCCTTGTGTTAGTAATCGCAGTGATCGTAACATTTTTAGTCCTTGTTACCATAATTTCGTCGTTCCTTCTTTACGTTCAAGACTACCTTCGCTTTAACCATTCTAGGGTCACTTCCGGTTGAAAATTGATTTAATATAGTTACGTCTTGAACAGCGTCTTTGTTGTTAGTAAAGATAAAGTCAATTTCGTTCTTGTTCAAGCCATTTGGTGATTGCCAAGTCCACTTTCTTTGGGGGCTTTTTTTAAAATGGATGTTCATGACATATAGTCTGTGTTGCAGAAGAAATTCTACAAGAGTTTGACCCCTTTCGTTTCTGTCGCCATATCCGTGAGGTCCAAGTACAAACTCCGAATCAACCTGCTTGTGGCCTATTTTTTCGTTTATGTCTCCCATCAGTATGGTATAGTTGGTGGTTACCTCTTCTAGCGCAGTGTTAACGTCATCGTAGAACCATTAAACTTCTTCGTCTGTGTGGGCACTGGTAGGTTGGGACGTGATACCCTCTCGGTTAAAGGGAGTGAGACTGAACCACGGCTCACGTAGGTAGGGCAGGGTTGCGAACCTGTAGTAGACCTAACTTTACCGGGATCGTAAAGTGTATCTACCCGTTACCCGAAGCACAGTAATTTAGTCAAAAACGCAATTAATAAGCGCAATCGCATTAAGGATAGCATAAAAATAGGCTATGATGAAGAGAAACTTCAACAGCAACTGTTTAAAACTGTTTTAACACAGTTGCGTGCTCGAGAACAGAAGGGAGAATCTGACTATTAAACTTATAAAGGGACAGTTCCTAAAAAACCTCCTTCAAAAGACTAAACTCAATAAACACTATTTCTATTTATTATCAGAATCTTGGGGTAATACGTACTAGACTAGATAAATTTCGAAACCCATCTCCCTTCTTGTAGTGTCTATCTGTTTCGGATGTTGACAATCTATCATGGCAATCTGACGTTTGCAAATTGTTGCTCTAAAAAGATTTGTGTGTGAAATCCTTCGCCTTCCTGGTCCTTGTTTTCCTTCTACATTTCCTTGTAGAATTCTTCTGGTTTTGTTATAGTTAACAACTCTTTTCCTTTTAGCATTCCAACTCCCAATAATATGTAACCAGGATGTAACCATTCTGGTAGAAACTTCATTCTGGTGATTAATTCTGATTAAATCAAGATTACTCAGATAATGAATTGTCAATTTTTTTAATGGTTTTGGACTGCTTGATCCATTTAGCCACGATTAATAATAAATACTGTAGGGTAAAATATTAAATATAAGGATATTATGTACACACGTATGCACAAACATACATATATACATAGGTACCTATTGATAAATAAATAAAAATAAAAAAATACAAAAAAGGAAGTGGAAACATTAAATTGACCAGTAGGTATACCCTTCATCCAGGGCCCTAACCAACTTAAAGTGATTTATAAATAAGGAAATAGACAAATATAGTTCTTCGTCATATTCTCAGTTCGTCGTTTTTTTTATATATTCAATTGTCTACCGAAAAGCAGCTTAATTTACGGTTAGAGATTTGTGGGTAGAAAATATACGTAACATATAAAATAGTTCGAGAATAATGTCTTAAATATGCAAAAAAAGCGGACGGTTATATCAGTTAATGTCCCAATTGTGAAGTAATCCCTTCTTTGTAATTTTCTTTCAAGCTACCAGATAAAACAGATTTTTTTAAAATTAAACGTGTTAAGTGGTTTAATCGTTTATCCGTAATTATTGATCGAATCCCAACACGCGTCTAGTTGACTAGATTGTTAAAGTTTAATCTTTAAATCCCTTAAGTACCCTCATGAGTTCGTAATTAATGCTTTATCGGGATTTCTAACAATACCGTATGAAATATTAAGTTGTCTATAGCGGATATTTCTATCCTGCATTTTACCATCGGGAAAATAGGTTTTTAATGCAAATTACTTACGTTTTCCAGTTATGATTATTAATAAATTTTCAGACTACCTTTATATTCAGTTTAAATTCAAGAGATTTTAAATATTACTATTCCATTCGAAAATTGGTTCACTTGTAACATTTTTTTTGTGATTAAAATATTAAATTATTGTTAATTCTTTTACCCCCGTGCTGATACGCTCATGGTCGGTTTTGGCCGCAGAGGCAAAATTTTTATTGAAACTATCGACTACCTCAAAATACGGAATAACCGACTTATTAAAAACGACGGTTTAGGTAATCCTCGGTTAATTCCTTCCGGCTTTAAGGCCGGGTTCCTTTATGATAAATTTGATAAATATCGTCGGGGCACGTAGTAATGTTTTCTTTCTAAATAACCTAATCCAAAGGATTTTAATTTTCTCGTGTCCAATTGCTGGTACCGTTGTTTAACTTGAAACTTCGGAATTTTTACCTTCTTAGAAATACTACAGGCTGATCTGTCGTTTTTGAGGGGGAGATATCCCACCTTTCTTTGGTAGTTGGGTAAATTTTTGCAGAAGGGAGACCACATCTGAGTGGGCACTCAGATCATTATAAAACCATTATGGAAAAAAGAAGAAGAGGGGTCTAACTTCACTACTTCCTTCGCAAAGTATTAAGACAAATGGAGTTTCTCATTGGCCTGTCATCAAAGATGCAAGAATCCAGATTGTAGAGGCCAAACCAATGTGGCTTGTGATAAGTGTAATGTCAATCTGTGTTTAAATAAACATTCAAATTGTTTTAAACAATTTCATACAGAATAATAAACAGAAATAAAATTAAATAGCACAATTGAAAAAAAAAAACAGTGTGTATTTTGATAAATAAATTCAAAACTTTAATTTAATAATTTAATTCAAAGTTTAAAAAATAACATTTTTTTTATATTTCATTACTACACTTCTTGATTTGGCCATGTTTAATAACATAAGTAAATTTAAATTTTTTTGTATTTATTTTTAATAAATTCCGTTCTTTAAGGGGTTAATTAAATTTTGTAACTAAAATATATTATTTAAACTTTTTAAAACCATTGTTAATGTAGTACTTATGAAACCAACATAGCTACGGCTCTTGGTTTATTAATGTGTATTTGAATTAAACTTATAAACTTTATATATATGACGATGCGTTCTAAGAACAAGTATTAGATAACAATACTTATTCGTTAGCACGTTGCCAAGAATACTTTGTAAGAAGGTGGCCTAAAAATGGTCTAAAACTGGTGTGACAGTAATTAATTAATAACTAAATGAATAATTTTTATGGTTCTATTCTGCCGTCCTAAGCCAAAAGGGCGTATCTCAAAATTTTTATATTATGGTTCTTAAGGACCCCAAATATGATGTTTAATCTATTTTCTAAGCGAAAAAGACGCATTTTAACTCCATAGTGCCTAAAAATTGTTAATAAAATTAGACGCATCTTAAAAAAGAATACGAAATCCTACGCCGATTCGACGTATCTCAAATTCCCAAGCGAATATGATGGTTCTCAAAGATGCGCCTTTTTTGCTTAGGATTTTTGGTAAGTATGTTTCTTGTATGTAGGGTCCTCGTTTGTTTTTTCCTTGCATTCTCGTTTCAAACACTCGTTTTGTTAATCTTTCATTCGACATTCTACACACGTGCCCGAACCATGTTAGTTGCCCCTCTACTATTTTTTCGTTTATTGGTTCTAGTTTTAGGTTTTGTCTGATTGTTTCGTTTCGTATTTTGTCTGTCCTCTTTCTGTTTGCTATTTTCCTCAGGGACCTCATTTCCATAGCATTGACTCGAGATTTTTGTCTCGCAATCATGTCCATGACTCGCTATTATACCTACATGATTGTAGGTCCAACTACTGATTTAACGACTGCCGTTTTTACCTTCTCCGGTATTTCTTTTTTCACCAAAAATGTCTTTCTCTTATTTGAAATTATCGTTGTTTTTGTTTTCTCTGTATTTATTTTCATATTTATGTTTGACAGTTCTTCTTCTAGGATTTCAAGGTTGTTCTGTAGGTCTTCTCTGTTTTCTGCTATCAAAACCATGTCGTCTGCAAATAGAAGCTCTGATAGTTGAGTCTGTTTCATTTGCCAGTATCCTAATGTTAGTTTTCTTATTCTTCTCTTGGCTTTTTTTATTGCTTCATCCAGTACCACTGAGAACAGCACTGGGCTCAACACGCATCCCTGTTTGACGCCTTGACTTGTAGTAAATTCTTCCGATTCCTCGTTGTTGGTTCTCACCGTATTTGTATTATTATTGTACATATCCTTTATTACATCAATTGTTATCCTGTCAACTCCTCTTTCCTTTAATGTCCTCCATACGTCCTTTCTTTGTATTCTGTCAAACGCCTTTTCCAGATCAATAAAGCATATATGTATTTCTCTATTTTTATTGATTACTTTCTCACTTATTTGTCTTATTGTGAATGTGAATATGTGGTCTTGCGTGCTTCTGTCCTTCCTGAATCCACATTGTGCATCTTCCATAGTTGGTTCTATTTGGGTTTTTATTCTTGTTTCTATTATTCTTGCGAATACCTTCCCAGGAATACTTGATATAGTAATACCTCGGTAATTATTACCGTTTCTCTTGTCGCCCTTTTTGTGTATTAGTAGTATAATGTCTTTCTTCCAGTCCTGTGGTATTTCTGCTCTCTTTATGATATCATTCATTAGTTCTTTCATGCTGTCCACTCCCTCTATTCCCATGAATTTTATCATTTCCGGGGTGATATCATCCCTGCCTGGTGCTTTGCCTAATTAACTCTTTCAATTGCCTTTTCTAGTTCCTCTGTTGTTATGGGTTCTACTTTTTGTTCTTCATTAATTTCTTGTATCTCCACTATGTTGTCTACGTCTGTATGAGTTAGCTCTTTGAAATGTTCTCTCCATCTTTCCATTATTTGGTTTTCTTCTGTTATTACCTTTCCATTCTTGTCTTTTATATTCGGCATCATGTGTTCTTTCTTTTGTCTGAGCTGTTTTAATGCGCCATAGAAGAGTTTTTGGTTTTCTCTATAATTATTTGTCATTTTTAGTCCAAACTTTTTCCATGACCTTTCTTTTTCTGCTTTCACAGCTATTTTAACCTCTTTTCTTTTTTCTTTATATGCCTCATAATCTTCAGGGCGCTTTGTACTTAGATATCTCTTCCATTTTTCATGTTTTCCAGTTCTCCTCATGCTATTATTTCGAGGAAAAAAACTAGTCATGTTGGCGCTGAACAAGGAAACTAAACAAGCATATCAACCCAAGGAAAAAAATAAAAACCGTAAGGTTTCAGGAGATTTAGATTATTATCCGACTGACCCTGATTCGGAAAATGATAGTAGTAGCGACACGGCAAGTAAGTTCAGCGAAGAACTTAATATTAATAACGACATTAATTTGAATAACGACATAAACTCTGGGAATTGTGTAACAGAAATCGCCCCTGCCATATTTGGAATTGTGAAACAGAGAACTACTTTAGTAGGTGATCTCGGTTATCAAAGAAATAATATAACTATATGCTTAAAAATTAAAAAGGAACATCTGAAAATGTATGCAAGGTATTTTTTTGACAACTCTTGGCTTTAATAAACAAAGTGACAAAGTTATCCGTACAGCATTGCATAATGCTAATAATAATTCTGTAGTACCTGTGGCTGACTTAAGATGCACGAAGCAACCTCACAATAAAATGGACGATAAAGTGATTCGTAATCATATTAATTCTTACAACCCAACTATTTCACACTATCGGAGAGAGCATGCACCCCAACGTCTTTACCTTCCAAGTGACCTTACTTTTGCGGCAATGCATCAGGACTTTCTAATTAAATATCCCAATATACAAATCTCTTATGAAAAGTACCGTGTAGTAGCTAAGAAGATGAATATTTCGCTAGCAAATCTTGGACACGAAGAATGTGAAAGTTGTGAAGAGTTTTCTCTACATGATAAAAGTCTCACAAAAGATAATCTTGACGAAACCTGTGATGATTGTAACAGTTGGAAAAAACATATAGATAGAGCAACAAAGTCGCGTAAAAATTACAGAGATGATGGTAGTCAACCAGATGAACCAGGTAAGATTATATACTGCGCAGATCTTGAAAAAGTTATTATGCTGCCAAGACTGGAAACATTTAAAACTGCAATTTTCACAAACAGACTAACAGTTTATAATGAGAGCTTTGTACCAATTGGCAAAAAAAAAGAATGACAAAACGTTTGCCGCTGTTTGACATGACGCCTTGTTTAAACGCAGTAAAGATGAATTAATAAGCACATTTTACCAGTTTTTTCTTGCGAAGAGAGACGCTGTCAAAATAGCATTATGGCTTGTTAATTGCTCTGCGCAAAATAAGAATTGGTCATTCTTTTCATTTTTGCTATACATTGTTAATTCTCATCAAATTAATGCTAATAAAATTATTATAAAATATTTCGAGCTCGGCCATATATTTATGGCCGCGGATTCGTTTCATCACAAAGTTGAACTGCCAATGAAAAAGATGGGCAACAAACTATACGATTTTGCAGATTTTGTTCAAGCCGTAAAACAATCCTCACGGCAAACTGAAGTTCTGCCAATGGAGTTACAGCATTTTTTCCTTGGGAGGATCACACTTCGCAATATAAACTTAGTAAAATTAACCCCCGGCCATATCTAAATAAAATAGTCCAAGTATCTGTCCAAAGGGGTTCTTATATTATGACATACGAAAATGACTTCGATGGTCCAAAAATTGCACTTGATTTTCTTACTGCCAAAATTACAAAAAATAAAATACTGCCCCCGCCAAAAAAACAACAAAAAGTCCTTGGAATTTTATCTAAAAAGAAAGAGTTAATAATAAAAAACCTCGGTGCAATAATGAAGAACAGCAGGCTTCAGTTTTGGAAAGACCTTCCAGTTTCCCAAGACGATGACTCAAACTAAAATGTTAGTATTTTGTTGTAAGCTGATATGTTAAACTTATTCACTTTCAATAAACCTTTGTTTAAAAAGTATGTAATAAAGCTGTCCATTTCTTTTGTAATATTAGCAAAATGCAATATCCTTCTTGACGTATCTAAAATTTGTACTAAACTCCTAAGCGGAATAGACGCATCTCATTTTTAACTAAAAAGCACTTTCTAAACAAATAAATCTTCAAAGTTATTTATTACTCAAACACATTATTACTACAAATAACTAAAAAAAATTCAAAAATTAAATAAATACGAGTGCTGTAATAAAAAACCGATAAATCGCAATAACTCAAAAACTTAAAATATTGAGATGCGTCTTTTTGGCTTAGGACTTCAGTATTATCCTATTGGTTCCACTATTGACTTTTTACTAGTCAAAAATTGGGAAAATTGTCAGTCATAAAATCGACACACATCTCATACATGAAACTCCGGGCCTGGAGCTAATTAATTTTTGTTTACTTTATATCACGCTACAACCCTGAATTCAAAATATGTGGGCTGATCTAAAATTGTAAGGTATAACGTGGTTCCTTATTAACTCATGAATTCCTTGGGGTGGCTTTCTCATTAATATTTTATTTCATTTAAAATAATTACAAGAATATTTACGGCATCCAAATCAACTTTAGAAACTCTTATAAAGTAATGTTGGAAAATCTATTGATAAGTTCTTAAATTATTAACCAAATCCCACCAAAATGGGGAAGTCTAAGTACTTAAATAGAAGAATAAATTAAAGTCAAATCACTTTCACGGACAGTTTGTTCCTGTTCTTAGTAAATCTACTTACAGAGTCGTTTTGAACCACCCAATAATAGCTTTAAAATTTCACTTCAAACTTTGAACGCAGATAAAATACGATCTGAAAATCGTTCCTTTTTAGTGCACGTTTATTTAATAGACTAAAACCCCAAAGATAAATAGCTTGCACAGGTGATTGTTGCAGACTTACCGTCTTTTGAGATTCATGTTGTGGAAAGTTTGAAAATTAGAAAAGTTTCTTACAATAAATAGTCAGTAACAGATTTGTTAACAGTATAGAAACAGTATGTTAGTAAGTCAAAAGATAAAAATACTTTATACAAACATTAATACTAAATCTTTCAAAAACTTATATGATTAATTACGTCTTGATTGCAATTAGAATTTTTTTGTAATGGCAAATATTCGATTTTAATTTTTTCTTGTACGATTTACATATAATCAGAAAACAAACAACATAATATCTCGACAGCAATTCGTCGATAAATATAAAAATTAAAATTGAATTGTGTATTACACTTTATTGACAACAATATATTCACGACAGGTAAGCGAAATATACACTACTCAACAATTGAAGTGGATAATTTTAAAATTTCTAAAATTAACATATAAAACTATTTTTAAAATAATTGCCTGTACTATACTCTATATGCTATCTTTATTGAAAATATTTTTTGCATGTGGTTTTTTTCTCCCTATTCTTATCGGCCCTTATCTCGTACAAAAGGAGACATGTTGTTCCAAACATGAATATATCATTCGTATAAAAGTGCTTGTATTGGCTTTACCAGTTGTCAATAAGTCAAGAAATCTATTTATTACAAAAACATTATGCCGCAAAGACGTTTAGAACTAGTGCAGCTCGAGCAAATAGCTCGTTGGATCCAACGAGGCATAATTCAACAAGAGGTTGCTATGAGGCTAAATGTGTCGCAAAGTGTGATAATTCGTGCATGGAATCGGTATGTAGCAACTGGATCTGCAACATACAGGCATGAAGGAGGAAGAGAACGATCTACAACTCGTCGGCAAGACCGTTTTGTAGTTCTGACGGCAAGAAGGAACCCAACATTCACGGCTTCCAGAATTAACAGTATCTTCAGGCATGCTACTGGACGAGCTATTTCCACTTAAACTGTTAGAAGACGGTTACATGCATCCAATTTAAGGGCTAGACGGCGCGCTACCCATCCACGACTAACTAGGGAGCAGCGTGCATGCAGATATCGCTGGGCGATGGAGCACTATCGAAATGCGATGGTGGAATTTCGAAAATTGGAGGAATTGTCTCTTTACTGACGAGTCTAGATTTCGTTTGTATACAAATGATGGCCGAATATTGGTGTGGAGGGAAAGAAGACAACGTTACAATGAAAATCTGAGAGTCCCAACCACTCTTTTTGGAGGTGGATCGGTTTGCGTGTGGGGAGGCATATGTTTTGACGGTCGCACGGACTTAGTCGTCTTAATTAATGAGACAAATTTTTCTTTTCGGGATATTAGAAATTGAGCAGGAATAGAAATTTTAGGTTGTTAATTTTACAATTTTTGTTTATTTTCTATTTTTTTTAAGAATTTCTTTCTTTCGGTTCATCTGTATGAAAATACGAAGTAAAAATAAATCTTTATTCATATCATTCCGTTTTTCTATTTGACCTTATGAACAAAAAATAAAATACACATTTTCATAATATCCACTTCAATTGTTGAGAAGTGTACTTGTCACCTAAACTACTCATGCAGGCTAACGTTGTGGAGCAATACTCTAATTATAATACATACTACAATTATCTACCTAATGCATATTTACATCGTTATTTATAGGTAGATATAAACACTAAAATATTGAAAATATTTAAAGTTTAAGTTAGCGAGGTAATTTACCTAAAATTGTTGGTGTGTTTATAAAATTAATAATGTAGCAAATTATTAAATATTTGTGTAGGATTTTTTGTTTAATGAGTAAGGCTGAATTATCCACAATAGTGGAATCCAGGTAGGAATAATTCACTCGGAGTACCCAGTGCAGCTAATACTTAATGGTCATCTTAGGAGTTTGCATAAAGCCATCCTACATGCCATTGACGAGATACCCGAGGACTGGCCAGAAATTATATTCTACAGCTGCTCAGATCGACCGGGATGACTTAAGGTAACATATGTTGACGACACAAACTCCAAATGGCTGAGTGACTTCATTAATGGGAAAAAGCAAAACTTAAGGTAATCGAAGGAAACGATCTGCCCAAAACTCAGATATGCATTACATACATATCTGATAAGAAAAATATACCTCAGTGCCTGCTGAAAAAATATTGAAAAAACAGACTGTGGAAGTTCAATTGGGGTCTGAGAACCCAGGACTGTAAAATAATCCACTACGAGAAGGCTGGTCCAGGAACCACCTGGACTTTCTTAAAATTAATCAATAAAGGCTTTGGAGAAATTAAACTTCTTGGGCACTGGTCAGATCACTATCATGCCAAAGATTGCCAAAATAGAGGAGTCATCTTCTTTCTCTGCTCAATCAAGTGCGAAGAATACACAAGCAAGGAGATAAAGGTCAAACTCTCCATAAAACTTAAGTGGGTTGGCTGACAGGTAACCGTATGGATTTGTTAGAAGCGCTTTAAAGCAGGATATTACTCTAGCTACAGAATTTAAGAATCTGAATATCAATACTATAATGATTGCAACATTCGGTAACGGATATGTACTGAAAGATTGAACATATTTATAATTTGAAGGAAGCTGAGAATGTTGCCAACATCTGTTGCGGAGGAACGGGCAAGTACTCTTTCATAAACCCAAGAAAAGAGAGACTAACTACAGGAATTAGTAACCCCTGCCCTACGCAAGCAATGTGTTCCTTGTGTTCCTCCTACTCCGCAACCACGAAGAAAACCAAGCCGCAAGCCAAAACTATAAGACCCAATATAATACAGGAGTATGCCATGACTAGCGAGTCTTCAAAGGAGAAAATTGACGAATTTTACTCAGAGTTAGAAAAAGAAATGTCAAAAATATCAGGAAGATCAATGAAGATTCTAATTGGAGACTTTAACGGCGTAGTGGCTTCTTTTCAAAAAACTGATGACTACCTTACAAACATTTTAGGAAAATGGCGGCTAGGACAAAGAAATAAAAGAGAAGAACGTCTTCCAATGTACTGTGCCGACAAAAAAATAATACTAGCGAACATCATGATCACGCCACACCACCTGCGATGATTATACACATGGAAGTCACCTGGCAATAGGTATAGAAATTAAATAGATTTCATCAATTATATTGGTACAAGAAGTCAAATGCCACCTTCAAATTATTTCACAATTGGTACTTTACATACTTGTTTACAGGGATAAGATAGGGAGACAGCTTCAGTCCTATTCTCTTTAATTTGGCGATGGATCGCCAATTTGAATTGCCGATTTGAAGGATTTTGACTGCGTTTCACACGACATTTTGCTTCACAAATTAAATTACTATGGAATCAGAGGTATCTCTTTTAAACTTCTTACTTATGTGGCAGACACCAGGCGCTAGTGTCTGTGTTCGGATTTGATCCAAACTGGCAACAGCGCCCTCGCGTCCTACCCCTAACTACCCTTTGGTACAGACCAAAATTTGACGATACGAAAGATTGCACAGAATTCTCTCTCTTGTACGTTCAACTCTCCGAGAAGACGCATCGCTCAGAACCATCCGATCACGTCTTAACAATAATAACTGTAAGTGTTAATATTCATTACACAAGCAATGAGCAAATAAATAGTAATTAGTATATTGTTTATCAAACAATTAAGGGTATACTATTGATAATCAAAATACATTTCTACTGAGCAAGAGTAGTTTTAATTAAATCCATGTAACAAAAAGAACCACCGCTTAATGGAAATATACCAAATCGAAGGCTAATCCGAAGTAATTATACTTTATAATTAGTTACTTGTACCCAGCCGAAGTATTTATTCGGCCCACTTGGACGGTGCAGAGGAACCCAGCCCGTTCCGTCCAAGTGGGCCGAATAAATACTTCGGCTGGGTACAAGTAACTAATTATAAAGTATAATTACTTCGGATTAGCCTTCGATTTGGTATATTTCCATTAAGCGGTGGTTCTTTTTGTTACATGGATTTAATTAAAACTACTCTTGCTCAGTAGAAATGTATTTTGATTATCAATAGTATACCCTTAATTGTTTGATAAACAATATACTAATTACTATTTATTTGCTCATTGCTTGTGTAATGAATATTAACACTTACAGTTATTATTGTTAAGACGTGATCGGATGGTTCTGAGCGATGCGTCTTCTCGGAGAGTTGAACGTACAAGAGAGAGAATTCTGTGCAATCTTTCGTATCGTCAAATTTTGGTCTGTACCAAAGGGTAGTTAGGGGTAGGACGCGAGGGCGCTGTTGCCAGTTTGGATCAAATCCGAACAGTCTGTTTATTATTTATGTCAATCTTTTGCCTTAATTCATATCTCCGTCTAAATCAGTACAATTCGCAGATGATACGACATACGTTATATCAGGAAAATATAATGATGAATTAAAAATGTCTTACGATGAAGTTTCTGCTAAATCTAGCACATGGTTTGCTGCAAACAAACTGAAACTTACCTCCGATAAAACTCAAAACTGGATTATACATATCTGCAAGTAACTTACATAATGATCCAGGTAATAAAAAGACCATTGAATTATTGAGAATAACCATAGATAACCGACTGAATTGGTCGGCACTGGAACTGATGTTCACTTTTCACAATACTCGAAACTATGTAATATTGGTTGTTCATTGGCCAATGATACAGTTAAGCTAATAGTTTCGAAAAAGTTATAAAAAAAATATCTGGTGAAACATTGCTTTTACCGCTCAGAAGAATATATTACTCCATACGGAACATCCACTGAACTGCTTACCGTGACTTTGATGAGCATGACCAGCTTCAATGAACTAGTCATGCTAATTGGACCAGCTATAGTGAAAGAGATTACCAATTTAAGACTTTCTATGACTGTGGAGGAGATATTGAGATTTAAACATTTTTTAAAAAGCGCAAGGATTTTGCTCGACTTCTTCTATTAACTTTACCACGCACATTTCTGCAATCAACGATTGTGAATTGGGCAAAGCCATTTTCTCAAAAAATAAAAAAAAAATATTGAGAACCCCACTGCTAAGCGAACTACGAACTGAACTATCGAACCATAAACATTTGTCGTATGTGCGTAAGAGATAGCCAACACTGATTAAACAGTCGGCCGATAGTTGGACGACAGATTAGTTTGAAGGCGATCGGAAAGCCCATCAAACTTTTTTATCGGCTGATACTGAATCAGTGTAATATGTAATGTGTACTGTCTAATTAAATAATCAGTGTACTCATTAAGAAGTCCATCAAACTATCGGCACAGCATAGACACAAATTTGTTCCTTGTGCTGTGCTATCGGCCGATAAAATGTCTGCAGTCTGCGGGGACCCTTAAGGAACTTAAAAGAGATGAGAGAGAACTAGTGTCCCGATGCCAACTGATAATATTCCTCTAAAAAATAAGAATAATACCTTTTTATTAAGATGTATATTTCTGAGGATATTTCTTAATTTTAATTTAATAACGAAAAATTCTAAGAACATCCCGTGTTAAAGTCAGTTAAAAGTTACTTTTACTTTTTATTAAAAAGTATTCTTACGAAAAGTTTTTCCGATCAAAGCAATATCTCATTTTTTTGTTTATCATCGAAACCCCGTTGATTTAATTTTCAACGGCTACATCTTTTGTAAAGTTTGTTTGAAATCAGAGGAACTTAAAGAATTGAATGAGATACACTCATTTTTTACATCTTTAAATATAATTTTTTAAGATTTATGTCGCAAACAACAAAATTTTGAGTATAATTCGATGTTTTCGGTATACATTTTGTTATACTATGTACAATGGAACATCAAAAAAGAAAACTAGAAATCAAGAATATTTATTATGTATTGGCAAAAACTAAACTCTACGGGATTTTCTGTAATGCCATTGCACAATCGTGTTTTTAGACATATTTGATAGTATGCAGTTAACTGTAACATTAAACGTCTCGATGTTAAAAGCTAAAAAATTTGTTGTGCCACCAGTCCTCCTCCTTTTCAGTCCTTGACCCCTTGTCAGGGCGTGGTGACTATTGTCTGCCATCCTGTGCCATATGGACGGCTTTATGTAGGGATTTTCCCACCAGGGTTTTCATTTGGTCTGCCCATCGTGTTTGAGATCTTCCTCTTGGTCTTTGGCGTTTTACCTTTCCATAGTTACATGGTCGCTGTTCTTCTATCTATGTGGCCGAAGTAAATTAAGTATTGTAGTAAAATATCGTTTAACAGAATTAGGCTTTTATTTGCATAAAACTTGACATTAGCATGATAACAGAAGTATTTGAATACTGACAACTGTCACAACATTAAGAACACTAAATTATACTACATCCTGCCCTATTTTTGAACAAAATCTTGCAAATATCTAGGTTTATTTTTAATTCTAGCTAATTTACGGCTAGATTGATTAAAGTCAATGATTATCATCAGGTACTTAATTCGGTTCTTGAACAGGTAAACTTTCTGTCTCATCTGGTACTGATTCACTAGTAGAATTCTCTAGTGTATTATTTGAACTTTCATTTTTATCTTCATCGTTATCATGATTCAATAATTTTAGGTCACCTCTAGGAGAAATGCTTCGTTGCAACTGTACCTTTCTTTCCATTTGGATACTGTATTAAGGTATAATCTGAATTGGCTTCTAAAAGATCAACCTCTTCAACTAAAGGATTAAACTTAGTAGTTGCTTTGTCTGAATCTTTAAGCCGCGAAGGAATAGAAGTTCCGCTAGTTGATCTTCGTTGATAAGTAAACAAACGTTCATGGGGTGTACAATTGGTTGCTGTACACAGTAAACTTCGTATAGAAAGCAGATCATCTTGTAGAATAGTTTCCTATTTAGTGATGTCTAAATTTTTTGGTTTTTAGTGCTAGATTCACCGCTTTCCATATAACTGCATCTTATCATTCGACGTGACCTTTTCCTTCAGGGTTATATGGTGTTGGTGAACTACTACTTGAAGATATTCCTTTAGAGAGTAAATAATTAATAAATTCTTGTAAAGTAAAGCTAGTTCCCTTGTCAGAATGTATATATGCCGGCATTCCACATAAACAAAACAGTCGATTCAAACATTTAATTACTGTCTAACTAGATGTATCTGAGCATGGGAATGTTGTAAATTCATTATTAGTTGTAAGCATATATGAATTTCTAGAAAAACTGGGTATTGGACCTTAAAAGTCAATATTCAATCTTTCGACGGGAGCTCTTGATTTGATTAAATGTTTATCATTTTCTTTCTCATAAAATATGGGTTCAATTTCGTCTAAACAATAAGGTAAATTTCGAATTTTTATAAAATAATACATACGAATAATCCCAGGATGCAATAAATCTGAATGTAATTGATATAACTTATTTGGATTATTTATAGTGCATATTCTTGATAGTGCATCTAACATCTGCATCTGCAACAACTGCATCTAACAGAGCGAACTAATTCTACTATTCAAAAATGGAGATAAAAACAGCCAGAAAACTACAGAGGTATAAACTTGTTAAATACTACGCTAAAAATTACAACTAAAATTTTACAAGTGCTACTAAATCAGAAGATAAGTTTAACAGATGAACAACAGGGTTTTCTTAGTAGAAGATCGTGTACAGATGCAATATTCGTTATAAAGCAAATTACTGAGAAATCACTTAAGTATAATAGACCAGCATTTCTGTATCTGATTGATCTAAAGAAAGCGTTTGACAGAGTAAGACTCAAAGATGTAATCGATCTTCTGTATAATAGAGAAGCTACCCTAAATATTATAAAAACTATCGAAAACATCTACCAAAACAACAAAATGGAAGTTAAAATAGCTGGACAACTTACAGAACCTATAGAAATAGGCAGCGGAATAAGACAAGCGGATTCATTGAGCACCATGCACTTCAATTTGATCATGGATGAAATCATCAAAAGCGTTAACAAAGGAAGAGGATACAGAATGGAATGGGAAAAAAAGAAATCAAAATACTCTGTTACGCAGACGACGCAATATTGATAGCCCAAGATGAAGATAGTCTGCAAAGACTGGTCCACAAATTTAACATAAGAGCAAAAGAATTTAATTTGACAATCTCATCTTAGAAAACTAAAACAATAGTAGTCAGCAAAGAATCAACCAGATGTAAAATATAAATTGATGGCATCATTATTGAACAAGTAATGGAAATAAAATACCTGGGAATTACACTGTCTAGCAATGGAGACCTGGACAAAGAAGTGAGAGATCAAGTACAAAAAGCAAATAGACTGTCAGGATGCCTTATTAACACTATATGGCGAAACAGACACATTAACACTGAGATGAAATCAAGAATTTATAAAGCCAGAGTAAGAACAATAATGACATATGCCTCAGAAACAAGACCCGACACAGCCACAACGCAAAGGCTACTGGAAACGGCAGAGATGAGAGTACTGAGAAGAATTTCAGGAAATACGATGAGAGATCGAAAGAGAAGTGAAGATATTAGAAGAAAATGTAACGTACATTGTATAAATGAATGAACACAAAATAGAAAAAAAGAATGGAATAACCACATAAGCAGAATAGAGGAGACCCGTGTCGTCAAAATAGCAAGAGATAAGTCACCAATCGGCAGCCTTCCATAGAGGTATTAATCCGCCAATGAACAAGCAGAATTGCTTATAAAGAGGAAGAAGAAGCAGATTTTATTTGTATGGTTTGCATTAAACATGAATGAATGTTATTTTTGATCTGTGATTAGTCTGAATTTCCTTAATATCAGATAATGTTTCAATTTTTTTAATGCTTCAATGCAAGCATACGCTTCTTTTTCAATTGCAAAATGTTTTCGTTCAGAATCTGTAAGGATACGTGATAAAAAAGCAACGTTCCTTCCAGATTGAGTCAGCGTGGCAGCAATAGCAAATTCAGATGCATCTGTTTCAACAATGAGAATTTGTTTTCCATCAATTGTCTATAGAAGTAGCTATATCAGTTCTAAACTCCTCAAAAGCAAATGTCAAGTCTGAACTTAATGGAAATTTCTTGCAATCTATAAGACCTATAATTTTCTGAAAAATTATTAATTTTGAGTAATGCGAAAACATTCTAAGTGCCCTCTGAAGACTTGAAGAATTAGGAACTAGGAAATTTAGTAGAGGCTCAATCTTTCTGAATCAGGTTTCATTATAGAATTTACTATTGTATATCCCAAAATATTTATAATTTTTTAAATATTTATAATTTGGTTTCGAAAATTAGTTTACGGATTTATAATCTTTTGATTGTAGTCCGGCATTTAAAATATTCTGTAAATTTAAAGTTTTTAGTTGGACATTTGAACTGACCACAATTTATATACCCTTCTGGAATTCTATATTTTTTAGAAAAAAGCAGATTTCTGTCTTAGATTCTGATATCGTTAATCCATTTCATTCATAGTATGCATGTACTGATGAAATAGCTGATATTAAATGATTTTTAAAAAGATCAATTGATTTGTTTGTTAAATACAGTACAACATCATCTGCGAATTTGTGTATTTTTGTGTTATTTGGCACAATATCTTCTAAATATATATTATATAAAATATATAAAAGTGGGCTTGAAATATGTTGTAAAAGTGGACGTAAACATGTCCAATACAGGACTACTGCAAGGTAGGATATAGGTATTCGACAGTCGAAGAGATAAAATAATTTTCAGTTGGTTTTTAATTTTAATTTTTATTTTTATTTAATTTTAATTTCATTTCTTATTGATTTTTAAATAAATCAATCTTTCTGAGTATAAGGTTTTCAAAAAAGATGATATAGCAATTGGTATGTCAACTCAAAATAACTTTTGTTCATAGATTTCCAAATTTATGTTGTCAAAAGCCAATGATACATCCAGAAATGCGGCTGCAGTGGAGTTTTCCGTAAAGTTGTCTTGCACGGTTGTTACTAGAGCAGTTATAGCATCTTGGGTAGATTCAAAATTACGAAATACAAACTGAGAGTTTGAGAGAATGTTATTAAATTCTAACCAATGTTGTAACTAGAATTTGACACTTAAGTATGGGGAAAATATTTATATTAAAACTTAACCAAAGATAATTATAGTTGATAGAAGATCTCGTTTTTAATTGATCAAAGTAGGAGTGAATTTTCAATTTTCTATTGATTTTAAAATGAACTTTCACTTCAACAGTTTCATTAAAATAATGAATAACCATTAAATATTATTTAATGCCTTAAAATTGAATTTTGTCGATTATTTTTTTGTCACCTATATTTTTTTAATTTACTATAACTTTACGGCCGCGGCATAATAATCACACTCTCCAGGGTTGCTAACACTGTAGAGTGGTATGGCTACGCAGCGCTATATATTTTGAGATGACAATATTAATGCATATCACTATATCATGTCATTGAATTAAGTAGTTTTATTACAATATTTGAAGCTCTACTTTTAAAAAAAAAATTGTAATTCTGTAAAAAATTAACATACGAATAAAACAAAAATATAAATGTTTACATAAAGCGCAGTTTAAAAAAGAATAAAAAACAAATGTCGATTGTGACGTGAAAAATCAAAACATTGCAATATTTTTTTGGACATCAGTAAAATAAATGGCATCATATGCATACTTTACAGCATACCTTTGTTTGCAAAAGTATTTTAACGAAAATTAGTTTTATAAAAGCAAACAAAAATTTAAATGCGATTTAAAATAGTAAAAGTGAAATCGTGAAAATACCGAAATAAAAAAAATCTATTTCAAACAGGAACTTAAAACACAAAAGATTATTTATTGTTGCAAGGTCGAGTTTTACGACATTTGGAATGCGTAATTTTTACGTCTGTTTGAATTGTATTCAACAGCGCAATTACAATATTAAAAACTTTATCCGCCAATATTTAACGAAAAAAATTATAAGAATAAATTGAAAAAAAAAAGGATCAAAGGATGATATTTCGAACAAGACACTCGAATATTATCACACATTGATCAAATATGATACATTATAAATGGAAAACGAGTAGTATAGTAAACATTAACCCTTTCAATCCTAAAATTTATCGACCTTTTAAGTCGGCGAGTCTTTCGAAGACTGGTTTAAAAATAAACTAATCGCAAACCTCCCAAAAGGAGAAAAAAATGTGGTAGTAATGGATAATGCTCCATATCATTCATGCAAACAAAATTTCCCAAGAAGCTCCTGGAACAAACAACAAATTCAAGAATGGTTACGAGAGAAGGATATATTTTATGAAGAAGATTATTTAAAGTCAGAACTATTGGATGTAGCAAACAGTTATGCAGATATATACGACAAGTATAACATCGAAACTTTGGTCGAGAAATACGGCGTAGAAGTATTACGATTGCCTCCCTATCACTGTGAGCTTAATCCAATAGAGATGGTTTGGAGCCAAGTTAAACATTACGTTGCAGCTCGAAACACTGACTTTAAAAACGATCGTGTGCAACAACTCATCCATGAAGCGTTTGCCAATGTCTCTGCTGAACAGTGACAAAATTATATACAGCATGTCATCAGAATTGAAAAAGAAATGTGGATAGCTGACAACCTACAAGAAGATATCCTACCGGTGATTATCACAGTCAACACCGGCAGTTCCAGTGAGGACGATTTTTCCGAAATGGAGTAGAGACCAGACACTGTTATTGTAAGTTTTATCTTTATTCATTAGGTAGCGTTTAGGCTACATAAACACTTTTCTTTGTAATAATTGTTGAGACTGTTAATAGTAATAATTGATCCAAGTTGGTATATATCCTGTCGGTATATAAATTAATAATTTAAATTTGTAGCCACTACGGAGCTACGAATTTTTTTTTGTAGCAGTTTCCCTAGTAGACTCCGTTCTGTTGTTACACCCTGTATAATTTAGTAAAAAAGATTTCAAAGAAAATATTTTCATTAAATTTTGTGTAATTTGCAAAATCTTGAAGTTGTAAGTAATGTTACATTTACTTCTAATAGGATTGCATGATTTATGTTATCGTAGAGGAGGGCCAACGCGGTCCTGTATCACACCTGCAGACTATGAACGTGCCTAGCGGCCTAAGCGGCAACGTCGCTTCTCATAAGCACTGTACTGAAATCCTCTCGTGAATTTGTCTATAGACGAAATTATAATTTGTCAACCTTTTAAGTCCCACCGATACACATAAGTACCACTTCATTTATTTTACATTAAAACTACTCTGACTAGCTTTTAGCGATTATTTTCTAGCGGTACATCTAAGTCTAGCCTTGAACAACGCGATTTCATTGGTTGTAGCTACTGTCATGTGATGTGAAGTGCGAATTCTTCATTTGCTTGTATCATTGTTATGGTAGTCAGAGCTGTCTATAAATGCTTCCTTCAAAGCGTATTTTTTATTGTTGAAATGACGTCTACAGTTTTTTGTTTATAAAAAATGGCAGGGTAAGTAAGTTTTTTGTTTAACTAATTAATGTTTCTAAATCGTTTTGAATGTTTAGTCACTCAAAATGACATTTGTTTCATTAGTACTTGAGAGACCGTTGGGCATAATTTTCATTTCAGACTATGTCCACAGTGGCTTAAAAAAACGGTTTGACTGATGCCGAATAGATAAAACTGATAGAAAATGACGATTTTGATTATTTTTTGCCTCCATTAGATAATGCAGAAGATACTGATGTTGAATCAGATGTCGATGATGAGCTAGATATTTCTACTGTTGAAATAAATTTAGATGAATGAAGACCCGAAATTAGTTCCTGATGACCAATCTAACGAACGACACATGAATCTAATGAACATCAAGATCAAGAGCCTGATAACTACATGGAACCTGAATATCCAGAAAGAAAATGGAGTAAATTGAAAAAAATACACAGAAATTCCTCAATATACAAAAGCTGCGTGTATTTAAAAAAAAGTTCATTTTAGAGAATGTCAGACTGTTTTAGATATTTTTATTAAGCTTTTAGATAAAAGCATAGAACTTATCAGAGTAACCTTTATGCCACGCAAAAAGGAAAAACAACTAAATATGTCCAAGGAAAAACTCTTAGCATTTATCGAAATAAACTTTTTAATGGGCTACCATATAGTTCCTGGAGTCCGAAATTATTGGTCAAGTTAAGAAGATCTATATGTTTTATTTGTTGCAGAAACTATGCCAAGGAATAGGTTTCAGTCCATTTTAAGATTTTTTCATGCAAAAGACAACTCGCTAAGACTAAAAAATAATACCGATCGGTTATATAAAATTAAACCTTTGCTGGATTGTCTAAATTCTCAATTTGGTAATTATTGTAGTGGACAAAAAATGTGTGTCGACAAGTCAATTGTAAAATTCAAAAACCGATTATCTTTTAAAGAATATAATCCGATGAAACCGATAAAAAGAGGGTATAACCTCTGGTGTTGCTCTGAAGTGAATGGCTTTGTACAAAAATTTCAAGTATATCGAGGCAAAACGAAAAAATTCAAGAGAAATACTTTAAATATAATTTAGGTGAAAGAGTTGTTTTATCTTTGACAGAAGCAGACTGGGAAAAAATAAAATTTTTTTTTTGATAACTTTTACACCACTATAAAACTACTGAAGAAACTGAAAGCTGAAACTACTTTAGTCTGTGATAAGATCCGAGCTAATAGAAAGGATCTTCCTAAAAACCTGTTTGTAGCGTTATAACTGCTACATTGCCTGCTTTCTTTCTTATGTTAATATATTTCGTTAATTCTATTCTCCAATTTCCATATCTTCTGTCATAATTCATATTCTTCTATATCCTCCATTGTATCTCTTATTTTTCTATATATTTTCTCAGATATAGATTGTATCAGAATTATGTCGTTACTTAATTGATTCATTATTCTCTTTTCATTTTTACTGGTATTTGGTATAAAAACCAGTTGGCGTCCAAATCTATCTTCTTTATATATATATTTCAGTATCTACCTTTCCTATTTTCTTAATAATCATCATTTTTATCTTTTACTCAAGTTTCTAAAGAGTGAATTTTATTTTCATCTCTATTTCTGTTACTTTGGAACGAGAGGTGCCATCTTTATTCTCTGTTTAGTTTAATGCTAGTGACAAAGACTCCTTTTTGTTGACATTTCCCCCTTTCCGTTCGATACAAAAGTCGATATAATTGCTTTTATTTCTAAAAATGTCGATTTTCTTCATGACTTCTGTAAAAGTATAATAACCAATTGTTGTGTCGTCTCCTGAATTAGGAGTCAACCTCCGGGATACATTTCTCAGGTGCGGGTCAAATTATATTAACATCCAGAAGACCAACCGGCCTGAGAATGGCACTATCATTCCGTTAGGAGAGTTGACTCCAGGACAAGAAAATCCACAACTAACAACATGGCTTGCTAACAACCATAGCAGAAAAGACCAGGATAAAACCTAGGATTTGGTGACAAGCATTTTTCCTTACTATAATGTAACACTGTAGCAAGAAGTCGAATAATTTTTATTTAAATTCAATATAATATTTAAACATGTATTTTTCTACCCTTTTTGTTTAATATTTTAATAAACATGTGTTAATTTAACTGTGTATTGTTTCTTCTTTTTACTTGTTTGCGTGTGTTGCTCCAGAGTAGGCCATATTCACGTCCTGAGTGAGCTAGCCAGGGAGTGTTTCGTATAACGTCTAATGTAGCAATTTTGCAATTGATACATTAGGGGTTATGACGTTAAAAATTGGTCCCAACGGGAAACGATTTGTCGCTCCAACGTTGTTAGTGATGTTAGTCAGGTTGTAGCAGCAAACTAAGGTTGGCGGTTACAAGTTGACAACAGCAGCTCAACGTTGGGATGTTACAAATTGAGCCTCGAAGGGTTACAAATTTGGCACCCAATGAATGTTCGTTGGAACGTCACAAATTGGTGCGCAACGTTACAAATTGGCGCCCAACGTGGGGAAGATAAAAGCTTGCAAGAGGTGGCTGACTACTGTATTTCTAAAAAAGAGATTTCCTTTTTAAGTGGAAGGATAATCGCATAGTCACCACTGCTTCCAACTTTCACGGGAGTGAATCAACCACATTGAAACGAAAACAACGTGATGGCAAAAATATCAACATCCCAGTACACTAAATAATAAAAGATTATAACGAATCTATGGGCGGTGTATACCATCACCACCAACTAAGACAATGTTACGGTTTGGATAGAAGATCTAATAAATGGTGGCATCGACTTTTTTGGGCATGACTAGAAATAAACTTTGTAAATAGTTTCGTTATAGCTAAAACAGTATTAGAACCACCTCCAAAAAATTTGTTGGATTTTCGTAAAGACCTTACTAGTAGCCTCTGTTTTGCTTCCTCCCACAGAACAAACAAGACCCCAAGAGGAAAAAAACGACGGCATAGTTTTAGCGTTTCTTCGGAAATAAGATTGTCCAATAGAGGAAATCACTGGCAAAAATTTGTTGATCAAAGGGGAAGATGTGAACTTTGTGGTATGAACTAAATACAATCTAAGCCGATGTCAATTTGCTCTTTATGTTAAATTTTTCTGTGTATTAATCAAAATAAGAACTGTTTCATAGATATGAGATAAGTAATTAAAATATATAGCTACTATAATATACCTTAATATTTTTTCCACTCTGAATTTATTCCAGCGGTACTTTTCAGTACCATATTGTTTTAGTAACAACACAACATAAATTATGAAAATTAAATTGTTTAAAATTTATCAAAAACAGTTTATAAGATCTTCTATTAAATAAAAAAGTATTATCTCTATGATATTAATATGTGGGATATAAGGCTGGTTCCGGTTACTGGTACTTCTAAGTACCTCTAGGACTAAAAGAGTTAAAAGAGATAAAGTAATTAACTGTACCTGTATTTAGAGAAAAAAATTTACATTATTCGAAAGACATATTTCTATTTAAAGGAGGACAAAAGAAAATAACAAAAGAACTTGAAAATAAATACAAGATCACCGTAGAAATTGGTCTGAAAACCTGAAATAAGTTTGAGAAAGTGTGCTCTCGAAGAACTAAATTTTGATGGATAAAATTTTCAATATTGTAATTGCACTCCTAAATGCAATTCAAACAGACGAAAAATTACGCATTCCAAATGTTATAAAACTCGACCTTGCGAAAATAAATATTCTTTTATGTTTTAAATTCCTGTTGTAAATAGATTTTTTGTATTTCGGGATTTTCACAATTTTACTTTAACTGATTCGCATTAAATTTTTTATTGCTTTTATAAAACTAATTTTCGTTAAAATGTTTTTTTTGCAAACAAAGGTATATTGTAAAATATCCATATGGTGCCATTTATTGTACTCATGTTCAACAAATATGCAATGTTTTAATTTTTCACGTCACAATCGATATTTGATTTTAATCATTTTTTAAACTGCACTTTATATTAACATTTAAATTTTTGTTTTATTCCTATAAAAATTCTTTACAGAATTACAATTTTTTTTAGAAGTAGAGATATCTTTAAATTTTGTAATAAAGCTCTACTTAATTATTCTTTGATCCTTTTTTTCTTCAATTTATTCTTATTTTTTTCCTTAAATCTTGTTTCCTTATTTCTAACTTTTTACCATAATTTTTACACAAAATCACACTAATTTTCATGAATATCGCTATTTTAGATAAAAATAAATGCAACACTAATTGTTCTTCACAATACAACGTGGCCAATTAAGCAATAGAAAGTAAACCAGCCTTGAAGACTTGCAACAATTCATTGGGGCGAGAAGCATTAATTCGTGAGATCGGAAATCACTCCACCTCGCTCCAATGCTCCATACCACTCCTTTCCACCCCATAGCACTCTTTAGATTCTGTTTCTTTCTTCTAACTATCTGTTGCACTCTAACATCGTATGCGTCACAGTGTCCGAGTGTCCGTAGTATAGGCATTTATCCATGTCAGCTGTTCCGAACCTAGAGAGATAGGCCCTAAAACACCCGTATCCGAAATAATCCAGTCGCATGTGACCACAGTCCATCCAATTTCTTCTCCGTGTTGTTCCATTCTTCTTGCCATCTTTCAATTGACCTTTCCGTTTCCTGTCTTCTCTTGGCCATAGTAAGGCCTAGTTCTCTTCTTTCATATAGCTCTTTTCTGTTTACTGCCAACACATGCAGTAGAGCACATCAAGTGATAGCTCACAAGGGTGCAGCAGACATAGTCTTGTAGTCACATGCCACTAGCAACAGGCTTGTTTTATTCACTGGTGTCATGGGCCTCCTGTAGCTCGTTATCTCTACTGCCCAACTCCAGACTGGTGCCGTGTAGAAAACGATTGACTGCACAACATCTTGTAAGACCCTTTTCCTTTTGGATTTAGGTCTCCCAATGTTGGGCGTCATCTCCAGTAAAAGTTCACCCCAATTTTCCATTCTGGTGCAACGCCACTCTCAGGCACTTTACGTGTTGTTTGGGTGTTAGACACTCGCCTGCACATTATAGTCTCACACTTTTCCTGTTTCTTTTCTCCTTCAGAATGATGGCTTCGGTTTTTTATGCTGCTAGTTTCAGTCCGTGCTGTGTCATCTATTTCTTCAGGACGCCGCCTGCGTTCTGAGTCAGGTATTTGAGATCTGGTTCATCCCGCGCCACTAGCAGCACAGCGAGGTTATCCGCAAATTCAAAAGGGGTTTTACACTTTCCGTATTCACAACTCCGTCATATGCCAGGCTCCTTGGCATCGGGCCCAAGATAGATCCGTGGGAGATCCCGGCCGTTAAGTCAACGATCGTGTCCTTCTCCACCATAATCTTTCTTTTAAAAAGATATTCCGCTACCACATCTATCAGGTAACAAGGATATTATATATATTGCTTTCATTACCTCGGTCCACTGCATCGTATGAAATACATTTCTAACATCGAGTATCAGCAGAATCGCCCAGCAGTGTTCATCCCATCTAGTCCGGGGTACCTGCGTGTCTTGAGTGAGCTCAATGCCTCGACAAGTTCATCCATGATAAAGGGTTTGCTAAGCTCCCTCCATACTCCATACCATCTGCAGACCGAAAAGAGCTCTCATGTTACCTAGAGCTTCTTGTCCATAGGCATTTCGTACGGAGGGTACTCATAAAACTTGCACAAGCTCAAGAAAAAATCACACAGCTCTTGCCAATGCCTTCTTTATTCTGTACGAATTTTCTTGTAAAGTTTCCTCTTCCATGCACGGTACTCTTCCTTGATCTCCTCTATGGCATCAGGGTTATGCTCTGCTCTGCCCTTTGCCCTTGTTAGCCTTCTTCTCATTACTATACATTCATTTTTCAATGCCTCGATTATCTAGACTTTGTTATATGTTGGCCATTATTTGCTATTTTGATCTTCTGTCCTTCCATCGATGAAACACATCATACCTTAATATCTCTCGCGGAATCGAGATTGTGTGGTTGTTCAGCGAATTTTGATTTGGCTTTTTCTTTCATTGTGTCTATCACCCTTATTCAATTAACTTCTCTAAACAGGAATTGTTTAGCAACGTATCTGTGCACATTTTCTGCTTCTCTGAGGCTGTTGTTGTGAGCTGCTTCTGTGTCCCTTCTTAAAACTTAAAGTGACTGCATAAACTGAAGACTTACTTCTACTACCTGTGAGTCTTACTAGAGCTCTGGAAGAGTTGCTGTTGTTTAGCAACGTATCTGTGCACATTTTCTGCTTCTCTGAGGCTGTTGTTGTGAGCTGCTTCTGTGTCCCTTCTTAAAACTTAAAGTGACTGCATAAACTGAAGACTTACTTCTACTACCTGTGAGTCTTACTAGAGCTCTGGAAGAGTTGCTGAGTTTTGGACTATTACATCTACGTGGGGCGTAAATGTCAATCCTTGGTTTATTATGATTTTGAGGTATTTCGCTTTTATTTTCGATTCGATGGGATTGTTTTGCATTGTCAGCTGTTCTTCTGGATTTTCTCTTCTTCTTTTGAAGAGAACTGCTTGTATCTTCTCTGAGTTAATAGCTATTTTCCATTGAATACTACGTTCTTCTATGTTATCCAATTCAGTATGTAGGTTGTTTATCGCTGTATATTGTGTATAGAAGGGGTGACAGGACCGCCTCTTGCGGTACTCCGGAGACTCCAGGGCTCTGTGTTTGGACAGTATCTATGATTATCTAAGTACGAAGAGATTAGTCTCGTCGTGGCCCTGCTCCATCCGTTTCCTCTCATTTTGTACGTCATTTATGTATGCCAGACTCAATCGAAGGCTTTGCTTACGCCCAGAAAAGCTGCTTCTCTATATTGTTTGTCGTTAAATCCAGCTGTTATGTACTCTGTTAGTCCGAGTACTTATACTTCGCTAGAATATTCTGCTTTGAATCCAAACTAAGGTTCTGGATTCTAAGAGTCAATAGTTTGGTCCATTCTTATTTTCTGTCGTTATTTATCTAGTTGGTCATCAGGAAATAAAAATAGGTCGTACTTAGTCTGGTACTCCTTGAACGGGTTTGTAGGTAAATCCGTTAGTGCTGAAATAAACCGAGTATGATGCTCTCGAGGTATGAACTTCTTTGATATTGTCTCCATAATACTGATAAATGTGGCGTGGGTCTAGATCTAGGAGCAACTTGCTCACATCCTTTTCTGGGCTTTAGTAAAACTACTTTGTCTGTTTGAAATTAAACCAGAAATAACTGTGATCCCTGTAAAATAAATTTGATCCCTGCTGTGCAATTGTCTCTCTAACCAAAATATCTTCAGGAATATATCCTCTCCTTTAGCTTTCGCTATTGTACGATGGTCTTAATCTATCGTGGATAAATTTTAAACCTTCTTGTTCCCTCCAACGATCTAGTTCTTCATCGTTCTTGTTTATGTCTCCCATGTTATAATATAATTATTAAAATCTAATCTAATAAAAGCCTAGGACGATAACTTCTAGCGCCACTTAGGAAAGAACTCTGAACTACCATACTGACATTTCAACTTACCGAGTCTTAATCAATCAAAATTTGTTCTTGAAACTACACAGTTGATTTAACGCCAATCCATTATTCATATTGATGATTTAAATATCTTTACTCGGAAATTTTACTACTTTTTTTAGTAAAATTGCCAAAAATATTGGTTACTGTAATTTTATTATAATACCGATGAAGAACGAAAGGAAGCTCGAAGTGATCGAAGAAGGGAAGTTAGAGTTCAGCAAAATAAAGAACACAGAGCTCAGGAAGCTCATCTAAGCGACAACGTTGCAAAAAAGAGGGTTATAAAGCTAGATTAAGTAAGCAGCAGCGATAATCCACGTCACAGAGGACAAAAAGATTATCCGAAGATGACGTTGAAAGGCAAGGTCGCCTACATGAGATTTAGTACTTCAGCGGGCACTCCTATGTCAATAAACTCCAGAGAAAGTAGATGGGAGTGTGACTTGGTGCCACTTTGTCGACATAGAGATCTGGAGACTGAGGAAAAACGACACGCAAGGTTGGCACAAGAAGCCAATATTAAGGAAGCCACCGGTTAAAGAAATCATGACGCTCGGTGGCAACGTGTCTATCGAGCTCAGGAGACCGATGAGGATTATCAAGCTAGATTAGCCCGAGAGGCACAAATGCGAGAAGAGCGATCACAACAAGAGATACCTGAACACCGACAAGAACGACAACAACAGCAACTTTCTGTCCAAAGAAATATACGCAACCCAAGGGTCTGTATTGCACAAAATTGATTGCAGCAAGACGCAGAAGCAATGCTGGATGATGAAGCCAATTTTGTTTGTTTTGCTGCCAATTTTGTACAGCCAAACACTTCATCGCAAAACGGCCAACGGATAGAAAATTCAACTAATGTTCAACAGGAAACGATAGGAAAAAATGAAGGGAGATAGGATAAAATAGGAGGAAGTCAGAAAAAATTTAGTGGAATGACTGTAGATGGCAATTGATTGGATCCTCCGCGCAAAATCACTTGTTTGATGTTAGTCTTTTCATATTAATTAATGGTCGCAAATAGTCTTAAGAAAGACATTTGTGTTATAAAACAGCCGTTTGTATTACCTTGTATTTCTCTTAATGCACTATCCTAGAGGAGGCTCCTTCAGTAAACCAACTACGAAGATGATAGCAACAATAATACCAACTACACTATAAATTTAAGCTAAATAAATACATTAAAATTGTAAACAAATAAGATGGGCCTAATTTATTTATCACAGAAATTAAAAGCTTCAAATATTTCAAATAAACTGCTAAAAATCGAATAATTATTGTAGATTTATAAAAGTATTTATATTAAAGCCAGAATCTGATCATTGTTTGAGGTAAAAGTAACGGATGCATCGTTTTTCTTGCAACTTGGATTCAATATTATTTTTATTGCATTTAAGCCGAAATAAAATGATATTAAGCTAACTTAACTTGCCCTGTTTTACCATTATTCTTAAAAATGTCATTTACTCCAGCAAATGGGGTAAATCCTTTCACTTTTCAATTCAATATTCTCAAGATATTGCTTTGTTGGACCGGGACATTTTATATTTCTTTGTCACTTTTTCACCCTGTGTAATGTACTTTATAAATATCTGCTGCCGTCTATTTGAATATCCATTTCCGAGCACTTTCGACACCATTCTCTAAGGACCTTTTGTGAGTCTAAAACAGAATGGGTAACATCCCTTCTTTAAAATCCTTATTTATTTTAATTTGCAGCGATGCCTTGGCTTCCTTGTCAATTTAACGTGTAAAGAGTTTTTCAAGATATCCATTTTTTGTCCAAATAAGTGAAATCCAACCGGGAGAAAAAATGCAAGGTAATATTTTAAGAAAAATTTATGGGAAAACTGCTTTTATTGGCTAATTTCAAAATTCACAAGGAAACTAAATTTTTGTAGTTGGCTGTATACCATGTATTACAAAAATTGTATTTAAAAAATTGCACACTGCAAAAACAATAAAGCACCTGGACCAGATCAAATCCCTGCTGAGCTACTTAAACTTTTGGATGAGGAAAGCATTGCCTGCTTAACCACTTTCTTCAACAAAATTTACAACGAAGGAAAAATACCAGATGATTGGTTAGAGTCACTGTTTATAACATTACCAAAGAAAAGCAGGCCTACCAAATGCAGCGATTTTAGACTAATCAGTTTGATGAGTCACACACTGAAGATACTCTTACGGATTATACAAAACCGAGTATTCCTTCTATGCGAAAGTAGGATGAGTAATAAGCAATTTAGATTTAGAAACGGTCTTGGAACTAGAGAGGCACTATTCTGTATGTGCGTTCTATTACAAAAAAGTTGTGAATTCCGAAAGAATGTTTATGTTTGTTTCATCGACTTCGAGAAGGCATCCGACAGGGTACAACACGATACACTTTTTGATTGCCTACAGGCAGCAGGACTTGACCACTATGATATAAGACTGCTAAAATACCTATATTACAATCAAGTAGCCTCTATCCAAATTGAAGACAGACCGACTGAAAAAATATCCATCAAACGTGGAGTACGGCACGGTTGTGTTTTGTCACCCACTCTTTTTAATCTGTACTCTGAAGAAATCTTTAGGGAGGCTTTGGATGACAGACAAGAGAGAGTAAGACTAGGTGGAGAAGTAATCAACAATATTAGATACGCTGACGATACAGCCATTCTTGCAGAAAATTTACAAGATCTCCAAACATTACTAAATCTAGTCAGTGAAGCAAGTTATCGGAGAGGCCTTAAAATCAACATTTCAAAGACAAAGTGGATGGCAGTTGGAAAGATCAATATAGATCAAGGTCTGATTTCTCTTAATGGAGAGGAGATCGAAAGGGTAAATCATTTCAAATACCTTGGCAGCTGGTTAAATGTAAATTGTGACTCTGATGAAGAGATAATAACCAGGATCGAAATACCACGTAGGGCTTTTATGACCTGGAAACCAGTTTTATGCAACAGAAACCTGTCGATGAATATTCGTAAGAGGGTCTTGAAATTTTATGTGTGGTCCATCCTATTGTAGGGTTGTGAGACATGGACGTTAAAAACCACAATGCTAAACAAGTTAGAAGCATTCGAATTGTGGTGCTATAGACGAATCCTAAGGATATCGTGGATTTCGCATACTTCCAATGAAGATGTTCTTCAAATGATCAATTCAGAACGTCTGCTCATAAACACCATAAAAGGAGAAAAACAGAATACTTCGGTCATATAATTAGAGGACCTAAATACCATCTACTTCGCCTTATAATACAAGGAAAAGTGGAAGGAAAGAGATGGATTGGTCGAAAGAAACTTTCATGGCTGCGTAATATTAGACAATAATATGGTTCCACAGTAGAAGAATTATTTCGCGCAGCAGCCGACAGAGAAAGGTTTCAGGAAATTGTAAACATGATGACGGCCAACGTCTGAATACGGACATGGCACCCAAAGAAGAAGACACTGCCGAACTCACAGAAGACAGCCAAAAACCAAAAGTTCTAACTGACTACAATAAACATGGATTTACAAATGAAAACATACACTACTTCGTTAAGAAGGGAGTAAAGTAGTATAGAAAGTTAGCAATTGAACTGTTTATGGGTATTGCTTTAGTAAATTTCTATATTTTACACCAAGAAGTGTCAAATGAGAAAATGACTAACAAAATTCAAAGAGGACCTCCTAGTAAGTCTAGTAAAGTTGAACATTCGATAAAACGACGTTTCTGTTGACAACAAACGTGTTGTTTGTTATGAAACTATTGCTAAAACTGGACGAAAAAACGCTCAATTAAAAATTTTCTTAGTCAAGATATCTTTGTACGTAATTTAATAAGCATTATTGATGAGTTGTATTTTTGAAATACATAAATGTACAAAATAAACGTAACTTTTAAAAAAATTTCTTAATTTTTTATAAAAATAACAATGTAAGCAAGTGATAGTTTTCGTTAAAAAATAAATAAATAATATCTAACTTAAGTATACAGTTTTTATCACTAGCCCACTTTTAAAGCTGTGAGAATCAAACGTTGGTTCACGTATTTCAGAGGCTAAATATAGTTTGTGTTGCTTACAGCCGTCTACTTTTAAACTGCATTAACGATACATCGTTATGAGAGACCACAACTGCTTCCCACAGGTTTTATAATTTGTGATGCATGAGAATCGATAGTTGATTCTCGCGGCTATAAAGTCATATTACCCGTGCATCACGTCATGCTTCTCATGGAAGTGAACGTGTTAAGAAAAAAGAGTAGAATGGAAATGGACACCTTACCGAATTGGTAGGAGTCGAGGTAGATAAATCACTAATAGGAAATCTAAGCCTGAAGGACCCTTAAGCTAGCGGGGACACATGAGCGGAATCCAATTTAACCTACGTAATATTTTTTCACCAATTTTTCACTAATTTATTACCACCCTAATAATTTTTCACCACCAAACCAACCTTAAGGGGAGCGATTCTGCTGGCTTAAGATTCAAGCTAGCAGAATTCAAAAAAGAAACTTTTTGTTGATGGCATATTTTTTCACCCATTTTTCACTAATTTATTACCACCCTAATAATTTTTCACCACCAAACCACCCTTAATGGGAGCGATTCTGCTGGCTTAAGGTTCAAGCTAGCAGAATAATAAAATAAAAAATCTTTTTGTTGATGGCATATTTTTTCACCAATTTTTCACTAATTTATTAACACCCTAATAATTTTTCACCACCAAACCAACCTTAAGGGGAGCGATTCTGCTGGCTTAAGGTTCAAGCTAGCAGAATTCAAAAAAAAAAAACTTTTTGTTGATGGCATATTTTTTCACCAATTTTTCACTAATTTATTAACACCCTAATAATTTTTCACCACCAAACCCCCCTTAATGGGAACGATTCTGCTGGCTTAAGGTTCAAGCTAGCAGAATTAAAAAAAAAAAACTTTTTGTTGATGGCATATTTTTTCACCAATTTTTCACTAATTTATTACCACCCTAATAATTTTTCACCACCAAACCACCCTTAATGGGAGCGGTTCTTCTGGCTTAAGGTTCAAGATGGCAGAATTAAAAAAAAAAAACTTTTTGTTGATGGCATATTTTTTCACCCATTTTTCACTAATTTATTGTTTATAAAATATTGTTTCACCATTAAACCACCCTTAAGGGGAGCCATTCTTCTGGCTTGCGGTTCAAGCTATCAGAATTAAAAAAACATATTTATAATATACCACAGTGTTTTGCTAGGTTTTTACGAATTTATTACCATCCTAGTAATTTTTCACCCCTTAACTACCCCTTGTGAAAAGTCAATAATTGTGTTAGATTAAAATTTAAGGAGGAATTTTTTTTTCAAATTTACTGTCCACTACTTATAACTGAAATAAAAAAGTGTTTTGTTAAGTTTATACTAAACTTTGACCATCCTGATAATTTTGCTCCCATAAACCTATTCGAAAACTTTCCTACTAGCTGAATATTTGAACCAGCAAAATAAGAAAAAAACGTATTTTTGAAATACCTCAGTATTCTGCTAAGTTTTTACTAATTTATTACCACCCTAGTAATTTTTCGCACCTAAACTACCCCTTGTGATAAGTCAATAATTCTGTTAGGTTAAAATTTAACGTAAAAAAAATCTTTTTTTACAATTTCACTATCCTCTACTTATAACTGACATAAAACAGTATTTTTACCTTGATAAGTTTCCATCTCGAAACCAATCTTATTTGGAAACGTTCCTGCTAGCTTAATATTCGAGCCAGCGTAATAAAAAAAAATATTTATGATATACGATATATGATATGTTTTGCTAAGTTTTTACGAATTTATTACCAACTTAGTAATTTTTTATCCCTGGACTAACCCTTAGTGGAAGTTCTGCTACGTTTAAATTAAAGGTGAAAAAGTTTTGTTTTATAATTTTACTAAATACTATTTATAAATAAAATAAGAAACTCTCTGGTTAGTTTTTACTAAATGTTAACCAACTTCACCAATTCCACTATCTACACATTTACGCTGGTTGAATGCAAAGCAAATCTTTTCGGAAATATGAGATACTACAGTATTATGCTAGATTTGTACTAATACATTACCATCCTAGTAATTTTTCACCCTTAAACTACCCTCTATGAGGAGTCAATAATTCTACTACGTTAAAATTTAAGGTGATAAAAAATATCTATTTTTATAATTTTACTGTATTCTACTTGTAACTGAAAATATAAATTGCTTGCCTGGTTTTTACTATATTTGATCCACCCTTATAATTTTTGACTCCCTAAGCCTCAGTTAATGAGAAACATTCAACAAGATACACATTGACGCTAGGTGAATAAAAAATCTTTTTGAAAACACAAGAGTGCTCTGCTAGAATTTTACTCTATTTTTATCAGCCTATACATGTTTTTCTCAACTACCCTAATTGAAAAACATTTTCAAATGTTATTCTATACTAACTAATATTTATTTTTTCAATGTTTAAATATTAAAAATATGAAAACACTTTATTCCAAAAACTATAAATTTTACCTGTTTTAAAAAATTGACTCTGATTCGAGTCGTATAACGTGGCTAAGCGAAATCGAATCGTTAGTCCCTTTTATGAATATAAAATAACTGAAATCAAGTTGAGTTTTAGTAAATACAATGGAATTTTTATATTTCGCAGAATAAATTATCAGGTAAGAAATATTCAAATTGAAGTAATTTTATTACGTCTATTACATTATTTACCTGATTGTAAAGGAGGGTCGTCGGGACCGTGCGCACCTATTGTTAAAAGATTTGTATTCATTAGGTAGATGAAAATTTGAAAAATAATTTAGGTATTTAATATTTTAATATTATTTAAATAAGACGAGTATTAACGATTGGTCAAAACATAATTTTAAGATTAGGTGTATAACATAAAGAATTTATATTGGAAATCATTTTAGGATATAAATATTTTAAGTAGATATATTCAAATGAGACCGAAATTACCGGTTGGTCAGAACAGCTGATATAGATTATTTGCGTAGTAAAATAAATTTATAATAGCAGCATTTTAAAAATTTAAAGATATTTGTATTTTAATTCTTTGTCGATTTTTCATTCTTTGTCAGTTGAATATAGGTAAAAATTAAAGGTTATTACAAAAAAATATTAACTTATTTATTTTGTTTATGGAAATGTTTGAAAGAATCGCCCACGGAGAGATCTGGTTTCTCGGCACAATCCACACAGTCATAAATTGGGTTTTTTCTTATTTTTAGGATAGGACATACTCTGCATCTTTTCGTTTCGCGTTTGTCCGATTTATTAGCAATTATTTATAGGTAAATGTTCGCGTGCGATATTCCGTCTTTCTTTGCTTTTTTATAAATTAATTTACGAATTAATTCTAACCTTGATATCGTCTTTTATGTCTTTTGTTTAGTATATTGTTTAAAACTAAGTCTAACTTTCCACGGTACCATCGATTCATCTAGCGATAATTCTTTTACTGGATAACGCAGAGCAGGCATTTTATTATTAAAAAGTCTATAACTGTTCTTATTCTATAAAACCGATCTTCAGGAATAACATTCGGTCCCATTGGATTATGGATGAAGATTAAGCACCTTAAATTTATAAGAAAAAGATCTCTTCCGATGTTCTGCAAAAAAGATTTTAAGTTGAATAGTGGATCTGTTTTCCAATAACCCTCCAATCTTGAAATCCGTATGTGTCAGTATGGAAGATAATTCCCATAAATACTAGAAATTCAAATAAGGAAAGTAGTTTACATCTTTAAATGCTAGAATTTACACAAACACCAACTTCACCAACTTTTTTATATGCTAAACATTGCAATATTGTTGTTTTGTACATTGCCTATTTTTTAACAAAATTTTACAACTTAAAAAGGGATCATTCCCGTGAGTTGGCTGTATATCATATAGTCAAAAAACTCGAACATTGAAGTAAAACACTGTTGTGATTGGTATGTTTAATTAAATTTTAAAAATCCCAAAGGATTAAGTTCAAAACGTTTTCGGACTTATCAGTCCATCTTCAGTGAAATTTGTAGTACTTTTAGTAAGTAATTAATAAGTAATAGGTAATTAATAAGTAGTAATTTTTAATTAAATATACCAATTATTACAACAGAAGTGTTTTTCACACAAACACACTCGCACACACACACCGTGTAAATGTATTGAAGTATTTTTGAAAAAACAAATTTATTTAATTTTTGTTAAAGGGGTAGTAAGGGGTGAAAAATTACTAAAGTTGTAATGAATTCGTAAAAACCTAGCAGAACACTGTGGTATATCATAAATATTTTTTTTAAATCTGCTAGCTTGAACCGTAAACCAGCAGAATCGCTCCCCTTAAGGGTGGTTTGATGGTGAAAAAATATTAGGGTGGTAATAAATTAGTGAAAAATGGGTGAAAAAATATGCCATCAACAAAAAGTTTTTTTTTTGAATTCTACTAGCTTAAACCTTAAGCCAGCAGAATCGCTCCCATTAAGGGTGGTTTGGTGGTGAAAAATTATTAGGGTGGTAATAAATTAGTGAAAAATTAGTGAAAAAATATGCCATTAACAAAAAGTTTTTTTTCTGAATTCTGCTAGCTTGAACCTTAAGCCAGCAGAATCGTTCCCATTAAGGGTGGTTTGGTGGTGAAAAAATATTAGGGTGGTAATAAATTAGTGAAAAATTGGTGAAAAAATATGCCATCAACAAAAAGTTTTTTTTTTGAATTCTGCTAGCTTAAACCTTAAGCCAGCAGAATCGCTCCCATTAAGGGTGGTTTGGTGGTGAAAAATTATTAGGGTGGTAATAAATTAGTGAAAAATTGGTGAAAAAATATGCCATCAACAAAAAGTTTTTTTTTTGAATTCTGCTAGCTTGAACCTTAAGCCAGCAGAATCGCTCGCCTTAAGGTTGGTTTGGCGGTGAAAAATTATTAGGGTGGTAATAAATTAGTGAAAAATGGGTGAAAAAATATTACGTAGGTTAAATTGGATTCCGCTCATGTGTCCCCGCTAGCTTAAGGGACCTTAAGCCTGAGCCTTAATCGAAAGAAGGGGACCGATAACCTAAGCACGGTGGGGCAAGTATATAATTATAAAACAGACAATTTGCCTGATATTAAGAAATATTAATTATTTTATTTAAATAATGCGTTTTTGTTTATTTTATTTAATCTATTAAGATTTTTTAGTATTTACAAAATAACGTTATTTGTTCTGTGTAAATAAACTAAAAATTGTCTAAAATTATAATTTACTTAATTAAAACGTAGTTCCATATTTTCATTTCTAAATATACCACATAATAGCATAGCTTTATCGTTCATGAACGTTGATTTGATTACATAGCCAGTTGCCTTAAGTTAAACTCTAAATTTAAATTTCAATTAGCTTTTTTGCAAAATAGAGCTTTTGGAGTGAATTAATTTACAAGGTTATTAGCTGAAGGACTCATTATGCTAATGGATTAAACTGGACATGTTATTTAATATACATAGTTGCCACATGGGTTCCAAAAATTAGTTATTTATTGTTTTGGTGACAAGGAAAAAATGGTACAGCATTTATGGTCAACAATAAAATCATAAAATTCAACGAAATAAAAGCAAGAATATATAATATAAAAACAAATAAGCCAAGATGGCATAAATATAAATTTTAAGCATATATTTTTCAACGGAAAATACAACAGAAAAAGACTAAATGAAATAAGAAAATAAAGTAAAAGCCATATATGAAGACCAATAAGTAATTAAATGATGATCAGTGGGCCTCAAACAGTGGCTTTAAAATTTAATAATTCCAATCACTTGGACAGTAAATGATTTAATTTTCTATAATTTTTGACCCCTCAGAAAATTTTATAAAACATAATTTGTAGGAAATTTAATTTTCTACAACTCTGTTTGTATTACCTTTTATCGTAAATTTAATAATAAAAAAGTTATAAACAAAAATACCTAAAAATTTTTGTTTTTTTGTAACATTTTTTCTGGTCATTTTACCATAAAATGGTATCATCATCATCATCATCCAGCCTTCATTTATCACGTCCACTGCTGGACATAGGCCTCCCTTAAACTCCTCCATTATTTACGATTTTGTGCTGTATTTATTGCCAATTTTTGGTGATACGCATGATGTCGTCAGCCCAACGTCATGGTCATTTCTATGGTATTAGTTGATTTATTATCAACCTTTTTCCCGACCACCTATGAGGTAGAGTCTGGAGGCGCGTTTTAAGTGGTATCCCCATTAGGCCTAATTCACTGACAATTTCCAGGCGAGATAATATTGAGCATAATTATATTTTTAAAAAGTTATTTTCCAGCTATTGTTTTTTTATTTTCTTTGATGGTCCAGGCTGCGGTTCAGGATCTAATTCAGTATCGAAGGTGAATATTTGCGAAAGAACGAAAGTTAGAATTGGCGTGATTGTAGGTAATTCATCTTCGAATTTTTCGATTAATTTTAATATTTTCATAATGTCACTGAGGGTTTCACCAGCAATTAAGGCACACTTCAAAAAATTAAAATCTGGACTTATCACGCCATTGTATTGTATCCCATAATAAATGTGTCCAATCTTTATGATTTTCTGACCATTTAACTTATTTTTCTTTTGTTGTAGTATTCCTTAGCATCAAACAAAATGAGGTATTTTTAAAAACAATTCGTACTGATTTTTTCAGCTTTATAACTTACTTTGTAAGTATCAAATCCTAATTTGTGGTCCTTTTCGAGACTTATTAATCTATAAACGTTACTTCACAAAACACCTATCTCTAGATAAGTTGCATGGCAATTTTTCCTATAATGCATCTTACTGCTTCGGTTATATTATTTTTCGTATATGTCTAGGATTTGTGACGATCGAAACTATAGCTCTTGTATCTTCTGACTATATTTCTTATACTATACCGTGACAATTGTAAAAGGTATTGCATATTTCAGTAAAACAATGAGAAAGGCTGAAAATTAATTAATTAAAGGCTAATTATTGTGTTACCAGAAAAGAGCTCGTAGCTATTATAAAAGCCATAGAACATTTTCATACTTTTCTTCATAACAGAAATTTTAATAATTAGAATTGACCACAGAGTTTTGCAGTGGCTAATGAATTTTAAAAAGTCAGACGGACACGTGGCTCGGTGCATAGAGAAACTCAAACAGTATAACTTCGACGTAGTACATCGAAAAGTGTGTGTCCAAAACAATGCCGATATTCTTTCTAGGCGACCATGTTTGGAACGTCAATGCCAGTACTCTAAAAGACTTTCATCATCATCATCCAGCCTCAAGAGTCCACTGCTTAACATAGGCCTCTTCCTCATGTTTCCAACCCCGTCTATCTTGCGCCGCTCTCATCCAGTTTTTATTGAGTCTTCTTAAATCGTCAGTCCATCTTGTAGGTGGTCGACCGACGCTTCTCTTGTCTTCTCTTGGCCTCCATTCCAATAACCTCTTTGTCGGAACTCGGAACTTCTTGCGAAGAGAGACGATCGGTTCTGGATTGGTATTGCCACATGTCAATAAATTTACTTTTTCTCGGTAATTTGTTAATTAAGGTTTTACTGTAAGTTTAGTGCAAGGGCGATCCAGAGAGACTGGCTAAAAAATTTGACAAATAAATATACTTTAATAACGATAAGGTTTGATTGTCTTTATGGCACTCAAATGTGTGAAAAGTGCCTTAAAAAAATTTCGGTACGACCGAAAAAAGTTTATGTGTCACCACCTCCCCCCCCCCTGAAAATCGGTCATGGATTCATATATTTTTATTGTATGAGGGGGGCGCGGTGAAAATAATTATATAAAATTGGGTCGCAATTGGTAAAAGGTTGAGAAACGCTGGCCTATAGAACAGAAAAGCCCTGGACTTCAGTTCGTTTGCTTCAAAGTCTATTTTCTTTTTACTATTGAGTGAAAGCATGGCAACAGTGCCTCCAAAAGTGTGTATTTGTGTTGAAAGATTAATATTAGATGAAAAATTCATACAAAGTGCAAGGTGATTACCTATTAATTTATTGCCCCTGCAATCAAACAATTGTTAGATGCACGCAACACAGCTATTTTTATTACAAAAAGAGACTATAAGCACTTTCAATGAACCATTTTCTTGAATTAAACTCAAAATCACATTCTGAACATGTTCTAAATCTACATTAAGTATAGGTTTAAGGTAAAATATGCATAGTGGATTCATTTTATGAAATTTAATTTCATATCTAAGGGAAACTAAACTGTACGATATGAAAATAAATTAAGTTTTGATCGATTTATTCATTTATATATATATATATATATATATATATATATATATATATATATATATATATATATATATATATCATCTTCAGTTTTGATAATAATTTATTATTTTCCGGAGTGTTTTAGGCCTAAATAAGACTATCATTGTGCTCTAATTGATAACAGTCGCCGTTATCAATTTGTACACAAATGTGCACTCTAGTATTGTACGCAGAATATTCTCTCAACAAATTTGTACACATATGTGTATACAGGGACCAAACAGTAAACGAAAGTTATAAAAACGAATTAAAATATTTTTTTATTTTGATCAATGAAAGTCTTTAAAACAATTTCTATCTTTAAGAATACACAAATATATACGTCGCATTTGTTGCAGAGGAATAGTAACAAATCCAGGTCTACCACGGCATTTCTTTTTTGCAGTAGGCCCATCTTCATCCTCATCAAATAAAATTATTTTAGTCTTATTATTTAAAATCAGTTCTTGTGCGATTTCTGTTTTAAAATCCAATAAGTCCATAACTTTTCGAGAAGGAGCCTGATGATTACTGCACTCATTTTTGTATTTTATCCAGGAGTTCACTACACTCATATCCATGAAGTGTTCCAAGAGCCGGACTGTCCATTTCTTTGTCCTGTGATAGGAACGATAGGTTGATATCATCCGATTTACCAAGTTCACACCTCCCATATTGGTATTGTAGTTTTTAACAATATTGGTTCTTTGGAATATGTTTTCGCCTCATCCAAAGGTCGATCACTATGTATTGTTGACGCCAGTAGTACAAGTCGGTTATCCATCCATTTGACAATGTATATTTTGGCGTCCTCTCTAGTTCTTGAATCAATACACCCTCTTCTCATCTCGAATCTAAAATGAGTCCCTTTGGAAATGATAACACATAGAGTTTTGTCCAGTTGGATTGGGCCTTCTAGGTACATACTGCCCAATTCCAACATGACCAGCGAAAGGAATAATCTGCTCATCTATACAAACATGTTTTTCTCTTGGTAGATTTCAAACTGCCTGCTAAAATCGTTGGATTACGGGCATGACCTTTTCTAGTCTATTCTCTTTCTATAGTCTAGTCTATTTTCTTTCCTGTCATTTTTAGAAAGTTAATTATTGTCGACAAAGTGAATTGTATTTCGCAAAAAATATCTCTTCCTTGTCATACACTCCGCTATTAAAGGAACACGGTAATGGGTAGCCCAATACATATTTATTTTTGGATACTTTAATGTACTCATAATTAAAGTAATTCCTACAAAATTTCGAATCTTAGAATCAGTTGTGTTTAGTACTTTTCCACGAACTTGGTGAAAATTAATATTAGTTTGTGTAGCATCTAACTCAAAAAATCATTTTTATAATAATCGTCCAAAGTATTTTATTGGTAATCGCTCAAACTCGCTGCTTTAATCTGATAAGTTGGTTTCAAATTCTGAAAATTTAGTTTTCAGTTTAAATTTTTTATTCCATTTAAAATTTTTTTTTCAAATTTTGTTTTTTAGAAGTTTCCGCGCTATTATTTTTTTGGACAACATTAACAGTTCCATTTTCTGCTGAGTTTTCACCCTCCGTCTCGACTTCATCTGTGTGTGCACTTTAAATTACATCTCCAGCTTCCTGTTCGTCATAAATACTTTCTGTCGGGCTAATCTCCTTTCCACCTACATTTGATTCGGAATCACTTAAATTTTCACCCCCGTTAAGAGTATTCTCCTGTTGATAATTTTGAGTTGTCTCTTCATTCACTCCAGCATCACTGTCTGATTCGAGATAACTTAAGTCACTCAAATCAGGTGTGTAATTTTCGTCTGCTATAGAGTCATCGAATTCATCTTTGTTACTTTCATCAAGCAGAGCTAAAAATTCTTCTTGGCTTAAATGTTTTTTCCGGTCTGTAAAAAAATAACGCGTATTTAGATGCTGATTAATATTTACTACTAACTACGAACTAGTGTACATATACAATGTAATTGTTTGGGTTGGAACCTTAAAATATCTCCATTGAGTAAGTACCATTTAAGCAAAAATCAAATAAATGACGTCGTCACAGTTGCAGTTATCCAAAATAAAAATAGATCTGTCTCGACGTTTTTCGCTTAAAAATGATACTAAATTGAAATATTTTAAAGTTTCCAACCCAAACAATTACCCCGTATGTAGCCATAATAATCAACAGTACAACTCGGGCTGGGAACTAGTGTACACATATGTAGCCATAATAATTAATAGTAGAAACAGTGTTGGGTCCTCGATTACACAAATATCTACAAATTTCTCTATGTCTCTAAATTTCTGATACTGCAAATTTTGTAGAACTTTGGGAACTTCGACAACACTAAGAAATACTAATAGAAGACCAAATACTATTTACAGCTTAAAATGATGTTATAATAACAGTACTTACCACGTTTATTTACTTCATGGTATGGAACCATTTTTCTACGATTTTCCATGATGTTACTACTGCTGCCATCTATGAGTGGCTGCTGCAGCCAAGAGTTTATGGCTGCTTAGTTAGCGGGCTCCCGTAAACCGTCGGGAATTGACTGGTTGCCTACCGCGCGGGTCTCCCTTGTGAAAAAGTGAAAGAAAGTGAACTGTGAAAGGCTACTTGTATTATTGTCTGTCGCTTTCTAGATCTCCCTCGTACATGAGATGTTGCAATTTTTTACAGGGAGATCATATAAGATCCCGCTGTCGATTTCAAAGTAGCATCCTTTTATTTACTGTTTTTAAATGTAATTGAATATAAAAATTATAAATATTTTGTGCTTATTGTCCCTCTACAGAGGCGGGCCTAAAATAAAATATTTATACATGTCTTTCACATTCAAGTTTAGTTCACTTCTTTTTCTCATCGTGCACGCAGTCAAAATTAAAAACATTGGCAAAACATCTAGAACAAACACATCAGTTTAAAAATCAAAGAATCAAATCAATTTAAATATTCTTTGTAAAAAATATTTCCTACCAATTAGAATATAGATTCGTTAAAAAATATTGCTACTCGTGAAGTAACTGTCAGTTACATACGAATTTCGGTATATTAGAACCATTTTTAAATCAGCATCATACATTTTTCATCGGTAAAATTCCTAAACTGTCTAAAACTTTTATAACTTTCGGCAAAATGTATCATGCGTGACGAACATAATGATGTTTTTTATGCCTTTACTTTGCCCCTTCATACCATTTTGTAGTAATGAGGGTCTCCTAAAATGCACGTGACATATTTTTCTCCGTCTAGACTAAACCCTCAAAGAAAACATTATCGCTTTAATAAGTTATAATATGAAATTAATCATTAGTAATAATATAAGTGATTATGACTGATACAACAAATAGTCCAGGATATGACGGTTTTCTGCTCCTTATTCTTTTTATATTCTTGGATGTGGTTGAAATTTTAACACTACGTACAAAATAGCTCAAAAGTTAAAATCTATCCTATGCCAATATGTGCTTTTCTTCTGGAGGGTGGTTACCATCCCAGCTCAGTGGTGGAAAATGTTTATCACAAAAACGACATTTTCGTGGACAAATTAGGACGTTTCCAATACTTCCCTAGAGTTTCAATACATTACCACTAACAGACCAATAGAAAATAGACTCATTCAACCATATTTTGATAGCCTAAAAAGCTTTGATAAAACTGTACAGTCCCTTGTCCAAAAGCAAAAGAGAAACTAGACACAATATATCCAATATCTAGAATTAAAAGAGGATTTTTAGTAAATGGATTGAGAAGTGCAATAAAATCTATTTCTGGTAATCTAGATGAAGAAGATGCTGAAAGATGCAACACTGCCATTATATCACTTAAAAATAACCAACAGAATATTATTTCCAAGATATCATTCTCCATAAAAGAATAATGATTGATTTTAACCAAATAATCTCGCTACTTATTGAGATGAACCATTTTGTTTTTGATTGTAATCATTATATGCAAGTTATAAATATTTTTGACCATATAAATCTAAATTTGAAAACGATTATACAAATACTGGATGATCTACAAACACCAATTACATTCGCAAAAATCAAAACACATCAAACCTGAAGAAATGAAATGGACTATGCAAAATTGAACACCACCCTCCATCACAGATTCCCTATATTTAAGAAGAAGACCTAACCAAATATTATGAAATTGATGGCATTGATGGTTACTATACGAATCACACCCTTGTTTTCATTTTAAATTTTTCTATCCTTTATTCCAAGTCGTTCACGTACTTCCATTTATACTTACTTTCAAATAATAATCACACAATAATCATTCCATCTGGTCCATACCTAGTATACAACTCAGACCTTTTTATCACTCTGTCACGACAACGATCATCCAAAAATATCAGATGTACACTACATCGCTGTTTTTCCAAAGGCTACGACAGTATTTACATATTGCACCACTATTGAAATAAGAGTACTCAAAAGGACCTATCTCATTGAGTTACATTTAGAAAATAAACTAAGAACCAATAATAAAGTTGACACGAATTTAAAAATAATAATTAAAGGACAATCACTAACATTACCAAAAGTCAAGACTACCACTATTCCAAAGGAACACTTAATAGTTAAAACCCTAAAATTGGACAGAATTTCTTTAGACGAACTTTATACAGACGAAGTTGACACAAAAAAGAAGGATTTCAGTCCAGCATCCCAACAAAAATGGACCACAGCTGTATGTGGATATTACCGATATTTATATCTTGGTCGCAAACCTTTTAATTTTTGGTTTTATCAAACTACGAAAAGTAAAAAAAGAAAAAGATGAGCAGAATCCAACCTCAGAAACAGTACACAGTATTTTGTACATTTTTCATAAAACTTCCACAGGGGATGAAGAAATTATGGTACAATAATCCCGGACATCAGCGGTATTCCAGTCCAATAATCCAGCCGATCAGCAGTTTAAACACAAATCGCAGACAGGTCGTCATTAATTTATTTCATGTAAGTATTGTAAATTTTTGTCTTTATTATATATATATATATATATATATATATATATATATATATATATATATATATAAGAAAAAAGAAGTACTTGTGACTCGTTTGGAACAAATATATAACTGTTTTGGATGGGTTGGAGTCAATAATAGGGCTATTGGTTAACTATTTTTTTATTCTCGAGCTTTCAATTGTGTTTACAATTATTATCAAGAGCTAAAAAAGACAAAATACTTACAAGGTTGAACTAAAAAGAAAAAACAATTTTTGTTAACTTACCAAATAAAAATTAGTTTGGTAAGTAAAAATCACTGCTTACATCTTCAAAATATTTAATAAAAAAATGTTTTAATCTAATAAATGTTTCTCCGAAAAATTTTTTAATTTTGAAAACATTTTTTTAATATAAAAATAATTGAATTTATAAATAAGTTCAAATAGCAACCAATTACAAATAGCCTCAATGTCATAAATGCCAACATAAAATTTTTATTTTTGACAATTATATTGCCAAAAGTAAAATTTCGTTTAAACATTCTTTTTTGTTTAGTAACAAAAAGAAGAAGATTTATTCACCGTTGACAGATGTCTGAAAGAATGTGACAGATATATGGAGAATTAAATATGACATTTTACAAGTTTTATATATAAATCATAAAGAAAGAATATAATTATAAATTTTGCTTAAATTTTGAATTTCAGATCTTTTGTTTAAACTATTATCATTTTTGCTAATACAAACCATTTCCAAAAAAGTCCTTTTAAATTTATTACTTTCACTACATAAAATTTTAATGTTATCAAAATCCATAATATGGTCTTTATCTATTACATGTTCTGCCAAAGCACAAGATGGTTTTTTAATTCTGCAATCACTTTTGTGAGAAATAATGCGATTTGAAAGATTTCTTCCGGTCTCACCAACATATTCAGCCTCACACTGAGTACAACTAATGCTGTATACTAAATTCGTTTTTTCAAATTTGTCTATAGGATATTTAGTTTTAGAATATAAAAATGAAATAGTTTTGATGTTCTTTGTTGCTATTTTTATATTGTCAATAACCTTTAGTGTTTGTATTAATTTAGGTGTTAATGATGGTATAAAAGGTAGTGAATGATAATAGACGTTTTGATTGTTAGATACAATGTTTTGAGATTGAGCAAAAAATGGTGTTAAATTATTTATATTACCAATATTAGAAAAAAGCATCCTATGTAGCATATCTGGAGGATAAGAGTTTTCAATTAAAATATTTTTTAATAATTGAAGATCTTCCTGTAGAAAATCTGGATGAGAAAGTTTTAAAACACGTTCTTTTAATCCTGTTATAAGGTTCATTTTCATCTTATTTGGATGGTGAGAGTAATAGCTTATAAATCTATTACTACATATGGGTTTTCTGAACCATCTGGTTTTCAACATATTGTCTGTATTTCTTACAATTCTCATGTCAAGGAATGGTAGAGAATTATCTACCTCTTCCTCAACTGTAAATTGTATATGTTGATTAATTATTAAGGAAGAGGTAGATAATTCTCTACCATTCCTTGACATGAGAATTGTAAGAAATACAGACAATATGTTGAAAACCAGATGGTTCAGAAAACCCATATGTAGTAATAGATTTATAAGCTATTACTCTCACCATCCAAATAAGATGAAAATGAACCTTATAACAGGATTAAAAGAACGTGTTTTAAAACTTTCTCATCCAGATTATCTACAGGAAGATCTTCAATTATTAAAAAATATTCTAATTGAAAACTCTTATCCTCCAGATATGCTACATTAGGATGTTTTTTTCTAATATTGGTAATATAAATAATTTAACACCATTTTTTGCTCAATCTCAAAACATTGTATCTAACAATCAAAACATCTATTATCATTCACTACCTTTTATACCATCATTAACACCTAAATTAATACAAACACTAAAGGTTATTGACAATATAAAAATAGCAACAAAGAACATCAAAACTATTTCATCTTTATATTCTAAAACTAAATATCCTATAGACAAATTTGAAAAAACGAATTTAGTATACAGCATTAGTTGTACTCAGTGTGAGGCTGAATATGTTGGTGAGACCGGAAGAAATCTTTCAAATCGTATTATTTCTCACAAAAGTGATTGCAGAATTAAAAAACCATCTTGTGCTTTGGCAGAACATGTAATCGATAAAGACCATATTATGGATTTTGATAACATTAAAATTTTATGTAGTGAAAGTAATAAATTTAAAAGGACTTTTTTGGAAATGGTTTGTATTAGCAAAAATGATAATAGTTTAAACAAAAGATCTGAAATTCAAAATTTAAGCAAAATTTATAATTATATTCTTTCTTTATGATTTATATATAAAACTTGTAAAATGTCATATTTAATTCTCCATATATCTGTCACATTCTTTCAGACATCTGTCAACGGTGAATAAATCTTCTTCTTTTTGTTACTAAACAAAAAAGAATGTTTAAACGAAATTTTACTTTTGGCAATATAATTGTCAAAAATAAAAATTTTATGTTGGCATTTATGACATTGAGGCTATTTGTAATTGGTTGCTATTTGAACTTATTTATAAATTCAATTATTTTTATATTAAAAAAATGTTTTCAAAATTAACAAAATTTTCGGAGAAACATTTATTAGATTAAAACATTTTTTTATTAAATATTTTGAAGATGTAAGCAGTGATTTTTACTTACCAAACTAATTTTTATTTGGTAAGTTAACAAAAATTGTTTTTTCTTTTTAGTTCAACCTTGTAAGTATTTTGTCTTTTTTAGCTCTTGATAATAATTGTAAACACAATTGAAAGCTCGAGAATAAAAAAAATAGTTAACCAATAGCCCTATTATTGACTCCAACCCATCCAAAACAGTTATATATATATATATATATATATATATATATATATATATATATATATATATATATATATATATATATATATTATATTTATATAAACGGTCCTCGAATACGCCTTTAAAATGCTAGAGTGGGACAATAGAAGAATAAAAATAGATGGAGAAATGCTCAATCATCTACGTTTTGCCGACGACATAGTACTTATTACCGAAGATCTGGGTGAAGCACAACAAATGGTACAAGAATTAGAAAACGTATCTTCAACAATAGGTCTAAAAATGAACATCAGTAAGACCAAATTTGTGACAAATTTAGTTCCCAGCGAACACCTAATCATCCAAAATCAAGTGGTAGAATTGACAGAAAAGTACATATATCTTGGTCATGAAATCAGAATAGGCAAGGACAACCAGACCTGCGAATTTCAACGACGAATAACACTTGCTTGGGCGGCGTATGGTTCACTAAGAGACATCTTTAAGAGCAACATCTCGATAGCTATGAAACGGAAGACATTTGACCAATGCGTTCTTCCTATTATGACATACGGAGCAGAAACTCTCACGCTCACAAAAACAGCAGCACAAAAAATGCGAGTGGCACAAAGGCGCATGGAAAGATCAATTCTCGGCGTGACAAAAAAAGACAAATAAGGAATCAAGACTTAAGGAAAAGAACAGGTATCAATGATGTCGTCGAACGTATATGGAATTGGGCAGGTCACATAGCGAGACTGAAAGACACAAGATGGACCAGAAAACTAATTGACTGGCGCCCACGAGAAGACAAACGCAGCAGAGGACGACTACCAACACGCTGGATGGACGACATTAGACAAATATCCAAGAAATGGCAACAAGAAGCACAAAACCGTGAAGAGTGGCGAAAAATGGAAGATACCTATGTCCAGCAGTGGACAGAAGAGGTTGCATGATGATAATATAAATATGTATTGTAAATTAAATAAAGTGCTGTTAATCTGTTAATTGTACCTTTAAAAGAGCATTTTTAAAAAGTACCTTCGGGAGTGACAATCGTTACGTAATTTTTTTTTCAGAATTCCGGCTAGGTCAAGGCTTATGTTCATACTTAACCGGAAGTTTATAACTCCTTCTAACACCAAATATGCTGTCAAATACTTTGACGGTATTACGTGGCCAATTGAATTGCCAGACTTTATTGTTTTGAATTATAAATTTTAGCCATCAAAATGGCTAAAAATAATCCTTATTTCTTTTTTCACTGTCAATTATTTGTCGCAAAATTATTAAATCTAACTAAAAATTTTAAAAGATATCTAATAAGAATGAATTTATTCTTCTTAGAGCTAAAATAGCTAAAACCTTATGTGCTATCGAATATATTACGTGAAAAATGTATCCGTCCGATAAAAATCACAGACTTTGTATTTAGTAGTAATCATTACTCTTTTCCAATCAATGCAATAAAAGAAAATATATAAACGAATTAATAAAGGATAAAGTAAGTCGAAGCTTCAAATTAGTGTAAGAGTTTTTTTAACCCATTCGATCCAGACATTTTTATGGCGTTCCTCTGTTCTTAATCTGTTAGACGTTTTGTTCATCGATTCGAGTTTAAGTGTCATTGTTTTTCAAGTTTCCAGACTATTTATCTTCTAAATTATTCTACAGCTATGGTTACAGTGTGAGTATATTGTTTCGAAAGTTACAATAATTGAGAAACACTTGTATAATTTAGAAACACTTGTATTTTTAATATTTATTCACTTCTATCCAAAAATGCAGATCATGTTTGGTCTTTTAAAAAAAGCAGGTCGTTAAAATAAATTTAATTTTATAACGAGCGTTAATAATGTAATTTGATTAGAAGGATAAACGAAGAGTTCTTTCCCATTCTAAATTAGTTTTTTCCCAAAACTTGTGTCTTCATAATTCTATAATCCGTAAATTACAGTTTCATTTAATAACGGTTTTACAGAGTGTTTGAGAGTAGGTTTGAAAGGGGTAATTTGGCTTTGTGGAACTTATCTATCATAATGTAGAAAAAGGCATATGTGAAATTATTAATATAGTTTCAGAGTATGAGAACTGTATTAAATAGGGCTGATTCAAAATAGTTAGGAGAGAATAATTAAGGTTATACAAACAATATAATAATCAAGTTCATGGCCCTGATTCTAATTGAGATTTCGACTCAAAACATGTCGAAATTAATATGGCGACGTCGAAATGCGACTTTGCGAACCTTGTGGATTTCAGCTGAACTAACCAAATGACGTCACTAATTTTCGATTTATCGAAATTAATTTCAACTTCAAGAAAGTGGTTGAAATTTCATTTCGAGTCGAAATTAATCTGACATGATTGGCTGGACTGGGAGAAGTGAACTTAGGTTCAGTTAGGTAGGCGGTGTTGTGTTTTGATCCTCGCAAGGAAAACTGAAGCAAAAAGTATTAATATGGCTGTGTTTTACGGACATTTGCTAGTTTTGGAGGAATTAGAGAGGATAGATATCCGACGCTCACAACGGAGGATAAGAAGAATGTTACGGGATACTCAAAATTATTTTTCACTAAGTGATGCTCAATTTAGGCAGCAATCCCGGCTTAATAAACAAGCTGCAAATTATTTAATAAGGGTATTAGAACCATATTTGGAAGAAGGTGTTTATGCCTCTAGAATACCCAAAATGTTTAGGGTTAGTATTACTAAGCTGCAGTAAATTTTAAAATATATTAGAATATAACCACTAAGGCAAATCTTAGTGGTTATAACTTAAGGATCTCCCACATCATCTTTTTTTTCTTGCCATCTTTTCTTTCAATTCAAAATATAATCGAGAATGACCACTATTTATGATTTAACAACTCAAACAAGAAAAAACAGACGTTCACGTAACGTAAACAAAACAAACATTCAACAAGCGTAGTGCAGCGTGCAGCCAATAAACAACAGGGCCAACCCAAATTTTCAGCATTGTCAAAATGATAAAGTAAATGTCCCCAGTTTTAACTACAATCGAAATGAATGAGAATCGCTAGCGATTGCGACTGTCATGGCGTAGTCGCTTTTAAATTTCGACATCGAAATGAAATAGAATCGGGACCCATTAGTCGTATTAATATTTTTGGTGTATTTACTCGTGAAATCGTAGTGTACCTAAAGGTAGGGTTCACACAAGTTTATCTGTCACGAATTAGAGAGAAAAGTGTGAAAGCATGCGTCTTCGACGAACACCTTGGGAGGAGAGTAGTCCGAAGCGAAAACGTCGTTTCGGTATGATCACAACGATCAGAGAGAGTCATTTTTGTTTGTTATTTTAAAACTATCTGTACTACTGTCTCAAGGGGTGAGGTTAACATTTAGGTAAGAAGTATTGCTCAGGGTAGAATTAAGGTAATGATTTTTAATATTAAGGATGAGACTATAGGATTTGATATAGCGAAAAATATAACATTGTTTTGCGCATATTAAAAAATAAACATACTGGGTGCGGACGAGAAGAGTTACGCCACTGAGATAGGGTATTAAAAGGATAAAACGGTATACATTAGGAGCATTGTTGTAAAAGACAAGATAACTAAGAATTGTTTAAAATCTAGATAAACTAAAGTACACAGAAGTTGTATATCTGGCTAAAAGCGCCATTATTGGTTAAAGGATACCCAAGCTACTTTATTTCATGACCTAATATACCTGGCTCGCAGATATATAAAAGTAGCATAGATGTACTAAAAGACATCAGCGAAACAATATAATTGCAATTCCGATAGAGGCAGTGGAAATGTCAGGCACCTGGGAAATGTAGTTTTAGATATTGATTGGAATGCATTCAACAATTATTTCCAATCAGAAATTAATACATCACTGAGTATTATTATATTTCAATCTAAGGGCAATGACTAGAGTCGTTGTAAGAAACGTTTAGAATGTACTATAATAGGTGAGAGTTTTCCTAAAGAGTCATACATCCGTGAAACATATGCCAATACTTTTCTTTTTGTTAGGGGAGACACCTCTTCACAAACAGGCGGCTGGAACGATGAACAAAGTTAAGATTGACTTCTGAAGTGGAGACCAGATTACATTCATTTGAAATAACACGAGAATTTGAATATATTTTATAGAGTTGGAAACCGTGATTATTCAGAAGCGAGCACAGTTGAGAATAAAACATGTGCAACCCTTCCAAGTTATTGGCGCTTGACAAGATATCGTCAATATTTTTAGAATGTTTTAAAGTATGAGAGACTACTGGGTATCTGGTTAGATTAGTAAAAGTTTAAGGGGCAGTAAATAAAGGAGGAGGGCACGTTAATATGACGTTCACCATATAAGGAAGCGGCAAGACAGACTGAGTCTCTAAAAACGGAATATTGTTGGGCACTGTAGAGGCTGTGAAAGGAGTATTTGATTTTCGTGTATTGGTAGAGGAGGTATGGACTTGTTTGGAGGTAAGATAATTTTCAAAAAGTCGGCAGGTATACCACCTTCTTCACAAGGTCTTGCAATTGATAATGATAATAAGTCTAAAGGTTTGGGTGTTGGAATTTTATTCAAATGCAAGAAAGTAAGAGTGGATATATTCTGAACTTGAATAGGGGCTGCCTGGTGTATATTTAAAACATTTGAAGGTTTAGCTTGAGAAATACCTTGAACGTGTATAAGAGTTGGGGGAGATCTTTGCTTATTCCACTGGTACACCGCAAGAACGCGATACTGGAGTTTAATTTGCAATGAGTAATGGGGGCAAATTGACAGTTGTCAGAATTGGAGGAGAGACTAAAACATTTTGTGTAGAGAGAGCATGACTTAAAACCAAAGTATTGGATCCTTGCACTATTTGTGGGGGAGAAATGATGAGAAGCAGGGGCGATGCAAATATTGCAGTGTCCGTAATCGCATTTTGTTCTGGAATAGTTTGAAAATTGACTGTTTTCGCTGTTAGAACTTTTTTTAAGAGAGGCTAGCCTGTTACATGTTACATGGTACAACCAATTTATACTTGCATTGGGAGAACTCATTATCCAGAGGGTAGAACAGGTTGTTTTGCTACCAGAGATCTATGTTATGTTTTGGGGGCAGATCTAAGGCAGGTAGTTAGCGAACGAGTTTTACACGAGAATCCAAAGCGTGATTTTGAAAATCCCACACAGCAAAGTTTTGAAACGGAATCGTTAATAAAATTTTATAAAGTTTTTTTAAATTTTATCAGCTCAAAAAGTTAGTATAGGAAATTAATTTAGGGCGATTGAATTTGGACTGGGCAATTTTTTTTCAAATTTGTCAGAGTAGGGCATATTGATATTCATATTTGGTATTTTTTTATATGTAATGAAAATTTTGCAAGGTATTTGATCAATATATTTGAATAATTTTTATTTAACATTTCTTTTATTTTCCTTCTACTCCTATTGCATATTTTAACACTATTACAAGGTAAAGGTATTTTAAAAACCAGAGAAAACCCTGAGATAACATTTAAAGAAATGAATTAAAATTCGGAGTCTGTATTTGATATTAAGAATGATACAGGGTGTTAAAATTGAAATTAAAAATTTTATTTTATGCTATAACTTTCATGTTTATGAACATTTATGGATAAAAATTTACAACTGAGTGCTCTTGAGTTTGAGAAATTAAAATGTAATGCATACTTTGATGTAGCTGATAGATGGCGCCATATATGCTACATATGTGGCATAAATTTGCACTTAACTTTTTTTTTCTTCAAGTTAGCGCTATTTTTGTAAAAAAATATTAGATACATTATTTTAACAAAAAAAATTTATAGTTCTTAATAACTTCAAAACTTAACAGTTTTCGAGATAATCGAATTTTATAAATCAGCTGCATAATAATAATTCTTAGTTGTGATATTTGTACGGTAAAGCACTGAATACCTGTGGATAAGCATAATTAATAGTTTATTCTTATAAAAACAACTAAAAGATGTTAATGTAACATCACAAAATGCTTTTTTATGGCTGCTAAATGTTTTATTGGAGCGAACCTTCTATATTCTTCTTTAGGTACCGTGTCCGTATTCAGACGTTGGCCATCATCATGTTTACAAATTTCTGAAACTTTTCTCTATCGCTTCTATAACCTTATATACTGGAATTGTATAACTTCTGATGCGAGCGTTACGGAAGAAGCACCACTAGGTGGTCTCACGAGTAGCGTCACGAAATACCGGTCTTCCCATCGATTTACTAGTCTCTATTAATTCGTTTCTAGTTATCGTATATTTTTCAACTTTAATTGTTAATAAATTCTATTCAAACTAAAATCAAATTTTATTTTTAAACATCTTATTTTATTTCATGTAATAATTAAATTTACTATCAAATTATTATTACATCAAATTTATCTTTTAATTAATTTATAAACAACGTATGCTCGAATGTTTAAAAAGATACCCAAACAGAAAATCATTACTCCTGATCAAGAAGATGGTTCTCAAGTAAGTAACTACATGACGTTTATCTTCAGCGTTAGGAGTCAGCAAAACTTCAGTTTTAAAAATCCTACACCATGGGCGTTTTCACCCTTACCATTTTACACATGTGCAAAATCTTTTACCAGCAGATTTACCTTTAAGATGCAGATTTGCAGATGATGTCCAAATCAGGCAAAATCTTGACCAATCTTTCGTCGATAGAATATTATTTACGGACGAAGCTACTTTTACACTCCATGGTATTTTTAATTTAAGGAACAATCATCTCTGGGATACTGAATATCCTCATGTTAGAAGAGAAAGGCATTTCCAACATGAATTTTAAATAACCGTATCATGTGGAATCAGTTTTTAGGGCCGTGCGAGTTACCTCTTAATTTTAATGGTGAGAACTATTTACATTTTTTACAAAATGATTTTATTTATTTATTGAAAGAATTGCCATTAAACTTAAGGCAAAAAATGTGTATTTCTGCAAGATGGTGCACCACCATATTATACGAAGTCAGTGAGAACATATTTAAATACCAAATTTCCTTAACGTTGGATTGGTCAGTCATTTTCCTTGGCCACCACGTATCCCAGAATTTAATCCTCTCGATTTTGGTGTATGGAACGTATTGAAACAACGTGTCTATAAGATTTCCATAAACATTCGCAACCAACTTTGGGAAGAAAGTAATACTACAGCAGTTTCTTTTGAACCAATAATGCTATTAAATATGAGACGATCTTTTATGGAACGTATTGATAAATGCATTGAAGAAAATGGTGGACATATCATCAAACACATACTTTGACAAAAAGTTTAATATTATTTAGTTTAACTATTTCTTAATTTTATTTATAAATAATTTTTTTTTATGATGACTAATTTAATATAAAACGTAAAATTCTTGATGTAAAATCCCATTATCCTACTATTTTGTCAAATCATGTTATTAATTATCCTGATATATTTATTTTCTTTAATATTTCGTTAACTATTAACTTCAGTTTAAAGGTATTTCATACCAAAATTCAGAAGTATTGATGTTTTTGGCCATTTTCCTTCGTTGCCTAGAGTAATTGCATTATATCAGAATTATGCAGCTGGTTTGTAAAATGAGCTTATCTCGAAAACTGTTCAGTTTTATTAGCAAATTTATGCCACATATATCGCATATGTGCCGCCCCCTATCACCTACATCAAAGTATGCATCAAATTAGAATTCCTCATACTAAAACAATTCAGTTGTAAATTTTTATCCATAAATATTTACAAACGTGAAAGTTATAGTGAAAAATATTTTAAATTTCCACTTAACTACCCTGTATCTTTCTTAACATCAACATTTTATTAAAGCAAGTTGGCTTAAATTGCAATATTTTAAAGTGATAAATCTACTGTTTCCTTTTGTACAATTACTTAAGAACTACCCTGTATACAGGGTGTTTCAAAAAAAGGTAACCCCGTCTCTAGGGTAGGTAAAAAACTGAAAAATAATTGAGGTTTGCTTAGTAAAAAATTTTTGTAACGCCATCCGTTTTCAAGATACAGGGCGTTGAAGAAAATAAATTTTACGCATTTTTTACGATTTTGCCGAAACTACTGGCAACATTGTAATGAAATTTTATACGAATATTTTTTGGAAGCTGATACATCCCATGAATTTGTTTTTATATCTGATTCTCATAGAGGGCGCTAGTTACGCGGATCGTACTAAGTATTATTCAATATAACTTTTTTAAGAGTATAATTATTAATCAAAATTTCAAGTAAACTTAAACATCATTCAATTTTACACGAAAAAGGTACTCTTGGTAAAACTCGACACTGTGTACCGTTTTCGGAATATTTTGATTTGAAAATTATGAAGTAATAATTAATGCTGGTAGTAATGATAAAGTTCTAATAGGTATACCCCTATTTTCTCCAAGTGTGCCATGGAAATCTGACATTTATTGATTGTTATGACGATAAATCAACAATTTTTAGAGTTTTGAAACCTTGTTATTTGTAAAATCAAATCAAAATGTACTGAAATGTTCAATACACTGACATGTTATTAACCTTAGGCGAATGTTTAGGATGTTCTAGTGCAGCTGTGACACGTTATCCAGAAAAGTTTCCTAAAAGAAACTTACCAAGTAAAAAAACATTTAGAGCAAGTTGTCGAGAAACTGGGAATGTGAGACCAAATAAAATAAATTCTTGTAGACCAAGAACAACATGAACAATTAATAAAGAAAATAATATTTTAAATTTACTTGATCAAGATCCAACAGTTAGCGTAAGGAATATAGCAAGACTAACAAATACTTCTTCTTCAAGTACTTGGCGGATACTGAAAGAACAGTAATTACATCCTTATCATTACAGACAAGTCCAAGAGCTCTTGCCAGATGATCTACCGGTTAGAGTGGATTTTTGTGAAACATTGCAACAAAGGACAGCCCACAATCCAAATTTTTTAAAATGCATTCTTTTTACGGACGAGGCCACCTTTACGCGACAAGGTATGTTTAACTCCCATAATGCACACTACTGGTGTGATGAGAATCTACGAGTCAAAAGGGTATCACATTACCAACACTCATTTAAAGTTAATGTTTGGGCAGCAACTTTAGGTAACAAATTAATAGGTTATCATATTCTACCTGGAAATTTAAATGGTGATATGTATCTTGATTTTTGAAAAACAATTCCTTATTCGAGATATTAGAAGATTTAATGCTAAACGAGCAAAGATCTTTATCTTTTATGCACGATGGAGCTCCACCACACTTTGATAGAAGGTGTCGTAATTGGTTGAGTAATCATTTTCCGAATCGATGGATTGGTAGAGGTGCAGAAGCTCCGATTCATTGGCCTCCTCGATCATGCGATTTTAACCCTTTGGACTACGCAGTTTGGTCGTATATTAAGGAAAAAGTCTATGCTACAGAGGTAAATTCACGCCAAGAATTGGAAGAAAGAATTCAACGTCAATTTAATGACATCATAGCTGATCCCCTACCGTTTAGAAGGTTAATGGAATCTTTAGAAAAAAGAATAGACTTGTGTATTCGCGAAAACGGAGGGCATTTTGAACACTTACTGTAATTGAATTTTATTTTATGTTCTTAGTCATTAATTTAATTTTCTTCTTGTGAGTTTTGTTTAATTACTAACTATTTTATACCAGCATCAATTATTACTTCATAATTTTCAAATCAAAATATTCCGAAAACGGTACACAGTATCGAGTTTTACCAAGCGTACCTTTTTCGTGTAAAATTGAATGATGTTTAAGTTTACTTGAAATTTTGATTAATAATTATACTCTTAAAAAAGTTATATTGACTAATACTTAGTACGATCCGTGTAACTAGCACCCTCTATGAGAATCAGATATAAAAACAAATTCATGGGATGTATCAGCTTCCAAAACATATTCGTATAAAATTTAATTACAATGTTGCCAGGAGTTTCGGGAAAATCGTAAAAATGCGTAAAATTTTTTTCTAAGCAAACCCCAATTATTTTTTAGTATCCCGAGACGGGATTACCTTTTTTTGAAACACCCTGTATATACATATTTGATACAATTCAAACTAAAATAAAAAAATCTATCTATCGTAAATTTAATACCACCGACAAACTCAATTGTTAGGTCATTTGTAGGTCAGTCTCAATATAAAATTTATACATTAAACTTCAGAGATTGACGAGAAAAACTAAACACCAATGAGTTCTCGAGCATTACCTCGAATATTCCAAGTTCTATTTAACCCTAAATCATCATTCAACTAAAAAATGTTCGCAAAGCTTTATTTCATGATAACATTGAAATCCCATATTTGACAATATTTCAGTTAGGAGGGATTTAGGGAATTTTTCCGTCATATTTTAAGGGCGCACACGTGTAAATTATTACTTAGCTTAAATTACAGCATTTGGAAGTGTCTAGCTTGGAAAATAGATTTGAACATTTATCAGCCTACGTACTGGTGCACCACAATATTTTACATGGTTATCTCATGCATAGCACGTAAACTAGACAGGTTGGCAAACAGATCAAATCGACTCCAGCTCGAAATATTTCATTAATGTTTAGATCTATGAGACGATATTCAAAAGTTGGTTTCAAATTAATACTTTCTAATTTTTATTGTTATATTTTCTGGAAATTAACCACAAATAATTTAAGACACAAGTGGATAAATTTTTCATGAAAGAAAATATTTATTTTGAGTTATTTGGCTTTAAAGATTTTCATTAGGAACTTTTCCAAATATTATGTTTTAAAAACAGTTACTGCTCACTCTGACATATTGAGTAATGTATCTTTTAGCAAAAAATTTGTTGTTAGTTTATTTTTACATGTTAGCAGTAATTTGATTTTAACCCGTAACCAGGTAGCTGAAGTCACGCAGACTCCTAAATTTAGAAGTTGTTCTAACTTTTTTCCGGTGATCTTGAATCTTGCGCGCGCTCATGTAAGTTACTATTGGTAGGTAGTTACTGGTATTCAGTGGGTATTCAGCTAGGGTAACGTGAACACGTTCAAATTCTCAGTGACTCTACCTTACCGTTAAGGTAAGTTTTGTAATTGTTATAAAATTAAAGATTTTTATGTAAAACCTGATATTTTTAGATGGATTTAGTTCCTAGTACATCAAAAAAAGTTAATCGATTAGAAAATAATTTTGAAAATACTGTTTTAAGATGGTATAATGAGGATGAATTTGACTTGTCTGATATAGAAGATGGATATGATATCGAAGAAACACATGAATTTCGACCTTCAAGTGAAAGTAATGATACTAAACAATCTTTTTCAAATGATAAAAATATTGATGAAGAATTAGAGTAAGAGAACGAGGATGAAATTGGAAAAAAGTTAGTACTTTTTTCCAATTTCATTTTCTTTCCTTATGGGAAAGATCGACAAAAGTGGGCGGTAAATGAACCTGTAAAGAATGTGCGAACTCCACAACACAATATAGTCATAACCCTACCAGGATTAAAAGGTCCTGCTCGTACTCTAGGAGATAAAGCCACTCCAGAAGATATATGGAACCTTCTCATTTCTGAAGCTATGATAGTACAGTATACAAATATAAAGATTGCAGACATTCGAACAAGGTTTGTTGTAGAGACACGAACAGATTTGAAAGATACGGATAGTACTGAAATACAAGTGTTGTGAATTTATTAATTGTTAAGTCTTTAATTTATAATGTCTTGTTCTTATCTTAATTCATTAAAAAGCACAATGACTGATATTTATTTATTTTCACTAAACATACATAATTTATTAAAAAGCGAACGTAACATTTTATCGCGAGCGCGTCGTCCGAATTAACTGTCCCTTCCAAATAAAGTTCCGTTATTATATACCAGTGCCGTTATCTCGAAAAATCCAAAACCTTCGATGGCGAAACGGTAAAGGCAAACTGGATTTCCCTCGCACTGGTTCTGGAAGGTCGCTCAGGTAAATCGAGGCCTCTCGTAATCTCTACAACATATTAGAATAAAAACATGTTTTAAAGGTTAAAAACTATGACTCATATTTTTACGTAACATTGCCCCCCTCTCAAAAGATGGTTCCTCCTGGAACCTTGTTGGGACTAGAACTGGAACGGTATGCTGGTATCGGCAACTGGACCCTCTTTTACAACTTCCAGTTGTATAAAAATGACAAGGGACGGTTTTCTCTCCGCACCAGTAACTATGCGGATTGCAACAGACTAACACCTGGACTTCGGTGTCTTTAAAGATCTCCTCCACCATATTTCGGATAACTCTCCAATCTAATTGGCGGCACTCCAACTTTGGCATGGCTAACTTTTGCACGTCGGACTCTAGTACGTGCCCTCTCAATTGAAGTAAGGCTTCCCATACATCTCGGTAGGTAGGTTGGTCACGGGCAGTGTCTTTTGTTACCAGGTAGAAAAGGTAACGTGATGCATCTTGGAGTTTCAAGGTTTTACCGGGAGCTGGCACTTGGCATTGAAGTTCTGCAACTCGACCAAACTTCCTTCGAAAGACGGATGCCAACCCTGGTGCGTCTTTGATACTGGCCGGGATGGTAAGGGCCAGCGAGTAGTCATCGGGGAGCGCGAGTAGATCTTGCTTTTCTTCAGTGGTAACACCATGTCTCGCTTTACCGGTACCTCCATAGGCACCCATGAATTCCTCAAACGTGAGGTCAGACACATCTTGGACTTGGTTTACTTCCACTTCTTCATCTACGTCGTGGTCACCTTCGAAAGATGCCAACCGGTTATGGTGTACTATCATCGGTTTTCCCCTCGGAATCTTGCTTATTCGGTAGATGACATCGTTGATCTTCTCCATGATGAGGTATGGACCTTCCCAAAACTGCTGCAATTTGGGAGAACAACCTTTTCGCTTCTTGGGATTATACAGCCATACTTTGTCGTTCTTCTTAAAGCAACCCTTTTCGGCTTGTGTATCGTACCGTTTCTTCATTCGGTCGCTAGCGATCTGAAGGTGGGAACGGACCAACTCATGTACATCGTCCATTCTTCTTCGTAATTCGATCACATAATCTTCACCTGCTACATCTTCTCCAGGTCGACACCCAAATTCTAGATCACAAGGTAGTCGCATTTCGCGTCCGAATAGGACTCTGGCTGGTGTCTGGCCCGTTGATTCGTTAACAGCAGATCTGTAGGCCATTGTGAAGAACGGAAGGTATTGGTCCCAGTCTCGCTGATGATCGGACACCATCTTTGTCAAATACTTGCCAACTGTCTTATTCATTCGTTCTACCATACCATCCGATTGCGGATGATACGCGGTAGTTCTTGTTTTCTTCATGCCTAGTCTATCACATATTCCTTGGAATAGATCACTTTCGAAGTTCCTGCCTTGGTCACTATGGATCTCCAAAGGCACTCCAAATCGGCTGATATATTCTTGGATCAACTTATCTGCAACGGTGGCGGCCTTCTGGTCTGGAAGTGCGTAAATCTCGACCCACTTAGTGAAGTAATCCATTACTACCAACATGTACTTGCCCCCATTTTCACTTTCTGGAAATGGCCCTGCAATGTCCAAAGCTATTCTTTCAAACGGGCTTCCAACATTATATTGTCTCATAGGAGCTCTCCTTTTCCGGTGAGGCCCGTTACTCGTAGCACAAATAGTACATTTCTTACACCAGTCTTTTACGTCGTCGGAACTGTTCATCCAATAAAACCGTTCCCGAATTCGCTGAAGGGTTTTCCTTACACCAAAATGCCCTCCCGATGGACTGTCGTGTAACTGACGAAGTACTTCGGCTATTCTGCTCTTTGGGATCACCAACTGTCTTCTCTTCTCTGAACCGTCATCATTTTCCAGGACTCGTTTAAGCAAGCCATCTTCGATGATAAATGAGTCCCACTGGGCCCAATACGTCTTAACTACTGAGCATAGGTTTGATATTTCCTGCCAAGGTGGTCGACGGTTTTCCTCTTTCCATTTTCGGATTTTCTGTATAACTGGATCTCTCTCTTGTTCTTCCCTTATCTTAGTAGGCGTCCAGTCGTCGTTGACAATCGTCGTTCTTAGCACTGCTGCTTCCTTGGATTCCGTTTTGTTGCAGTGGGGACACTCTGCTGGGCATGGCCTTCTGGAAAGAGAATCAGCGTTTCTGTGGCTAACTCCGGCTCGGTGCTCAATCTTAAAATCGTATTCTTGGAGTCGTTCGATCCACCTGGCTATCTGACCCTCTGGATTCTTAAACTGCATCAACCACTTAAGGGCGGCATGATCGGTTCGGATTAGAAACTTTCTGCCATAGAGGTATTGATAGAAGTGCTCTACTGATTTAACTACTGCTAGAAGTTCTCTCCTCGTGACGCAATAATTCCGCTCAGGTTTTGAAAGAACTTTACTAAAATATCCGAGGACTCGTTCCTGTCCTCCTTGAATCTGAGACAGCACTCCTCCAATTCCCACATTACTTGCATCTGTATCTAAGATGAACTCTCCTTCTGGCAGTGGATACCCTAAAATTGGTGCTGTTATTAAATGCTTTTTCAAGGTCTCAAAGGCATTTTGGCAGTCTGTATCCCAGCGGTATTCTCTTGCTTCCTCTGTAAGTCGCGTTAATGGCTTAGCGATATCTGCAAACTTCTTAATAAACCTCCGGTAGTAAGTACATAGTCCAAGAAAACTTCTCACTTGATGTTTGTCAGTTGGTTTTGGCCATTCCTTAATGGAATCGATTTTTCCCTTATCCACGGCCACTCCTTCTTTACTGACTATATGACCCAGATAATTGACTTTACCTTGAAATAGCTGGCACTTCTTGGGGTTTAGCATCAATTGGGCAGCTTTAAGTCGATTAAAAACGTTTTCTAAATTCCTCAAATGATCTTCGAATGTCTCCCCCAAGACGATTATGTCATCTAAATAAACCAGGCATGTTTTCCAAGATAACCCTCTCAACACATTTTCCATAAGCCTCTCAAATGTCGCAGGAGCATTACAAAGTCCAAATGGCATAACGTTGAATTGCCACAATCCAGATCCTGTGGTGAAGGCTGTCTTTTCTTTATCGACTGGGTCCATTTCTACCTGCCAGTATCCAGACTTTAAATCTAAAGTAGAAAACAATTTACTTCCAGCCAATGTGTCCAATGTGTCATCGATCCGAGGCAGAGGATAACTATCTTTCTTGGTAACGTTGTTCAGCAAACGGTAATCCACACAGAACCTCGTCGTTCCGTCTTTCTTCTTAACCAGGACCACCGGAGAGACCCATGGACTCGTAGAAGGTTCTATCACCCCGTCTTTCTTCATTTCCTGAACAATCGTTTCAGCTTCCGCTCTCTTCGCCTGTGGTAATCGTCGAGCTGTTTGACGAATTGGCTTAGCATTACCAGTATCAATTTTATGCTTAACAACGGTAGTTCTTCCCGTCTTTCCTCCTTTCGGTACGAAAATATCACGATACTGCCGAAGAAATTCCCTTAATTTCCTTTTCTCCATCTGATTTAGAGACTGTCCTGCAACTGCAACCATTTGGTCGAATTTGTCGTTGGAATTATCAGATGTTGTCGCCTGACGGATTATGGATGTCACAGGTACACAAGTTCCTACCTTTGTCTCTTTCTTGATGGTCACTGGGTAGTCGTTGACATTGATAAGTCTCACAGGAATTTCTTTAGCCGAAGTCACCAATTCCTTTCCAATTATGATTCCACGGCCAACCTCATCGTCGTGGTTCCAAGGCTCCATCATAACAGGTCTCCCTTCGTCCACAATTCCCTGTAGCCGCGCTACTATGATCGTTTCGCTTCTCGCAGGCACGACTGTATCTTCTTTGATGACTGCTTGCACAGTGTTGTCATTATGTGGATGGAGAAATACCTCCTCGTTGCCAACTTTGATTACCTTATTCTTAAAATCCAATTGGAATCCATGCATATTCATTACGTCCATTCCTAATATAACATCCTCTTCGATGTCAGCAACTATAACAGTATGGACAAACTTTTCTGCTCCAATTCCCAATTGTACCTGGATTTCTCCATGAATGTTGGCATTTTCACCTGTAGCGGTCCGAAGTCGCAACCTCGTTGGTAACAGTTTCTTTCGGCTGTTTATAACTGTTGGACGTATAATGGTTCTGGTCGCTCCGGTATCCACCAACAACGTATGTCTTTTACCATTTATTTCTCCATCTACATATACACTATCTTCACGACATTTCAAAGAAGCTATTAGTATAAGAGGGTCTTTGGAAAAGTTCCGGGTCGAAGCTGCTCCCCTAAAGCCAACTCGTTCTGGTTTTCCTGATGGTGAGTTTCTTGATTTTATGGTCTTCGTTTTCTTGCATGTAATAATTTTCATCATATTAACGAGCTGGTCAAGTTTATCTTCATCTCCTTCCTCTTTTACAGTCCTAACTTTACTGTACCCGCCAGAGGCCTGCGTAGCTGACTCGTATTCGAGGGCGGCGGATAGGACATCAACCAGCGTCTTGTGACGAGCTAATCGCAGTGTTCTCTGCATTTCATGATCACGAAGACCATCAATAAACGTTTGAACGGCCAATTTTTCCATCATGTCTTCGGGAGCTGTTGGATAAGCATATCGTACTAATCTGGCAATATCTACCTCATATTCTTGAAGAGCCTCATCTTTCTTCTGTCTACGATTTTTAAGCTGTGACTGATATACATGCTCCAAATGTTCGTGGCCATATCGCATATTTAACCTCTTCTTCAGTTGTTCGAAATCATCGGTCTCCTCTACGGCTATGGTCTGAAGCACATCTAAGGCATCTCCTCGAAGGGCGATAGTCAGGTTTACCGCCTTTTCTTTTTCAGACCATCCATTTGCTCTTGCGGCTGATTCGAACTGTTTCATGTAGTTGTTCCATGATGATTTTCCGTCGAAAGTTGGGACTTTAACATGAATAGAACCTCCACTTCCTTCAAATTTCGGCCGTGTCTTTAACTTAAATTTCGTCTGGTCTTCTTTTATCTCCACTGTAATCGGATTGTTACCTCTCTCTGCTGTCCCTGTTTCCTCCATCTTCCTTTCCATCTCTTTCCATATCTTTTCTTCGAAGGCTAACATATCGGCAGCAACTTGGTTTTTTAATGAAGATATTCTATCGTCCAGGGCAGACATCTCAGAAGTGACTTTAGAGATTTCCGAAGAGATGTTAGCAGAGACTTTGCTTTCCAGCGAAGAAATCTCGTTAGAAACTTTGTCTTCCAACGAAGCGATGTCGCCGGAAACTTTGGCTACATCACCAGAAACCTTGGCTACATCAGAAGAAACTTTCGAAATCGACGAGAGGACAGCATCTTCAAATATATAAGTCTCTGGATCTAGTCCTTCTTCTAGCAAAGCGTTCTTTAGTCGTTGGACTAACTCAGCCTTTTTTCCGGTAGAAGCTAATTCTCTGTCTTCGAGATGTCTTCTTAAATTAGTCACTGTCAGCTCATAAATCGTAGCCATTTTCACAATTTATTTTATATTCACTTGTATTATTATTATAAGTCTAATTTATGTTCGATCTCACTCTGACACCATTTGTTGTGAAATTTATTTATGTCTTTAATTTATAATGTCTTGTTCTTATCTTAATTCATTAAAAAGCACAATGACTGATATTTATTTATTTTCACTAAACATACATAATTTATTAAAAAGCGAACGTAACATTTTATCGCGAGCGCGTCGTCCGAATTAACTGTCCCTTCCAAATAAAGTTCCGTTATTATATACCAGTGCCGTTATCTCGAAAAATCCAAAACCTTCGATGGCGAAACGGTAAAGGCAAACTGGATTTCCCTCGCACTGGTTCTGGAAGGTCGCTCAGGTAAATCGAGGCCTCTCGTAATCTCTACAACATATTAGAATAAAAACATGTTTTAAAGGTTAAAAACTATGACTCATATTTTTACGTAACACAAGCTTTGATTTGCCTACTAATATATACCGCGATCTATAAATCTAATGATAAAGATATTGACGCCATGTTAACTACAGATGGAACCAAAAGAGAGATTTTTAGAACTGTTATGAGCGGAAAACGATTTAGTGTTTTTATAAATTACTTGAGGTTTGATGGTGCCACATCTAGTAAACAAAGACTAAAAGAAACACCAGCGGCTCATATTAATGACATTTCTGAAATTATTGAAAATTGTCAAGATTTATTTACCATTGGGGAAAATGCATGCATTGATAAAATGTTAATCGGGTTTAGGGGCCAGTGCAAGTTCCGGATGTAAATACCAAATCTATCTATCTATCTAATTAGCATTCTTTGGTCCATCTTTCGACATAGGCCTCCGCAATTCTTTTCCGTTCTTCTCTGTCTGTCGCTACAGTCATCCACCTAGAGCCCACGTGCTTCTTGGTATTATCTGCCCATCTCATTTAAGGCCTTTCTCTGCTTCGTTTATATTCCCACGGTCTCCAACTTATAAGAATTTTATTCCATCGGTCTTCTTTATGTCTTATATTGTATCCGGCAAGTCTGGATTTCAATTTTGCAACTGCTTGTTCAACATCCCTCACTTTTGTTTTCTCTCTTATCCACTCGTTTCTCTTTTTATCCATTAGTCTTATGTGCAACATTTTTCTTTGGGTTTTGATGATTCTATCCATGTTTGCTTTTGTAAATGTCCACTTTTAGGAACCATAAGTGAGAACAGGGAGTACGCATTGATTGTATACTTTGGTCGTAAGATGCGGTGGATATCTTTTGTTTTTAAGAATGTAGCTTAGTTTGCCAAACGCCGCCCATGCTAGTCTAACTCTTCTTTTTATCTCTGCTGTTTGGTTTTCTTTGTTAAGTTTTATAGTTTGACCCAGATATATATAATCCTGAACTTGTTCTATTTCATCTTGTCCGATCCTTATTGTGATGTCTTTATCTGTATTTGTTATGATTTTGGTCTTGCTGTAATTCATATTAAGGCCTATCTTTCCAGCTTCTACGTCCAGTTCTTTCAACATTTCAAATAATTCTTCTCTTTTATCAGTTATTAATGCAATGTCATCAGCGTACCTTATATGGTTCAAGCGTTGTCCACAAATTTGTATACCTTTTTCTTCCCATTCTAATCTTTTAAAAATATCTTCCAGAGCCTGATTGAAAAGTTTCGGTGATATTGTGTCACCCTGTCTCACGCCTCTATTTATTTGTATTGATTTTGTTCATTCATATACTTTAATTGTTGTTTTGGCTTCCTTATATATATATATATATATATATATATATATATATATATATATATATATATATATATATATATATATATATATATATATATTGGCTATTAGTTCCGTATATCTGTGGTCAATTCTGCTGTTAATCAAAGAACTTTTCACTGCCAAATGTTCGACACTGTTGAAAACCTTTTCGAAATCTATGAACGCTATATATAGAGGAATGTGGTATTCATTTGCTCGTTCTGTAAGTATTTTCATACTTAGTAAGTGGTCACTTGTGCTGAATCCCTTTCTAAAAACAGCTTGTTCTTTCGACTAGTATCCGTTGAATTTTATCTATTGGTTAAAATTTTTTACATTACATTGAGGAGTGTTATAGGACGGTAGTATTTTTTATATCTGTTATATAAATATACATACCAAATAAGCCACGAAAATATGGCATAAAACTGATGTTGATAACTGATGTTAAGACTCAATTTACCTATAATGGTTATATATATATATATATATATATATATATATATATATATATATATATATATATATATATATTATTGTGATATTTAAAGTCTTGGTGCGCCAAGCAATAATTAGCTAATTAATTTTTTTGATTAATTAACATTATTTAAATGATATGATTATGACTCTATCACAATTTTTAATTCTTTTATCTCAGGGTTAAATTCGTGCTTCAATATCTATGCTATTACATGTGAAAGGTAAGGTCCAAAGAATACCGGAATAATAAAAAACACATATGATCTAACACTATATATTGAAATAAAGATAATGAAATAATTCACACTCAAAAGTTTTCAATAAACAAATCTCATATAATGATTCTCAAAATTTTGTTCTACTTACGTGAACAATCAAAATTAATGGTACAAACAATATTAATTGAAATCTCAAAATCCCAAACTATTCTAACTCTCCTAATCAAAATATTTATATCCTTTCTAAATTAAGTGTAAAAATTGTTTTATCAATAAAAGAAAAAACTGCAGAAAACAAAAATATCTCTCTCTGATGATGAGTGGTCCAAATCCTTGTTCCTTGTAGACTATATTATCTCCTCTCAACCGCTCCCTATGTAATCAGCAATCTTACAACAGATTGTTGCAAGTATATCGTCCTTAATGATCTCCTTCAAAAGCACAAATCATTCAAATTATGATAGCCTTTCTCCTCTCGATAAACTGAATCTCTCGTTGGCCCGAGTGAAAAATGACTCTTGGAATATCTTCGCTTTACGATAAACTGAATCTCTCGTTGGCCTGAACAGTGACTCTTGGAATATAAGTAGAAAAATATGACTTATAATATTTTGCTGCTTCAGCTTCTGTCAGATACACTAACTCCACAAAAACTCACTAACATTCAACACTACTGCTTGCTACTTCTCGGGAACCGCCAGAGAACAATCACTGTTCGTCTTACAGACTTGGAAAACCAACTGATTATCTTTTCTCTCTCCTAAATCTAGCTAAACGTTCATTCCTACATACCTATCCCACCTTTTTCAATCTCCGCCAATTAAAACTCGTCACAATTCCCCCATTTTTTCATTTCGATAACAAACAAATTTTTACCTATAATTATAAAATTTCCTAAAACTTATTTACAAATAATATTTTTCTATAATTCTTAAAAACTAACAAAAACCTCTTTCTAAAATCTCTTCTATTGTCTTTAATCACTGCATTAATGTATTTGGAAAACCCGGTTCAATTGTCTTTGGATTTCACTTAAAATTATGCGGGTCACTCAAGTATAACAAAGAAATAATTTATGCATAGCTTACATTTTGTTTAGTACAGGTAATCCAAGAATTTAATAACTTTCCTTCTTCGAAATGTTTGTTGGTTATTATCCTACTTATCTGAATTATTTTAATGTTTTTGAACTTTGAAATATTTTAATCAACCCAATATTTTTCTCGATTTTACATATCATAACAATATATATATATATATATATATATATATATATATATATATATATATAGCGGAAAAGGTTCGGATGGAATTGGTCTTTCAAATTCAGAAAAAAAAATTAACGAAACCCACACAATCGGTAATTTGTCTATCAAAACCTCTGTTTGGCAGTAATAGGAACATTACTGCAAATAATTGGTTTTCATCGTTTCAGCTAGTCTAGAGCTACAGTGTAGAGGTCTTACCCATGTCGGAACCATGAAAAAATCAAAAAGGATAATACCTTCAGAATTTAAAGGAAACAAACAAAAACAAGTTAGTTCTGCATTATATGGACAACATAAAACGCTAGTTTCATATATTTCTAAGAGAAACAAGGCTGTAATCCTCATTGTCTCTATGCATTAGTTTTTTGGTAGCAATTGGAAACCTTGATTTGTAAGGTTTTATTGGAGAATTGTCCGAAGAAGGTCTTTTCCGTATGTTTTTCATCCCTTTTGCAATGTACTTCACAAAAGGTGCGTAATCTGAGTAATCCGTCCTCACGAATACAGCATCTGGATGAGGTGACAGGTACTTAAACCAAAGAGCTTTTTTGAAGGGTAAGTGGTTATATTTTGTTTTGCCACTGTCAGGGTCCTCAGAGGGAATCTTTTCAGTACAGAAATTAATGAAGTCATAATGGCACAAAGGCATTACTTGAAATGGTGTTGGCTTACTTCTAGCAGCGCGATTTATTTGGCACCACCCCTCCGGAGTAAAAATTGGGACATTTTTACTTTGCTGCACTATTTTGACATGAATGGAATCAAACTCCATTTGGCTATGACCAGGTTCAAAAAACCTGTGATTAATTTGTTTAATCGAGAGGTGCTGCTGAACAACATCCATACACATGGTAATAAATTTGGAATTTTTTGCTGCCTTCCGCAGCTAATCGACATCATTCCGACAAATTCTGTATTAGTTTGTCCCATCAAATAAGTATAAATGCATGTCGATATCTCTATACTGCCCTTGTTTCCTTCTGTTTCATCCCAGGTTAGGGATACCCACCAAATGGTAAGGTTGTATACAGCCAACTTTCTGACGTAGAAGAATGGTCCACTAGCTCCTTTTGGTTTCTTCAGAACGGATTGGAGATCTGATTGTATTGCCAAAACACTTTCATGGTCCTTTGTATCCTCTTTGTCTTGATCTCTAATGTTTCGTGCCTGCTCCTTGCATTTAATATGCTCAGTATAGAGAGTTTGTATCTCCTTTTTGTTCTTAATGAGCAATATATTTCTTACAACGATCTTGAGCAGATTTGTGAATTTTCAGTTTATACTCACGAAAAATTCGTCTGTACTTTTCTAAAGATACTGGAGTTTTCTTCAATGCACTTTTTTGTATACAAGTTGTGCATAATTGTTACATTTAAGTCACCGGCTAAATATTGGTATTTTGATGTCTTTCTTTCATAGTGTGATTCCATTCTTGGGAACGATAAAATGTGATCTTTTATAAATTTTTCTTTTGTAGGGTTTACTTTATTTTGTGGATCTTTTTTTCCTCGTAGGTCAGATAGGAGAATTCCACTAGAGTTTTTAAGAGCCAGTGTAGAAACACTGTAATAAACAGTGTATTTTTTGGTGTAAGCTCTTCGTGACTCTTCTGCTTTTGTCACTTTTCTTGATTTTGGTTACACGTAACGTGTTTTATAAGAAACTACCGTTGTTCTAATAGAGATAATAATTTATGGAAACCATTATAGACTTTTTCTCTCTAAGGCTCAGGTACATTAGTTAAACATTTATGCTTGACTCGGTCAGAGCATCTTGGTTGTTTAGGAGCCTCGCATTAATTAATTTTCCTTTTACGGTTGATTATTCACGACCTTTTAGTCTCTTGAATGTTTCCTCTTATCTTTTATAAACACCATTTTTTTGATACTTTTCACTTTTTTAGCGATAAATGATTCTGATTTTGTGCTGGGTTACGGTTATCATTTATAGTAGGCCTATCACTGGGATCACTGCTTCTAGCCGGTATTTCAAGACCAACATTATCATTGGTAGACAATTGTTGAGAATTCTCATCTGATTCGAGATTTGTGGTAGATAAAAGATTTGTTGTATGATCAGTTGGCCTATCGTTGTCAGTAATATTCATATTCGACTGTTTAGCGTTGTGAATAGAGAAGTAGGTGTAGATTCGGTAAACTAAAAATAGTCAACAATGACGTAAATATTGGACCTGCACATTCGCTGTTTCACTGGATTATACATCTTGACAAGCCACAGCTGTTTAGTGTATTAGCTCAGATACGTTAATTTTGCACATTCGCTACTTTACCCGTTTGGTCACGATATGTTTATCATTTAGTAAGAGAATACCAAAAAGTGTGCTTCAAAATAATCGTAACGAAAATAAATGTTATTAAAAATTAGTGGAGTTTACCTGTTTTTGCATAAAAGTTAATGATTAGTATTCTCTTAATCCTTATATATATATATATATATATATATATATATATATATATATATATATTCTAAACTTCAGTACTATTATAAGGAGAAATTTCAGTACTATTGTAAAATAAAAGTATTTTAATAACTTTCTTTTATATAATACTTATATACCTATGAGCAAAATTTATCCAGTTGTAACTTAGTTCAATGGAATTATTTCAAATACCTAAATCTTTTTTTTTAAGGAGTCAGTGAGACTCCACATTACGCTCAATATAACTGAAATTGGACCTCATCGGTTACAAGTTAAAGTAGTAATTATATTTAAGCCCATATCAGACACAGTTTTATTATTGAAGCTTAACTCAAGTCCCTTTAATATAAGCATCATTCATGTTTGTGCACCTTCATTACAATCTACTGAAGAAGACATAGAAATTTTCTATTATACTCTAGACGACTCTCTAAAATTGACAAAAAACATGAAATAACTAGTTTAAAGTTTTCAGCTAACTTCAATAATTTTATACCTTGTTGCCAATAAACGAGACGCAGATACTCAAGCATATTCTGGAACCCTATGTACATTACCAAAAGTTTCAAAAGAGCCTTATTTACCGTTTATTAACAACTAAAGTCGATATTATAAAGACTATATTATTAAGTTACTTAATTTGTTGACATCATATTGCAAAAGCATTTTCTTTCATCATTAAGGCAACGTGATAATTTTAATACGGCAATTTGAATTTGAGATAATTATCTACCAAATGTATAACTTTAGTCAAACAACTTTTATCATTTGTAGCATTAATTATAAACGCAGACTTTGTTTACACTTTATTACCAAAGTAAACTTTCAGATAGTTATGTTTAAATTGGTGTAGATTACTCTTTGAACTGTCATCAGAAATATCGGAAATAACTTCTTTTTTTCTAGTACCGTATGGTATTACTGCGTGTTATCAATAATTTTCAAGATATACTCCCACAATTTATTGGAGAGGGTGATTCATTGGTAAAAACTATTTTTTTTTAATGAATTGTTTAACTAGAAGTTAATTTCATCGTGATCTGTATATACCTTTGTAATTCTGTGAATTTCATAATTAATCAAGTCTTGTCTTACTATTATGGCAATGTAAATATGTGACATTTGACGGTTAAAGCTTTTAACTAAATTAATTTCTTAAATTCACACATATCACGAAGAATGGTTAATGTTATCTAAAAACTGTTATCGACGAGGAAATATGTGCTAAGGTGGCGGCACCTGTGAAGATCGTATTACCATCGAATTCATACTTGTCATCATATTACAATTTGGGTGATGGTTAAAAATTAAATAATATGGAATTATTTAATGTCTAAGTGGAAGTTACATGACAGGTAAATATTCAATCGGCAATGTCGTTGTTGTTATAGTATCGGCTGTTAAATTTGTGTGCGATTGCTTTGTCTGGATAGTTTTCTTACTCATTTGGTTAATTAGTTTTTGATTGTAAAGTAAGATAAAATATTAAGTTAGAGTAAGACGATTTGCAGAATATTCCATCACTTGTTCGTAGAATAAAAATGGATATAACAAAAGGTAAACCACTCCTTTTAACGAAAGATATTAGTAGCTGTTCTTTTTTAGCAGGAGTATCAGTGGCAACAGTTGAGCGTATTGTACGCGAGAAAAAACTCCATATACAAATCACCGAGGACGAAAACCTATTAAGTTGAATAAAGCCCAAAAAATATCGTTCGCAGAACTAAACATTCATTTTTTTTTTTGCAAATAGAGCCCCAACTCTAAAATCCATTTATTTAAGTAAAATAGGCGAAATCTATAATTTTTCTAAAATGAGCCGTGAATTATTACGAAAAACATTATAATATCTTAACTTTCGATATATAAAACGATGCCGGAATGTCATTTTAAGAGAAATTGAGAAGATAATATTATGGCGACGTAGTTATCTATGCACAATTCGGGAATATGGTGTGGTAAAACGAAAAATTTATTGCCTTGGCGAGACTTGGATTAACGCCGCACACACAGTCACAAAAGTTTGGAAAGATATAACAGTAAGAAATGCACGGCAAGCCTTTGTTGAAGCTAAGAGCCAGCGTCTAATTGTCGCCCATATTGACAGCGATTTAGTTTTCTGCAAAATGGTGTCCTTGTTTTTATATCGAAGTAAATCGGGGACTATCATGAAGACGTGCGCTCCATATGCTTCGAGAACTTTATCCAGCATGTCAATAGTAACTGGATAATGCATCTTATTACAGCCACCTTATTGACTGATAGAAAATCGGTCATGCAGAGCTGGCTACGAGAAAAAATTATTTCATTTACAGAATATATGGTTAAAGGAGAACTAATGACAATAATCAAGGAGCATCGTAATAGATATCGTCAATATGCTGCTGACTCAATGACTGGTCTTCATAGTATTACTGTTTTGAACCCTCCACCTTACCATTGCGAGTTGAATGCAATTGAATTAATTTGGGTTAATAAAAAGATATGTTGTCTGAGAGAAGGTAACATTTAAAATTGACGATGTTCAGCGCCTTTTAATAACCAGTATAGATTACATACATCTCACAAATTGGGAGAACGCTGTTGCCCGTGTCTTGAAAATAGAAGAGAAAATGAGGAGTTTGCTGTAAGAAGGATGCAGCTCCATATTTAGACCGTTTTGGGTGGAAACATATGTCATAATTAAAAAAAATTGGCGGATTGACTGGTATAAAAACGATGCAGATCCGATAATAAAGGAATTATACGTCTTTATGGATCTGCCTCCTCACTCCTTTGGTGATTCTCGTGGAATGCAAGGTCATCTTCTGTTGGCGCTGGGTCTGCTGGGCAGCTGATTTGTTTTGACTTGTTAGTTGCTATCATTACTGCGTGGCGTGCGTTTTTATGCGGTTTAATTATGTGATAATGACCGAGATTAACTGGATCGAACTGCAACTGCAGGTACAAGTGTTTTCAGAATGTGGACGTAGAAACAAGAAAAGTTATCTTACAAAAGTTTAACAAAATAGACGACAAAGATTTACAAAATACCTATTTGGGAGGGTTGGTTCAAACTACCACTATTTAAAGAACTCAAAAAAAGACTAATGAAAGGCACTTGTTCCCACAAATACTTTATAAAGCGGGGTAAGCTATCCAAACGAGTTTGTAGATATGCTTTTGCTTCAATCCACGGCATATCAAGGAAACGTGTAGATCTCATTGCTCAAACTTTTTGTGACAGAGATATTGCAGCGCCACCTAGTAACAAAGAAAAGCATACAATTGGACCCAACCGAAAATCTAACGAAACACTCAAAAATGTGAACATGCACATCCAAAGCTTTCCAAGGCGTGAATCGCATTATAGTAGAAACAAATTCCGTCGATTCTATTTATCTCCAGATCTAAATGTAAAGACGGTGCATCAATTCTATTTGGAACTTTACAAACCAGAAAGTATTAATCGTAAATATAAACCCAAAGTTCCCTATGACTTCTACTATCGATACTTCAAAGAAAACTTCAACTACAGGCTTGGCTCACCTTAATCAGATACGTGCAAAATATGTGATGTCTTAGATAACAAACTCAAAGATGTGACCCTCGAAGAAAATGAACGAAAAGTTTAAGCAGCGGAAGAGAAGTTGCATGAAGTTAAGGCCAATTTGTTTTTCAAGAAGCTGAAGGAGAAAACCACATTGTGCAAGCATAGCGATGAAGTGGAGGTTCTGAACTTTGACGTCCAACAAAACCTTCCACTTCCAAAAAATCCTGCTGGGGAAGCTTTTTACAAACGCAAGTTGTAGGCACATAACTTGCGTTGATTTTATACCTTTTCTCCGATAACGCTGCTGCGCAAAACAAAAACTCAGTAATGATTCAGTTTCTGTATCTAGTGAGAACTAGGTCTATTGACAAGATAGAGCACCGCTTTCCTGGCCCAGGACATAGCTTTCTTCCCTGTGATCGCTGCTTTGGAGTTATTGAGAAGTTTTTAAGGAAGAAGGACTACGTTTTTAGCCCCTAACAATATGCTGATTTTGTTAAACAGTTATCCAAACAGTTTATTTCCATTCTGGTAAAACAAAATATGCTCCTGAACTTTAGTGGTCACTATAAAGGACATTTTTAAAAAGTTATCTCAGATGTAGGAAAGCAAAGATTCCAGATTTCCAAATACCGATTTTTCCAGTACAGCAATGAACATTTAGATGCTATTAAAGTCAGTATATCTACTGGCCTTCCGAGTTTTCACTTATTCCAAATCTTGAAACTGAGAGGTCACTTGACAGTGACCTCTCAGTTTCTTCTGATATTTCTGTCTACTGCAATCCTATACCTGTAAAAAAAGCCAAATATGCACATGTAATGCAGCTGGCAACACGATTCGTTCCTATGGACCAAATGGCTTTTTACACCTGTCTCACAAGTGATGCAGCCATGGCAGAGAACCAGAAAACCGAATCATCTGGAACGGACGATGACGACCAGGTAGATGAATGAATTTTTTTTCTGAGTGCTATTTTTTTGACACCAACCTGCTTCTTTTTACAGATTTTTTCGTATTTGTGTAGTAGGCAAACAATATTCGTTTGATTGTTGTAACCGAATAAAAGAGTTTTTGTTGGAAATTAATTTTTTTTCTCAAAAATGATGGTATTGAAGCATTATTTCACGTGTTTGGTGCAAGAAAGATGCAGGTCCAACTTTTTTCAATTTTTTTTATTATTTTTTCAAAAATTATCTACTTGAAAATAGTCTCAAGTATTGACTAAATCTGTTTGTCATCAATTGGTATTATGTCTTTCGGGTTAAAATAAAAACTTTTATTAAGAAACAGTTTTTTTCAATTTCCCAACAATTGCCAAATATTTAGCTGCATTCTTCTTACAGCAAACTCCTCAAATGTGGAAGTTGAATGGATTAATGGAAAATATTATTGAACCTGTGATAGTAAGGGTCGGCATCAACGAGTCAGGGAACTCAATGGTTACCCAGAATTCCAATAATTTATAAACCAAGTAAAAGGTTTAATGTGCTAAATATTAATTGTCTACCAACAATATTGATATCATCAGCATAGGCAAGCATTTGCACTGATTTATTATATACTGAATCAATGGTTATGATTTGTGACATACGTATTACTTTTTCCAGAGCCAGATTGAACAGTATACAGGAGAGAAGGTCTCCCTGGCGCAGCCCGTTATTTTTCTTTAAAAGGTTCAGACAACAGTTCCCCCTCAATTCGTACTCTGAATTCAACTGATTTGGTATTCCTAGTTCTTTTGTTGGTTTGAACATTTCTTCTCTATTCACAGAGTCGTAGGCTGCTTTGTAGTCTATAAATATGTGATGAGTATCAATGCCATATTCCATGTTTTTTTTTTAATTTATTTCAGGGTTGCAGTCTGATGAATTGTAGATTTACCACCTCTAAAACCAGCCTGATATTTTCCTATTATCCGTTCTCAATATGATGCCATACAATGACACAGTATTGTGGAAAATATTTTATATCCTGCATTTAGAAGCGTAATTCCTCTGTGGTTAAACCATTCAAAGATATCTCCTTTTTTGTGTATGGTGCAAAATATTCCAATATTCCAATTATTGGGGAGGGATTTCTGTGTCCATATTTCTTTTATGAGCTGCTGTAATGTCATTATGGTATCGTGGCCACATTCTTTATATAGTTCAGCTGGGAGATTATCTATTCCGGGTGATTTGTTCCTGGCTGCTTTTTTTAACTACATTTTTAACTTCAAGAATCATTACCTCATTTCTTTCGTCTTCCAGGTTTTCTTCTTCTTCCTCTGTATTAAGTGCCTGGTTACAGTATTCCACCCATTTATTCAATATATCTTTTCTTGTTGTTAATAGGTCGCCATTCTGACTTTTACATGGTCTTGTGGTTTCGTTTTTTTTTTTGTATATCATCTTTTCTTCTCTTCTCTTTGTTTGGTAATTCTCTACAATTGTTCTAGTTCATCGGTTAAGCATCTTCCTGTAGGCTTAATTTTTTTTTGTTACATTCTTGCATTCCTCGTCAAATCAATGATTTTTACGGGCACAAATTTCTGTTTCTATTTAATCATTCGCTGCTGCTTTAATGTCTTCCTTTATTCTGGTCCAGTAGGAATCTATATCTGTTTGCCCTTCTTCATTTACATTTTTGATTCCTTAGCCTGTTGGTGATGTTTTCCGAGTACCGTTCTGGAATTGTCGCATCTCTCAGCTTTTGCACATTCCATTTTTTCTATCCATTTTATTTTCTTTACTGGTGTTTGATATTCTAGCACTTGATGTTAAGATCACTAGGCAATGATCTGAGTGTATCTTTACGCCTCTAAAATTCTGCAGTTTATTACATCTGTTCCATGCCTTGAATTTATTAAGATGTGATCAATCCGACTCGTTGTTCTTTCATCTGAAGAGGTCCAGGTTACCTTGTGTATGTTCTTGTGGTCAAAATAGGCGCTAGTTACAGTCATATTTATTGCTGCTGCTAAGTTTATCAGTAGAAATCCATTATCGATACTGATTTGTGTATACTGTGCTTTCCTATCGTGGGCATGAAAACTCGCTCTCGTCCTATTTTTGCATTCATGTCACCTAAGACAATCTTAATGTCACTTCTGAAACGTCTTCTGTAGTACACATGTATAACACGTACAAAGTAGATGTTTTAGCACCGCAGGAAATGCGGTGGACGGGAACTTGCACTCTTAAGCAGAGAAACCAAAGAAGAAAAGGCCTTATTATTGATTTTAAAGCCTACAGTCAAAGAATGTGCTATTTCCGCTTTAAAGGGAAATTCTTTTATTACAGTTTGATCAAATCCCGTCTGATCGTGTCGTTAATTCAGCCCATCCAAAAATTCACTCCTATATACTTCTTTGTCACGTTATGAGTATTAAAAAAGACCTTGTAGAAAATAATAATATATTATCGCATCTTAGATCTGGACATAAAATATAGAATTATTGTTCATCTTCACATTTTTTATTGCTTATTGCTTTTACGACATCTTATTTCAATCAGTAAAATTGTAATTATCTGTTTCTTTCGTAAAAAAGAGAAAATAATTTAGCTTAATGATCCTAAAATGTATTTTCTGTTACATCGTAAAATAAAATTAACTACTATTACAAGATATTATTCGAAAAACCGTCACGACAGACAAAAATTATTAATACTCTTAAAATCCGAATGCAGGTCACGTAAGCGTAAACCGCCCTGTAAGGGTGTTAATAGGATTTACAGACAGAGTGGTACTGGGGTTTTTCATCCACAGCCGTTAAATTTAAGATATTACTATAAAATTTAAACGTTTATTTATTGTATTATTGTGAATTACTCAGGTCAATAAATAAGTCGGCGTCTTTTATAGTTTTAATTTTCTTGTTTCTATAGCCTATGCCATGATTTCTGAACACATGATTTATACGCTACTGGAGTTGATCTCCTCACTAGAAAAGTGTTAAACCTATAATTAAACTAACACATGCTCTAAAGATGTAACGTTACTCAACAAGTTCACGACAAGCAATGACCACAGTATGATACGACCAAAAGTCCAAATCAACATACAAAGAGAAAGGAACATAATGATTAAAAATAAATCTCATGGTATCTGGACACCCTCATTAAGCAACCAATATCAGGCATATATCAATAATAATCTGCTACTGCATAAAACCTCCGAGAGCGTTCTTAACGGCTTGAATAATTGCATCATAAACGCCTTACAAGAAAGTCACCGAGTGCACTGTCCTATCAGATAGTAAAATAAGTCCATATACTGAAACGCTGATGGATCAAAGAAGACAAATGAGAAACGATAAGAATGTAGACAGGCACATTCTAAAAGAAATGAATAAAACAGTTTCAAAGACAATCAAGAGGGTTTTAAGGGAATTTAAAACCGATAATATTAAACGCACTTTAAAAGGAAAATAACAGCCTAAAAGTTCTACGTAGAAAGCTAACAACTGGGAAATGTAAAATTTATATATTAAGAAACAAGCAAAATGAAATAATATCACATAGAGACGAGTTAATACAGGTCTTCGAAGAGTTTTACGAGGATTTATATGGAAGTAGACGAGAAGATCAAACAGGAATACAAATAGCCATTTCAAAGAAGATCATGAATCAAGGTTACGAGCTAATGCCAGAGATAAAGGTAGATAAGATTCGACAAGCACTAAGAAAAATGAAAAACAACAAAGCCCCAGGAGAGGATAAAACTGTGATAGAAGCTATCGTAAATGAAGGAGATATGCTATTAAATAAATTAAGGAAACTGTTTGATCTATGTTTGCAGCAAAGAGAGGCGCCCAAAGAAGGGAACCATGCTATAACCATCATTTTGCATAAAAAAGAAGATAGAACGCAACTACAAAATTATAGACCTATTAGCCTGTTAAACCACATCAAGCTCTTCACTAGCTTGTATATGTATACTACCAAATTATGGTACCAATGATCACCTCTATACAGTAAAGAAACTCACTGAAAAATCTATAGAATAAAATAAACCTCTTGTCCTCACTTTTATAGATTGTCATAAAGCTTTTGACACGATCGAAATAGACATCCTTATAGAACCAAAACTAAGTTTATGACAAATATGGTCACCAACAACCATTCATACAATTTTTCTAGACAAATTGGTAGAACTGGTGGAGAAATATACGTATTTGGTCATAAAATAAGAATTAGCAGGGATATTGTTGTTGTTTGTTTGGGTTTATATGACTGCGAACACTAAATCCATTCGCTAATCTTACAATTTTTACTCATTTTTTATTAGTCATTGTTTCTTATACAATCTTATCCTAAATCTATTACTAAGTACTAAGTAGTATTGATCTCTAATACATAGTCTTTTTTTAGTAATTTGTTTCTAGTTTTGTTTTTTCTATTAGGTGCTTTTTAGTTATTTATATATAAAATAGGTGATGAGGTCCTCAGAGTTCCACAGCAAACTCTTCTGCAGCTATTTACTTAGCAGAGATAACCAACCATGTGAAATCCAAAAACGAATTACTTTAGCGTGGGCAGTCTTTGGAAAACTGCGAGACACACTTAGGGCCAACACACCAATTAGGGCCTCAAAAGAAAAGTATTTGACCGTATTACCGGTCATGACCTATGGGGCGGAAACTACGACTTCTAAATTGAGAGTGGCACAGAGACGAATGGAACGGTCTATGCTGAGAGTGACGTTGCAGGACCGAATAACAAACGAAGATCTGCAATGAAGAATGAGTATTGCTGATGTTGTAGAACGCATAGCGGAACTAAAATCGAACTGGGCAGATCATGTAACGCGAATGCACGACTCACGATGGACGAGCAAAATTACAAATTGGAGGCCAAGAGCAGACAAACGTAGTAGAGGAAGACTACCTACGCGTTGGGCTAACGACATCAGGCGTATCATAAAAAATTGACAACAAAGAGCACAAAATTGTAAAGAATGGAGGAGTTTAAGGGAGGACTATGTCCAGCAGTGGACGTGATAAATGAAGGCTGGATGATGATGATGCTATAAATCCGTCCTTTAGATTGAGGTAAGTACCAAAAGGTGTGGAAGGTGGCAGAAATCATAATGGGTGAAACGAGATGAATCCAAGCTTGCTGGAAGAGGAAGGTTATCAGATGAAGTTATGTTGTTTGGATAACAGGATTGTGGCAGAGATCGAAATAGCTAGAATGAGATAGTTGTGACATCTGATGATGATATTAGAAAATATCATAAGAAACGCGAGGTAGACCAACAGTTAGGTGGCTAGGAAAGCTAGGCAGAGCAAAGCGTAAGATACAAGACAATTTGAAGACTGTGGTTCAGAAGGGAACACGTGATAAAAAAAAATAGACACCTCTTAACTCCAGAACCCTAAAAGGAAAAAAGAAATAAGTATCAAGGTTGAGAAAGATATAGAAACGTTATAGAATTTAGTACATATAGACATAGAAGTAACATGGACTGCTTTAAAAACGAAAATAATAAAGATATAAGAGGAAGATATTAGGTTTACGAAAAACAACAGAAACGAAGAATGGATAACGCACGAGATGATGGTCCTCATGGACCTAATATGAAAACATTAAACAAACCCAATAGAATACAGAAGAATCAATAAAATAATTGGAAAAAAGTGCAGAGAAGCTTAAGAAAACTGGATGTCAACAAAATGCCTAGAAATCGAACAACTTCAGAAAAGATATGATACTTTTAATGCCCATAAGAAAGTGGAAAAAATGACAAGATACAGAAAGAAATAGGAAAAAATATTAAGAAATAATAATAACGAAATAATTATAGGTACAGAACACAAATTGAAGAGATAGAAAGAATACATCCAAACACTTTTTGACGACGATAGACCTTGTGCCCGACCATCCACAGTTTATCTAATAAATGAAAAATGCCAGAACTAACCAGAGAAGAAGTTATTCAGTAAAAGCTCAGAAAAAGGGAAAAGCCACTGGTGCAGACAATATCAATGTCCAAGTACTTAAATTAATTGCAGACAATGAAAGTAAAGCTTAGACTTGATAATAGCGCTAATCAATAAGATACATATATAACACAGGTAAAATACCATCAGACTGGCTAAAATCAACATTCGTAGTGACCTAAAATTCCAATTCTCCACAATGCGATAATTATCAAATATTAAGTTTGATATCTTATGTTCTTAAAACTTTTCTCAGAATCATCCATACACGAATTGACAAGCAGTGTGAGTTCCAGATGAGTGACGGTTGAGTTCGGATTTGGGATCACGAGAAGTTCTTTTCGCATTAAATGTGTTAATACAACGATGCGGAGACCTGAATATAGTTATATATGCATGTTTTATTGATTATCGAAAAGCATTTGACTGCGTTATCCATCAAAAGATGACCAAAATTCTGAGAACAACTGGAATTGATTAACATTTCCACTTTCACTATATCCACTTTTTTAAAACGGCCTTTTTCTTTAAAATGTCACTAACTTGAGTTTTTCAGATGCTTTTTTCACCGATATTTTTTCTTCCAAACTTAAAAACTTTCTTTTAGTCGAAGACATTGTTACCGTTAGATTAGAACATCGCAACTAAATTAGAAATATATACAAAGGATAAATAAATAAAATGGGTTTTTCTAAATCACATTCGATGTACCTAAAGTACCTAGTTTTATGACAATAATTACCCACTTATATAATAAGTTTTATAGCTTATAATACAAGAAGTTAATTTTTTAATCGGCTTCACCTGGCTGTCCGTTGTTGGCAGGTAAAATTACAATAATTTCTTAGAAAAACTAAAGGCAAATTTTGTCCGGAGTCGTTGTAAAGATGGTCCGTTGTTCGGAGGTGTCTTCCTATTTACCCACATATGGAATGTTTTGTGACGTAATAACTGTCCGTTCAGCAAAGGTTTCCGTTGTGTAGAGGTGTCCGTTAACAGAAATTTGACTATACATATATTGTAAACATTGTAAGTGTTGTAATGAATCATAAAATGTAGTTCAAATAGTCCTAAACCTAACGCTACTTTAGATCGGTTGATTAAATAAAATAAAACTTTTTACTCAAACTTGAGTACCAACTATTCAATTTATTATGTAATATTCCTTTTATTACACAATTTAAATAACTTATTTTCAAATTTGATTAACTTTAATTAAGGAATAAGTAATGGTAAATATGTGTAGTCAAATAAATATTTTGGATGTTAAGAATTGTAACTGAACACCTCGTAGGAAAATTAATTGTTGGCCAATATCTCAGTTCAGTCCTGGAGGAAACCGCCCTTTCGGGAATGCCAAGGGGTTCAGTAGGGGTGACAATATCGAAGTTGATGCTAACGTCTTCGCACTAAATTGGTACAGGCACAAAACTCCCGATACCGTGACGAACAAGATACTCGGAGTTTATCATTTTACACTTCAGAACTTTAATATTGGATGGAATGTTATTAGGCCAATCCAAGAAGTTCTTGTATAATACATAATTTTAATTTATAGAAGGTTAAGTTTTGACTTTCGAAGTGAAAAAATATATCAGTGACACTGTAGAAAGAAATTTTATCTCCCGCCTTGTCATCACTATTTGAATATAGGTATATACAGTGTGGAAACCACTTATGGAATAAAATTGTTTGTGTTCATATTATAGAAAATAATAAAAAACTCTAAGACACGTAAACTTTTAAATTTAAATGTGCGCTTTTTAATCATAAATTTAAATGTACAGGGTGATCCACGCAAGTCTGGCATAGTCCAAAATCCTTATTTTTAATGAAACACCCTGTATATTTTTATGTTTTTAAAAGATTCTTAACAACCTGATTTCAACGAACTATATCATGTAGGGTCTATAATGAATAATACAAGGTGAAATTTTAAAATTAATAATTTATCACGTGTTATGGTATTATTTTAAATTAGCTAAATACAGACAATACACTTCTACTCCAAGTGTCAGTATATTGGGGAAAATTTCTGTTTAGTAACCGTGTTAGCATTTTTTGTCATGAATAGGTAAAAACTGTCTAGATAGTCTGCTAATTAAACTAAATCGGTAAATAATGCGGATTGTTATCGATAGTTGTTGGTGTGTTGAAATTGTAGAAGTCAAGTTGAAGTAGCAAACTTATTTAAACAGAGGTATCCTCAGTTGGCTAATATTGCACAAGGTACTGTGTCTAAAATTTATGCACAATTCAGAGAACTTGGACATGTTAAACAAATAAAAAGTAAACCGAACTTCATTAAAGATGAGGTGAAAGTGGATATTTTGTTAAGTGTCGCAGAGAATCCAACGTCAAGTTCACGTCAAATTGAACGTCAAAATAATGTGAGCCACACAACTGTCCTAAGGTGTCTCCATGAAGAAAAACTTCATCCATATAAATTGACTTTCGTGCAGGAGATAACAGAAGACGATCCAGATCGTAAAATGGATTTCTGAGAAAGAATGATGGATAAAATTAACACAAATGAAATAGCTCTTGGCACAATTCTTTTTTCTGATGAATCAACATTTACACTGAACGAAGAGGTAAACCGACAAAACTGTAGATATTGGTCAGCGGAGAATCCTCATTGGAAGCGTGAGACACACACTCAGTATCCTCAAAAGCTGAATGTTTGGGCAGGTATTATAAGAGATCATATTATTGGTCCTATATTTGTAGATGGTAATTTAACAGCGGAAAAATATTTAAGAATGCTAAGGGACGATGTTCTTTCTCAGTTGGCTAACTTATATCCCAATTCAATAGATCCGACCCTACCGCATGAAACTGTCTGGTTCCAGCAGGACTGTGCAACAACCCATTATGCTTTAATGGTGAGAAATTACTTGAATGGAATCTTCTTAAATAAATAGATTGGACGAAAGGGTAGGTACTATTGAGTGGCCAGCTAGGTCGCCAGATCTTACGCCTTTGGATCTTTTTTGTGGTATCTCAAAAACAAAGTATATACAACACAACCAACTAGCATTGAAGACCTCAAAGAAAGGATAACGACAGAAATACGGAATATTTCACCTCAAACTTTAAACAAAGTTCGGGACGAGTTTTATAGGAGACTGTGTTATTGCCCATAACAAGGTGAAGAACATTTTGAGCATTTATTTTAATGGAATCCAATCAATTACCTCGGGTATTCTATGAATTAAGTGGCTTGAAGAAAATTATACTTAATTTCAAAATTTTACCTTGTATTATTCATAATAGACCCTACATGATATAGTTCGTTGAGATCAGGTTGTTAAGGAGCTTTTAAAAACATAAAAATATACAGGGTGTTTCATTTAAAATACAGATTATGGACTATGCCAGACTTGCGTGGATCACCCTGTACATTCAAATTTATGTTTAAAAAGCGCACATTTAAATTTAAAAGTTAAGGTATCTCAACGTGTTTTATTATTTTCTAAAATAAGGACACAAACAATTTTATTCCATAAGTGGTTTCCACACTGTATATATATATATATATATATATATATATATATATATATATATATACATATATATATAAATATTATATTGCTGATACTATAAATCAATATATATATATATATATATATATATATATATATATATATATATATATATATATATATATATATATATATAAATGTGCACTCGTAAGTGAATGGGATGTTTTTGGTCAATTTAAAGATAAAAAAGACAAGAGTTGTGCTACTTTATCTATTTATTGCAGACGTTTCGCCCATTGTTCAATAAGCATCATCAGTTCATCTAAAAGAGTGTTATTAGCGATACATCTAATATGAAAAACAATTAAGTAAATGATCTTACCTTTAAAAGATATGTATCATTAAAATGTTATTATTGCAAAGAAACATCAAAAATTAATCTACTAAATATATCAGCAAAAACACAGAAAAACAGAACGCCGGAAGATTCCCAATTTGACTAATTTTATATTAATTTTTTTTTTTTAATTTCACTTTTGAAAACATTGATTGATTAAATCTATCAAAAAATATAATTGTCAATTTTGAAATGTTATATTAACAACGGCACGGCTAGGGTTCTTGACTGTTATGATTATATCATGAAAATGAAGTATTTCAAAGCTCGACTGTCAGAACTGACAATCAGCTGGTGAGATTGAAGGAAAAGTTTTGTAGATGCCAACATAAATGTTATGATATAATAAAAGAAGAAACCAATAATTAAAAGTAGAATACGGAAGAATCAATTTTGTAGTATTAGTGCATGGTAAATTTGGCTTAAGTTGCTGATATCAGTTTTCTTATTTAATGCATTAGGTTGTTTCAAAATATGACACATCTCCATACAATGTCTCTTATTAAGGTTACGTTCTCTACAGAGAATTCTAACATCATCAAAATTCACAGTATGTTTGGTGTTGATTGCATGTCCTGCAAGGGCACAAGTATGTTTAGAAAGCTTAATGTCACTACGATGTGAAGTAAGGCGTCCTTTAAGGGAACGGCCAGTCTGGCCAATATAACATGCATCACATTCAGAACAGGGTATGTGATAGACTACATTCACTTGTTGCAAAAAGGAAAGAGGTGTTTTAGTTTTAGAAAACAAGTTCCTGACAGTCTTAGTATTATTGATAGCAATCTTAACCGGGATATTGTTCTGTTTGTACAATTTAATAAGCTTTTCAGTAACATATGAGAAATAGGGTAGTGAAGAGTAATGGGTGGTGGAAGTTGCAATGTTAGGAGAAAGTAGAGTACTGTTGTTCATAATATTATTAAAAATCATTCTTAGTTGATCACCATCAGGTAAATCATTAATAGAAGACCCAAAACTTGTTGAAAAAAGGTATTTATTTATGAGAGATGTAGGGTAAGAATTGTCAGATAGTATATTTCTGAGTAACAAAAGAGAATCCCTTTTGTTATCAGGATGTGTTAACCTATGTAGCCTACAGCTGAGTGCTTTTATAAGATTTATTTTGTATTTGAACGGATGGCAAGAATGATAGTTAAGAAACCTATTACTAGCCATAGGTTTCCTGTACCAACTTGTAGTTAGTGTATTGTCACAATTTCTAAAGACACGCATGTCTAAGAAAGGAATACTATTGTTAGAAGGATCCTCAAGTTCATAAGTAAACTGTAAGTGAGGATCAAAACCATTAAAAATCGATAAGGTAGACTCTACTTTGTCAGGGGGTAAGGTTAACAAAAGGTCATCAACATACCGTTTAACAAAAGGGATATGGAAATCTATAAGACCCAAACATTCAGATATCAAGTCATCAAGGACAAAGTTAACAAGGATGGGAGATATGGATGAACCCATTGGTGTACCAAAAATTTGTAAGTAATATTTATCATTGAAAACCAAACAATTAGTGTCAAACACCAATTGCAAAAGATCTGCAAACACGTCCCAGGAAACGGGGGAGTTTGGTTGGATAGTGTTCCAATGATTACTTAAAGAAGTGAGAACACTAGAAAAAGGGAGGTTAGTGAAAAGTGATACTACATCAAAGCTCGCCAAAATGTAATTAAGTGGTAGTTTGAAATTGTTAATAAATGCACTAAATTGAAATGAATCAAAAATATTATAAGAATTGTGATAATCATAGGATTTAGATAGAATATCAGTTAGAAATTTAGCAAAAAATAAATAAATTAATAAATAAACTAAAACAAGTAAATTTTTTAAAACAAAAATTAAGATAAACAGAAAACAAATCTCCAACTTATTAGCAAAAACTTATTCTAGTGCGTATTTTTAATTTTCATGTATAATTGCTTCTTCTAAGCCCTCATCTAATGCATCAGAACTATCTTTCAATCCAGAATAAAAGCTGTGGAACTCAGGCGGAATAAACTTAAGTAAGTCCATTAAATACTTTTTCTTTTCTGTTGTTATTGCTCTTCCAATTGGATACATGGATGCCTTTGGTTTTCTTGCTTAAATCAACCTCATGAAACAAACCCATGTCCTGTGCTGTATACTTTACATAATTTTTTTTTGGTTCGTTTTTAAGATACCTTATCTGTTGAATTTTAAACCATTCAACTTTTTCGCCAGTTTTAGTAACTTTTCTATTTATTATCTTATTCTCAAGGGACTTGCTACCAAAAAACTCTAGTGAGTTCATTCATTTGACCTGGAATTTCGGATTTCTTTTTTTCGAATTATGGAAACCCAATCATCGGGATCAAAAATTCCATCATGGTTTTTTCTCTCCTTTCCAATCAACCCAAAATCAACCTAAAATCAATTACCTGAAGACTCGACATTTGAATAACTGGGATTATAATCGCTTTCTATATCGCTGAAATACGAAACTATACGAAAGGGTCCGATGCGTCTTTGTCTCATGTTTACATCCGCCATGTTTTTGTTGGTTAAGCAGTTTTGCCGCTAGCTTCCTATGACATTTTGTTAGTGCGAAATCCAGTTTATAGATGGGAACACCACATCAATAAAAATTAAGTTTAGGCTGATTCTACACACGATTTTTAAAGAAATTGTAAGCACTTAAGTCTAATCCAGTAAAAGAAACTTTTGGGGTTAGGCACCTTTGCCTCTGAGCCACTCGTTTTGTCTTTAAGTAAAGTTTCTTACAACGTTTAAATCACTTTCCACATCTTGTCTATTAGGACCTTCTTATTATTAGGTGTGAATTGTCAACTCCCTACAATGACACTTGTGAATCATAAATTATAAATTTCCGAAGAAGTTTGTTGCGGGCGGCAGTTAAAAAGGATATTTATTTATAGCCATGGTCGGGACAAAAACGTAAAAAACACGTTTTTTATCTTATTTTCGCTTGTTATAACCAAATTTACTTCGCTATAGAGGGTTAAAGTTCAATATAAATTTCACGGGACATCTAATGTACCTCGTTATAAGCGAAATCTCGTATTAACCGTGTTCGTTATAGAGGGAGTATACTGTATATATATATATATATATATATATATATATATATATATATATATGTATATATAATTGAACCCGCTCGAACGGCTGACGAAGTAGAGACACCGAAATAACTATTACATCGTTCTAATTGCGCTCTAATGCGATAATATATGGCTTTTATTTTACCAGGGCAATAACAAGCTTTTGCTAAAAGCTATTAATATTTGCATATATATTTTATTATCAATGTTAATATATCCATCATCATTTAAACCATTGCTTTTTGACTCTGATGACTTCGAACCTGTATCATGGTCTGATTCAATAATAATTTTTTTTACCAGAAGAAGAAATAAGTGTAACTAGAGATTGGAGAGAAATTTTGTTGACTCCATAATTTATTTAGGAAGCTTCGACTGTAGGGCGACGCCGGACCAGTTGAGGGTTAATATAACTTATATAATTTAATGCAGAAAACGGATAAAACTGATATGAATATTTTCTGGAAAAATTACTTTTTTGAAAATTTAGATCTGACTGGACTACAGATTTTTTTCTTCCATTTTTATACGATTGAAAAATGATATTCAATTATGTGTCGTTATCGGTTTTTGAAATACTGAATGTGAATTGACTGTGGCTGGAAAATAATTGTTGAGAGTTATAAATTATGGATTATATGGTACGGCTGGTTTATTCGAAATGTTCTACTCAGCACTTCGTTGTGGGGTAAATATGAAATTTGGACGCCTATTGTAACCGAAAGTAGAAAGAGATCGGCGGTTCTCAACAAGTGAGAAGTCGATTTAAAAAGGAAATGGGAAAATAATTATTACAAGCTGTTCCATAGACTCGTTAGGAAAAAAGCGCAGAAAACCCTCGGAGATTCAAGCTAACTTTAATCAATATTTCTGTACACTCGATCAAATGTGACACAAGTTGGAGAAATGAGTTAATATTCGTCTTTAATAATATAACCTGTCGTAAAGCAGAATTACGCACATATACAGAGTGTCTAGAAAGTTCCTTCACACGAGAAAACTGTAAATTGTTACTTAAAAATAGCCCAGCATTTAATAGCCTGGTTCTTTGAAACCAATTATGCTGTTAAATGAATAACTTGTTTCTTTTTTTTTATTGTATCATTTTAAGTATGAATAAAATATTTTTTTTTTGTAGTAGCCCCAATACAAAAAATGTGCAGTAAAGATGAGGGGTACAGTACTATATACTTCTAATACTATAAACATATTTTAATATTCACCACAAGATACACCAAACTAACTTCATATTTCTTTTGTCAATTTTAACATGGACAACACAAACATAACCTTAATATACCCTAGAACAGAATTAAAAACAGAAATCACTAAAATTAGTACTTAAATAGAGAAAGTACTTGAGTGATTTAACCGATGATGAATGAACTTAATGCACTGATTTCTCCCTTCGGAAGGCGATCAAAAAGATTAATAAACTCCTTCATATTACTCCTACACGAACAGAAATCGGGATAAGGGCAAGAAATGTCAAACAGAAAGTGTACGTGTTGGTTAATAAGGACGATTTGCAACGGGAACTTAACCCTTTAAGGCGCGAAACTTTTTTTTACGTCGTTTAAAGCTTAGGTTCAATAAAACAATGCAAAAAAACTATAAATAGAGTAATAATAACTCTTGGTATTATGTTTTTTTCTTTGTCGAACAGGACCTGGTTGATTTTTCAACCAAAGAACCATTGTGGTCCCAACGACTTTGAAAATTTCACTGGTTGAAAAATCAACCGCTTGTTCAATTTGTTAAGGAAATTGTGTTACTAAATAAAAAAACCACTTTAGACAAAGTTTTATTCAAAAGACAATTATTGTAAGAGACAATTATTACAAATGGAAAGGTGTAAAACATTCTAAATAAGGGACATCACATTTTTTGCATATCATGTGAGATCGCTTAGGCTTCTTCTCTGTGCTATAGAAAACACATTGCCGAGAGGTACTTTTTACAGGTAAATGTTCACCAATCATCGAACTTCTAACCACAGGATCAGTAGACACCTTTCGTCCTTCAATCTTGTTGATTTTACGAAATGTTGTTGCTACAGGACCTCTTTCTACTCGAAAAATTATGTATGAACTCATTGCAAAAAAGCGGCGGTATGCCAAATGTGACATAGGCTTGCGTGAATTTCTTTTCATTCCAAGAATATACAATACATAACTGTTTACTACTGTAGCATTTAGCTGGTTTCATCCACCATTTTCTGGATTTCCAAGAGAGCGTAGCAAGAAAGCATCTGATCGAATCTGTTGACGGCCCCCATAAACCGATTGTAATCACAAACTGCTTTTGGGCATTCAATTTACCACCATCTTCTGAGTCTATGGCTTGGTCATCAGTTATACCATCAATCCATCTGTAGATTTGTTTGAGATCTAGCTCTTGTAGCTTGTCAATCCTGAGTCTGGACATTCTGAAACAGAAACTTTATTTACTATAACAACAACTTTAATGTTGCTGTTATTACCAATGCTTTATAATTATTATTTTGTTATAATAATTGCTATCATAATTATACAAACAAAATAATTAATTACCAGTTTCAAATCAACTAACATGTTGGTAGTATAAACTGGATATAACATGATATATCATCTCAGCCGAAACTTTATATACTAATTTAGGATTTTATTTCATACATATAATGTTTAGTTAATTAAAATAAGCTTAATTGGAAATTTTGCTAACACTACTAATTGGAAAATTAAAACAGAAATAAAAGCACTCGTTACCTAAAAAATTTGCCGTCTAACAATATTTTATTGTGTTTATCACTAATAAGCTGCATTGCGTTTGCTTTACATAATGTGACAACGTTATTTATAAACAAATATGATATAAAATAATTAAAACTTAGTTTATTTAGTTTTAAAATTAGTTTTTTTTATAAAAACCGGGCAATTGAAACAACAAAACAGAACACATGTAAGACAGCTAGTACACTAAAGGCGCACCAGTTGAATTATAAACCACTTATTACCATATTTCGCGCGCGTTTTCATTCACCGATACTGACTCATCAAAAAACCGTTTCTTAGACAGAATCGTGGTAACTGGCTTATTCACAAACCTGTGCAACATTAAGAAGTCAGATTCAGAACCGGTTGATATATCGGCCAGAAATCGCTAAAGAGTGATTTACAACATTCAACAGGATTTAGTATCTTCAGATGAAGAAATTATCACCGAGCAACCTAAAGTTCGTACCTAAAGCTGCAATACCTTCAGGACATTCTACTAATCCATTACATCAAGAAACAGTTAAAAATATTGCTATGAATACTCCATCCTTAGAACGTGAAGTTAAAGTAAATGAATTCCTAAATGATTTCATCATCATCAGTAGCTCGACAACCCTTTCTGGATCCTGGCTTGTTCTAGGATTTTCCGCGATTCTGTTCTGTTCCTTGCTTTGTTTTTCCAGTTGGTTACCTACTATAAATCCATTCCCGCAGGATCTAAATAAAAATCGTAAAATTCATAAAATAAAAATTTATTCCTAGACTCAGATCATTGCCTAATGATCTCCACATTAAGGGCTAGAATTTCAAACACCAGTAAAGAAAATAAAATGGATAGAAAAAATGGAATGTGCAAAAGCTGAGAGATGCGACAATTGCAGAACGGTACTCGGAAAACATCACCAACAGGCTAAGAAATCAAAATGTAACTGAAGAATACCAGACAGACATAGACTTCTACTGGACCAGAATAAACGAAGACATTAAAGCAGCAGCGAATGATGAAATAGGAACAGAAATTTGTGCCCGTAAAATCATTGATTTGACAATGAGTGCAAGAATGCAAGAAAAGAAAAAATGAAGCGTACATAAAGATGCTTACCCGACGAACTAGAACAACTGTAGAGAATTACCAAACAAAGAGAAGAGAAGAGAAGAGGATATACAGAAGAAAAGAACGAAACCACTTAAATAAGGAACCTATATATATAGAAAAGCTCCACAGAGAGAAAGAATTCACGGCATTCTATAAAAAACCACAAGACAATGTAGAAGTCAGAATAGCGACCTATTAACAACAAGGAAAGCTGTATTGAATAGATGGGTGGAATACTTTAACCAGGAACTTAATATAGAGACAGAAGAAGAAAACCTGGAAGATCAAAGAGATGAGGTAAGGGGAACAGACGAGAGGGAAGAGGAACCAGCAACGATTCTTGAAGTTAAAGATGCATTTAAAAACTAGCCAGAAAGAAATCACCCGGAATAGATAATCTCCCATCTGAACTATATAAAGAATGTGGCTACGATACCATAATGGCATTACAGCAGCGTATAAATGAAATGTGAACACAGATATCCGTTCCCAATGATTGTAGTATTGGAATACTTTGCACCATACACAAAATTGGAGATATCTTTGAATGCTCTAACCACAGAGGAATTACGCTTCTAAATGCAGCGTATAAAATATTTTCCACAGTACTATGTCACCGTATGGCACCATATGCAGAACGGATAGTAGGAGAATTCCAGGCTGGTTTCAGAGGTGGTAAATCGACAATTCATCAGATTGCAATCCTGAAACAAATTTTATAAAAAACATTGGAATATGGCATTGATACTCAAAACATATTTATTGGCTATAAAGCAGCTTACGACTCTGTAAATAGAAGAGAAATGTTCAAAGCAATGAAAGAGCTAAGAATACCAAATCAGTTAGGTATTCCTAGTAAATAATAACAAGAGTGCTGCAGAAAATGACCATATTGATGATGAGGACCCAGAGGAACTAAAAGTTTAGGAATTTATATAAATATATATCCATAATTTGTGAGACCTTTTGTACTTTGGATAAAAATAAACTGTTGACTAAAAGTTTACTTCCACATGCTTTCTTCCTTATTCGTAACACACTAGGTTTGGAAAAGAGACTAATCCAAGAACCACTAATATCTTTAATGGTTGACTATTATCATGTATTTGCAAATGTTAGTTGCATAAATCTGTATTTACATAGTTCACTTGCAAAACTCGGTATTTTCAAAATGTTCTTCCTTTCTTAGCAAACACAATAACTTTCTAAGAAAAGAATTAATATATTTTACCTAATAAAGCATTTATCTATCAAAAAAAAGTGCCATTTATTAAATCTAATACTTTTGCAAAAATTACCTGTTTTTTGCTAATAACTCAGACTGGCTTTTAAGGTAAATATAAAGTTATGCATCTGGCGGACTCATATAAACAGTCAAAAAACAAAAATTTATATAAATGTTCGAACTTGATTGAGGTTTATGTTGATTCAAATAGTTGTTTTTAAAATTATTTTAGTAATTTCAAATTAAAATTGAAAACCACGAATTTCTATTTTCATTGTTTGAATTTTTCGCAGCCGTTTCCTTGTTGAAATATTCCCCAAATCGCAAATTAAAAGAAAAATCTGTTTCTTAAATCTGACATTCACTCAATTGGATACAACAGATAAGAAAGTTAATGAATCAGGCCTAAGAACTCTTGAATAATCCGGCAATTCCAGCATCAAGAATCCCACGCTCCTTTTGGAAAAGTCCAGTGGCACAGTTTCTTTTCAGTTCACTGCGAATGAAGTTCAAGTTCATGAAAGGGGGATTGTCAGGTCTGAACAGTATATAAAGGAAGGCACAAATTTATGTTTTTACTATGCTGCGATATTTATTATAAATAATTCTCAGTCTGCAAATAACCGATAAATAAAACAAAAAATAATATATTGTATTTATTGTTATTTTGCAATTTCAATCAATCTGTTTGCAGTGCTTTAAATTTTACATTACTATCCCTTGTCTAAATTGCAATAGAAGGTTTTAAAAGATATCTTGACCACGAAAAATAATTTTCGATTAACAAGCCATTGAAGTACAAATTATCTCACATTTCAAGGAGGGACTTTTGCGGTCCCTGTTTTTAATTTTGGGTTGAAAACTCAGCCGTACACAGTTTGGTTTTCGGAACGCAGTGGGTATGAGAGAGGCTCTCTTTAGCATACAAGAGCTATTTCAACGACGTAGAGACGTGAATTGCGATGTTTATGCATGCTTCATTGATTACCATAAGGCGTTCAATAGAGTAAATTACGTCAAGCTAATTAGAAGAAAGAATTATTAGCAATATTTACTGGATTAACAATCGTCTATCCGTACAGAGGCAGGATAATCCGATGGTATAAAAATTAAACGTGGAATCCGATAGCAATGTATATGTATATATATATATATATATATATATATATATATATATATATATATATATATATTCGGATAAGTTTCCGCGGTCAGATAAATGAAAATTACTGAGTTCTCGGGAAGAACCGCGTTGAGAATTTAAAACTCGACATTTCGGCACCCATTTTGGAGCCATTATCAAGAGTGATACGGTTCGGTTCGAGTTCGGGGTCTCAATCTGCCTACTCCCCTCACTCGAGACGTACCAGTATCGTGTTCTATATTGCAAGAACTGTCTTTCATCGATGGGAATGTTGGTGAATAAAGAAACAATGTCAAAACTGACTAGTATGTCTGAGGGTGAAATAGAAAAGTTTTTCAGAAGATCAATGAAATGAAAAGAGTTTTTGACAAAGGACAAGGCGTTTTCGGCTAGTGGTTGTAAGGATGAAGCGAGATGTTTTGCCAATTTCTGAGTGGGACAGTTGTATGCACTGACGATGGGTCTTAGGGGAACATTGGGCTTATGAATTTTTGGAAGGCCGTATATCTTTGGAATTCGGGATGATTTTTCTCTTTCCCATCGATGAAACCATTTCCATCTTGGACTCTAAACATCAAATTCCCCAAGACACATTATCTCTTATAAAACACTGCATGTCTAATACATATTTCACGTTCCAAAATCATTTCTATCGTCAAATCAAAGGTGCCCCAATGGGATCGCCCCTCTCTCCCGTAATAGCAGATATATACATGGAACATTTCGAAACAGTAGCCTTGTCCTCGTCAAATCTCAAACCCACCTGCTGGTTACGGTACGTTGATGACACCTTTGTTATTTGGCCCCATGGTAAAGACACATTAGATCTCTTCCTCTCCCACCTGAATGGAATACATCCCAGCATTCAATTCACGATGGAAGTTGAGTCTGAAGCGTCTTTGCCATTCCTTGATGTTCTTATTCAGAAAAATCCACCTCACAGTTTTTCCTATTCCGTGTACCGGAAACCCACTCATACAAACCGCTATCTCAATGCCCAGTCACATCATCACCCCGCCCAACTTAATTCAGTCATCAACACTCTTATTTCCCGTTCCATAAGACTTAGCGACAACAATCACAGGTCATCCGAAATCAATTCAATAAGACAAACACTCCTACAAAACAGCTACCACAAAACCCAAATCAAGAGAAGCATTCAAAAACTTCTAAACCCCATTCCATCCAAAAAAAAACCTTGCCGCCGGATCAACCCAAAATCTTTCTACCTTTTATTAAAGGTGTCACTGACAAGATCAGTAGAACTCTTATCCCTCTTAATATCAAAACCATCTTCACCACTCACTCCAAATTGTCCAATCTCGTCAGATCCGTAAAAGACCAAATCCCCAATGAAGACCATGGTGTCTACGAGATACCTTGTTCCAGTTGCCCACGTACATACGTAGGACAGACAAACCGACGAATCCATAACCGTATTTACGAACATTCTCTATCAGTCAAACATTCCGATACCACTTCAGCCCTAGCCCAACATCATATTCAGACAGGCCACAAAATAGATTTCGAAAAAGCAAAAACCATCGCTCTAATCCGCTCATTAAAAGCGAGAATCATTCGTGAAGCTATCGAAATCGAAAAACGGCCTAACAGCTTGAACACGCGCGATGACGCGAAACGATTGCCGGTAACATGGCGACCCCTGCTTCAGCGACCTCCCGCCCACACCGCTCAGGCCACGTCAGTTCAGACCACGTCAGCGCATACCGTTCCCGCGCATACAGCGAGTATAAAAGCAGCCACACAGGGTAAGACCGATTGTCACTCGACACTGAGGAGTAGGCAGATTGAGACCTCAGTGCCGAGAGACAGTTCTTGCAATATAGAACACGATACTGGTACGTCTCGAGTGAGGGGAGTAGGCAGATTGAGACCCCGAACTCGAACCGAACCGTATCACTCTTGATAATGGCTCCAAAATGGGTGCCGAAACGTCGAGTTTTAAATTCTCAACGCGGTTCTTCCCGAGAACTCAGTAATTTTCATTAAATTTGTACGCAAACGATTAACGGAAACTAAGGAAATTGCTCGTAGATAGCATCCCAGAAAATTTTGTAACAGTCACAAGAAGTAAAGAAAAATTCAATACATCCATATATAAGAGGAACCGTATTACAAAAAGAGAGAATAATAAAACGTTTGCCAAAATTTTCAAAAAATAACGTCCAAAAATGTCAAGATTTTGGTAGCAATAAAATAATTTTTAAGTCAAACTCGGTTTCTACGAATTGGTACCTATATATTTATAATTCGAAAATTAGTTTTTGTAAATGTTATCACCGGAATCTCTTCATTTTCTTATGAAGGGCATTATAAAAAGTACGATGTTATCACAAGTTTATTATAGTAATTGTAATCGAAAATAAAATTCAGCAAAATTTAAGCACTTTTCCTTTTTTTAAACTTCAACCTATTAGCCTGTACAAAGCATCGATTTTTACAGCATAGGTATCGCATTTTCATTACGTGTTGTTGTATACAGCAATGCCAAACTTTTCCGCAGATGTAATCAAATATTGTACTATCCACAAAAGCGTAAAAAATTCAACAACAATCGTAACAATAACGAATCTACATAGCGAAATACCGATTGAAGCTTACTGTTGCGTTGCACTGATTTATAAATTTTATTATTTTCAGAGAATAGTTCAGACTATAAATAGATGTCTGTATTGTTGCAGAAATAATGAATTTTCCTTATTAAAAAAATAAAAACTGAGGGTTAACAAGTTGTAGTAGCCGTATGCTATATGTTTTTATCTGTTTTGTCTAAAATACTATTTTTTATTATATATCGAATATAATTTCATGTTTTTTAAGGCATTTCAATAATCGGTTTATCGTTTATTGATATTTTATTGATAATTGAAGTTCTTTAAGCTTTGTGATACATTACAAAAGTTTTCCTTTTTTATCGAAGTTTTGAGGGCACTAAGTACTTTTTTTACTATATGGTATTGTATTTTTACCACTTTTAATAATAATGGTGATCGTTACCTGATTTTCAACTTCCAGGATGTTGTTTGGCTGATAATGATTTTCAGAGTGCAATATAATATCGATTTTCTGTAAATCTAGGAATCATCCAATACCTTCCTTCATTTAAAGTTTGACATTCGGGTAGCAATTCTAATACCCCTTTTTTTCCCTTTGACTCATCCGTGTAAGTATACACTAATTTCCCAATATTCGCGCTACATAATTTTACAATTATGTGACATCGTATACATCCAGAGAGTTCTGTAATAAGTGTTGCCTAGTTTACAGTGACTGCTAGTATACTACATGGTTATTGCATAGCCATTTCCCTTTTTACTATTACCTTAGAGTAGAGAATTTTATTCGTCAAAGTACCCTTGACGAGTAAAATTTCCTACTCTAAGACTATTATCATCACGCCATGACGCCATGTATGTTTCTTGTTGTGTCATCTCTGAATAATAGATATGGTGTTCATCTAATTGTTATTCCGGAATTTGGCCATCGAACTTCATTGCATCCTGCAATATCTATATTCACACAGTTATTTAATATATTTATTAATGATATCATGACTTCAATTTCTTCGCAGATGATTTTAAGATCTATTCTACAATCTCTTCATTTGCTGATGCTTTGTACCTATAAAATGAGCTGATTGCACTTAGTGATTGGTGTATAGTTTGTTTCACGAAAAATGGTTGAGTGCTTAATGGTTACCTGAGTTGATCCTATTGTGTATACAAGAGTCTCTCAATAAACTACCGAAGTACACAGGGTCGCACTTCAGAAAGTTGGTTATTTAATATATTTCATTGGTAGCTGTGTAATACACGATTATAAAAATTTATTAAAGTATTTCATATGGTATTTTCAGGTTGTTCAAGTGAATATACTTGATAATTGAATAATTTTTAACATGAAGAAAGTAGTTTTTTTGTTCTACGTGAATAATTGTAGTATATGGATCTAAATTCAGAAAGGTACTTTCCTTCACACTTTTTACAGGCTTAGAACTGTCAGCAAAAAACTGGCGTGTTTAAAAGTTTTTGCTCTTCCTAATCGGATATCGTTAAAAATGTATAGTAATAATAGTTCTATTTACAGTTTATACATACAAACGAATACATAATGTACAAAAAATAGATGAATTGAAAAAAAAAATATAGAAAAATATATACAAGTTAATATTTACAAAAAAAAATACCCAAAATAACCAAAATATATTTATGAATTCCTAAATACCTAATTCTGTTTCGCTGTCGCTATCCTCTTCAAGATTAATAACAATTGGTTTAATTATGTGATTCAAAGTAACATATGAATTTTCTACGTTCATTACATGGCGTACTGAATTCTTCCAACTTTCTGGGGAGATATCATCAACACATTTCCTTATTAATTCGACTACACTACCACTTAAAGTCGGAGAAACATTTTGTGACCTAACATTTGATTTTAGTTGGTGCCACATATGCCCTATGGGATTAAATAAACAATAGTAGGGCGGAAGCCGTAACACTGTATGTTCAATGTCCTCGGCCAATGCGTCACAAACATATTCTTTTTTAATAGAAAATGATTTTAACACTTCTAACAGTTCATTTTTTAAATAACTTTCTTCAAAATATGTATCGTTTTCTAACAGGTAGTTTTGAATTTCAATTTTCGTGTTATATGCACTTGGAGACTTATGTAATTGACGACTGTGGTAACTTGCATTGTCCATTACTATCACACTATTTTGAGGAAGGTTAGGTATAAGACAATTCTTAAACCATTGCTCAAAAAGCTCTGCCGTTGTATGGTAGTCCATGCAAGAGTCTTTAATGTTCTTTGCAGAAAGCCATAAGGCATTTGAGACCGCTACAGTTTATTTGTGTATCATCATTAGTAAGCCGTTGTTTTAAAGCATCTAATGTAGGTATCCGTTGCTCTTCGTACATTGTGTAAATTTTTCGTCTTATTAAGTCCTTATCACTTTCGTCAATACATTTGGTAGAACCGGCATCCTTACGCTTCCTTCTTGACTTAATGGGATTTGATGTAATTATTTTCACTATGGTTAGAGGTATTTTCGTTAAATCAGATATTTCACTGGCAGCAGTATTAGCAGTAAGTCCTCTTGTAAGTAAAGAACTATATATTGTTTTTACGATTTCTCTAGCATCAGCAGATAAATGCTTTTTCTTTGCTGGAACACTGGAAGAAGCACTATCAATGTTTTTCCACGGACGCCACATAATGCTGTTTTATAGGTATAAATAGGTATAACACTGGTAACACTTGTAACACTTTCAACTAAATGAAACAAAATGTATATTTAAAAATTTCTCATCGGTTTTATATACTTTTACAAACTATACAGAATAGAGGGAACCTGTATAATTATTCCAGGAAATACTTAACGATCAACAAATTTATTGTGGTCATTAAAAGATCAACCATTGATAGTGAAACTGACTGTTAAAATGTTTAAAACTTTATGAAATAAAATGTATTCTAATCGTTTTTATAATTTTATACGATTTTTTAATCGTTTTTATATTACCAGCAATTTATTATACAAACAAGATAACGACACTCCACAGTAGCTTCAATTTTAACTGAATACTTACCTGCTCAACTAATGTTGACTAAGCTGGGATACTTGCGGTCGGGTTTTATTGCAATCATTAAGCACTCAACCATTTTTCGTGAAATAAACTATACCCTGAATTTCTTTAAGTTAAATGTAAAAATCCCATGTAGTTCGACTTTATCGCTCCATTAATTGAATGCATTATCGCTGATTATCAACTTGGTGGGCAAATTTAAAATTTTTAAATATAGTAAAAGATTTGGGAAATACACTTAATACTTCAAGCTTTTGGCTATCACATTACCTACTCAAATTACTAATTAAGTATTAAAATTATTAATTATAAACTAAACTTATATCTAAAACAAATAGCACGTTTTGGAAGTGTTTTTAAGTAAATATATTTTAATTAATGATAGCAGAGAAATGTCATTTATACCAATTAAATAGCATTTTTCAGGCCGTAATTTTCAAAATGAACTATATTAAATTTCATTTCTAGAGTTTTGTCATTTTATATAGTGAAAATAAAAGATCGTTACATAACATTGTTTGGCTTTGATAAAATTCTAAACAATTTGCTATAACGTTTACCCTTTAAAAATTAAGTTGTTATCTTCATGTTATCATGTGTTGCTGCGCTTCCATCTGCTTTTCAACTTTTAATAGAAAATTGAAGCAAAAAGTGATTTCAAAGTAAATTTTAAACTTTCATAAAGATAGAACGTATTGTATAAACGATATGAAAGGAGAAGCCATTTTCAGAACATATTTTCAACAAAGCGTCTACTTTGTAAAATTATCCAATTGCCATTCTAATAAAATAAAATATAAACATCATTCGAAACATGTTTCAGATTTGTCTTTGTATCGGGCTGTAAATTTCCAGTGATATTTTACTCCATTTATAATTTTTAGAGACATTCTATCTAGTTGATAATTATATAAACCCCTATATATATATATATATATATATATATATATATATATATATATATATATATATAATATATATTATTCACAAAAATAATTACAAATAGATTGACAACAAAGTTCGATGTATATCAACCAGTAGAGCAAGCCGGATTTAGAAAAGGGTTCAGTACATGTGACCATCTTCACACACTAAAGGTCCTAATAGAAAAAGTTAACGAATACAATTTACCAATCTGTTTAGCATTTATAGACTACGAGAAAGCTTTTGACAGCATAGAATTATGGGCTATTGAGGAAGCACTGGTCAACAGCAGAATAGATTCTAGATATAGGATATTAATACATAATATATACCAACACGCTGAAATGGTAGTCACGATGGATAACGGAATGAAAACGAGGCCAATAAAAATCAACCGAGGAGTAAGACAGGGAGACACCATATCTCCAAAACTATTTACTGCCGCACTTGAAGACATCTTTAAATCACTAAATTGGGAAACGAAGGGACTGTCGATAAACGGAAAGTATTTAAACCATCTAAGATATGCAGATGACGTAGTACTAATAGCCGACAGCTGGAAAGAACTGAAGACAATGATCGATGAGCTTCATACGGAATCCATAAAAAAAGGACTGAAAATGAATCTGAGTAAAACTAAGCTAATGTCGAATAAAGATGATCAACCGACGATAACCATCCAAGGAACAAAAAGGGAACATGTAGAAGAATACATATATCTGGGTCAGAATATCAAGGTAAACAAAGAAAACCAAACTACCGAAATAAGCAGACAAGTAAGAATGGGATGGGCCGCATTTGGAAAACTCTCATACATACTGAAAGACAAAAAGATACCCCAAAACCTTCGAACCAAAGTGTTCGATTCTTGTATCCTTCCCGTTCTCACTTACGGAGCTCAAACCTGGACATTCACAAAAAAGAACATGGACAAGATTCGAAAAACTCAGCGAGCCATGGAACGACAGATGCTTGGTATCTCACTAATAGATCGGCAAACGAACGAAGCAATCCGGAACAAAACAAAAATAAAGGACGCCGCGAAACAAGCAGCTAAATTAAAATGGAAATGGGCTGGACACAACGAACGTCTCGAAGATGGTAGATGGAACAAAGAAGTCGGAAACTGGCGACCGTACGATGCGAAGAGACCAAGAGGAAGACCTCAAATGCGCTGGAGCGACGATATCAAAAGAGTCGCAGGGCCAATGTGGAAACGCCTGGCACATAACAGGGATGAATGGCTAGAAATGGGAGAGGCCTTTATTCGACAATTCGGATAGAAAAAGGGCTTAAAAAAAAAAAATATATATAAATTAAGAAACACTCGAAGAGTGGTGGGTTTTTCCGTCAAAGTGGAGAAAAAAAAAAGACAAAGAAGGTGGCTACTTCATCTATTTATTGAAGACGTTTCTCTTTCTAATCAGAAAGCATCATCAGTTCATCTAAAAAGAACAATATGAAAAACCAAACATCCATAGAAAAGTTATTATAAGTGTATTACCTCAAAAAGATATGTAGCAGTCAATGATATTAAATATGTAAAGAAGGTTACGACAATGGACATTATAAGATTACGTTGTATAAACAATTAATTGGAACTAAATACAGTTTACAAATTAACTCAAACTTAGCACAGCAAAAGACCATGTGGTAATTGTACATGTATATAAAAAATATGTAAAAAACTTAAGTAAAAAACATTAATTTGCAGAGAACTAAAAAGATCATAAGATGCACGTTCAACAGTATATTAGTTAAATTTAATTTTAACTTTAGGTAACATTATTAAATTGATTAAGATTAAATTATAGTGATATTTAACTATATAATGAGGTTACCACTCTTAAGCTTCTTAGTTGCTGCCGGTTAAATGAGACTCGAAAACTCAAAGAAGACATCAAGGACTTAAAATGGAACATAATTGGTCTAGCAGAGATAAAAAGAAAAGAGGAAGAGTGAGAGAACACTAGAGTCCGGTAACGTCCTATATTACAAAAGGCGAGAAGAACAAAGCCTAGATGGCGTAGGATTTCTTATTTCCAAGAAATATGCACATAAAGTAGAGCAATTCGTAGGAATATCTGAAAGAATTGCAATGATTAGGCTAAATGTAAACGAGAACATCTTCCTGAAAATTATTCAAATATACGCTCCAATCGCAGCACATTCCGACAAAGTGATAGACGAATTTTATGAGAAAATTGCAGAAACTAGCACGAATAATCACAGCGCGTATACGATGATCAGGAGACATAGGAGACCAAGAACCTTGGTTAACTTCCTACAAGCCCACAAATAATATGCAATGAACATTCTATAAGAAAAATGGAAAAGAAAAAAGAAAAATTTTCTCAAAGAAAGCGGACGAGGCTATTCCCAGAAGGAAAAACTATGAAAGAAATAGATTTCATACTATGAACCGGAACAGATATCATACAGGACGTAACAGTAATAAATACGGCGTCAGTAAGTAGCAATCACCGAATGGTTCGAGCCAAATTAGAGATAAAACATAATAAAAATAGAAATAAATTTAGAAAAACTTTTAACATAGACACAGATAAACTAAAATCTAAATAAGAGATATCTAAGATATGTTGAAGAGTTACCAGGCTGGAATGCAGGGACTTCTGACAGTACTGCCACAATTGGTCGCATACCTCGTGGAGATCCTTTCCGAAGTTAATTTGCTTGTTTTCTATCTTGGATGCACCGTACTGATGACGACCAAATAGTCAAAAATACGTATTTACAGTTGCCTGCCACCTTTATCATTGTTATTTGAAATTGAAAAGTGTTTATTTTATAAAATAAGATGCGTTTAGTATTTTAAAAACAAAACTTTTCTTTCGTTTTCCTATCAATATAATCTTAACATTATCAAATAATCGATCATGTTTTAATGCACCTTTATTTCGTGCTCTTTTTTTAACAAATTTCCAAAATCGTATTGCCCGTGCTTATTTTCATTGTGTAGGTAAAATTTGGGATTGAAATCGGAATATCGTAAATAGATTATCATTTTTATATTTAATTAAAATCAGTTGGAGGGCTATAGAAGGCATTCTGAATAATCCTGAATTCACGAAACGAGTTTTGAAAAGTTTTTAATTATAAATATTTCCGAGATCTTTGAATTAAACTTTAGTTCATAATTTCTAAGGCATTAGAGTTTTGAATAGAGTAATATAGGCATTGTAATGGTAAAAATCAAAGTTTATTTTCAATAGTTTCTCCGATTACTTTTTTAAATATTTAAACCCATTTTATGATTTATTTGGAATCGAAGGAAAACTCTGTATCAACGTCTCACTGAAATTGCGTGATCATAAAAGCGTGACTAGATTTATCTGCTAAGTTGACCTATATTTAGCGAACATTTGAAACTAATAAATTATCTGTTTATTAATGAAACCATAAACTAATAACAAATGTAGAGAAAAACTAAAATTTTATCAGCTTTTCGATTGTAACCGGAATTAGTATAAAATTTTGATTAAGCAAAATGTTATGTTCCCTACGGGAAAAATATAATGAATTATATCGAAATCTAATCAAAATTTCCTTCTCCACCATATTATTAAAACTATTAAATTAAAAGTCGGTATTTTTTAATTTGATTTTTAGGTAGCCAGTGTATGTATTTCTATCTAAACCTGTGGCGCACCCAGGGGGTTTTGGGGATTAAACCCCCCCAGGGCACTATTCCGACACTGTTACTCACAAATTTTAATGACTCAAAATAATGGAGGAAGCATAAAAAAAAATTCGGTGTCCTACCAAAACCATCCCCCCACCCCCGCCACAGGAAAATTAACAAAAAAAATAGACTAAACTAACATAATAAATATAGGTCAAACACCCTACAGGTATATGTTCTCAAAAAACTTTATAGTGTGTAAATTGTTTTATTAAAATCAGCTGAGTACTTTCGGCATGTAACATGCCATCTTCAGAGCTTCATCTTATAACTTAGAAATAACTCATGAAAGATTGTCGACACAAAATACATTAAAAAACATTAGAAGGCAAACACCCCTGTTGTAAGGGTGGAAGCCCTTCCAAAGTTGTAAAAATGACATTTAAAACGTACTTCGTATACTAATGGCTGACTGATGAAAATGAGGGAAATCAACTGAACTTACTCCACATATAAGACGAGTGAAAACTAATGACACCTAAAACTAATAAAAACCGAACTAACTAACTAATGAAATAACTTCTTAGTCTGTGCAAAAGGTAAGACAGCTAAATCCGTCATATCCTAATAGCAAAAATACCGCAAGCAAATAAAAACTGAAATAACTTCGTACTTCTCAGCGAAAAGAAAGAACGACATTACCGCTGTATTTAGGAGTAAGAGGACTTATGGAGATATATGTGAGCAATTACAAAAACAGATTGCTAACTTATGAACTTATGTTCAGATGCAGGCTGAAACATCTACATTACATCTCGCGATTTGCGCAGTAGATGACACAACACCGCTTAAATTAAGGGAACCAGAGTTGCGCATAAACCATCTTCTTAAGTAGAAAAAAATGCGCACTTGGATGGGTAAACCTCTACATGGGCGACATCCTAATGAAGTTAGCCAGGACTATGTGGAGTATATCTCGTCGAACTATTGGTTGACATTAGGAAAGATGTTTCTTGAAATAGCTGGTTCCTCAGGAAACCATGATGTGACTTTTCCAAACCAACCATCTCCCATATTCTTAATACGTTCCTGAGAGTATGCTTAATAATGACAATTACAAGCTATAATGTGATCACACTGTACTCACAGACCAAACCGTGGCACATAATATACCAGATCTCATATTAGTTACTAAATTAACAAAACAAACAACACTAGTAATTGATGTTTCGATACCGAACAATATTAATCTGCGTGTTAAATATAACGAAAATATCGCGAAATAAAGAGATCTGGAAATTCAAATGCTAAGACAACGGAGTATGGAAGATACCTAGACAATACCTGTTAGTCACTTTACTACTGGAGTCATTCCGAAGAATCTCCTAGAAAACATAAAAAAGCTGGGTTTAAATGAACATCTCTATAAGACCATGCAGAAAGCTGTACTACTATCGACGTCCAGATGTGTACAAAAATTATTGGGAGATACTCCGGTACACCAAGTCATCTAGAGCTCGATAAAACAGAAGGAGCCTCACCAGAGCTCAATCTTTTTGATAACACAGGTATCTGGGATGAGTGAATTTTTCACGTTGAAAAGAGTGAGAGCCTTATGGCTAATATGAAATAATAATAAAATATATGGCGTAGGAGAACAAATTCGCCAAACCTCCCGTATTGGAATCAGTATTAATGGAGTATTATGAAGTTATTTCAGCATCCCTGCTTCTTCAGACATTGCAATAATGGCGTGCCCTCCAAGTAAATACTTGGCCGGACCCTGAGCTTCCTGGCCTTTCGGCATACGCTCTTAGTGAAACCTCTGCCCCTACGAGTCCGACACCAAAGTGAAGGTGCCACGCGGCGCGTACCAAAAACGTCCCGTGGATCCCCCCGTAGGGGTACCCCGTGGGGTTACCACGACACGTCTACTATACGCGACCCGTGGGGGCTCCACCTTCCCCGTAGTACCTGTGTTGTGAGTACCTTGCCTACCCGTTACTCCCACACTACGGGCGGGCAGGTTCGGCAGGCGGAGGAATTTCCACCTCACACGTAGACAGGTCGCCGCCGAGGATCTCTCCTCTACCACTCTTGGATCTCCCGGTGGGTACGTGCCGGGACACCTACACCACTCCTGACCGAGGTCAGGAGAGGTATTTACGGGCCCAGCTCGTTCAACCTCACCAGGCTCTTTTGGAATGGGAATAGAGTGGTCCCACGAGAGTCTCGTCTCGGATACTAGGAATGTAGACCGGTGACCGTGTCGCCGAAGCGACCGTGTGCGTTTCTACCAACCCGACACCTCAAACGACGGCTCTCCACCTCCCTATTCCTACCCATTAGTCGCCTCTTACGACAGGCAGGGCTTTCTGACCCCGGCCGTATTCTTATCTCCGCGAGCCGGACGGAGGCTTCTTCAGACACTCGGGCTGATACAAATTTAAACTCAGAAAATCCAGCGAATGTCTCCTGAATGTATCTCACTTCAGTTGTTAGCGCACATAGGTGCCATCGACTTTGATGGCCATAAACAAAAACGATATAGTTTTCTGTCCTCTGGACTATAGGAAATGTGAAGAAGATTAAATATTTTAACTGAAGCTGCTTTCGTTTTGATGAATCAAAATTTCAATTTTCAAGACATTCTCGAACGTATTACCAGGCAAACATAGAGATTTGTAGGATATGCTGCAAGAATGACAAACAGTAGATGGACAAAAAATTTATTGTGTTGAGACATGCGAAGCTATTACAGGCGCAGAACATAAATCGATGGAAATATCTAGAGGAGGCCTATGTTCACCATAGACAAATCAGGGCTCACTGATGGGATATATACAGGGTGGTCCTTAAGTAATTGTACAAAAAGAAACAGTAGATTCTACACTTTAAATTATTACGATTTAAGTAAAATTGCTTTAATAAAATGTTGATATTAAGAAAGATATAGGGTGTTAAAGTGCAAACTTAAAATTTTATTTTTCGCTATAACTTTCATGTTTGTAAACATTTATGTATAAAAATTTACAACTGGGTACTTTTAAATATGAGAAATTATTTGATGCACACTTTGCACTTTGCACTTTTTTGCTTTATGATGCATTATTTTAACAAAAAAAAGGTATACCTGTTAATAACTTCAAAACTCAACAGTTTTCAAGATAATCGCATTTTACAAATCAGCTGCATAATTCTGATTCAAGGCAATTACTAAAGGCAACGACGAAAAAATTGACAAAAACATTAATACTTCTAAATTTTGGTACAAAATACCTTTAACTAAAGTTAATAGTTAACGAAATATTAAATAAAACAAATATATTAGCAGGATAATTAATAATAGGATTTGACAAAATAACAGAATAATAGGATTTTACATCAAACATTTTACGAATATTAATTTTAGAAATAGTTAAACTAAATAACATAACTTTTTGTCAAAGTAAGTGTTCGATATGTCCACCATTTTCTTTAATTCATTTGTCAATATATTCCATAAAAGATCGTCTAATATTAAATGGCATCATTGGTTCTAAAGAAACTGCTGCAATATTTATTTCTTCCCATAGTTGGTTGCGAATGTTTATGGGATTCTTATAGTTAGGTTGTTTTAATGCGCCCCCAACACCAAAATCAAGCGGATTAAATTCTGGGCTACGTGGTGGCTATACTGTATAATGGATGAATATATTCCTATGATATATTATGGAACTATATCTTATTTGTCGCAGAGGTTAAATAATGTATTAAACTGTGATGTATCTCGTTCATTGGTTACTTATATACACCCGGAATAACCTATCGATGACATTACTTATTTATATGATTACGTTACAACTTACGAGTAACTATAATTACATCTCGAACAAATGGACTATGTATTATGATTTACTAACGAACTAATATTATGCTGAACTAAATTGCCTGTGTGTTTACTATATTTATAACAATATCGGTTATTAGGCCAACGATGATGTTTTTGTAAAAATGCTGAGTCTTTAAGGTTAGATTTGTAGCAAAAGTATTATGAAACAAGACACATATATGTTATTTAATACCTGTGCTCCAGTTTCTATTTGTCCTAATAAAAATAGGTAAACAATTTACGTAATGAATAATAATAAGTATTCTTTTCGGATTTTTTAAGAATTAAATAATTTTATCAATATCTCACCACATTGCCAAGGAATATGACTACCACGACCAATCCAACGTTCAGAAAAGTTGTATTTAAGTATGTTCTAACTGCCTTCTCTCTAGAATGTGGTGGTGTACCATCTTGCATAAACCACATATTTTGGGTTTTCAGCATTTTACAATAGAGAAAAAGTAATACAACGCCATTATAGAAACTTAAGAAGCGATAGAAAAGGGAAATTGTAAACATGATGACGGCCAACATCTTAATACGGACACGGCACCTAAAGAAGAAGATGAAGAATTTTTTTTGTCCAATAAGACATTTAGCACCCATAACAAAGCATTTTGTGATGTTACATTATCATCTTTAAGTTGTTTCAATATGAATAAACTATGAACTATGCTTATCTACAGGTATTTAGTGCTTTACCGCACAAATGCGATTATCTCGAAAACGGTTGAATTTTCAGGTTACTAACAAGTACACCTTTTCTTTGTAGAAATAATGTTTCTTTAATATTTTTAACACAAATAAAGCTAACTTAAAGACAAAAAAAGTTAAGCGCAAATTTGTGCCACACATGTGGCATATGTGGCGCCCTCTATTAGTTACAATAAAGTTTGTATAAAATTATAATTTATCCTACTCAAAAGCATCTAACTGTAAATTTTTGTCCAAAAATATTTACAAACATCAAAGTTATAGCGAAAAATAAAATTTTTAATTTCCACTTTACACCGTGTATCTTTCTTAATATCAACATTTTATTAAAGCAACAACAAGTACAGAATGGACTCTGTAAATACTTTTGAGTTTTTGAAGATAATATTTATATTAAAGATATAGAAATAGTTGTTTTATTTAAAAATTACTTAAATTTACATTACCAATGGTAAAAATGACCTAGTTAAAGTTTGAAATCACCAGAAAACAAAGTTTAAAAACTTGCCTGCAGTGGTGGTGTTTAATCTAAAACTCCCCTGTTTCAATTTAAATAATTAACAGTTTACCCAAAATTTACATCTCATGAAATGAAGGAAACATTGGTAATGTGTGCGACGGCAAGGGACTAATTTAACTTATTGTATCCAGGATAATTGTACCTAATTCATGCTTACCTACCAGTTTGTTATATAACCGTACTGATAAAGTTGATTCAATATTTGCCTTTCCGGATCTTCCAAGCAGCTTTACAGAACAAAATATAATCAATATATATATATATATATATATATATATATATATATATATATAATATATTCAATGGTTGAATTGAATAATATATATTCAATATATTCAATGGTTGGTCTTCAACTACTTCATTGATTTAGTTGAATCCGTTTCGCATTTATTTTTAAAAGCATCATCAGTTCACTACAAATAGAAAAGATCTTAGAATATAAGTAAACAACGAACAGGGTTCATACTTACAAAAACAATTTGTAGGTTTGTTAGATGTTATAACGCACTCCAAAACTCTTGAAGCAATTTTACGTGCTAAAGAGCACGGTGTAATAATGCTACAATTGCCTGGATATACGACCCACCGCGTGCAGCCTTTGGATAGATCATTATTTAAGCCTTTCAAAGGCTACTACACTCAATCAGTTGAAAAGTGGCTTTGCTCTAACCCCGGATTATGTGTTACACGCCTTCACATAGCTGGCTTGATTTCTGAAGCTTATGGGAGAACAACAAGCATTGAAATTGCAGTCAATGGTTTCCAAACCAGTGGAGTATGGCCTGTTGATCGCATGGTCTTCAAAGATCATGACTTTTGTGCGGCTGAAAATTTAAATGAGTCTAATAAGACACAGAAGAAACCACTTAGGTCTACAGCAGCAGCTAATGTAGAATACGAAATAATCTGGCCTAAACTACCCAGTCCTAAAGAGAGATTAGCTACGGCTACTACACCCACTAGGCCTACTAAAGTAACTCGTGAAACAAGTCCAAAACTTAACATTTCAATTGATTCAATTTCCCCGATACCGAAGCCTCATCCAAAAGCCAAGAAGGGAATAGCACAAAAGGCAGTGGTTTTGACGGGAAGTTCCTATAAAAATGAATTAGAATTAGTTAAACAACTACAGTTAGCGCAGGAACAGATAAAACAAATAAAAACGAAATTGGGGAAGGCTCAACCGAAATCTTCCAAGAAACTTGTAAGTGTTCCAAAAATAAAACTAGAAGGTAAAACTGGTCTTAAAAGGGACAAAGAAGCCGTCAAGAAAAACTTAGCAAAAAAGAAATGTGAAAATCCTTTCTTCTAAATGCCGCGTCAAGCTCAACTCCACCTGACGTTGTTATAGAGATGTGTGTTGATGAGTGGTTCTGTTCAATTTGCGGGGAAAAAATAATTGAAGACATGATCAAATGCACCAAATGTCGTTCATGGAGCCACTAACTTTGTGCAGGGGTCCAACCTGGAACGCAAATTTTTCTTTCTTTGAATGTAAATAAGAATATGATGTGCGTTCAAACTGAATAATTTCTGATATTGGAAAATAAATTGTATTAAACAAAACATGATTAATGGTATTGGCACTAAAATTTATTTTACTATACACTGATCCTTCTATATAGTACTACGGGTACAATTAAGGAAACCCATCGTACAATTAATAAAGACAACTGGTTTTCTAAATTGTACCACTTGCAACGTACCAGAAAAACCTACTTTTTTAACAGTAAAATCAATGATATTAAGTTACAAAAATTATCATGTGTGTGTAAATGTTTATTATTTATCCTAATACATCGCTCAGTTGAATATGACGTATATTATTTAAAATAAAAATTCGAAAAATGTTAAGTGGTACAATATTGGCAACTCTCCCTTAAATCAATAAATTTGTGTCGGTGAAAATATTTATATTCGAGATCAGTAATAAAGGCGGTACTACTAGTATCATCCCACCAGGAGTACCGTACTATTATTTTAATTCGTTAATGTAAAGACGGCGGAATTGGTTTGTTACTAATTGATTTTTAAGTACTTCCTTTTTATTTGTACATGATTTGACACACGTTGTAAAAAAGGTACAACCTCATGATTCACTAAGAATTTATTGGTCGTGAGCATTTCGAAGGTTTGGCTTGTATCTTTTTTTGTTTTCTGTTACAGTTGAATTTATAAAGTACTAAATTCTTAAGGAGTAACACATTATTTTAAATTTTTGCTATTAATTACTTTTCATGTTTACTTTTTTTTATTTATTTATTTAATGTCGTCCAAACCACTGGGGTTGTAGACGGCAACTATGGAAAAATACATATTAAAACAAAGAGAGGTTACAATATTAATTACATACTAAAATGAAAGAAAATTGATACATTGTGATACAAACCAAATTTTAATTTAAATATCTTTTATGCCTATACCCGTTAACAACTTTATAATGTTGTTTAGATGATTATTGTCTCTAAAAAGATCGCCTATGTCGCTGGGATGGTTGAGTTTACTTCTCGCTTCTTGGAACATTTGACATTGGGTTAAAATATGTTTTACTGTCCTGTCGGTTTGACACTGGTTGCAGCATGGGGGGTTGTCTCTTGTAATTCGGTAAAGATGTGTATGGCGGGTGTGAGTCGGAGTCGAGTAAAGATGTTGTAAAGCATTGTCTTTAATTTGACTTAGTTTTTCGGAACACTGCGACCATTTGTTTTGACACTCTGTTTTTTAAGCACAATTTAAGATCACTTGACACTACTTTATTTAATTGAACTTGACCATCACTTGTTGCTGCTTCGTGAGCTATAGTTTATTTTTATGAACGAGAGAGTAATTAGCATAATTTTAACTGGTAGCTCCGACCACTCCATGGGCGTGCTCAAGATTAATTGAAAAATTACTTTGAATAATTGTAAAAAATAAATGAATTATTTCAGTGTTATAAAGTGTTATGTGTATGTAAACAAAAGTGACCTCTTTTATCACACACTATATTAGAACTGACTGGCCTACATTAAAAAGGGTTTTAAAAAATTCACATTTTTTTTAATTTTTAAAAATTACAAAAGAGAAAAAGAGTTTTTAAAACCGTCTAAGGTATGTTAAATCGATGAATAAAAATATTAATATAAAACTTACAGCTACTTGTTACAAATCCAAATCAGATTCAGAAGATGAACTTTCAGAACCAAGATTTATAATAACTGGCTCGATCATTTTATCAGTAATATTGTCCAGCTTCCACATTTTTTCCTCTTCTTTAATAGTGTGATTTACTGCCTTTTGCCAATGTGTACTATTATCAGTCTGCGTCCCTTTCCTGATGGTGGGTTTAAACCAGTAGATAAGTTATTTACAAAAGCGTGCCTTTGACTTGTAACAGTTTCATCCTGCCAAAATTTATTTGGTGTATGACCCTCGTTGATCCATATTTCATCAAGATAAAATATTTTTCTTTTTTGGTTTCTCATTTCCTTTATGGTTCTTAGAAAATGTCTTCTCCCTATGACAATATCGCTTCTTTCTAATAAAATAGACTTTCTGAGATTCTTTTTCTAGCGGAAGCCTATTTCTTTTAAAAGTTTCCATAACGTACTTCGACTCATTTCTGGGTAAACCTTATCATCTCGAACTGAGACAAGAACTTTATCCAATGTTGAAAATTCTTGTCTAAAGAAGAATTCATGCACTTTCCGTCGAAGTCCTTCTTTAAAATTATATTCTATTTGAAATTTTGGTTTCCCTGGAGCATTACGTGGCATTTGAAAACTACCACATTTCTCTTCTTTAATAACTCTGTAAATCGTAGATTTCCCAACACCAAGTGTACTGCTAACTAACTTAACGGTCTCATCAACACTTTCACATAAACGTTTGTCTGTAAATGATTTAAAACAATTAAATATTAATGTTTTTTCATTAACTGTTAGAGGACCAATTTTTCGGCGTTTACACGGCACTTCCAAATTTTCCATAACACTAGTATACACAATAAACTGCACCTTGCAACTGAAGTACCTACTTTTAGTGAACTGTTAAGAATTTTGAATACGCCACTTGGACCTTCCTATATACAAAATGGAAAAACCCACTATCACATTTTCTGTGGAATAAGTTTAGAATCTAGTCAATTACTGTCGTAGATTCCTGGAATTAAAGAATTAAATGTTTGATCGTTGAAACCCTTACTTCGTGGAATGCACTCATTTCAGATAAAATAAAACGTTTTATTTTATCTAAAGAATTAAACTTTATTTTGCAAATAGGCAAAGAATTAAACTTTATTTTGCAAATAGATAAAATAAAACGTTTTATTTTATCTAAAGAATTAAACTTTATTTTGCAAATAGGTAGGTACTTATTAAACTTTTATTGGTTATATATAACCAATAAAATAAACATCTTACATTTCTTGCAAATTCATTAGTACCTGTTAACCTCCATCACTCCGACACTGGCAACCTTATTTAGGGATTAGTAAGCCTCACAACTATTGTATTCTATTCTGCTCCAACCTTTATACCTGGTGGTCATACTCAATTTAAAATTGTTTTCCTATATACTTCTGTAAACTTATTGACAAATATCTGTTTTTCATTGAGTCACCCGTATCAACAGTTTAGGGATTTGCATACATAATTTATTGTTTTATTACTCTCTCATACATAAAAATACACTATAGACGGTCTACAATCTCGTTACCAGTAATATGAGATGGAACCCAGATTAATACCACGTGTTTGTTTTCGTTTGCAGCATTTTGAAGTTCTTTGTAAGTGTCTTTATGAATACCGTTGCTGGAGTATATGTTTTGGATGTGACAAAGGGCATTCATTGAGTCAGTGATAATTGTGTAATTTTTCTGGTCTGTTTTGTTAATGAATTTTCGAGCTTCAAGAATTGCGTATAGTTCAGCATTGGATATAGTCCAGTTGTTATGCAACTTAAATTTAGCATTATGAGTATTAGAGAAAATTGCTGCCCCCACTCCGTCCCTTGTTTTTGATGCATATGTGTAGATTTGTCGGTACTCGCTAAATCTATCCATAATATCTTTGAAATGATTTATTAATATGGTTGGTGGGGATTCATGTTGATTAAATTTTGATAGATCAGTGATCTCTGGTGGTTTATTTACAGTCCATGGAGGAGGAGTGTTTTCGGTAGGGTGGTATATTGTCGGGAATGTTATGCTATATTTATGAAGTAATCGGTTAATTCGTTCATAGAAAGACGGATTGAATTGAGGGTGAGATGAGAAGTAGTGGCTGAAACGATTGTTATGAACGTTATGGTAGACTGGATTATCTGGAGAGAATAGAACTTTACAAGCAAACGACAAGCAGTCCCGTATTTTGAATAACATCTAGTTTTTTAAGAACAGATTTTTTAGCTGAGTTATATACCACTGAGCCGTGGTCAATTTGTAATCGAACTAAGGATGAAAAGATTCGTAGAAGAGTTGCTGTACAGTGGTGGACAGTGTCTTCAAAATATTAATGTTTTGCTGTCAAGTACCTTTTAGATTTTTAATGTGACTTTTCCAAACCAATGTTTTGTCAAATGTAAGACCGAGGAATTTTATTTCTTTTACAAAGATACCATTCTCTTACCACTCAATGTTAAAATTGGATTATCCTCTTTTCGCTTTTTTGACAAGAGCAAGCAATTTTGTTTTTTCGTTAGAGAAGCTAAGTCCTGTTTTATCCGATCATTTCTGGAGAATATTTAATGTGCTTTGAAGGACATGTTTAGTTTTAATTTGTGAAGTATAGATCACCATATATCTTACTAATCATAACGTTGACGTGTGTTATGTCAAAAGAAAGTGAAATAAATTATTAAAATAATCATAAAAACCCCAAAATCATTCAACTTGTGAAATGACTGCAAGTGTAAAAAAATGAAGTAATTTTTAATCTAAAATCTTAACCCTCAATCGATTTGGCAGGTGTACAGCGAACCTTTAGCGAGAGATAACAGCAGAACGCAGATACGATAAATCCTGTTCGATGACGATAAATCTTGCAATCATCCTAAATTGCAGGTATGGGTCTGCTTCCACATAAAAGCGATTTCGAATCGGTATGTTTTCCACGCGCCAACTTGTACCGAACCGGAGGATCCTCCGCGTGCAAAAAATATTGGTAACCGCATCCAGAGATTATTGAGGATCAGAGTCTTTCCGAATTATTGAGATGGATGGAAAATTAAGAGAAGTTCTTCGCTCCCAACATCGGTCCGGACACCAGGATTAAATGACATTCGTTATAGAATATTGAACTCGAAAAAAAAATTATACACATAATTCACATATTTATAAAGTAAGTTCATAAAAAGTAAACTGCTGATTATATATATTTGAAAACAAAATACAGCCAGCAAATTTGATATAACTATGTCCAATAATAAATCAATAAAAAGTACAATAACTTTATGATGCATAGCATTCATATCTTTTACCCTGCTTTTGGCATATTATATTTTATACTGTATTTCACGAATTTGCGACTGTTTTGAGTTATAGCTAGACACTACACTCACATCTATCTTCGAATAAGAAGTTTTGCTTATTTTATGAAAAAATTATGGAACTATTTGATAAAGCATTTCCTTTGCAAACGGGGGATACTAGACGATTTTATAAACTGTCTAAAAATAAGGGCTGGTTGACTTCTAATTTAATAAATGAGGGAGATTTTATTAGAGACATTTTCAGATCTATAAAATATTCAGAAGTCATGAGCTCAGAATACGGTATAACATTCTAAAAAAAATCATGAATACAAAGTTAAGTTATATATATAAAAATAAAAATAAAAATAAAAATAAAAATAAAAATAAAAATAAAAATAAAATAAAAATAAAAATAAAATCGTTTATTGCTTTACAAAATATATTTACATGTCAAACTTAAAAAATTTTTGCCTTCTTTCTTCGGCGTACCGCGCTTGCACCGCCAGCGTTTGTTGAATCTTCCTCTCGGCTCCTGGATTTTCCTTGGTGGTGTCCTCGTCTGCTTCTGTAGGTACTTGTATCGGCAAACGTACCTACTTCCCTGCACGCCTGGTTTTCTAGACCCTGATCAGGTGGTCGATCAGTCTGTGGGTGGATCTAAATATCCTCTGGATCCTGTTCTTCTCGAGGATATCCCTGGTCTTTCGTAGTCTTCGTGTGGCCTGGTTGAAGAACCACCTGGTTCTGTTCTCGGCCACTTCCCTTAGTGGCGTGTATCCTAATCTGTTCCTAATCGTCGCGTTTGTAACTCTATCCTCCCATGATGCTCCATCGATGATTCGGTAGCATGATGTCTCAGTTGCTTCTAACTTTTTCCAGTGTGATTCCGCAATGGAGCTCCACACTGGTATTGCGTACAGAATCACCGACCTAACATATGCTTGGTAGAGCTGAATTTTCTTCGCCTTCGAAAGTGGACTGGATCTAAAAATGAAAGGAAGTATTAGTTTTTTAGCTGCATTAGCTTTTACCTTTGTTTTTTGTGTATGCACCCGGAAGTTGAGTCTTCTGTCGAGGTGGACTCCTAAGTATTTGACCGTCTCTGATTCCTGAATTCTGTTGCCTCCTGCTGTGATCTCGTTCCGTGGTGGTCGTTTGTCCTGGCTGAATATGATGAACTGCGTCTTTTCGGCGTTGATCTTGATTTTCCATTTTTCGGTGTAGTCCGTGATTTTTTCCAGGTGGTACTCCATGTCATCTATGATTCTTCCTTCGTCTTTTCCGGATGCATACACTGCTGTGTCGTCTGCATTCAGGGCTGTAGAAGTCCTTGGATCTATTGGAAGTTCTGAAACAAAAATGTTATATAATATGGGTGATAAGATGCTGCCCTGAGGCATTCCTTCCTGGATTTCTTGGATCGTCGACATCTTTTGATCAGCTGAAACTTGGAATGTTCTATTGGATAGATACATGTCGCAGATGTTGATGAGGTAGTGTGGAAGTCTAGCCTTGTTCATCTTGAAGATTAGTGCCTTCTTCCAAACCGTGTCGTATGATTAGTTAAGTTAGCCAAGCAAACTTATTTTAATAATAAAATGATAAATGCGCAGAATAGTACGGCTGAGGCTTGGCGCATCATAAATCGAAATACTGTCGGAGGTAAAAATCGAAACTCTTCTAAATACCCAAGTAAATTTAAAAATAATTTGGGAATTTCTGTGGACGACCCTCATGACATAGAAGAATCTTTCAGTCAACATTTTTCGAATTCCGTAAAAAATTTAGTTAGTCAAACTTCACCTGACTATAATCCTAAGAATCTTTCTTCGCCTATACATTCCCTTTTCCTTTATCCTTTTAGTGATGAAGAAATAAAATGTATACTTAAAGATATCTCAAAAAAATCCTCGGCAGGACTGGATGAGATTCCGTATTCTATGTTAACACATGTATCTCATAACATATATAAACAATTAACATTTCTAGTAAACCTTTCATTTCAGAAAGGTATTTTTCCTCAAATTCTAAATACTGCTTTAGTTGTGGCTATACATAAAAAAGGTGACAAATCAAAATTTGATAACTATCTAGACCTAGCACTTTTATCTGTGTTTTCAAAAATATATGACAAGGCATTTCATACACGTCTCCTCTCGTATATTAACAAGCACAACATTATAGAAAAGTCTCAATTTGGTTTCCGTGAAGGTATAAGTGTGCAAGATGCACTACCAGCGCTGTGCAATCATATTTTATCGAACTTTGATAAGAGTAATAAAGTTATCTGTTTGTTTTTTGACTTAGCACGAGCTTTTGAAACTGTAAATCATCCAATACTGCTGGAAAAACTTTATCGTAGTGGTGTTAGAGGAACTGCGTTAAAGTGGATCCACACCTTTTTATCGGAAAGGTTTCAAAAAATTAAGGTCAATGTGAATGGGAATATAATATTTTCTTCAGAAGAAAGTGTCCTCTCCGGAGTTCCACAGGGAAGTATCATTGGCCTTCTTTTATTTTTGATTTTCGTCAATGATTTAAATCAACTGGTAAACGATAGCTCAACATGTTTGGTTCGGAATCCATTAGATAATTTTTCTGATGCAACAAATGTTCGAGTAGAAAACGTGGAACATCAATCAGGCTGTTATGTCACTCAATTTGCTGACGATACCACAGTTGCGCTAAATTCCAATAATTTTTTTCATGTAGTACAAAAAGCAAACTGTCTTGTAAAAAGTATGACTCATTACTGTTTAAATAATGCCCTAATCTTAAATGGATCAAATACCAATATGGTAACCTTTTCACCTTCTACTATGCAGATGAGTCCATTAGTAAAACTTGACAATGGGTCAGTGGTAAATAGCCATTCCACTAAGTTGTTAGGTGTTTACCTGGATTCTAATTTGTCTTGGAGCTCTCACGTTGATTATGTAGTGGGAAGATTGTCTGTGCACTGTTATGTTCTATGGCAACTTAGGAATTTTGTCTCCCTAGATATCTTAAAACTTTACTATTTTGCTCATGTACAATCAATTTTGCAAGACTGCTTAGTTTGTTGGGGAAATTGCTCGCGAATTAATGAGGTGCTTGTTCTTAAAAAAAAAATTATTCGTACCATGACGTTTAGAAGGCGCTTGGATTCCTGTAAACCAGTTTTTAAACAATTAAATATTTTAACTGTAATTTCGCTGTATATTTTTAGTTGTATTGTTTATGTAAAGTCACATAGATGCAATTTTATTTGCAGAAATAATGTTTCCTTAATGAGTGGCTACAATTTTCGTCACAGAAATGATTTGGTGACCCCTGTTCGTCACTTGACCGTTGTGGCAAGGGTCCTTACCCAACATGCGTTAGTTTGTATAATAAATTACCTGATTATGTTAAAGATTCAAATATTTATGTATTTAAGAGAACAGTTAAGGACTTACTTCTGGTAAACAGTTTCTATTCGTTAGAGGAATACTTGCAGGCATCCTTTTAACAATTTGTATGTTTTTGTGTATAATTTATATGTTTTTATGTTAACTGCTTTTATGTACTTATAGTTTTTACTTATTTATAAGTTGTATATGACGCATTTCAATACTTGTATAAGTCAAATGAAATAAAGAATATTGATTGATTGTTTGATTGACTGATTGACTCCACAGCTAATGGTCTACTTTACTGTACAGCATAAGAAGTATACGCGAGTAAGTAACCGTTTTGGAGTGTCATTTTCCTCGTCACGACAGATTTGCTTGAGAATTTGGATTTACTTCACTCACTTTTGGTCTTCATCCCAGGGTTGCTTTAACTTGGGAGGTGAAAGCCACCCTGCCTCCGGGATGAAAAAATATAAATAAGTTGACCAATTCTTACCAACTTTTGTTTTATCAATTGATGTTTGTTTTAAGTCAATACTTTTTGAGTTATTTACGAGTGAAAATATTTATTTGTCAAAATAAAAAACCACGTTTTCAGACGGTTTGTCACAAATAACTCAAAAAATAAGTATTTTGTCGAAAAAAATAGTAGCTTATAAAAAAACAAAAAAAAATGGTGTATTTAGGAAGTCTGCAGACCCAGTAGAAGCAGAGTTGTAGCTAATAAAAAGTAGGGTCTTACTTGTCAAATTCCAAATCGAATATTTCAATGTGAAATAATTATAAAATGAAGCACTTATCGGGGAAAACTCATTAAAACTTTTTGAAAAAAAATCTTTATTTTTGTTTTTTTTTTAGTTTAGCATCAAAACTAGATAAGTTACGCTTAAAATAAAGTTGATCGATTTTTTTTTTGGTAAAACCGTCATGAAAATCACCCCCTAATTAGCACCCCAAATGAAATTAATCATTACCGCTTTACAGTTTACTTTATTGGTGTATTGTTTATATGATCTATAAGTGTGACCGATTTAATGTGCTTATTTTTAAAAAAATTTGGTTTTAAATTTAAAAAAAAATGAAATGACTTTTTTCAAAATAACTTAAAAAGTATTATTGATACGAAAAATCTTTAAACGCAAAAAATATGAGTTTTTCTTTTCTAAACGCTTTTTCGTTTTTTTGTGTTTTTATAAGATAAAAATTGGTTAAGATATGGCTGTTCAAAGTTTGCATTCACTCGTGATTAGTGACTCGTTTAAGCCCTTTTGACTACATCCCTTTCAAAAATAAGTGTTAAAAATTTATATAAATGATCTTATCCTTAAAAAAACCTACAAAATTGAATTTCATAGCTAACCGAGTTATGAGGAAAAAACCAATTTCATCCATCCATACAAACTAATAAGGGTAATTTATTTTGATATAAAATATATAAATTCATGTTCAATAAGTTCAAAATATTTTGATTAAATACAATATTGTATTTAGAGTTTCAATGAAAACCGAAATACTACAACTATTCGAATTTTTTCGCAAGGGGTGGTTTTTATAAGGGTAGAAATTATGTGGTAAAAAAATTAAAACCATAAAGAGATCTAAATTTAGTGTCACTGTATGATTAAATAATTCAAAATTGCTTGAATTTACAATTATATGATTTTTTTCTAATAGAGGTCGTTTTCTCCCCTAAAAAACTAGAAGCAACCAACGGCACAAAGCCAATTTTATTAGTAGTACCAGTATTAATAAGAAGTTATTTACAGTAAATCCTTTTGATATAGTGCATATTATTATGCACTCCAAATTTTACGCGAAAATTTTTGTCCAACAGCTTTACCTATTTTGCTCAACATTAAAGACAGTTCCAACAAGGTTATGAATATATTTAAATTTTTATTCGGAGAAACTGATACCTTACTTTAGCAATACTTCCAAACCGATTGAAAATAATGTTACCCTAAAAAATTGGTAACAGCAGAACTTGTGATTGGAAAGAGTTTGATTGTATGCGAAAATGGCGAGACGTGTTTTAGATATAAATCAAGTAACATTTAATTTTGACGCTTATTTTACTGCTAAGACGTCCAGTGGAGTCCCTTTGCGACCAGTTTAATCCGTACTTAAAAGTGTGTGATATATTAGGTATTAGCGAGACAAAACTTGAGTTTCTAAAAACAGAAAAAAGGGTAAATGGTGGGAGTATCTCTACTCTTTGTCTAGGGCATTTATCTTTTTCTGACGTAGTCATCGTCACGTGATTAGGCAGGTTTCTTCTCCTTGAACTCTCATAATAGCTGACTTTTAGTGGATTGTTAGCCCTACGACCAAGTCTTAAACACTTCTGTAAGGATTGCCATACCTAAGCTAAGCGGTCCAGATTTAAGGCGCTGTAAACTAGTCTGCACCCATCTCATCCTGGGTAGGGCTTCTAAATTTCATCAACTTATGTTGACTAGATCAACAGCAATGAGAAATGTTATGTTGATGGTAAATTTTAATTCTTTGTAAGAAATTTAGACCCTGCTTTATGATTATATTTTATACCTAAACAGATTATACAGCTACCCACATTATTGGTTTATTGAAACTACTACAATATTTGAGACAAGGAAATAGCAAGTAATTTTAAAATTATTCGTCACTATCAGCTGCGTCATAACAACTATGCTATTAATAAACTGCGCGGCATAAGTTAGATACAATAAGTACAATTAACGACTGGCGGCTCAATAGAAAAACTATCGGCTTTTGTACACAGATTGAAACTGAAAAAAAGTTCTACAAAAGCGTTGCACACTGAGAAAAGCAAAACATGAATTGGTAAAAGATGCTCTGTGAATGTGGTTCGTTCAAGAAGGAAGACGAGGAACCCCGTTAAGTGGACTAATCCTAAAGGAGAAGGCTATGATCTTGCACTGAAAACTTCCACCAGAACAGGCGTTCTCGGCTAGTAAGAGATGGCTCTCCCGATGGAAAAAGAGACGCGGGGTTCATTTTATTGGAATTTATGGCGAGAAACTGTCAGCAGACCCAACAGCGGCCAAAATTTTTTCTGCAAAATTTTAAAAAATCATTGGTGACCAAAACTTGAGTCCAGAGCAAATCTACAGCATCGACGAAACTGGGTTAAATTGTAGACTTCTGCCCAGAAACACCTTTGTCACCCCACAAGAAGCATCTGCGGCAGGATTGAAAGTCAGCAAAGAGAGGATAACGGTCGCCTTGTGTTCAAATGCCTCGGGGACCCACAAGATATATCTATTTGTTATTGGCACAGCAACAAAACCGAGAGCGTTTAAGAATATAAACAAGGAAACTCTACCAGTGTATTACCGGTCGCAGAAATCAGCATGGATGGACACATATTTGTGCAGGGAATGGTTTGTGTGCGAATTTGTTCCGAAAGTGAAAAACGAGTTGACAAAATTAAATCTGCCCATCAAAGCACTTCTACTGCTATACGCCTACTCACCAGAAAGGTCTTCAGTGTGACGATGAAAAATAAATTAAACTGCTGTTCCTGCCACCCAATTCAACAGCCAATGGACCAAGGGGTCATTGAGTGCTTTAAGAGAAAGTATAGCGGAAAAGTGCTGAAGTCGGTTAATATGAAGGATGTTGTATACATGTCGGTCAAGGCATACGACGAAATACCACCGTCGACGTTTGTAAAGTCTTGGAAAAACCTTTGGCCAAATATAGAAAATAAGATTGACCAAGCAAACACATCAGCAGATGAGCCAAACAAAAATTCTTGTTAACAAACCTGATGACAATGCAGCTCTATTGCACGACCTTCAGCAACTACCGAACTGTGGTCTCATTGTTGAAGAAGAGGTTTTGGAGTGGATCAACTTTGAAAAGGAGCTACACAACGAAGTTTTGAACGACGACGAAATCGCGAAGTGTGTCATTCACCAAGAAAATGAGAAGAATAATGACACAGATGCTGTTGAGAATGAAGAGGAAGATGAAGAAAATAAGATGGGCCAAGCTGAAGGCAAAGCAGCTTTGCAACTGGCATCTACCTACGTCGAACAGCAAAAAGAAGCAACCGCCATCGATATAATGATTATATAAAAGTAGCGACTTTGCACATCAAAAATCATTAGAAAAGAAAATTCAGAAAAAAATTACTGACTTTTTTTAAGTGTTTAAGAAGCCAAACCACCAATGTGCAATAATATTTTTAAATTTTATTAGGCCTAGAGTTCTATAAGTATTGTCTTATAGTATTTTTGTACCGGTCTATCTTTTCATATGTGTTAAATATATGTCAGAGTATTCCTCTGTTGTCTTCTACTTAATGTACAAGTGTTTTGTTTTTGCTAGATTCATACAAACAATAAATTTGCATTTTTTAGATAAGCATAGGTTAGTTCAGCCACTTTTAAGTTCGGCCTAGGGTCCGATCCCGAGGTGGCCGAACTTACGGGAGTCTACTGTAATTGATTTATAAAGTTGTATAATTGTTGTATTATTTTTATTTAATATTAAGCTATATCCCTAACTTATGCATATGCCTCGCAGTTTACTTAAGATAAGATTCTTACCTTTAAGGTGCGGTCATATCGGCATTATTAATTAACTGTAATGAGATGTTATTAGTATTTTTTAACTGCTTATTTTTACATCATCTAAATTAGAGTACCAATTAAAAAATATATCCTACCAGTTAGGTTTCGGTAAAAAACCAAGTACTCATTAATTAAACCCTCTGTTAATTAGATTTTTTTCATAACAATTGTTTTATTTCTAAATGACCTTCTACGCGATTATCAATACCAATTTAACATGTTTTTTGTGGACCTTTTAAAAATCCCTTTGAGTTCTCAAAGAATTATGTAGATTACCAAAGCATCTAATTATTTAAGAAGATTAAAGATAGGGTTTATCATATAATAATATGTCACAAACACTTCGGCTAATTCCAGCTAAATTTAAAATAAAATATAAAACGTAGGTCATTTTCGGTAAGACATGTTGTAACGGCCTATTGTCAGATTAGAAGAATTTTTTAAACAAATAAAAACAAAATTTGTTTAATTTATTAATGTTTTGTATTTTGAGAACAATTTCCGAAATGTAAATCAAAACGATAAAAATAAAATTGTGACTTTTTCAAAATAGTAAATTACATTAAGATGCCACAAGAAAGAAAATAGATTAAAAATTCTTTACGAAAAACTGGCACATTGTCAAAATATTAAATTTTTACTTTAATTATTAAAGATGTTGGAATAGGGATAATAACTTAATACCAAAGGGAAATGCAACTGTTAATGGATAATAGATAAAATGCAATATGAGGACAAAATTAAAGACCTAATACAAAACGAAGAATGCCAGAGGACAGGTAGCCGAAAAAAATATTAGACTGGGGCCCATCGGGAAGAAGATGAAGAGGAAGACCTACTACAAGATGAAAAACATACATAAGAAATGATACGCTAGATAGAGACCTCGGGAAAGGTGACTAGGAAAATATAGGGCTGTGGAGGACGAAAACGGCGAACTCATAATGGGAATAAGCCGAAGAAGAAGAAGAAGATAAACTGACATACCAAATTAACAAAGGATCCAACGAAGCCTTTGGAAATCAGGATATATAGAATTTTATGAGAGATTAAGAGAGTTAACTATACCTCATCACAGCATGACACCTCATTTTTATGGATCAGTGGAGCACCCAGGGGGGTTTTGGTCATTTACCGTCAATTACCAGTGGTGGTAAACATAAATCTATTTTCCAAGATATAACAAAATGGAAAGTATACAAAGAATTTTTTTTAAATAAAATGGATTATATTCTTAACGAAAATAAGGAAGTCTGGGTTAAAAATATCCATTTTATGTTAATTAATTGTTAATGTTAATGTTAGTTAATTTTATCTTACATCAAATAATGATAAACAATAACACAATTAATATTTGGTTTAATCCCCATTATTGCCAATACAACTTTACAATCTTCTGTTCATAGATAGCACCAATCTCCTCATGTTATATTCAGCAAGCTCTTCCCATACTTGCTTAATTACTTCCCATAGTTCTCATGTCTCCAATGTAATTCCCATTCTATTCCGTGGCCTAAGGTCCTGTCATTTAACTTCTTTGTCAACGCTGGTTAGTGTATCTATGATTGCCTACCATATAGGGGCAAGGGGGCATTAGAAGTGTCCTCTGGTAGGCGACTCAGCGAGAAAAAGTACGTGTTAACGAACAGCTGTCAGAAGAAATTGAAATTAGACTTGGAGTGGGACAGGGATGCATATTGTCGCCAATTCTTTTTAATGCTTACTCCAAAGAGATCCTGAAAAAATCTCTTGAGGGTGAAACAGCTGGAATAAAGGTAGAGATTGGTGACCAGAATAGCGGAGTATGGAAAGAGTATGGTCTAACAATGAACGTCACGAAGACAAAATTTATGACAATAACGAAAACTCAAAGAAATACAGAGAATCTTCTAATAAACGAAACCAACGTCGAACAAGTGGACAAATATGCAAAATCAGAATAGACTAGAGCAAATTTCAACAAAATGAGAAGAGTGCTATGTACAAGGGATTTCAAATTGGAACTAAGAGTTAGGTTGGCGAGGTGCTATTTTTTTCGATTTTCGACTTTTGGCATGTTTTATGGAATGGAATCTTGGACCTTGAATGCGACATCAATGAAAAAACTGGAATCATTCGAGCTGTGGGCGTATAGAAGAATTCTGAAAATATCGTGGACAGAACAGGTCACAAATAAAGAGGTTCTGAGAAGGATGAATAAAGAAATTTTAAATAAAAATAAAATTTAAAATAAAATTAAAACAAGAAAATTGGAATATCTCGGACATATTACACGTGGAGAGAGTCCTATCTACTAAAAATGGGGGGTGTGATCAAGATATCTTATTATATAAAAGCCTCTTTAGATCTCATGTCGATTATGGATCGATAGTGTAAAGGTCTAAAACAGTCAATCACTTTTAAAAAAGTTTCAAACGATCCAAAATACTGCTGTAAAGACAGCCTTAATAGCTTTTTGTACTCCACCCACAAATAGCTAACTATATTTAGCAGGAGAAATGCCTCTGCAATTAAGAAGACAATATCTCAGCCTAGCATACGCCGCAAACGTTTCAGAAAATAGTGAAAATCCCGTCAGAAACAATGTCTTTGCTTCTCGTTTCCACACCACATATCTTCAAAGGAAAAGATCTAAACCCCCTTTCTATAAAAGACTTAATAAGTACCAGTAATAATACTGTTTTTCCTAAAATATACCAAACCAACCTCTTAACCGCTCCTCTTCCAAAATGGAAATCGAAGTAAAATTGTGGCTTATTCCCAATCAAAATAGTAAATTGTATTAAGATACCGTAAGAAAATAGCTTCAGGAAATATTAAGGAATATTAAGAAATAATGAATTAATTATTTATTGAATTTTTTACATAAAGCAAAATACGAAGATCCCTTCGCAATAATAAACTTCGACAAAGTAGTCTATCTTAAAAAAACTCTCATCTTTCAATTTTACTGCAGGATTTTACGATTATTCTCTAAATACAAATAGACTTGATTTTTATGCCTCGGGCATGAATAAATGTAGGAAGCTAAATAATCTCTTTCCATTTTTCTCAGCTTACTCTGGCTTGTTTTTAAGCAAACAGCTTTATTTTACTTTTCTTTATTAAAGCCCAAATTAAAGTATGAAAATTTAATTAAAATGGAATGTTGTTCGCATCTTTCAGATCATCTGTTTACAAATACAAACTTTTATCATGTAGTTGCAGGTATGGCATAATAGCATGGAATATTTGACCTTTGAAATTACAAAAGGTTACGTTTCTTTAATCGTATATTTTAATATATAAGTTGCAAGTTTTGTCTCTAGAAAACTTCTATAATAGTTAGGGTGACTATACATCCGAATTTCTTGAAATAGTCCTGAAGTTTCAGTTCCTGTTCCGATTTAGTGCTTCTCTTTTTTTTTTATAGGAATTAGTATTTGATCTAGTATGGATATTTAGTATCAAAAATAACCATTAACGTGTGAACTTGATATTAAAAACCAAATGGTAGAACAAGTAATAAATTTTCAATACCCTGGAATTAAATTATAAAGTGGCAACAATTTTGAGAAAGAAGTGATGGAACAACTGACAACTGACAAAGAGAAGAGAGGGAAGAATTAAAGACAATTAAAAGAAGAAGGAGAAAGAGCAAGAAATTCTCGAGAACACCAACAAAAACTCCAGAGAAAAAAAATGAGGAAACAAAAATTGATCAATTACTAATAATGATGAGCCACCTCACCGATGACATTAACGAAATAAAAAGAAATCAAAAAATAAGCAAGGAAACAATAGAAAAGCTTATTATGGAAAACAAAGAGCTGAGAAAAGAAAATGCCGAACTAAAACAAGAAAATATAGAGATCAAGGAGGAACTCAGAGAAATAACAAAAAACATGGAAGTTATGCAAAACACCGACGAATAAATAACATAGTTATGAACGGCCTGAGGATAGACACATATGAGCAAGCAGGGTTCAAAAGGAACAATCAACAATTTCATCAAATAGGAGTAGAGGTTAAAATAAGGAATGCTCACAAGTTAGGCGAAAAACATGCCTAATTGAATTAGAAAACCAAGAAGAAAAAAGAAAAAAGTAATGGAAAAAAGCACAAGTTAAAAGAAATTAAAGAGTACAAAGTATATATCAACGAAGATGCACCCATAAAAGAACGAGAAATACAGAAAACAGTTAGGAACATTGCTCAAGAAGAAAGAAATAAAGAAATGAAGTCAAGATTGGAGTAAAAAAAATATGGGTAAATAACAGCGAATGGAAGTGGAATGACAAAGAATGCGCAATAGTCAAAACAACATCAAAAAACTAGCAACTAACTGTACTACTGGAATAACGTTGATGAAACAAACACAGAAAAAGGTTAGCGATAATACAAAAAAAGTAAAAAAGAGGAAAAAAATGAAAACCGGACCAAAACATGTCGAAAAGAACACTTACTTTTAGGAACATGGAATGTAAGAGGCACATATGGAGAAGGCAAACTTAAAAATTTAGCGAGAGAAATCGAAAAGTTCCATTGTGACATAGTAGCTTTGCAGGAGACGAAACAGCTGGGAAATGATATATTAGAAATAGAAGATACAGTGTTTTTTAACAGCGACGGAAAGAATCGAAGGTTAGGCACAGGTTTTATGATAAGAAAAGAGCTAAAAGAAGCAATAATAGAGTTTAAACAAATATCAGACCGCATATGTAGTATCAGGTTCAAAGGAAAATACCAAAAAATCACCCTCATAAATATTCACGCGCCTTCAGAAGATAAAGACAAAGATGTCAAAGAATGTTTCTACAGTGAATTAACCAGAACAATCGAAAATATACCCAGATATGATATGAAAATTATTTTAGGCAACGCAAATGCCAAAATAGGGAAGGAAGAAGTGTGTAGACCGACAATAGGAACATATAGTAAACACAATGAAACGAATGAAAACGGACAATTCCTGATAGATTTCGCAAGAGAAAAAAATATGATCATAATAAGCACATCTTTCGAAATAAAAGAAATATACAAGGAAACATGGATATCGCCAGATAGAAAGACTAAAAAACAAATAGATCACGTGCTCATCGAAAAAGAAGAACAGCAATGTATAAAGAAGATAAGAACATACAGAGGACCAGACGCTGACTTAGATCATTACATGGTGGGCATTAAAATTAAGCAACTGACACCAGAAAACAAAAACAAAAAAAGAAAAGAAATGTATAAATAACCCAATTCGATTAGCAATAAAGATAGGGCAAGAAATGTACGAGAAAACAATGGAAATAGAACTAAAAAAGATACAAATAGAAGAGCAAACTGAGAACAAATGGGAAAACATAAAGCAAGTAATAAACAAAGCAGCAAAAGAATGTAATAAACAAGAGAATAAAGAGATGAAAGACTGGTTCGACATAAAGTGCCAAAAAGAAATAGAACTAAGAAAATTATTAAGGATGGAAATGATCACGAAAGAAACAACAGAGACAAAGAATAAATATATGGGACAAGGACAAAAAGTAAAGAGAGTGCTGAGAGAAAAGAAGAGAAAACATATAGAAAATAAGCTAAAAGAAATGAAAATTACAGAAACAAAGAAATAAAAAACCTATATCAAGATGCTAGAAATGAAAAAAGAGGTTTCCAACAAAAACCCATATTCGTTAAAAACAAAGCAGGAAATAATATAAGCGATGAAGCAGAAATAGTCGAAAGATGGAGAGAGTATTTTGATGAATTACTAAATGGCAATAATAAGTCAAATCAAAGAGAATGTATGGAAGCAGAAGCAAGAATCAAACACTTAGAAGACATAGAAGATAATTCACCCAGCAAAGAACAAATCGAGGAAATCATAAAAAATCTGAAAAACAACAAATCCCCTGGAAGCGATAACATAACAGCAGAGATGATGAAATATGGTGGAAAACTGCTAAATGATTGGATATAGAAGATTGGAAGGAAGCAATTATTTGCCCATTAAACAAAAAAGGAGACAAAACAGAATGCAGTAATTACAGATGAGTAGCCTTACTAAATACCGTATATAAAATCCTATCAAAATCCATAAAAGATAAGCTAGAAAAAGAAAATATAATAGGCGAACATCAGTGCGGATTTAGACGAGGGAGAAGCACAACGGACCAAGTATTTGTAATCAGAGAATTACAAGCAGAAAGCTATGAACACAACTTACCAACGATAGCGCTATTCATCGACTTCCAGCAAGCATACAGAGTCAAAGTAAACAATCATGCATCGGAGAAATTTATAGTAAACGAAGGATTAAGGTAGGGCGATCCTTTGTCATCATTACTCTTCAATTTATGCCTAAAAAAAATATTGCGAGAAGCGAAAATCAATAGAGAAGGACTCCTATATCATAAAAGACACCAAGTTTTGGCATTTGCGGATGATGTAGTGTTGCTGGCAAGAGGAAAAAAAGAGCTACAGCAGATAGTAAAAGACAGAGAATAGTAAAAGCAGCAAAGAAAATGGGACTTTACATAAATGAAACTAAAACAAAATGTATGCAGTGGACAGATGATCAGTTCAGGGATGGACAAAAGTTTAAAATACAAGTAGAAGAAGGATTATCATACGAATTCGAAATGGTAGAAAGATTTACATACCTAGGTGCAATAATATCACGTAAACCTAATATTAAAGAAGAAATACAAGCTAGAATAATGGCAGGCAATAGAAGTGTACATGCTCTTAGTGGAATGTTGAAAAGAAAGTTTTTATCAAGAAAGGCAAAAATACAGTTATACAAAACAACTATACAACCAATAGTAACATACTGCAGTGAGACATGGACAATGACAAAAAATGAACAAAATTTAGTGGAGATATGGGGAAAGGAAATCCTGAGGAAGATATATGGAGGAATAATAAGGGACGGTTTATGGATAAGAAAATCAAATCAAATTATATAATCAACCTAATATAATAGGAGTCATAGACTAGGTCACCTAGAAAGGATGTCGAACACGAGGAATCCAAAAAGGGTACTAAACTACACTATAGCTTCAAAAAAGAAAAAAGGAAGGCCAAAATATAGATGGAATCAAGAGGTAGAAAAAGATATGGAAAAAATTGGACTAGAAGGCCAAAAAAGAAAAATGAATAACAAAAAGGAATGGAGGAAAATCACATATCGAGCCAGAGAAGATCTCAGTACATAAAGAAAAGCGAAAATGAAGAACGAACAAACTTTTCAAGCCATAGGTCTTTAAAGCCTTTAGTGCTATTGTATATATAAAAGAAGAAGCACAGCTTGACTTAGAAAGATATGAAATTATCTTATTACAACAGCACAAGAAACGTGAAAAAAAAAAGGAAAATTTTTTTTTAGTTTAGTTCAAGATTTTTTACTATTCTTTCATTTATTGGCATGTAATCACAAAAAAAATCAAAACGAAAGTAAAGTTAATCGGAAAATATTATTTATCCCTTTTATATTGACAAGATATCCCACGCTAACAAAAAGTGTTCATATTTTCATGGCTATTCTCTGGAGGTTTAAGTGTCATGTATAAATAACATCACACACCATTTAGTTCTTTAGGTATAAAACCTACAAAAAGTCCGAACTTCCGATTTCCACCCAATGTACGTCACCTCCGAAGTTATTTGTCACTGGAACTTTGGCTGTCTTGTAATCGATTACCCGAGAAACATTATTATTCTCCTACTTTAGAGATGAGTCGTCCTGAATGAAACATTTAACAACCACGATACCAAATTGTAACCGAATTATGTCTATTCTACCTCAAAGAAACAATTTCCTTTGCGTTTTACCTTACGAAGCTTGCATTATTGCACATTGTAAAGATCTGATCTGAAATGTTTTACTTTTAGAACGATTTCCGAAGTGGAAATTGAAACGTCAGTAAACGTATTTTAACCTTTAATTGTGGCTTATTCCCATTTAAATAGTAATTATATACCATAATTATACAGAAATACGTTCTTTTTTAGTAGTTTTGGAAACCAGTGCCGTCACCAATACATTTCAGCAGTGTTTCCCAACCTTTTTGCTCCGGTGGTGCCATGCCCCACCATAACCTTTCTAAAAATTTCATACCCCTATGTAACATACATTATTCTCAATTTTTAAAAAATTGAGAAGTAAATTTTGAAAACGTATAATGGAAAACTGAAATTCAAATTCCAAATAATTTTAATAAAGATTTTTATATATTAATTTATTATTTTAATTTAGTGAAATCCTTGCACTTGATGCTTACTTCACAGAGATTTTATATTAATTTCCAATTTGGTTAGCTTCAGTCTCAAGTCTTCATGTTATGTTATGTCGAGCCAATTTTCTTTTTTTTAATAGTAAATAATTTATAGCAGTACATCCACATTGAGCTAGATATGAAGATGGAAATATTAGCAAGACTTTTCTTGCACATTTGGTTGAATTTCGGTATTTGATTTCTGTTTCTTCACAAAGCCATGCCATCGCTACTTTTATACTAAATAAAGTTTTAACCGACTCACCATTTTTCAATTATGCGAGTTCTGCTTGATATTGCATATTTGATATATTTGACAAAACCTTTAACATTAGCTGCATCAACCATGTTGGAAAATCAATTTGTTTTTAAATCAGAAAATCTTTCTTTTAAATCGGTCGATAGAATATTCAGATAATTGACAATAACAAGTTCATTGAGGGCATGTCTTTCTAAAAAATTGATATTTGACATTTATATCTATATATTATAACAACCCTGGCATTGACATCCTTCCGGCAAACAAAGATAATGCCACCGTCATTCTCAATTCTTCTAATTATTTCGACAATGTGTCAAATTTTTTAATTTCACAGAATATAAATGTGTCCCAGACGATCCCTTCACCTATCTAGGAAAAACGACCAAATCCATCATAAATAAGTCTACTCTACCTCCAGACGTCAAAGAATCTCTTATATCCAGAGAAAAATGATCCCAAATTTCAAAAATATATGGCCTGCCAAAAATCCATAAGCCCAATGTCCTCGTAAGACCCATTGTCAGTGCATACAACGACCCCACTCAGAAATTGGCAAAACATCTCGGCTTATCCTTATATTATAATCATTAGTCGAAAACGCCTCGTCCTTTGTCAAAAATTTTTTCCATTTCATTGATCTTCTGAAAAACATTTCTATTTTGCCCCCAGATATAGGTACTAGTTAGTTTTGACATTGTTTCTTTATTCACCAACATTCCTATTGATTAAACCATTTCCATATTGGACTCTAAACATCAAATCCCCCTAGGCACATTATCTCTTATAAAACACTGCATGTCTAATACATACTTTTCATTCTAAAATCATTTCTGTCGTCAAATCAACGACAGGATTGTGTTCTGTCACCCCTCCTTTTTAATCTTTACTCTGAAAGGATTTTCGATAGAGCCTTAAGTGACACTGAAGATGGAATCAAAATCAACGGACAGACTATTAGTAATCTTCGCTATGCTGATGATACAATCATAATAGCTGATAGCCAAGAAGCTCCATAACGACTAATACATAGAATAAACACTGAAGGAGAACGATTGGGCTTGAAGATTAATATGGACAAGATGAAGGTAATGGTGGTTAGCAGAACACGAAATATGCAATTAAATATAAGAGTAAACAATAACAACATCCAAAAGATCCCCAAGTTCAGATATCTCGGTAGTTGGATAACTGAAGGTCTAGATCCAGACATAGAGATACGTAGCAGGATTGAGCAAGCCAGAACAGCATTTACTAATATGAGAACCTTGCTAAGCAACAGCAGCCTTAACTTAACGCTTCGATATCGCTTTGTAAAATGTTACATTTACTCCATACTGCTATATGATGTAGAAACCTGGACTATAAAGGCCAATGTGATGAACCGATTGGAGGCCTTTGAAATGTGGGTATTTAGAAGACTACTTAAAATTCCCTGGACAGATCACATAACAAATGTCGAAGTATTAAATCGAATGGGTAGAGAACGAGAATTGCTGCCAATAATACAAAGAAGAAAAACTGCTTATCTGGGTCATATATTTCGAAATTCCAAGTACCAGTTCTTAAAGCTTATTATGGAAGGGACGATAGAAGGAAAACGGGGCATCGAAAGAAAGAAATACTCATGGCTTAAAAACATAAGAGATTGGACAAACCTGGATGCCCATGCAATCTTTAAAGCCACACAAGACCGAGAGGAGTATGCCAGAATTGTTGCCAACACCAATTGGATAGAGCACCATAAGAAGAAGTAAAATCAAAGGTGTCCCAATGTGATTCCCTCTCTCTCCCGTAATAGGTGATATCTACATGAAACATCTCATCAAATCTCAAACCCACCTGCTGGTTCTGGTACGTTGATGATATCTTTGTCATTTGGCCAAATGGTAAAGACGCATTACATCTCTTCCTCTCCAATTGTTGTTGTTTTTCAATATCTTCACTCATTTCGAATCTTCTTCTGCTAACAGTATTGTTACTGAGAGGCATTGCCTTTACATCTTTGTCATATTTTTCAAGAACCGTTATAAGAATTGCTGATATTGACGGTTTGATTAAATTCTCTCCTATAGTATGATTTTTTTTAATTTTAGCGATGAATAGAGAAATTTGGTAACTAGCCTCAAGAACACAATTATTATTTTTGAAGTACGAGCTGTAAACAAAGACTTTAAGGTTCTCTTTTTTAGTTTTATTTTAGTTAAATTTAGTTTAACAGGTTGCCTGTGTTTTATAGTTTTAAGAAAATTAAGTGAAAATTGTAAATAAGTATTAAATAAAAATCGAATCGTGAGTTTAATTCCGGCTACAATATGTATTTTGTATGTTGTTGTATTAAAAAGAATAATTTCTCTATAATTTCCACATTATAATTGGTCAGCCTATAACGTATAATGTAAATGAAACAAGTACTTTTTACTTTAAATTAATTTAAGTCGTTAATGACCCAGTTATATGAAATACCATGACCCAATATAAAAAAGAAAAAGGGGAAGCGCAGTATTTTGAATAATTTGTAGCCTATAAATGTAAGGAAGTGCTTTAATATAGCACCACTCAATTATGAGAAGTCTCATAATGATTTCCAACCTCCGATAGAAGGACGTCTAAAAAGAAGAAGAAAAGCAACCAATCCGCGAATTTAAAGATTTGCAATAAATGTTTTAACAATCCTTTTAAATCCTATAAAGCAGTTTAAATTTATATTTAATAGCATCTTTCGTATCAGGAGGATGTGTAAAAACAGGATATATTCATGTATTCATATTTCCCTCCTGTTCGAGGGAGTTTTAACTAGAACATCGAGTATATACATTTTATTCAGATTTTCCGCAACAAAAGACAGTCTTTCCCTATATATGGTAATCCAATACAAGAAAACATTAGTTTTGCCAATGCGTGAATATACTACAAAAGAAAATATTCCCAATTTAAAATAAAAATTTATTCTAAGGTTTGTCGGAAATATTTTATAAAAAAAAACAGCTAAATATGAGTTGTAGAAAAAAGGTATTTATTGCTCCATTTATTACGTTAGAGATCATTTACAAATTTTATTTCAGAATTTTTTTAAAACATTTTCTGGATTAGAAATCGATACGTCAAAAGAAAATAAAAAATGTATTTATTGTCTATTCGGTGAACTTACACCGGTTTCGAATTAAGTAAATAAGGAACATTTACACTGACAAACTAGAATATGTAGTACAAACCAATATTTAAAATTTTTTCGGCCTGGACAAACTTTTTTTAACTTTTTGAGCCATTCTGAACAAAATAAGTCTTTTGTAATTTTTCTGTAAACTTGATCGTGTTCGAGAACAGTTTAAAACTGAAAAAACGCAAAAAAACGATTTTTAAAACTCAGAAACACAAGTAAAAATATTATTTTTGAATTCACCAAGGACCCAATATCAAGTTCAAACCTTGTTCTATCATTTCGTTTTAAGTATTTTGGGCTTATTTAATTTTAAAACATTAATGAAGCTCTTATAACATGACGGGCGCTCGGGCTTCGGCGTGTATAAGAGAGAGAAACAAGGTCTATTTTTGCACAAATTTTTGGCTGGTTTGAATTCTCATTATTGTAGAATATTTTAATTATTGCAGGATATTTAAACGCAAAAGTTGGTAGGGAGGATGCTTACAGACAAATATCCGGCGGAAAGAGCAAACATAGAGACAGCATTCTAAATGGCAGAAGATTGATTGAATTTGCTTTTGAAAATAATATGTGTATTGTGAGAACATATTTTCACCATAAGAAGATTCATAAAGGTACTTGGATATCACCAAATAGTCAAACAATTAATTAGATGGACATAGTAATTGAAGCGAAACATATGAGGGCCTTTAAAGACAGTAGAAGTTATAGAGGAGCGGATGCAAATTCGGACCACTTCCTGGTAAAAGTAAAAATGGAACAATTAATGCTCACATATACTAGGAGGAATAGCCAGCAGGTAAAACGATATCGTGGTATACTATTGCAGAACAAAGAAATTACATGAAAATTCCAAGTAGATGGGAAACTAGGAGGACAGAAAGTAGCACAAGACATAGACAGTAGGTGGGAACGACTTAAAGAAACGATTTAACTATCAGCCAAGTTAGCACTACCAAAATCCTCTCAAAGAAGACAAAAAGATTGGTATGACAATGATTGTAAGAGAGCGATTGAGGAGGGGCATAGAGCCAGAATCAATAGCATGGGGAAAAATAATTTAAACAATAGAGAACCCTATGCTGAAAAAAGAAGGGTGGCAAAGAAAATATGCTGAACAAAGAAAATATTATACCTGGAAGAAATATTAAATAATATTAAAGAAGATTTTGTAAATAACAGAGATAAAGGAGATTAGCTTTTCCTATATTCCACTGTCTTATCAGATATTTGAGAGACAGGTTGAATAGTGTCGGTGCTTACTTTATTGAAAAGTTCTTAGTGAGCTTATTTTTTATTCTGAAACAAAAGTCTTACCCATAAAATAAAGAAATGACATATAAACATATAAAATTTAATTTTTACAATATCTATCCATTTTTTCACTTTTACTTATTGTTATAAATAAAATTTTACCATCAAATATAGCAAGCAACTACTATCTATAATTAACAACAACTTTGTTTATTGGAGTTGTTTGTGCTACTTTTTACATATTCCTAACTCAACGTAAAAAATCATTCTTCCAAAATTTAAAAATAGTCCGAATATTCCAAGTAAATAGATTCAATATATTTTAAAATTGTTCCATTTACAGCTTTGCTAATGGTCCTGCAAATGCAAGATTGAATAAACCTGACAGTAGTTAAACATAACATAATCGTAACAATAAAACGTTCCATTTGGCACTAAAAGCCCATTTTCCGAATTCACTTTTATTGGAGCGTTTTTATGTACTGATATGTCTGATATGAATAGGCCAGTTAGAACTTACGAGTGTATAAAAGCCACACTGACTATTGCAGTGGTAGCCTTCAGATAAGATGATATTGGCACCTTGGAGTGTTTATATTATTGTCATAAAAATATTTTAAATCGTCTGTGAGACAAAAACAATGATTGGTCAGCTCATCGTAAAAATAATCTTAACTAAAACAGATAAAAAAAATTATTATTAGATCCATAAGCTCATTTAGATCATAAGAAATTGAAAAAGTACATTACAAAATAAATTATCTGTGTAAATGAACTATACATTGTGTAAAGTTCAGTCGAAAAGAGGGGTTGTTGTTTTTAAAGGCAGTTATGGTTTAACCCTTTTGATATTGTTGCAAGTTATACAGATTGAACGAATTTAAAACGGAACATACGAAATCAATGTATTTCGGCTCAACTCCGCTCTAGGTGGTTGGCCAACAAAAGGTTGTCAAATAATTATATTATAAAAATCCAATACTTCAGCGGGCTGCTGGATTCGGAACTCATTCAAGAACAAGTCAAAACTCCACCCAAATAGGTTGCCTAGAATCACTGAAAAAACTAGACTACACAAGCAGTTATTATGCTGTCAAACCACTTATCGCTTCCTTATAGTCCAAGAGATAGAGCCGAAATTTTGAACTGATCAGTAATATGACATTTCTCTATTGGAATATATTCATTGTAACTGGGTTAAGACTTTGCCTTACAGGCGGACGCCCCTCGTGGTACAGGGGGTGGCTATACAGGGATGAAGTTGTCATTTTTTTCGGAAAAATTAACGATCGATAATATGGCTGAAAATTTGCCCAGAGTAAGATCTTGGTATAACTAGACGAAATCCCAAAGGGCGGACGCGAGAGTGGATACATAAGGGGTGGCGGACAGGGGTGAAGTTGCAATTTTTTGGGGAAAAATTAACGATAAGTAATATGTCCGCCATTTTCATGGCTCATTATTTAGCCCCTAACTACTCTAAATCCAAAAGGGCGGTACATAGAGCCATAAAACGGGGTCAAATGTACCACTTGCCTGCGCATTTTAGGTCTCGGTAACAATTTTCAAACTGATTTTATTATGATATTTTTATACCGATTGATTTGAAAATTTGTATGCTCACTTCTGTTACTATTCTGAGAAGCGTCAAGTAGAGTTTTCCTCAAAATTTTCCAAAAAAATTTCCGTAAATGAAAATTTTCGTAATTTTTAAAGGTAAAATCTAATTTGTAGAATCCTTTCGATTTTCTGTATGTTTTTTTTTCAAACTAAAGTCATATTTACTTTACAAATCACATTTTTTTCTTAAATATAAATATTTTACGAATTAATTTTTAATTGAATAAATGTTTGATATTTGATATTTTATTAAATTAAAGTAATTTTATAATGTTAACTATTAAATATTTTTAGTATAACAAATAGTAATTTTACTTATTTTTTATTACAATAAAAAGGTTTTTAAATTTATATTGCATAAATAATGGTTGTTCAGATATAAGAAAAATTTGATTTATTATTACATTAATAATCAAATACAAAATATATTATTTTTATTTATCAATAGGTAAAATTCAATTTGTAGAATTCCTGTAACATTTTACAAATAATTATTAATAAAAATCAATTTAATAGTGGAATTATCAATTTTTTAAGTTTTGAAATTTACTTTGTAGATATTTTCAATATTTTTTTAACTTTTAAATTGATTGAATTTTTTTTTTCATTAGTTAATTATAATTTTACAATTTCTGTTTGGACATTAATTTTGCATCATTATTATTTTAAAATATTAAAATAATAATGATGCGCGTTCCATTTAGATCAGTAATTCTAGACGCATGCGCTAAATGTAATAAGTATCAAGATGCTTTTATCCAACTTGGTGAAACTGACTTCGATTGTAATGAAGTTTTTGAAACCTTAGAAACTTTCATATGTGACTTATATGGAACAGGACTGACGAGAACAATTCCAAAAAGAAAAGTAAACGATGTCAGATTTTCACTATTTAACCGGCAGTATAAGTTGCATGATGTAAACGAGCCTTTTTAAAAAAAAACATTTCGATGCTTCAAGCTTACCACCATGTCAAGATGAATTACACCAACATCTACTGCAAGCCCATTATATTTCAAATATTTGGACAAATGCTCATAAAAAAGTACCAACAGAATTGATTGTTGAAGAACATGGTTGGGAGTTTGAAGATGAAACATATAAATTCAAATGGTTTAGTGGACCTCAGATGCCAGAATCAGTTCGAGAAGTAGTGATTGAAAATGAAGCAGATAATGAATGTGATATTATTGAAAGTGAAAGTGACGAAGATGATGAATGTGATGACATCAATGAGAGTGAGAAAAATGACGAAATTTTTAAAGTTTTTCTAAATTTTTTTTTCTTATCGGAAAAATCGTTTGAAAATTTTTGGAAAAAAATCATGGTATAACTGACAGAAAATCGAAAGGATTCTACAAATTAGATTTTACCTCAAAAAATTACGAAAATTTTCATTTACGGAAATTTTTTTGGAAAATTTTGAGGAAAACTCTACTTGACGTTTTTCAGAATAGTAACAGAAGTGAGCATACAAATTTTCAAATCAATCGGTATAAAAATATCATAATAAAATCAGTTTGAAAATTGTTACCGAGACCTAAAATGCGCAGGCAAGTGGTACATTTGACCCTGTTTTATGGCTCTCTGTACCAACCCAGCTGTCCGCTCTTTTGGATTTAGAGGTTTTAGGGGCTAAATAATGAGCCATGAAAATGGCGGACATATTACTTATCGTTAATTTTTCCCCAAAAAATTGCAATTTCACCTCTATCCGCCACCTCTTATGTATCGACTCTCGCGTCCGCCCTTTGGGATTTTGTCTAGTTATACCAAGATTTTACTCTGGGCAAATTTTCAGCCATATTATCGATCGTTAATTTTTCCGAAAAAAATGACAACTTCATCCCTGTATAGCCACCCCCTGTACCACGAGGGGCGTCCGCCTGTAAGGCAAAGTCTTAACCCAGTTACAATGAATATATTCCAATAGAGAAATGTCATATTACTGATCATTCCAAAATTTGGGCTCTATCTCTCCGACTATTAGGCAAGCTCCTCTTTCCTTTAAAGGAGACAGATAGTTGAACGATATTTTATACAATGTCTATCATCGGGTATGGATTTATTTTTGTCCAAGTTTTATATTGGTCCACTATTTCAAATGCAGTTCAAACAGACATATATTAAATTGTATGTTCCGTTTTAAATTCGTTCAATCTGTATGTCCCAAAATATATTTCCAAAGTACTGAATATTTAGAAATGTACTCAAAATGATTCGGAATCGTGCAGTTTCATGCTATTTTGTTCTATAGCAGCATTTTCCAAGGTTATCTTTCCGGGGCCCGGTTATTTTTGTGCTTATCCTTCGTGACCCACTAATTTTTTTGCATACCCTGGTGTGTGTTTACAAGAAAACATATTTAAATATTTATATATTTTAATAAAGAATCATTAGCTCAAACCAAAATGTAATGAAACAAAATAAAAATCAAACACTTTATTAATGAGAAGTAGGCAGTTGTTTCTAGTTAACTAAAAACTTCACGTTTGGAGGAAAAGATGTTAATTTTATCCTCAGGTCCGGTTGGATTTTCAAACGGCTCCCATATTTATTTTTGAGAAAAATCAATGTTGAGAACCCTGCCTCACGCTTATAGGTCGTAACAAAAGCAATTAGAAACTTTATCGGTTTTTCTGCTTAAACTGGGTACTCCTGGCGGCAAGACAACCAAAAATCTATCAGTGGTATTTTGTCAAATATGTCTTTGAGTGCCCTATCACAAGATAGTTCAATTACTGACTCAATATCTAAATCCGGAAGTGCTGTCTCGGAGTCTACGTCCATTGTAAATGGATTCCTCATCCATGCTTTGTTGCTGTGGATGGGGGGAAAATATTCATTCAGATTTGTCTCCAGTCCTAGCAGATTATCCTTGAAAGCCGCTAAAATTTTATCCGGGAGTGAATTCACGTTATACTCTTTTTATAGTCCTGTTAGTTTTGTAATTTCCTGCTTCCGCGCGACGTGCCCACAAATTAAGTTTTTTTGCTGCAGCTTCCAACTTCTTCTGTAATTTAAATACAGTTACATTGCTACCTTGTAATGTCCTATTAAAATTGTTCAAGAATTCACACATATCACAAAGATAAGCTACCTTGATTAACCAATTGACATCATGAAAACTGTTTTTAAATTGAAATATTGCATCTCTAGCCGTTGGTGGATGTTGTTCTAAGAATGTTGAAATTTCTTCCATCAATTCAATAAGTCTTTTAAAAACATTCCCTTTTGATAGCCAACGCACTTCGCATTGTAAAAGAAGATGTTCATGTTCACTTCCTATTTCTTTGCACAAAGCAGAGAATACTCTTGAGTTTAGTGGGCGAGATTTCATGAAGTTTATAAATTTTACATACTCTTGCATAGATTCGGTTAAAAGCAGTGACTTTTTTGACAGCTAATGCCTCTCTGTAGATGCTACAATGCATTCTGGTGCTACGGCTTTGATCCTTGGAGAATTCAGGTACGAGCGCTTGCCATTGCCCGTGTTCCATCGCTACTTACTGCCACACATTTATTCCATTTAATTTCATTGTCATTAATATATTAATTAGATTAAATATTTCTTCAGCCGTTGTTCTTGTTGACAGAGGTTTACAAAATAGAAATTCTTCGTGAATAGTATTTACAAAATCGAATTTTACACAACACATTAGATTACAATTATCTGATATGTCTGTACTTTCATCAACTTGCAAGGAAAAATAGTTACACTACTTTTATGTGACCTATAATAGTTTCTACAATATTATCTGCCATCTCCACAACCCTACGCTTCACTGTGTTTATTTAATAGAGCCAGCGAATTCACTTGCTTTTCCTGCTTTTTATCACATATCCGAGATGTTACCATTTTCATTACTGCTGGAACTATTAAATTCTCGGCAATATTGAGAAAAATTGAGACAGTCTTTTGATAGCTATTAATTATTTCTTTTTCTTTATAAAAAAAATCTATTGACTTACCACTGTATTCCTGGAGCTTCAATTCCAAGTGCCGCTTCAATTTTGAAGGTTTCTTGGAATCATTTAAAGGTTCAGCATAACAAATAACTAATAAGAAGGGTGGAATATCAGCAGGAGGTCTAAAAATCAGTTACTTGAGATATGATGATGACACGTTAATAATCGCGGCAAATCAAGAAGAAATGGAACACATAATGAGATGTCTGGAGGAGAAAAGCAAAACATATGGACTAAAGCTAAATAGGAGTAAGACAAAGATCATGATAGTAGACAGAGCTCGAAATAATCTTCAACACATTGAAGATATTGGGGACTTTGTAGTCATGTGTAACACTGTGTGGTATGACACTTTTTTGCTGATACTTTACGGTGCGTCATGTGTATTGACATCGCGACAATAAAGTGTCATGACACAGTAACACCGTCGTAACACCCCAAGTGTTCCCGAGCAATGCAATTCACTGCAATAGTGCGATTTGATACAAGATACAATAAAAAGAGACAGAACAGGAAAGGTGTGCGTTAAAGTTTTCGAATCTCACCAAAACGAAACGACAGTGTCTTGTCAATAGTCAACTGCGTTGACTATTTTATATTTTACTTGGTTGCCACATTTTGTATATTTTTACAGTGTCTACAAATAATTTTAATTCTTCAAAAATAAATTTGAATATACTTCTGTTTATACAGTTAAAATAACTAATAAAGAAAAAAACTGTATTATAAAAAAATAAATAAACAAAATTTCAATTCTAGGTCCATATAACAAAACAAAAAACAAAAAATTTGGAATTAAAATTGTTATTGTTTAAATCATATTTAAATATTGTTTAAATTATAGTTAACTTAAAACATTAAATTAAGCGTCCTTTCTATTATGACATACGGAGCAGAAACTCTCACGCTCACAAAAACAACAGCACTAAAAATGCGAGTGGCACAAAAGCGCATGGAAAGATCAATTCTCGGCGTGACAAAAAAAGACAAAATAAGAAATCAAGACTTAAGGAAAAGAACAGGTATCAGTGATGTCGTCGAACGTATAGCCAAGCTGAAATGGAATTGGGCAGGTCACATAGTGAGACTGAAAGACACAAGATGGACCAGAAAACTAATTGACTGGCGCCCACGAGAAGACAAACGCAGCAGAGGACGACCACCAACACGCTGGATGGACGACATTAGACGAATATCCAAGAAATGGCAACAAGAAGCACAGAACCATGAAGATTGGCAAAAAATGGGGGAGACCTATGTCCAGCAGTAGACAGAAGAGGTTGCATAATGATGATGATGCACTTAAAAAGCAATGAAGAGATATTAAACGCTAAAGGAAAAATAAAAGATGCCTACATAAAAAAATCTAAATCTATATCTTCTTGTTTCTCTCTCTCTCTCTCTCTGTCTCTCTCTCTATCTCTCTTTCTCTCTTACCTTATGTAATCCTTCGATTGTCACTTTTCTCGAGGCATATCTACATACAATCGCTATTATTACTTTGATTCATATCCAACGAAAATATCGCATATTTTTCTTCATAATTTTTTTCACACTTCTAGCTTTTTCTGCAAATCTCGGACTGCTGTCAAAAAATTGACAACGTCGCAATATCTCTAACTAGTTCATCAATGAAAAAAGGTTTTATTTGTGAAAAGATCAACTCTCGGTCAGAGTCTCAGCTATTAAGTAAAAGTAAATGCAAAACAGATGTTACAGCTTCTTCATCTGTTTTTACAATATCTGCCCTTATTTCGATGGTTTAACAAAATATTGTCGTTTTGTAAGGATATAACCAGTCTCTTTATTTAAATTATTTTTTATGGACCACTCACCTGAATTGATCCCAAATAAAAGTTTATACTCAGATATAGATTATTAATGTTTTAACCCAAATCAATTTTAGAAAGAACATTTTTATTGAAGCTTGTGATATTACAAGTTTGTAAAAATAAATTTAAATATAAGTAATTTCTAAATAATTTTAAAGTGTTTAATAATCACAGATCATACATAGAATATATTTGTAACTGATTTATTAAAGTTAATATATCTGACATTTGCATTACAGATATATAAGGTGTATCAAATTTCATTAAATTTTTATGCACAAATATCATGTTTCAGATATTGTAGAATATAGTACTTAGGTATTCCATTTAACAGATATCCAACATAAAGGATTAACAATATAAACAGGTTAACAAAATAAAACTAAGGTTTAATTTTTGAAATTCTAATGACATAGATTAGTGTTTATAAATGAAAAGTTTTTAATCAAAAGTACTACACTCAAATATCAATAGCACCCTCATTTGCCAGTATTTCCATGTTTTCTCTATAAACTACAATGTTATGTAAAACTGAACAATATGATAGGTATTATTCTTTAAACAAAAGGTAACTTGGATCTCATTCTACATGTTAAAATGGTAAATCTCTTTAAAATACCAAAAGCTCTGTCATTCAAAATTCTTGACGCAATCTGTGATATATTATACAGCACTTAGGACTGCTGTCTGAAGATTCTACAATGGTAGTTAAAAACTGAATATCCACTATTTCCTATTAATCCATTGTCCATAAATTCCCTGTTTTATAGACCCATAATATGCAAAATTGTTTAACAATTCCTAAAATAGCTACTTCCTATATATAGAGTCTATATATTATACGTCGTTGCATGTAACCTATGTAGTATGTAGAGCCATACGTCGCCATGTTACCAATTCCAACGGTAACTTGAACATCCTAATTTGTAATAATATATAATGTAACATATCTATAAATTAATAACATTTAAAGGGTTTTCACTCATATATTTTAGTGGCTCATAGCATGTATACTCCGTTACACTGATGATGGAATTTACATTCCGAAAACGTTCTGTAATGTATTTGTGATATAGCCCGTTTGGGTATTTTAGTATATACCTTTTATAAAGAATTTGAAATAAAAATTTGTAGTTTAATATCTCTTTGATGATAATATCAAATCCAGAGGAATTTTTAGGATTTATGTTTGTTTTGATTTCGGTGGAAATTTCTTTTGGAGAAGGTCTAATAAGACTAATAACTATATCTTTCTGTTCTGGATTAGTCCAGTCTTGGAAATCTTCAACCACCGTTGGCCTAAATAGTGTGTTCTAGGTATTCTACGAATCGGTTTGCTTATTATATCTCGTTCCCAACTTCCTTTTGTAAAGAAACTTATTAAAATATGTTCTCAACTTTGCACACATAACTTGAGTTTTAATTCTCCCTTAATATCAGATTAAGTTTAAATACATAACCTCAAAATCAAAAATTTCTAATAATAGTCTAACAATCAAACAAAATACTAGATGGCACATTAGAGATAACCCAGCGGTTTTCTAATTCTATTTGTAAAACATGGCATCCTACTAAAAGTTTTTAGAAAAACCCTCGTAACAGCTAACTTGTATAACATTATAAGATTTAGAGGTTTATTAATTAACGAACTCTTAGCTTCTTAGAAGACATGGGTTGGTTGTTCGTATTTTTCTCCTTAAAATTTTAGTATGATGATGAAAAAACGAAAAAGAAAATACAAAGAGGCCTAACGTCTATGTTAAATCCTCCACGCTCCAGTAATCATCCCTAAAATAAATTAGCGTCCATATAAATCGCGTAATTACCCTAAGCAGCAAATCCTTACGCTTTGTCCTTGAATTTAGAGAATCTTTAAATTTTATTTTTAATTAAGTGCATTTGATCGCTATAGGAACAACTATATTATATATACAACTATACTATAACTAGATTCTGCACTTTAAAATATTACGATTTAAGCCAACTTGCTTTAATCAAATGTTGATATTAAGAAAGATACAGGGTGTTAAAGTGGAAATTTAAAATTTTATTTTTCGCTATATTTTTTACGTTTGTAAATATTTTTGGACAAAAATTTACAGTTGGATGCTTTTGAGTAGGATAAATTATAATTTTATACTTACTTTAATGTAACTAATAGAGGGCGCCACATATGCCTTATGTGTGGCATAAATTTGCGCTTAACTTTTTTGCTCTTTAAGTTAGCTCTATTTCTGTTAAAAAATATTAAGGATACATTATTTTTACAAAGAAAAGTTATACTTGTTAGTAACCTGAAAATTCAACCGTTTTCGAGATAAATGCATTTTATAAGTCAGCTGCACAATAATTCTTAATTTGATATTTGTGCGGTAAAGCACTGAATACCTATAGATAAAATGTTTGATGTAAAATTCTATTATTCTGTTATTTTGTCAAATCCTATTATTAATTATCCTGCTGATATATTTATTTTATTTAATATTTTGTTAATTATTAACTTTAGTTAAAGGTATTTTATAGCAAAATTCAGAAGTATTATTGTTTTTGTCTATTTTTTCTTCGTTGCTTGGAGTAATTGCCTTAGATTAGAATTATGCAGCTGATTTTTAAAATACGATTATCTCGAAAACTGTTGAGTTTTGAAGTTATTAACAAGTATACCTTTTTTTTGTTAAAATATTGTATCTTTAATATTTTTTATCTCAAATACAGGTAACTTAAAGAGCAAAAAAGTTAAGTGCAAATTTATACCACATATGTGGGATAAGTGGTGCCCTCTATTAGTTACATGAAAGTGTGCATCAAATTATAATTTCTGATATTTAAAAGTACCCAGTTGTAAATTTTTATGCATAAATGTTTACAAACATGAAAGTTATAGCGAAAAATAAAATTTTAATTTTGCAATTTATTGTATCTTTCTTAATATCAACATTTTATTAAAGCAATTTGGCTTAAATCGTAATATTTTAAAGTGTAGAATCTACTGTTTCTTTTTGTATAATTACTTAAGGACCACCCTGTATAAAAGAGTAAAAATTTAAATTTTGTTAACATATCTAAATGACATTTGTTTGATCTTAATTTATTTAGGAGTTATAGTAAACGCAATACATTATATTTTATAGTATAAGATCTATCATATCATATATTGTTTAGTATGTTGCCTTAGATATTACTTAAATTGTTGGTGTCAGTCTTATAATTGATAAATTCAGGAGTTTTGTTAATGTGTACCATTTCAAGTAAAAGTCGATTTTTATAATTATCAACTTGTTCCAAAATTTTTCATTATTAAAGTCAAAGTTACGTCCTGTCTTCAAGTGGTGATATAAGGCACAAGAGTTTTTTTTCTTATGTTACAGTCACTTTTGTGTTGAGTGACACGTTGTTTAAGCCATAGGAAAAAGATTACAACTGAATTTGTACAATAAAATTCTGGTGTTAGTGAAAAAGCCAATATGGAACTATGGAATCCAACTGTGGGGATCTGCATCGAGGTCCAATATCGATATTCTGGAGAAATTCCAATCGAAGACCTTCGGCATTATCACAAATGCACCGTGGTACTTGTCCAACAATTACATTAATTACGACCTTTAAATGAAAACTGTCAAAGAAGAAATTGTCAGTTACTCCCAAAAATACGACAGACGATTGCAAAACCACCCACAAAAATGTATTTGTGCAGCTCTGCGTGAGGATGTATGTGAATCTTCAAAGAAAAACTGCATTGAATCCAAAGTTTTGTAATTTATAACAGTTTTTGTTTGAGCCAAACTTCGGCATTATATGAAAATCGGAAAAAAGTCATTTGTCTATCTTAAAAATAAATAATTTAAAAGACTGTTGAGACTGTGAAAACTATGAAGCAATTAGCAACATAATTGAATCCAAAACTTGTATTAGTCAACTAATTGTGTTTTTAAGATAAACATGGCAAAATAAATCAAAAATCGTAATTTACTTGTTATAGGTAAAATGTTTTCTGAACTTTTGATTTACAAATGATTTTCTGTTACAGGTTGTTCTTGCAGAAACCCGCTAATCCTGATTTAATGTACATTATATTCTTCTGTCATACCCAGCTGACAGTAACACTGCTTCTGTGTCTAATATTTGGGAGTAAAGTAAGTAACATTTTTTCTATACTCTTTTGTTCTAACTTTTTACCTTTTCATCATATCTTAAAACTAATGTTTAATTATGATACAAAAGGCGGACGATTTTCACATTTGGTCCCATTGAAGATAGCTACAAAGCAGCTGTCAATTAAATTCACAGAACAAATGTTTGACGTTTGACTGTGTTGTCATGTCTTTATAATGTCTATGTTGCAGGCTTCAATTACAAATAGAGAAGCTTTCAAAAATACATTTTTATTATAGTATTATATGAATTGTGCAATTTTTTTTATTTTTTTATATACAACACGAACGAATAAATACTCGTTTCTTCTCATATTAATTGCAGTTAATTATTACAACATTTTTTTGGCATTTGCCTTTGATAATAAGCTGATAGATTTGGCAATCCTCAAACTACCAGTTGCCAGATTGTTACAGATGGTCACCAGATGTCTGTGGAAAGTACCTGAATACTATTCTTATTATTTTTTGAAAGAATTTCTTTTTTACTTTTAGTTTGTTAACGTTCTATTGGATTTTTATTAATTATAAATCACATGCTCTTTCCCGATTTATTAAAAAGCATGGCAACACAGTTAAACGCCAACATTTCGTTCTATGAACTTTAATTGACAGCTCAATTATAGCTATCTTCAATGGGACCAAATGTGAAAATCGTCCCAAAAGGCTCATAAAAATAATCCTTAAAGGTCCAACATTATTATACCTAATTTTATTTTTTTATAATTACTTAGTTAGATAACCTTACTACATATGATCTTCACTTTTCAATTATATCCATCTATAATACCTTTATATCATTGTATACCTACCTTCATATGTATATCTTATCCACTCACCATTTCGTGGTATACCTATTGAAATGTTGGCTATCCTGATCCCCAAACACTATGTAAATCAGGTTGGCTATCTTGACATAACAATAAAGTAGTTGTCATTTTGTGTTGCACAAGTAAAGAGGTGTTTTATTCTCTCCATTCCAGTATCCATATATATATATATATATATATATATATATATATATATATATATATATATATATATATATATATATATATTGAAATGATTTCAATATGTTAAAAAGGATACAACTTAAATGGATTTTTATATGAGTTTGTTGTTCATGAATTTCATGAAGCCATCACAATGTGGGTTCGACTCTGAAATAAAAGAGAGAAAAAGATTAGTAAATTGTTAAATAAATTAATTTTGACTTACCTGGTATAGTGTTAATAATTTCTGAATAGTATAGTTGCCTAGTGTATAGGTGAATCGTCTAAACCTTAAAAAGAACAAAAAAAGAAGAATTCTTAAAAAATATTTAAACATAGAAATTTTGAAAACGTCAGAAAATAAACTGTCAAGCAAGTCTATGGGAGCTAAATTAATAGGGGTTTTGTTAAATAAGAAATTACAATGATGTGGAGATGAAAAGAATAAATTGTATTAGCATTGTAATAGAATAAGTTTTATATCTGAACATTTTTTTTTATAAATTCCCAAATTAGATGTGATTAAAGTGATTATGAGAAATTAATGTGGATTGACAAATGTGTCAGAACAGGACAGTTTTATGGTTTAAAAAAAAAATAGAAGACGAAAAGAAAAAAGAACGTTGGTTGCTGTTAGCAACGAATGATAGATTTTGGGGGAGGCCGACAAGAAATTTTGAAAGGAGAGTCCTGAAATTGTGGAATAGGTCGGGAGTGTTTTTTTAACTCGTCTAAAGAGAATTTTAGTTTTTCCACAGTTTCCACAGCAGAGATATCCAGAATTTGTTCCAGAGAGTAAGAGAAACAATTTAACTTATAAATTATTATTGGAGTACAGAAATGTCATTTAAATTGAGAAAATTAAAATTCATGAATTAACATAATTGCGATAGGCCTTAAAAAAATTGAAAATATTAATGATCATTAAATTAAAAATAGAATAGTACGTACCTTAACTTCCGAAGAGAGGATTGATATTCCAGTTTCACCAATTATTTTGCGAGTAGTTAGTTTTCTTTAAATAAATCAGAACTGTTTTAAAGTAAGGTTGGATAATAATTTTGGGGATCATTTGAAATTTTGATTATATTTGAATGCAAGTTAAAAGTCAGCGGAATAAAGTGTTCATTTTCTTTTCTTTATAGTTCATTTAAACACTTTATAAAGTTGCAATATTTATTTAGTTTTTAGGTACTTGTATAGAGTCTCCACATTTTGTAATAAATTTTTATTTTCACGACTCTAAACCACATTAAGATTTATATGATTCCTATTTTTGTAAATTTTTAAAGGCAACCCAAGTTGCAGACGAATTTTATTGTTTATATTAAATTTGTTCAATATTAATAAATAACGTGCTTCATTTGGGTTAATTTATCAAAGGTCTAAAGTAAATTTTGGTTTAATTTCTTTTGAACTCTACCAGGAGACTACAGAGTCGACGTCACACAGTGACAGATTGCTTAGAACACATAATTGAGCTAGCTGAGGTATATATTAAATTAAACAACGAACCACAGATTTTAAAAATTACAACATTTATTATAAATAAAAATAAAATTAATAAAATACAACTTTTTCAATATATATATATATATATATATATATATATATATATATATATATATATATATATATATAATTGTACTTTGAAAGCTTTTCCAAAAACACCCCACAATCAAATTTTCTAAGCATCTAGAATTATATGTACTAGATCTAGGCAACCATCCTTACAAACCGGTCTTTCAATAACTTAATGTGTTCTTATAAATCCAACACGCTTAGAGTAGAAGCACCACTTAAAGAACTTTTTTTTATTATTTTTCTATTGAGAAACATGTAGGATTCGAATAAAATCTTTCCGCCGAATGCCAATTTTACTTTCAAATCAGCTCTACTAGGAGATTAACTCTGATCATAACGATTCAATTCATAATAACAATATTATAACGTTTTATATTTTGAACCACAAAAATCGCTGCTTCTGGCCATCTGTTTCGTCATTTGGCAATACAGTTTCCCCACTTTTGGCCACCCAAAACTTAGTTAAAAATAGAGATACAAGTTTATGTGTATATGTTTAAATATTTATTGAACTACAAAAATAATTAAAACAAAATAAATTTCTGGTAACACAAATGAGGCAAAAGATACATGTTTTTTTTTGGTTTTTGGCCTTGGTTTGCAACCTTTGGCCAACCCCACACATTATTATCTTAAAATTGAATTATATCTATATTACCTGTTCTTTCTTTAATTATTGCGACTTTATACTAATATATGTAATTTCACAATGTAATTTAAACAAAATATCATATTACTATCTTAAATTTAAACAAAATTTTAAAGTTTATAGATTATTTATTAACCACAACCCACAATTGGGTGTGTAATTTTTTATTGATGCCCAAAAATAACTAATGAGTACACGAAGAGATTAACATTCTTAAACCAGAGGGCATAAGTAAAGGACGACCACTTAGGAGATAGAATGATGATGTGGAAGAAGAACTTAAGATTCTAAAGATCAGGAGATGGAGGGAAGTTTCTAGGAATCGACAGGAGTAACGACTTCTTTGTGAGTACGTCAAAATCCACAAAAGATTGTCGAGCCAATTATGATAATGATGACAAAATAATTATCAATCATGTCTTGACTTTTTGACATCATGGCAGCTTAATTTGATATTACCTCCTGGTCTTCTAACTCAGTTGGCTAGTAACTTTGGCTTGACCCAGATGTGGTCACCATTCCGAATTAGGATTCAGTATGTTCCCTTTTGGATAAATCCATAATCATCGACACCATGTTTAAATTTATTTCACATTCTGATCATCTTTAGAAATTATTTTGCCTTAATAGATATTTTTACTCAATAACATTTTGGATTAGTTTTTGCGCAGCCAAATTCAAATATCATGAACCGCCACTACCACATACAAACATATTATTTTACAAAAAAAATTAATATTTTCGTTCCACTTTAGAAATACATTATTATATTGAATTTTAAAATGTCCCTTTCTTAGTATCTTCCTTCATTAAAGATTTTTCGTTAATATTTGTGCCACGACTTAAAAAGAAAAAGAAAAAATGTTTAGGCAGTGATTTTGATGATATAAGGTAATATTTCAAAGGTATTTATACGAGAAGCAGTGTATAATAATTACACAAAGAGTTTTGTCACCCTTGTGATAAGAAATATAATTAATTACCTGTAAGGTTGGTATTAAAATAAAGGCGGGATTTGTAATTATTAAGGTAAAGTTATACGGAAGATCAAAAGGTTATTTTCGCTTTGTTAAACAAGGAGCAAGCAAATCTGTTTCGAAAGGTAGCAAAAACCGTTACCCAGTCTTTAATAGATATTTTCTAAATAATTATGACATTTTATTTCTATTTTTATCAAAGAAAACCTTCATCAACGACAATTCGATACTAATAAAAAATAATAGTTCTTTATAGCATAAAAAACAAGATTATAATTGAACTTACCAATCTTCTCCTGTGATTGTGTTAACATCTCTGTTTTTTTCTAAGTGGCAGTAAGTATTGTGTATCTATATTTTTAATTATGGTTATACTTAAATCTTCTGGTAAAATAATTTTGTCTTATCTTTTTTTATAGAGACTTTTTATAATATATGTCATTCCTGAAACTGTATTTATTCTTAATATTTTGTAGATCAGTATTTGAGCCTTGATTATTTTTTATATCTTCCAGATTGATTAAGTTTACTACTTTTAATATTTTATCTGTATTTTTGTGAGATTCTAGAAATGAATTTCTGCTTAAACAGTCTGCTTCTTGGGTATATTTTCCTTGATTATACTTTAGAATTATATGGAGATAAGTAGAATGTTAAGTTAATTATTCATCAGTTCTAGCTTTTATGTTTAAATTTTCTAAAGGTTTGTGATCTGAGTATACTAAGAATTTGTTTTGTTGGTTCCGAATAACGTAATGACTATTTTATTAAAAGATTCTTGACATTCGTTCGACCAGATGAATTCCACATATTTTCTTAATAAGTTGTGTAGTGGGTCAAAAATGATAGCAATATCTTGAATAAACATATGATAATAATTTATTTTCCACGATAATTAATGTACATTCTTTCCTGTTTGTGGAACAGGAAACTTTTTCTCAGCAATTAGATAATCTCCTACAGGCTTGATGGATTTATTTTTTATTATGTGACCTAAATATTTTACAGAGTTTTTCGCAATAGTGCATTTAGACAATTTTAGTCTGAATCCTTCATTTTATATTGCTTCTAATAATTTTGATAAATGCATTTTATGTCCATCAAAACTTTTGGATAACATTAGGATAGCTCTCTTGTGTTACAATAAGTGGCATTTTTTCCTTATCTTGTATTCTCATAGGCATTGACCAGAATGCTGAATTTGAGAAAAAAGCTTGTTTTAATTATGGTTATATTTTTGATAAGTTTCTTTAGCTTCCTAACTTTCCGGTGTCTGAAAAAAACTTCAAAAAATATGTGTTTTAGCTAATTATCTTAATAGTTACATTTTCTCTGCCAACACATGTAATCGCGATATTTTTCAGGGTATCATAATTTACGCGGGAAATTTAAAAATTCACAATGGGGTAATTCGATCAGGTCTGTGTGTATGTGGGGATTTCTCTAAATAAATCTTAAATTAGTGCTTTCTTTTCAGAAAAAATGGTTCGAAATTATATAAGAAAACTTGCTGCTCGTCCATATAAGGACTATGACGACGTAAGGGTGGAAAATGCCCTCCAGAATGTTCTTGAGGAAGTATATCCTTTACGGCGCGCTGCCGAAGAATAGTGGGGAGACTGTATTTTCCGCGAACGAAGAAAAAACCATTATACAGCGTGCTGCAATATGCGGCGAGTGGGGATTTCCCTTTGACTTGCGAGATATAAAATATTTAGCCAAAAGCATTTTAGATGCCCAGGGTCGACAAGTTCCTCTTTTTAAAAACAATTTACCTGGAACTGATTGGGTATATTCATTAATGAGACAGTAAAAAGGAGAAATTACCCAAAAAGTGGCGACCAATATTGAAAAACCTAGAGCTAAAATTTCAATAAAACTTTAGTTGGCTACATCGAGAGTCTGCGTAGATAATTAGAAAATATTCCACCCAATAACATATTAAATTACGACGAGACCAATGTACAAGATAGCCCCGGAAATAAGAAAATAATATTTCAACGCGCCACCAAATATCCCGAACGGATTTTTAATTTTACTAAAGCAGCAATGACTATAGTGATATGTGCTTCGGCTTCAGGATTGCTGCAACCACTATATATAATTTATAAAGCAGAAAAAATGTGGTTACAATGGACTGAAAATAGTCCAAGAGGATTAACTTGCTGTACTGACAGATGCTGCTATGTAGGTTCTTGATATAATCGCACCGATCATGAATGCATAGATTCATAGATATTTACAGATTGGTTTACTTTGACCTTTTTATTACATTCAGAACGTCTTGAAGGGCGAAAAATCATCAAAGGAGATAACCTTTCCTCACATTTTACCGATGAGGTGATATCTTTATGCGAACAAACATGTGGGTCTTATATGTTTGGTCAAAAACTCAACAACACATTTGACCCAACCACTTGATGTCGGTTTTTTCCGTCCCTTTCAGATGGTTTGGAGGAAAACTCTTAGTGATTGGAAAAACTGTCACCCCACATTATCCACAATAGATAAGAAAGATTTTCCAAACTTGTTAAACACTACCCTTCAGCACATGGACAAAAAACAGCTGACGAAAACAGCGCTATAAAACGAATTATTGTTTTCTCCTTTGAAGCCACGGGAATTATTTACCCTTTCTTCCCCGAGAAAGTTTTAAATAAGTTGCTTAGAGAAGATGAGAAGATCGAGAAGCATTCGCAATGGTGATCGCCAACGTCGGATAATTCTGATATAGCACACGAAGAAGAAGAAGAGAAGATGAGGAAATAGAGGGCCAAATCGACAACCTTTGGTACATTATCTAAAGGAGAAAAGATATTTAACTGCACCATCCAGGCGAAATATTAAGCGAACCAAACTAAGTGTGAAAAAGAGCCACCAAGTGATAACGAAACAGAATGTGAAACGTCTAACTTGGATGAGTCTGGCAATATTGATAGGGTTGAATATTTTTCCTCTAACAAGGATGACATTAAAGAAGAAGTTTTTCTATTAGTAAAGGTATTCGGACGAAGAAGGAAGAAGCAATACTTAAATTCAAAAAGCCAATGAAAAATACTTAGACGTAGTAGGATATAAATCTACGGATGAAGTAAAGAAGGCCTTCAAACTGGTCGAACGTGATAAATTTTCGGTTGAAGTGAATGATATTATTACCATTTTGCCCTCTTCTGAATTCCTTAGTTCAACAGAAATAGCTTGTATGTTTAAAAAACGGGTTGATGTAGTGGAAATGTAGAATATCACTTTAAACTTAATACACATCTGTTCAAAGATGTTTAAAATGATGTTTTTTGGTGTTCTACTTTGCAGTACTAACCCGACTTTGTCATTCTTTGGTTGAAGCATGTTAAAGTTTACTTTTCATGACCTATGTCATAAGATTACAATTCTTAGAAAATATTAGTTTTTAATGAATATGGCTCTTTGGTTCAGTTTTTTTTTTAATATCATTGATAACTTTTGTTTGTGAAACCTAATTTAGAGCGTATTAGCATATTTTTGTTTTTTGTGTGAATTAAAATAAATCTATATCTTCATCTTCAATCTGTATCATCTAAAAATTCTAGGGTGCTCGGTAAAAGAAGTATTAGTCAATTTAGTCAACTTTTCAGGAGAAGCAAAAAACCATAAATAATTTTGTTCTGAAGCTAATTAATTGTCATATCTCCTAAATCGTAGTACACAGAATTGTTATATTTACCTGTTTTACTTTGTAAATCCTAATCTTGAACAAAGTATATATATTTTTTTAAATAAATGGAAATTACAAAAAAATGTGACTTATATTATTTGGACCACACGTACCAGATGACTTACACTATTTTTTTTAGCCCAAAAAAGCTCTTGTTTATTAAAAAATAAATAAATGAAACATATTTATGCAATATCTATTAAAAAAACATGGGGATAATGTTAATACGGTTTCCCAGACCAATTGCTACGCCCCAATGGAGAAAAGTATTACTCTGCGTTAGATGAATCTTCATCATCTGCATGGAATCTCATCAGCACCATCAGTTGTCTTTAAATTTTTATAAAAATCGTGAAATACTGGACTTATCAGAGGAAGAAGATCCAAAATATTTTATTCTGCGTTGATATAGCAAGAGTGCTTTTATACAAATTGGTGGATACCAACCTACCTATCATTAGTTTGTCTTCTACGTAGTACACCTAGCGTCAGAAATGCCTCTTTTTCATCAAGTGACGTTTTATAAAGAATAATTCCCTTTTTCTCCCTCTCTAGTATAACGAAATCAGTTCACATCAAACCAAAAGAAAGAATTTCCTCTTTTTTTGCGCATTAGACAGTTATTTTTCAAAAGATCTGAAAATTTTAAGAAATCACCATGGTGAAGGTCTACAACATTGAATTTCTTTTTCTTTCCTGTACTTCTCACAAGCTGACACCAGTCGTGCGGATGGCTAATTGGAACACTTAACCTTTTTCTTTGCTTTTCGATCAATCCATGGTCAATATCGCACTCCATATGACTGTGTCCACTTACCATGAATTTATGGCCAATAACTTCTAAATTAGTGTTATTTTGCATTACTACTAAAAACATCATAGCTACATGTGAATTTTTGTTCTGGCCACCGCATGTATCCAAGTACAGTGTTACTTTGGAAACATGTGGTGGCAGTAATAATAATTCTTTATAAATACATGTAGCTGTATTGTTACCTCCCCTTCCTACTTCACCTTTGTGCCACATGTAACATGCTACACTTCCTTCTCCATTCTTATGAATAGTTAGGTTATATGTCCATAACTGTCGCTCGTAAAAGGCAACAGAAGAATTTAAGTATGAAGTTGGGAGACACTGCTGCAAGTTAAAAAAAGTACTATCACATTTTGCTTTTTCTCTATCGTTGCTCTTCATAACATATACATTGTCTGCAGCAGTGTGATGAATACTTATCTCGTCTTTTATTTTAGTTTTATCATCTTCGTTTTCGGTAACTTTGAGTTTATTACTCAGCTTCAGCACATCACTCATTTTATGGAACTCTCTTTCATAGATAGGTCTAGAGACAGGTGATTAATTTTCTTCACATTATAATTTGTACATTTTCTGAAGATTATAATAGTTTCTTCATTATGGTGGTTAGCAGAAGGATAACGACCTCGCTGGTCATCAGTTATTCTTCCTGAAGTATTTGAATCCCTATTTGTAAAAGCCAGTCTAATAAACATATTTGTCTCATCAAATGTGTTCATAAAACATTTTTTACAAACTTGAATTCTAGCGCGTTTCACCTTTAAATGAAAAACGTGAGTCACTTTTCGAACTTTTTCTTTATCCGTATCTAAAGTCCTTTTTGTAGTGGTTTTAGGTGGTTCGGAGTCTATAAGGCTCTAGTGCAACACGTTTGTTGCGATCACCCGTAGACCAATGTTCGTCGAATAGCTTTTTTGTATATCTTCTGAAATTTTGTTATTGCATTTATTTCTACTTGCATTTTTTGAAAATTATTTATAACGCGGTGTGAACATGATGGGCCAGCAGTACATATTATGCTATTTTCATTCTATGAAAAAAATTATAATAAAAAATTATAATTATTCATCCAATTGTTTGCATTTTTAGTCAAAATTTTAATCAAAAAAATATTTTTTATGGAGAAATAGATCTTCTTGAATCATAGCAGTAAAAAGTATGTAGTGTGTCTATGTACGTCATACACTAAATAAATAAACAAATGTGATCCATAAATTCCAACGTCAAACGTAGCGTCCTCCAGGTTCTCTGGACACTCTACGACCGCCGCTCTTGAGGAGGATCTTAAATTCTTTGATTCCATCCTCGTGTTCATAGTGTTAAACGGGATTCCGGCCTCTACGTATGAGAAGTTTCGCCAGGCCTCTGTGGTAGGTGAGGGGACACCGGTAATCATAATACTTTAACCGTTCGAACTTTCTTACTATGACCTTTTCTTACAATGACTTAATATGTGAGTTAGTATTCTGTTGCGTGGTATATGCCTATAAGTTCCACAGAGATGTCGGCCTTCTCATTTCGTGTAGCCGCGTTTCCTCTCCTCGAGAGAGGCACAAGAATGCCGGCAGTATCGACTCTTCCTACTGCCCATCGCTTCATGTCACTACTTTTCGTAAACAGTATTTTCGATAGTTACTATTTGCATAAGGTTTCTGGTGACGAAGCGTTATCGCAGCTCAACCCTGATCGGAAAAGCAATTTCAAGTCCCTGTCGGAGCTTGTATTCACTCTTTACCGTGACGGGTTTCAAAGAACGCTTTGGTCAGTTCGACACAATTTAAAATAGTTCTGTCTTTTCTATTTCCAAAAAGCCGTGTCTTACTTACAGGGAGCGTTCGTAGTCGACACGCCGGTTCTCGTGCTTCGAAGGTTTATCTTCTAAAATGAATGAAGTCTTCTTTTATTCGACATCTTCGACGATATTAGGTTATTGGATAAATAATAAAACTCAAAGTAGCGTGGTAGCAACACCAGGCCAACAAGGTCTAGCGGGGCTAGTAGTATATGACGACTCGATCCCGATCGGAAGATGTGCTGCTCTTTTATACACTTAAAGTAAAAACCCTCTATTTAGAAGAGTGATATCATAGTTTAAACGCCGAATATCCTCAAATTTAAATGTACACAGCGGCCCTCGAAAACTGCCTGTTTTCTCGATTGCAATTTGCGTTTCCTCATAAGAAATTACAGAATATATAAAGTAGTATATTTATTTGTGCTTCTCTATAGTAGACTTGACCAGAAGTTGTCGTACAGTGTAGCCAAATCTTGTTCACAAGTAGTAATTATGGTCATACAAAACCTGTATTCTTCCACGCAACGATTATTACCGTCATAAAAATACAAAAAACCTGATTTTTTCAATAGTAAAAATTAAGCACAAAATTGTAATGAAATAAATTTTATTTATATGTTCCGTTTCGTTACATATTTAAATTTATAAAATAAAAATCGATATTTTAAAACAATATTTTTCAATCGTTTGGCAACTTTGGAATTAGCGACGGAACCCCGTTTCAATTCAGATCCACAGAAAACCGTAAAACTAGTTTTTGTCGAGCGAGTGCCCATCAACAATAGGTTATTTACATTGGCGTTTCTGAGGGTAGGGTATTTTATGCGATAAGTTTGTGTTATTGATAAAACGTGTTATTGATAATACGAGTGTTATAGTTTGTCGTTTTATAGTAAATTTTTAGTTATATTCTGTGATTATTTGGTTTGAGTTTTATTGGAGTTGGACGAAAAACCGAGTTGTTCCAAGAGAAGACTGCAAAATTCTGATGTTGATTCCAAAAATGAAATGCCGCAAAAGAGACGGAAAATGTTAACGTCCGAAGAGAAGGTAATAATACGAAACGTTTATGAAGGAATTGTCGGCAGAAAAATGGAATTAAATGTTAGCCAAGCGGTCGACATTTGTAGCAGTTTAACAAAAGTAACCGTTAGCTGTATTTATCGTGTACTTAAAAATACATCGGAAAATAAAAAGCAAGAAAAAGGTAAAACTAGAGGTAGGAAAAGTATTGTTTTTAATGACGAGACAAGGAATATTATACGTCGAAAAATTCATTCATTTTATTTTCGGAGTGAAATTCCAACACTGAAAAATATTTCTCAAGAGCTCGAAAACGATGACTCCTTACCCAAGATATCTCGTAGAGTCTTAACCAGGACCATGCGTGAAATGAACTTTCGATATGTAAAACTCAACAGAAAAAGTAAGCTATTAGAAAAAAATAAAATTATTGTGCGGAGAAGAAAATATTTAGAAGAAATACGCAAAATTCGCAGCACTGGACGCAAAATATGTTATTTGGATGAAATCTGGATTAACCAAGGTTGGAAAAGGTCATACAGTTGGAAAAGTTTGGCAAGATTTAAATGTCAAAAGTAAACGCGAAGCATTTATAGAAGGCTGATATACAGGATTAAAAGCTCCATCAGGAAAGGGACGGCGTTTAATCGTCACCCATATAGGAAGTGATACAGGGTTTCTTGATGATGGTTTTCTTCAATTTGAGTCGAAAAAAACAGGTGATTATTAAAGAAATTGAAAGGGAGGATTCAAGAATGGCTTACTGAAAAGGGGATTGCATACGAAGAATCAATGCTCAAAATTTAGCTACTTGACATTGCACGGTTAAGGAAAATTGAATATCTTAAATATGCTGTAGATGAAACTGCAAAAGATTATGGTGTCAAAGTTCTGCGTCTACCACCTTAGTATTGCGAACTTAATCCCATTGAACTTATCTGGGAGCAAGTGAAAGGAGAAGTAGCACGCAATAACAAAACGTTCAAATTAAACGAAATTAAGAAACTTTTGATTAAAGCAATCCTCCATGTAACTCCAGAGAAATGGGCTAAATGTATAGGCCACATAATTAAAGAACAACATCGTATGTGGGAACTTGACACTCATATCAAAGTTTTACTAGAGCCAATTATAATTACACCAGGTGGTGAAGATAATGACAGCGATAGCAGCATTGCATCTTCAGGTTTAGACAGCGAATAATATTTTCTAATAGTTTAATAAGAACATCAGCATAAAAAAACCAAAAACAAAAAAAACAAGAAGAACATAGTAAGTGTGTATAGTGTTTGTGTTTAAACACATCAAACATTATTTTTATTTTGTTTTTATAGAATTTTATTTTGTTTTATAGGATTTTATTTTGTTTTGTTTTATACTGTTTAAGTGTTTTGTTCATTTTATTTAATAAGACGATATGGCTATTGGCGAACACCCATTTAAAAAAAGTATCGCGCCACAAGACATACTTCTGGGGTGGTGTGGAAACTGTCTTAAAATTTGTTTTAAAAAATTTCATTGTGTAACTCTTTAAGGACGGGTCACGTCAAAAGACGTTTTAGCGTAACTTCCGCGACAGCCGGTTGGTATCAGTAAACTTTCTGCAAAATTACTTCTTTTTTATAGCTTTTTGTTTGTGGCATTCTGTATTTTTAGGGGAATGTAGGGAATGAGCCACAAAATATTTATTCATATGTTTATTTATTGACGTTTCGATCTCTATATCCAGAGACCGTTTTCAATTATACAAATGATAGTACTATTTATTTTCTATGGCTTTTCGCTTGTCGTTCTGTATTTTTAGAAATAATGTTGGGAATAAGCCACAATATATTTATTCAAATGTTTAATTTACGGACGTTTCGATCTCTATAAAGAGACCGTTTTCAAACATACAAATGACAGATATATTTATTTTTCTATAGCTGCTTGTTTGTGGCATTCTGTATTTTTAGGGAGAAGGTTGGACATAAGCCACAATATATCTATTTACATGTTTAATACATTGACGTTTCGATCTCTATTCCGTTTTTAAAGATAGAAAAAAAAAGAAAATAAACAATATAAGATTATAAAAATATATAATAATAAACAAATAAAATAAATATAACTATCATTTATATCTTTGAAAGCGGTCTTTGGATATAGAGATTGAAACGTCAGTAAAAACTTGTAAATAAATATATTGTGGCCTATTTCGAACATTAATATTTGAAAAATAAAATATAATTAACGTTAAAATAAAAGTAAGTGTACGTCACTGGATTTCCAAACAGCTTTCCGCATTTCTGGGCCTTTAAACGATGACTCACTCTCTCAAATAGTGAAATTATACCATAGTATTTGAGAATTCGCAACAATCTTTCGTCGAGAGGCCAATGACAAAACAGTTAATAACGAGCTTTGTGAATGGCCGGCCAAAATGACAATCTGTGTCTTTCCAATAAGATTTTTAAATTGATTTAATTCTTTAATAATTTGTATGTTTATTTTTTGTTTTACTTAAATGTTTTTTCTGTTTTTGGTACATCTCAAGCTCACAGATTTTACGACACAATTTTAAAACAACAGAAAATTATCATAGGATGCTTACATGCGAGCTACCTGTAGATAAATAAACTAATTATTTAGTGTAATTTATATTATAGATCGTAAATAAATGGAAAATTAAAAAAATGTTTCAATACTGATCGATTGTGATTGTTGAGACACCCCAATACTCGTACTTTGTCGGGAATTATTTATCTTAATCATTTGGCTGTATCATTAACACAACTGTTAAATCACGGCACAGTTCATTATTTGCAGTGTTCAGCATCAAGTGTTTACTCGAAAAAGTTTTCAGCATTTTATGAGCTCAAACTAAAACTAAAATTCACAGTGTTAGAAGTTGGTATACTTTGCTTTACATTTCAGCATTGAGAACGTGATTGATGATTACATGGAAATACTTTAACTTTTGCTTACCGAACACACAGGAAGAATTTTAATTCAATTATCACCGTCTCTCATATGCCTATGCTTGAGTTAATATATCCATTTTATTAAATGTGAACAACATCACAAGAAAGAAAAACAAGAAAACAGTCTAGTCTAGATCAAATAAGAAACATAAAATTAGAAATGTTTGTAAGATAATTTAAATAAGTATCAAAACTTAAAAGAAATATAAAAAAAGACATACAATAAATACAGTAGAAAAGAAAACTTAAATTGGGGAATACAAGATATATTCCATAGTACATTGTGGCCCTTAAGTAATTGTACAAAAAGAAACAGTAGATTCTACACTATAAAAATATTACGATTTAAGCCAACTTCCTTTTATAAAATGTTAATATTAAGAAAGGTACAGGGTATTAAAGTGGAAATTTAAAATTTTATTTTTCGCTATAACTTTTGTTTGTGAACATTTATGTATAAAAATGTACAACTGAATGCTTTTGCGTATGAGGAATTATAATCTGATGCATACTTTAATGTAACTGATAAAGGGCGCTAAATATATCACATATGTGGCATAAATTTGCGCTTAACTTTTTTGCTCTTCAAGTTGGCGTTTGACAATTTGTAAGTTCACGGTCACATTTAAAATTCGCACAAGCAACCTAAGCTTAGGCCTAATGTTTTATTACTGGACTATTCTAATTATTTAGTTTCTCCTTGATTCCGGACCGAGTCTGAAATATTGATTAAGTAACTCCCATCGATTATGTTCCCTCAACCTTAATATTTTGTGAAACGTCTAAATACGTGAATTTATTATATCGTAGCGTTTTATCCTACAATATTAGGTTATGAATATTAATATTGATTTCCAAATTTAATTTTACTTCTCTTGCCTTTAATGTCATATTTCCGGGGTGTAAATCTAAGAGATCGTCTTGATACTTGTTTGTTGTGGTTATAACATTCCACATCATAGATTCTGTTTGTTTTCTTGTAGATGTTTGAAAATTAAAACCCAAATTTGTTTTTCAATTTAATATTTACTGCTCAACTCTATCTGTTTTCGATATGTACTTATTCCAAGTATTATGTATGTAAAGACGTGATAAACGACAAAGCCAGACGCAACAAACTTAAAAATATAACAGGAAAGACCACTATTACACAGAAAATGGCCAGCAAAAAATTTCAATTTGAAATAAATTAAGAACTCCATCAAAATCAATGAGAAACAACAAATAATTCTTTATAAATCTCAAGAACGATGTTCGAAGGAACACCATCGTTTGTAGTGTGTGTGATTGGATATACTTTTGCTAACAAATGACTGCAAATTATTAGGACAGTAAAGACAAAAATGAGCTAAAAAAATCTTATACAAGTTTTCGATGTTTCGAAAATGATTGATTGATTTCGCCAATGTGTAACGATAAGACTACCAAAGAGAATTGAAGTACTATTGTAAAAATAATACCTCAATCAACCATGGGAGCTTATCGTCTATACCTTGCCAGCTCAGTATCTCAAGGGTGAGTTCGTCTTGTCTTAAACTAGGGATTGAACCTGAGTTCTTAGTTGATAGCAAATAAGACAAATTTTAACCAAACATATTTATTAAAAAGAATAAAAAAAACAATAATTAAACCTGCCAAAGTTTAACAGTTAATAAGTGCTACTTATTGCTTCGATGGGCTGCTTGTGTGTCCTAGCTGTTAGGTCCTCCAATTAAAAGTTGTGGTTTCTGGAGAGCTGCAGTCACATGTGGTTGTATGTCCTGATTAGGTTGTTATATCCAATAAAGTTGTCAATACTGTTAAGTCCAATAAAGCCAATAAGGTTGTCGATATGCCAATAAATTAAAATATAAGGAACAGCTTGCATTAGAGACACATCAAAAAGAAAGGTTTATCTTCCTTGCCATTTTACAAAATTACAATTAAACAAATAGCGTATGGCAAGGATAAAATATAATATGATTGTTACTACTTAGTTAAATTCTGTTAAAGAGTCCTAATGCATATATCAGGGAAAAAAATGTGCTTTCGAAAGAAAGCTAAAGCTTGTTGGTAATCAACATCAAAAGATAAATTAACAGAAACATCAGAAAAACTACGGTTACTGGCTTCCTGAGAAAGAAGTCCAGCAAGGATCTTTTATTTTTCCTCTACTGTATTTGGGACAGAGACATTCCTAATAAGAATTTCATATGATAATTCATCTGTCTTTACTTTAAATGTTTAGGTAGCATCTTGAAGAAATAATTTAAAAAAAATAAGAAAGTAATTAAAATACACTATCCACAAAAACTGGGTAAGTTAAAAAAACAGACCACTTAAAACAGTATAAAAGTATCTACCATCAAAAAAAAACATATAAAAATATATATGCTGAAATATATAAAAATGGTAATACTTTTAACCCAACATGTGAAAATATATAAAAATAGTCAAAAATATGAAAACTTAACTGCAAATAATGATAATAGGAACACATAAAAAAATAAATAAGAAAGTATTTATTAAAGCTTGTTATTTGCCACCAAACCAAAAACCTAGAGCGTAATTCCTCGAATAAAACAAGTACGGTTGGGCGCCAATGTGTAAGATATTTAAGTTATACCAAATCCGTGGAGACGTACAGCTGATGTTACTTTAGCTGTTTTTTTTAACAATCATAAAAATGAAACAATAATTTTTTGCCTTTAAAACCTTTCTCATACATTTTAGAGAAAAATGGTTCAAATAAAAGTTGTACATCTTAAAAATGTGTTTATTTTGCGAGTTTCTAATTTAAAATACATACACAATTGACCGAGATAATTGCAAAAAACGCTTAATTTGATAGTAATTTATAAATGTTAATAACTTGACATGTAATATAAGTACTTGAAATTATGGCAATTAATAAGTTGTCGAACTGTACCAAATCTCAGCTAGATCATATTGGCAATCATATTGGCAATAATAACTTTGTTTACGGCGGCTCTAAATAAATTAGCGGTGGTCTCTTGATACCATTCCTGGAGATTTCGGAGCCAGGATGTTCTTCGTCGGCCTGGGCCTCTCCTTCCGGCTATCTTACCCTGTATTATGAGGTGTAGAAGGTTATACCTCTCTGGATGTCTCATTACATGACCGTGTGATGGGTAGCTCTTTCGAGGCGACAGACTCAGTAAAACACAGGTTTGAAATAAAAATAAATCTATTAAGTATATATATACAATAAATAAAAACTAAAAAAGGAACTCTACGTTGTATACTTATAAAAAATAAAATGAATTCTACGTTTCCGTCTGGAAACCCGCTAGCTTCCGCTAGCTACAAGACTGTCTAATTCCGCTATTCACACGCCTTAAATAGCCGTTCTGATTCCCACTTCGCCTTCACGTTGTAGAAGTGGATGCGCAAATATTGACACTCCCACGGTTCGAACTGTTAAACGATCAGAGCATCGTTACAACCGAAATATTGTAACTTTCGAATTTTTATCGTTTTTGTTATTTCTGTGCTCTTTTTCATTCGATGTAAAACTATTTCATTTCTTATTCGATCAACCCAACTTATCCGCAATACTCGTCGATAAATCCACATCTCAAATGCCTCTAATTTTTCATTAATGTCTCTGTAAGGGTCCAACTCTCCATACCATACAGCAATGTGGAGAATGTGTAGCAACGTATTAATCTGACTTTAAGGTTTAACGTAATATCTCTATTAATTAGAATTTTCTTTAATTTATAGAAGGCGCTCTGGCTTTTTCAATGCGTATTCTTATTTCTTTATTTATATCCCAGTTATCGTTAACGTTTGCAACCAAGTAGGTAATATTGTGGACTCTTTCTAACTGTATTTTTAAGATATATTAAAAAATTCAACATTTTTACAAAAATTTTCTTAAAAATACCGTTTCAAAATGCGCTAACTTTTTACCCTATAAACATTTATAATAACTTTGATGTTTTTTATGTGACGCGCTTGTAGGTAGGATTGCAGAAAAGGTGGTAAAAAAAACACAATTTTTGAAAAAAAGAATCTTTTATAACCAATAGAAATCAAGATGACAGTTTTTTTCTTGATTGAAAAATTGAAATTGAATTGAAAATAGAACAGATTATAAACGAGGATTTAACTTTTATGATTCATTTTATAAGTGGAATAGAACGAGAAGGAGTAAAAAGCTATGACCCATTGAGGTCTTTTTTACTAACTTAGCTAGGTTTTCATACTTCTTTTCTTGTTCTTGGAAACGTGTGAATGTACTGAACAATGTTGTAAAGAAACGTCTCTCCTGGGGATCGGATACTCATTGGACATTGAACAGCCGAGCTGTAATCATCATCTTCAGTCACAAAGACGATCTGATGTGCAATTTTTTGAAGAAATCATTGAAAAGGAACGAGATACTCAAACCGTTCAACAAGCTTCGTGCTTACTTATGTTATTGAAAGACGAAATTTTTTTATACTGGCTAAATTTCTTAAATAACATTATATCGCACGTTAATCGCGCGTAATTAACTGCAAATGAGAGCTGTAGATCCTGCAACAATTCAAATATTTATACAAGAAGAACAATTTAAAAATCCAAGTCAAATTATCAGAGATAAGTCAATAGTCCAAGCTTTTCGGCTGGAAAAAGGAAATGAACCCAGGAAAATAACAACGTGAGGATCAACTGTCATTTACGGCCCATTTAACTCTTGCGGCACTATTCGATCCCAAATTATTTCCTGTATACAACCTTACTTTTCCCGAAGAAAAACTAAAGATTGCTTTGCAACATTATCCATTTGTAGATGCCACCAGATGCCCTAGGACACTTTGGAACGGCGAGTGGTCTGGTGCCATTGCTTGAGGTCTTTGTTGATCACAATCTTACAAAATTCCATAAAGTCCATAGAGTCCATAAAATTCAGGGAAGCAGGGAGATCCTTTTCAACTCTAAAGAGGCTAAAAACATTTCTGCGAAATACGATGTCAGTAGAACGACTCAATACCTTAGCGATGCTATCCATTGAAAAACAATTAATATCCAACTGCCACAAATGTAATGAACTCGTGATTGACTATTATGCAAACCAAAAAACACGTCGCATTGAACTTAAGTATAAATCCTGCGTCTACAATATAATAGTGTTAATTAGAAACTGTTTAGGCTTTTTATATTGGAGCGGTCATGTGATTGGAAGTATTGTGAACTTAAATCTACTAATAAACCAGGACTATTCACTAGAAACCTTAGGTACATGGGTAAGTTTGCTGTGAAAATGTAGCTAGCAATGTTTATCTTTTCCTAACAATTTTTGGTTGTTCATAATTTCGTGTTTGCCGCTCAAAATAATAGTGTCTCACCGATAATATTACTCACGAGGCGCCACTGCTCTTGAGTGGTATTACTTATTCCTATCAATTGTATAGAAAATGTATTTATCAAATAACAATAATTATAAACATAAAAATTAAACTTACACTGTAAAATTTAAAGCTGTCTTTTCATCCATTCTCATATCTATTCTATCTGGAAATTAAAATATCTCTTACGGCATAAACAAACGGTCCAAAATAAATCGATTTATCCCACATTGCACGGCTCAACACTGTTCACATGGAAAATAAACATGAGCGCAATTTATAAAATATACAGTAGACGACATTTATATTTAGATAAAAGATAGCGAATTTTGGTTATAGTCTAAGAGCAATATTTTCTTAGGGAGAAAGAACGCCTAATGACGGTTCTCGTCGGTCTTTTTGTAAAGTGCATATTTTTTAAAAGGTTCTACACTATCCTCATGAAAAATGAGCTGGAGTAAAAAAGGTTAAAAAATTTACTTATATACTGAAAATCTCTACCTTGGAATAAAATTTAAAACTAGTATAAAAAATGTTATTCCGTGTTTGGACCTAACGTATTAAAGTAACAAAGAAAATTAATAATTAATATTGAATAATGGATATTCTAATGTTGAAATTCTTTTGCCGCTTAGAAAGAATCCAACTACTTGTCAGCGACATCAATCCAAATATATTATGCCTACAAGAAACCCATCCAAAACAAAATCATAATGTTCTTCTTAGGGGTTATGAAGGATATCATCAGTAAGAACAGAATACCTCAGGGAAGTGAAGAAACCTCAATTTTTGTCGAATAAGGCATCTATTTAACACATTTGTCTTTAGTTACAAACCTAGAAGTAATCGCAGTAACCACGTGGTACCCTAAAAGAATAACTATTTGCAGTATATATATATATATATATATATATATATATATATATATATATATATATATATATATATATATATATATATATATATATATATATATATATAATATATATATATATATATATATAATATATATATATATATATATATATATATATATATATATATACATGTCCCATCGAGTTACAATGCTACTGAAGCTGAACTGGTAGACCTAATTTTTCAACTTCCAGCACCATTTTTAATTGTCGGAGAGTTTATTGCCCACAATATTGCATGGGGTTCACAAACTACATATGACAGAAGAAAAGTTGTAGAGAATATTCTAAACATTACCGACACTTGTTTTCTAAATAATAGTTCCAACAGTCATTTTAATATTTCATCAGGAAGTTTTTTAGCGGTTGACTAAGTCTATGCGATTCTAAAATATATCCTTCTCTAACATAGGATGTTGTAGGTGATCTATTTGATAGTTACTGTTTTTCCATCCTCATAACAAATAATGAAGAAAAATCACCAGGAACAGCAGTAAAGTGGAAGATTTCTAATGCTGACTGCGCAAGTTTCAGAACTTAAGTAGACCGACAAATAGAACAAATTTCCTTATCTGGAAGAAAAAGAATACAAAATTGCTCTTCATAAGTACCGCCGAAATAGATGTGATGAAAATCTCATTTATTTTAAAAACTTAGAGCCATGGCGAGGTATATCTTAAAACAAAATAAAAAACACTAATAGAAAAACTATATTTTCACTTTAACTCATAATACTGCCCCTTCTCAAGTCTGGAAGAATATTAATCAAATGAGGAGAAAAATGTACATACAAGAATTCCAGCTCTTTTATATGAAAGTAATTTAGTTACCGATGATCAAGAAATCGTTAATGTGATTGCTGAAAATTTCTACTAACGGTTTAAAAAAAGGAATATACTCAAAGAAACAAATCCTAATGTTCAATATCCTTCCCAATCTCTCAAATTTGACTCTACTATTTTAAACACTCTGTTTACACTACAGGAACTCTTAAATATTCTTGCAACATGCAAAAATACAGATGCAGGTCCCAACAACATCCTATTCATATTCCTTAAAATTCTACCCATATCTGCCGTTAAAAAACTTCTTATACTGTACAACATAAAATGGACTAATCAGAAATTTACAATAATATGGAGGGAATATATCGTTACAGCAATCAAGAAACAGAACAAATCCCCGAATAGTACAAATTCTTATCGTCCTATTTGACTAACATGCACCTTGTGTAAGCTGCTAGAAAAAGACTAATTCTAGCAAAACACAAAATTTTAGATTCAGCACAATCCGGATTCCGTCCATTCCGAAGCACGGCTGACAACTTAGTAATGTTGCAAATAGAGATCACTACCGCCTTTCAAAAAAGCAAGATTTAATAGCAACATCATCGAGAGCGCCTTTGATACTTTGATACATTATCTTTTATTGAACTAGTTAACGGAAAAGCTTCCTCAATCTATGTTCACGAAAGCGAAGTACCCCAAGGATAAGTTCTAAGTTCCACTCTATTAGTAATAATAATAATTATCAATAATATTTGCAAGAATATTCACAACTAGGAGGATACGTTCACAACTACAAACTTATTTTAAAAAGCAGTAAATGAACTAACTTCTTAGTCTATAAGTTTTAGTATTACTTTCTCTGCTGAACACAAACTCGTGACGAGATCTACACAGATGCATCTAAAACTGAGACAGGAGTCGGATATTCTGTACCAACTGCAAATAGTATCATTCAGAAGTTCTGCCTTTAACCATGCACCTCTATTCATACAGGAGAGCTGTACGTCATCCTCCAAGCATTAAAATGCTTATGTAACCAAACTAACGCCAAGAACACTGCAATATGTACAGATTCGATGTTCTCCATCGACTCAATTAAAAATTTTTATTCCGAACATCTATTAGTTCATGCCATACATGAAGCGACAAACTGTCTCACTTCTTCTAAAACAAACATAACATTAATCTAGATTCCTTCACGTTGGTAATGATACTGTTGATACTGCTGCAAAAGAAGCAATTAAAACCAAATCAGACATTAAATCCGTTGAACTAGCATCAGATCTAAAACCACTTTTCAGATCTCAAATTGAAGAAGTCAACCTCAAAACTACACAAAATACAACCTACCATCGACACCTCTAAGCTATAACTTAAGTAGAACAGACAAATTAATCGAGCGCAGGATAAGAATTGGTCACACACGGCTGACACCCGGAGATTGCTTCGGAGAAATTACCTGTTTGTGAAAAGTATAAGGAATCATTAACCGTTGAACATATTCTTACACAGTGTATCAAGTACGAGCAAAACAAAAACAATACTCTGTACAAGGTCTTACAAATGTGATCCTCGGCCAATTAGAATTTGTTCAGAATGTAGATTTCCTTCGAGAAACGAATTTTTATTACAAAATTTAATGTTCTCTTTTTTTATTTTGTCTTTTATTCTCTTTATATTAAATTATAATGTAATGTAAAATTTATGGTAACAAAATTTACCCAGTGTCAATAATCTTGTAGTTGAGATACAATAAACTAAATAAAAAAAATTATTTTATTCATCATTACTTGTCGACAGCGATCTTAAATGGTCCTTGTATACTGACTCCTTAAGGAAGAAACTAGCCTCAGCTTGCTTTGCAATAAGATCTGTTTCGAAGGAACTAAATTTATCTTCTGTCAAAATGGCATATTTCTCATTGTTCGAGTCCCATCTTCGATATGGGCTTCCATTTTGGGGTTCTAGTACAGCGGCCCAATTTGATACTATTTTTAAGTTGCAAAAAAGAGCAATTCGTTATCTATTTGGTCTCAAGCAAACAACTCATTGCAAGACCTACTTCAAAAATCACGGAATTTTGACGTTTCCCTCTTTATTTATTTTGGAAACGGTTTGTTTGATTCGCAAGCATCTAAACATTTTTCCCGATAGATCTGATCATGGCTGCTCCATTAGAAATTCGGATTGTAACGTTTATTTACCGATCCCGTCCACTCAGCTAGTAAAGAATTCTATTCTATATAGTGCAAAAAAACTTTATAATCACCTTCCAAGAGAAATTAAATCCGCAACATCTTTCATTAAGTTTCGTAAGATGACAAAAATCTATCTCTCTGAAAGACCATATTATTCAGTTGACGAGTTTCTTAATGTATAACAAAGAAACAAAATTAGTATTGTTTATAATTACATTTGGGTGTCTCAAGCAGTGGCTACAGTTTGTCTCATTTGTTGTTGTCTGTACAAATTATGTAAGTTATACAATAATTTTACTAATTTAAAATTGTATTGTTCTGTTTTTTTTATTATATTTGTTTTTGTTTTATACTTTTTATACTTTTTGACTGATTTTTTTTTTAGCTTTGTCCATAAAATTGATCAATAATTTTCAGCATATTTCTATTCTATTCTATTCTATATTTGAGCAGCTCTGTGGGGGGATGTATGTAGATCTTCCACAAAACTACGTTAAATCTTAAGTTTTATTGTAATTTATAACAGTTATTGGTCTACCTCTTCGAATGCCATCTTTTACTCGTTAGCAAAATGAATATCAAACTTACCTAGTTTACAGGTTGAACATCGTCGAATTTTGCAAAGTCAAGCTTTAGACGTCTTCTATAAAGTCTTCATCTGGGCTTCTGAGGTATCTGTGTCCTCAGACCGTAGATCCCTTCACTATTCACTGCTCTAGTGAATTGATCTGGGGTTTAGGTGACTCAGACTCCGGAAACCGTGATAGAAGAATTCAGAGTGGAAGTCGAAAGCTTGGTGAAGCCAAATTTGACACGGTATTGTTCTGATAATACTAATCTTAGGTATAGGTTTAACTGTACTAACTGCGGAATTTCTGTGTAATTTATTTTGTAAAAACTAGTTTTTCTGTAATTAAAATATTAATATCTTCCGTTTTAGGTATTCATGGTGTTCAAAAATAAAGGTCGAACTGATGAGAGCTCCATGGTGTCAAAAATACCATCCTCGAAATTTATCACGAAAAGTCGCTCTGATAATCCGCAATACAGCACCAACTCTTCGACTGGAGGAGGACCAGATTTTACCTACTCTAAATACAATGAACAAGACGTCCAAGAGGAGTTTCTCAGACTCTATACTCAACTTGAAATACTACGTGAAAGGAATATGAGAATGGGAAACAGACACTTGGCTTCAAAAATAATAGCAATGCAAGATGCAGCTAGATCGCATGATAGTTCGGGTCAGAATCCCATTAATTCCAGTACTAGTCTTGGTAAGTATGGGGTGTTGTAAAATTCAACATAATAAATTGCATAGCATTACTTCTGATAACTTTAATTCTCCTCACTTAATTTTTGAAGAGAAGCTTTTATACTGTGGTTGTATTACTTTTCTATATAGTAAAATGATGAGGGGAGCGTCACGAAAGTAGCACCACGAAATAGTTGAAAAGCTGTCAAAAACGTCGATTAACCATGTTACGACTCAAATTACTGTACTCTCGTGACGTATTTCGGGCTTAATGTTCATTGGTTAGTCGAAGTAGGCAACCATTGTAAGTCTAGGAACCGTGAAGCCTAGAGGTAATGGATTTTAACAAGAGCTATGAGTATTATTTACAAGACCATAGCTCTTGTCAAAATCCATTACCTATACCTACTTTTTGATACCTTGATTGATACCTTGATACTCTCATTGTTTTAAAAAATGTATTTTCAAAGGAATATTAGAAGTACAGATTTGTACTGAACGAGAATATTGATTTATAAAAATATTTATGTAAATATTAAGGTTAGATTCGTAGAAACATCAAACATGAAAAGAAATGTTAAGACATATGCGTTCAGACGGTCTGCTGGATCTAAACAGCTTATTATAATCACTAAGTGCTTTCTACTTGTTCACTGAGGTCGTCTGAACGCACCCATTGCTTGAAGCTTTTTGAAATGCCAACAGTTTTGAAATTATCAATTGCCAAGAATAAGGCTTCTTTTGTGTTTTCCGCAACCTGAAAAGTATTATCGCGGGAAAAGAGTGAAATTTCAAACATTGTTAACATTTTTTTGCCCCTTATTTGTGTCCACATAGCGGACAATAATCAGACTAAACTTTAAAAATTGACTTCACTTTGATCAAATATCTGACCGTCTGACACGCTCTTTATTGTCCTCTAATTTTACATCTAGTTTAGTTATTATTACGTCTATGGGTTCCGCTGATCTATATAAAATAAAATTTTATAAATATTTCACACGGTTTTTATCACTTTTTTTTTTCTTTTCTCCGGGCTTTATTCTAGTATTTTCTTCCTCTCATTTTACTTTACTCTTAACAAAGATTTAAAAAGTTATTGGAGTGTTCGGAGATTTAATGAGTACTTTCCACAAAGCTAATAGTTTTTAAAGAACGATTTGTATATTCTTCAAACTCCTTTAAAATTAATGAATTTGAGGTTGTACTTTGGTTATTTAGACATATATCTATATTATAATTGCGAAATACAGTTAGGAAAAATGTGTATCTAATATTAAACTAATTTCATTTACATATTATGAACATTATATTATTGACAGCTAAAATATTTTGATGTTACCTAATTCTAACTAATTTTTTACAGCTGCTATTGCCGATACCACCATAGAAGACGTATCGCCAATAAAAATAAAAAGACAGAGTGTATCTTTCGCCGTAGAAACAAAACCGAACGTAAATGGAGATACTCCAGTTGTAAAAGGCGAGAAAGATGAAGAAGTTGTGACTACGACAACTGAAGAAATTATTGCAACAAGTTCAACATATCCCACTGCATCACCTGAAACGAAACAGAAAGAAGCAAAAAATTCTGGATCTGATAGTAATGGTCGCTATCTTATGTCTGGTCATGCAAGAACCCATTCTATTGTTATTAATTTAGACGATAAGAGCCGTTTCACTGATGAAATAACTGTTTAATATGTTTTTTTATTTACCATGTACCTGATGTGAAATAAAGGTTGTATCTAGGTATGTAAATGGGTAGTTTTATTACCTGTAACTTCACATTTATGAAATTTTACGTTGTCATAGATATATTGTCGATTAGAAAACTTGTACTGGTTATTCTTATAAACCATGGACTCTTGGCGCTTGGAAGTGTGATGGCAAAATTTATCTATATAAAAGGCTGGGACGGCTAGAAAACTCACACTATTTTTACGGTAGGGTAACTACGCCACCTAGGAACGAAATCTGAACTACCAACATTTGACCTTTCAATCATATTTTGTACTTGAAACGATACGGTTGATTTATTGCTAATTTATTCTATAAATTGATGAAAATTTCTTAAAATATAGGTTACTATAATTAAAAGGTAAGCATTACATGCATTTCTATAACTACACTTATAAAAATAAAATGACATTTAACAAACGTTACAGTTTTACCAAAAAAAAATTAAATTGAATTAAATTAAATTAAAATTAAATAAAACTAATAAAAATTAAATAAAGGTAAAAAGGATTAAATAAAATCAATTAAAATGAAATAAAATTGAATAAAATTAAATACTGTTAAACAGAATTAAATAAAATGAACTAAAATTTAATAATATTAAATAAAATTTAATAAAATTAAATAAAATTAAATAAAATTAAGTAAAATTAAATCAAATTAAATAGAATTAAATAAAATTTTATAAATTTAAATAAATGTAAATAAAAAAATTAAATAAAATAAATAAAATTAAATAAAATTATATAAAATTTAATTAAATTAAATTAAATTAAATTAAATAAATAAATAAATTAAATTCAATAAAAAAATGTAATGATAATCAAAATGAAGTTTTTAAACATAAATACAAGATAATAATGAAGATGTAAATGATGAACAAATTCTATATAATATTTAACAAATTTTAAAAATTACTAAAATCATTAAACAAAATTTTTAAAGAAAAAAATTAAGATTCTTTTTGTTAAAGGACTTGTGTGGTATTATAAAAAATATTAACAAAATATTAACTTTATAAGCAGACATATAATTTCATTAACCCACATAGTAATAACGCGCTATAAGAAGTACTCCCCAAATACCACGGGCAAAATCGCTATAGTAATCTAAAAATTACCATAACCTAAATTGGAAATTCGGTTAACTTTATCGAAAGTACAAGGTGAATATAGCCGCAAATGCTAACCATGGAATAAAATATTTCGGTTTGGCAATGTTAGCATGTTTTTATAATGTATATATTGTGTGCTTCAAATATAAAGAGAGAAAGCTTTAGAAAAGTACATTTTGATTATATTATGTTATGAATTCTGCAATTTTTATTTTATATAAAACAAGAACGAGTAAACATTTGTTTCTTAGAAACTTGGAGGAACTAATTGTAGTTAATTATTAGAATTTTTTTGGCAATTGCCAGATTGCAACCACCAGTTGCCAGATTGCAACAGATGTTTGCAATTAATCTCGAAAGAGGCAAATATTTACTCGATATTGTTTTATATAAATTAAAAATTACAGAATTCATAATAATATAATCAACATGTACTTTTTAAGGTCCATTCGCTTAGCTGGGGCATATTTTGACTGATTTATAGCTGGAAACCTACAACGCAAAAGTTCCTATCTCACAGTTTTAACAGCTTAAATAAACGTTTATTATACGACTCTCTAATTGAAAAAAGAAGAATTATTACAAATAGTGGAAGTGTATTATACTAAACCCATAAAATTTTGGATAGTTTATATTTAAAAAATATATTTGTTATAATTTAACATATTCTAGTAAATCTAATATTTGCTTTGTTTGTTATAGTATCATGTACTTACTTTTTGCTAAATCCTCTTTGCATAGGGAAGTATACTTTTGACGTGACAACGTCTTAAATTAGGTTGTGGCTCGGAGTCATTCATGAAAAAGTGTAACGCCCGCTCACGTCTGTTACAGTGAGTCACCGAACGAGAGAGAGGCCCGCCGGACCGGCGAATGCCTTGCGTCTCTCTCCCACTCAAACATGATCGGTCCGCTGCGCGCGCAGCACTAGAGAATTAGGCGCGTTGAATCGGTGCGTGCTTCCGTGCTTGTGTCTCTGTCTTTCTCGAGCGTTCTTGGCGTTCAAGACACATTACAGCAGAAACACTTCCTTTCATTTCATATTTCTCCTATCATCGTCCTATCCTCAACAAAATCACTCAAATAGAAATTAGTTAAGTTTAAGTTTACATGTACAATGTTTTAGTAAACAAAATATATTTCTATAGTTAAAATTTGTGCAATTCTTATTTTCATTCAATTCCTTGTTCCTATTGTGCAATTTAATAATATTCATATCAATAAATATTCTACCGAGAAAAAGACGTTGTCACGTAAAATCTTCGCCCGTAAAACCGACTTTACATGCAACCGATTTTTTTGTAAGATAATAAAATCAAAGTTTATGTTGATTTCATCTTACTAAAACGCCAACAACAATTAAGTATGCCTTAAGACTTTTTCTGATTGACTGCTTAATGTTGTGGAATTGATTTCCTCAAAATATTTTTATTTTGTACACTAAATAAGTTTAGTATTTGTTATCAACACATTATATGGAGCAAATAAATAAATATTGATTGTCGGTAATTGGTAAAGTTCTATTTTATTTACGTTTAACGTAACTAAGCTCGCATAAAAAATTCACCATACAGTTCGGACTGGGAATAGCGAACCGACTATAAAAGTTTTCTCTCTTTATATTTGAAGCATACAACATATTATGCATTATAAAAACATCCCAACACTGCTAAACCAACGAAATATTTTCTTCTTTTTCTTCTTCCTTTATTGGGTAATATCCGAGGGGATAATTTGCCCAGCTAATTCAGGGAGGAAATTCTGAATTTGCTCTAGACACTAAATTGAAATTATTTTAAGGGACATATTTTGTTCCATGGTTTTTTCAGGACATTTGCGGCTATGTTCAGCTTGAACTGTCGTTAAAGGTCACCGAAGATTCTTGTATCGCCTTAAAACTGAAACATAATTGGTTAAGCGAAAAACCACCCCATTTATAGTTTATACGATTAGTTTCTGCCATAGTTAACCATTTATATGTTGTTTATCTATGTTCAAACAGAAGGCTGGCCAAGTACCCAAAACGTTGAGGCCAAGAAGCTAAACGAAGAAGAAGAAGAAGAAGTTATTTGTATTAGAATAATAAACAAACAAATAATTTTTCGAATTTCGATTTCGAAGAGTATTACAGTTTAGTTAGTAAGTTAGTATATAGTATTGTCACAAAAAGTCTCAGAAGGCACAACTATCATCCGACTTAAATTTTGAAGACGTAGTAGCAGCTATTCCGACAGTATTCTTAATTCGAATTAAATAAAGGAACAGGTAATTCATCACAAGTTTTAATTTTATTCTACATACATAATTTATATTTGGAAATCAGACATTTTCTGACGAAAATTTAAGTAAAATACTACTATATTTCCCATTTATATTCTTCCTGTTATTTAGTAGATTCTATAGAAATATGTGCAAGAGAAGTAAAAACAGGCAAAGAGGAAATATGAAATAAAAGAATCAAATGTGAAACTTATATCATCTTAGTTATATCATGACTGACAGCACTGGAAAAGAAATGAGTAAATGTTCCTGTGAAACAAAAAACAAAAAAAATGAAGGTATGAAAAATTGTAAACATCTAGGTACTTATGTTAATCTCATATCATTTTTTTCCTTTTAGAATATTTCAAACACATCTTAGGAAAGGTGACTAACTTAGAGGCGAAGTCAGACATATTTCTTTCTCAACGACACCTAAAGAACAGAGCAACAGCAGCGAAATGGGAATTAATATATGGGAAAACATCTTCCTTCCAATAGGATCAGAAGCAAATGATACCCATTTTGAGGAATTTTTTATAATGTCCAGAAAAGAAACTTCAATCTGTAAGTTTTATGCTGTTACTGATAAACAATTTTGTGTATGTCAGGTTTTCAGAATTTCGGTGGTCAGCAGTGATAATAACTTTTTTTATTAGATAGTTCATGCTTCCTAATATCCCGAAGTAAATGTTAGACTCCTTGCCTATGGGTACAGGTGGACCCAGTGAATACAACTTGTACTTATTATGAATTAAATTATGATAAATTTCACATTTTATTTCAAAATAATAAAACCTTATATTTAATCAAAATTATATTTATTCAAGGCAGCTTTTACATAAAATGTTTGAATGATCAGGACAAATAAACCCTTTACTGCTTGACATCTTGTTCAGGATTTTCTGTCTCTGCCATTCACAGTCTTTACATCATCCATGTTTTGGACTTTTACATATATTTCCACCTGTTTCAGCTACTGCATGTAAATTTATTTTGATTTTTTATGGAATGTTTGTCTCCATTCAAGTAGTTCAGCATTTTTCTCTTGGCATCAAATCTAAAATATTATAAAATAAGCATACTGGCCACCTTCTAGTTCCTCTTTTGCAAGTATAAGCTGATGCTAGTTTGTCTGTTGTATCTACACTTCCTTTGGTTTTATTATAGTCCAAAACAATGTCAGAGTTTTTATATTCTTGAAATGACACCTTATCATCTAAATGCATCTAAGACAAAAGGATAACATATTTACTCTTTTTTGGACTATATGAAACTAAAGTCATATACTTCTAAAACCCAAAAATTGATTATAGGGCTTCTTTACTTTTATTAGGTTGAAATTCAACTGGAATAAAAGTTTTGTTCTTTCACAATGTTCCAATTAGTGTTAGTTTACTTTTTAATGATTCTGTCACTAAATTATAGTCAGTAAAAAAATTCATCAGTGGTTATGTTTCTCCCAAAATTTTCAAATCGTTTACCAGTTGTAAAACTACTCTTAGGCTCTGATGTAGGGGCTGGTTTGCCTGTATACTCTTCTACACAATACACATAAGCTGTTTTGACATCAGATAAAAGCCATACTTTTATTCCATATTTTTCACATGGAATATACTGTTTGAAGGTACATTAACCCCTAAATGGTACAAGTTGTTCATCGACAAAGAGGCCTTTGTATGGAATGAACATTTTGGGAAGTTGTGCTACAAATTAATCAAAACAACGTCTAATTGGAGCTAACTTGTCATACTGCCATGGAATAGGTATATTTTCGTTGTTATCAAATCACAAAAAGTGACTGATGTTACAGAATCTTTTTAGAGACATAGTAGCTCTAAAAATAAGCCTACCATCAAATATATTCTAAAGTTCTTGCAAAGATTCCTCATCACATTTATGTACACCAGCCATAAGAAATAAATGTTGAATAAATATGCAAAATGTTTAGTTTATTTTATAACTGTAATGACAGTATTTATCTTTAAAAGCTTTTAACTCTTTGAGTGATATTTCTTTAAATGTGTTTTCATTATATATGCGACCACATTCTCTGTTAATGTCCACTAATAGTAATTTGAGTATTTCATCAGTGAAAACAAACAATTTCTTTGCTGATATAGGATTGTCACGGATGCATTGAATAGCATATCTTGTGGGGCCTGGCACAGATACATAACTTTCGTGTTCAGGAAATTCTTCATCAACTAAAAGCTCTGCATATAACTGATGGTTACTAAATTGGTTGATTCTTCTTTGTGTTCTTAGTCTTCAATGATTTTTCGTAATTTCTCATCTGTAAGTCCACTCTTGGAACTCATTTTTTAAGCAAGTGCTTATTATTCTGCTTTTCACAATTTTCATAAATTATTGTACACCACCCTATCAACTCTAAACTTCAAGCGATCAAGACCAGTAGCACACTAAAGACACACAACAACGCTTCCTAAGAATCCAAAAACAACCTCAGAAAAATAAAAAACAGCAGGTGCATTTGAAAACAATTTCTGGGTACTGATTGACTCATAAACTACGGATGTATTTTTCTAAATTTAAAGAAAAACCAAAATGATATTTTAAAATGCAAGCTGGGTATAAACGTTATCTTGAGGATCTCATATCTCAAATATCATGTCTCAAATTTTCGATACAATAAAGATATAAAAATTTGAATTTTACAGTCATTTGAAGCTAAGGGTTAAGCTAAAATAATTAAGCGCGCATGTGTAGTAGTTAGATTACCATTACAAATTGATTTATATTTTAGGTTAATGAGCTTTCCAAAATTCGTGCAGGTACCACTGTCAAATTTATTAAAGGAGTCTTAAGAAACTGATAAAATTTAGGAAAAATATAGTTGACAAGGGAAAAATCAAAAAAAGCTCTTGTGGATTACATGTAGCCAAGATTATAAGAGGTTTGTAACTTGTAAACATAACTCAATTTAAGGTACATTTAAGAATTTACATTATCTCGTAAGTGGCCACGTACATATGATGAAACATATCTTTAACTTTGTCCTATATGTACTATGGTTTCTAAGCAGTGGTCTGATCAGGGTTTTATAGCCCCGCATTTAGTTTTCCTGGTAAATATGTCCAATTTTATATCTCAATAGCCCATTGGATGCCCGATTTGCTACATAGTTTCTCCACTTAATTTCCGTTTTGGTGTTTGGTGGTTTTAATGGTGGATTTAATCAAGTGGTCTCCACTTGATTAAATTGGCAGTTTCGGTCCAGACGAGGTGGTTTTCGGCGATGGTAAGAGATTCTCCTACTTCGACGCCTTGTACAATTTATTTGTCTGGGAATAATTATTGTTCCCTTTTCTTCTTTTAATGAAATTTTGACTTGGCTAGTTGAATTTGGTTCCAATTGGAAGGAATAAAATTTTGTTTTATTTGTTTCATAATATTTATTGGGATTTTAGAATTTTTTTATAACCAGGAGTGATTGAGGAAAGTTTAATTGGGCTTCAAAGAGTTTTAGATTGTCGAGGCCAATAAGGCCATCAAAAGTTTTGTGAAAATTCAACAGATAAAATTTCATCTGGTTGTCAGAATTAAATTTTGAAAATGAAGGAATTTCAACCCAATATTTTTGTAAATAATTCGAAAAATCTATGCAACTACGAAAGGTTCGTGTTTTATGTAATTCAAAAAATATGAAGAATCTATTTCTGGATTAAGAAATAATTTTGTGGATCCTGTATCGATTAGAAGTCGTAAAGGAGACTTCGAATTTCAATTGTAGGGTAGGGTAGGATCGTAGGGTATCTCCTTCTTATCAGAAAATGAATGGAGTTCTATTATGTTTCGGCTTCTTCGCTTGGTCCTCTAGAAAATTTACGTCTTCTTCCTATTCTGGTTTTGAGTGTCGTGAACATCTTGGAAATTTTAATAATCAGGTTCATAGTACTGGTAGTTGGCATTCTCTTCTTCCCTATCTGCTTGGCATTGTATATTGTATAATTCTTCTACTGAAACTTTGACTGTGCTCGGTAATTTGGTTTGAAATTTTGGCGAGCGTTTGATACTGCAGTACCAAAATTTTAGCGAGTGCGTCATATTTTCAATGTAGACCTTTGCTTGTCTGAGAGGAAAGGAAATCGACGAGTCATATTTAAAAAATAATCAGAATTTTAGAACGAGTTGATTGTCATAAAAATTATTTTCTTGGTGCCTTAGATTAAGTACACTGATTCTTGTTAAATATATTTTTTGGGAAAAACCCTTTATCCGTTTAAATTAACAAACTTATGACTAATTCCAGGATTAAATTTAATTCCTAGTGTTAAATGAGATTTAATGACATGGGATTATTTAATTTGAAAGTAACATTGTTAGAACAGTTACTTACATTCTATTTTATATATAATGTCTATTTTCTACTGGTCTATTTTTATACTTACAGTATAAAAATAGACCAGTCAAATTATTGAGGTATTTAATATAAAAAGAAATTTCTGCTATCTGAACGTATATTCTTTTAACAGTCAGAAGAAGAAGGTTTTTGTCAATTTTTAAGAGATTAAACTGATTCCGCATTAATCTACTTATTTGTTTATTAAATAATAATTAAATTTTCTCCTTCTGCTGGAACAAAAATATTTTTCTCGTAAAGGGTAAACATCCAATTTTACTGGCCTATAAATACCATTAAAACATGAGTCACTCGCTACAGTTGTGGTACTTTACTGTATATATGTAATTTAGATGGCGAAATTTACCATCGCTACAAATGTTCAAGTCTGGATATGAGGTTGCTCCAAGAACTACAGATGGAGATATGAGCTGAATATTTGTTATAGTAGACATAGCCGTATATTTTATTTATACACTGTTATTTTCGCTTTTAAATATCAAAATGTAATAACTGCTTATCTGGTCATTAGAAATTAATACTAGTGATTGGGTTGGTATTCTTCTTCTAGTTCAGGTGAGACTCATTAACTGTGACACTTGGTCGTAAGACTAGCTTGGTAGTGTAGTAGTATAAAGTATTTTATATTGGTGGATCAAAATATCAGCACCTTGAAAGTCACGTTTCTTAAATTTAAGCTTATGAATGTGGAACTAAATCTAAAATTAATTTTTTCAATGTATGAATGTACATTAATTTTGTTTTTAGATGCTGCTTGCAAAAACTCAAAAACCAGCACTGTCGTAGAGAAGGAGACAGAAAACGGGATCATGAAATATTTGAAGATACCTAAAGAGAAAACGGATGCAGAAATAAAAGAAATTAATAAAATTTGACTTGTATGTTGCATGTCAGCCTTGGGCGTAGATGTATATCCTGGCTGGCGAGTCTTAGGAAATGAACTGGTCTAACGTCAACTGATCTATTTCGAGCTTCTTTGAATAGAATAAGATGGTTCAATGTGGTTGCCAACATCACTAGAATATTAAGATTAAGAAGGCACCTTTAGAAGAAGAAGAAGTAGAAGTTGCATTCTTATCTGCATTCAAATCTTATTTAAATTTGGGTAAAACTATTAAAATTTGTGACATTCTAGCATGCTCACAGTATCTTAATACCAATAAAGGTCCTGGTCCAAATAGAACATCTAACTTGTGTTTAAGGAATTGTGTATTCTCTTTATCACCTACCTCTGTGGCTTATTTTTATTATACTTCCGACTGAGGATCACTTTCCATCACAATTTAAGAGAGCCTTTGTTGAGACCATACACAAATTCATTATATTACAATTCTTTCAGCTATTCCTAAAATTCTCGACGCTTTAGTGACTGATTTTTTGATAGTTAATCTGAGAATAACTTCATACCGCTCAGTATGGTTTCCTGCCAGGTCGTTCAACTTCTTTTTGGAATTTTTTGGAGTATGGCGAACTTCTTTATGGGTTGAAAAATTATGTGTAAGACCGATCTTTGTATGTCAAACTGAAGAGCTTTACTTTAACTGAATATTTTCCTAGCTCTCGAGTGCCCCAAAGTGCCCATTCGGGACCTCTTCTCTGTGCAGTTTCTGTTGATGATACTATCAGATCCTTGACTAACTGTGAAGTCTTAGCATATGCAGATGACATAAAATTATGTTCATTATATTTCCTCTTCTAAACCCTCCCTAAAATTCACCTATTATTTCAGATTCTTATTTTGTTAGTCAGTTTCCTATTGATAAAACCAATATTTTATATGCTACATATAATAAAGCAATCCTCTGTAATTTTAGCATAGGTTTTTATTTTCATTTTTTTGGATCGGACATATGTATGCATTTTTCCAGCCTTGTGGTAATTTCTCATTTTTCCAAATTCGTTTTATTAAGTAGGTTATTCGTTTGAGCACTAGCTGTCCACCTTCCTTGTATATTTCTGCTGTTATACCGTTTTCTCCTGGACTCTTGTTATTCTTCAGCTGCTTTATTAGTTCCTCTATCTCCTGATCTGATGGTTCGTTTATTTCGGCCTCATTATTGCTTTGCTCGGGTCTGGTTTGTGATTGTATTTTATTAGTTTTTTCCTCTATATTCAGCAGTTCTTCAAAGTTTTCTGCCCACCTCTCTAGTTTTATTGGTATGTCACCTATTAGCGTAGCTTTATTGACTTCTTGGTATCTTGGTAAAAAAATTTTAATCTCTTTGTTTATCATATGATTTTCCATATCTTATAACTTCATTTCCCTTTTTCTTTGCTGCTTCATAACTTTTCCTCGTTTCTGTTGTATTTAATATATTCATTTGTATTTTAGCTTTTCTTCTGGCTTCTAAATCCCTTTTACAGTCCATATCGAACCAATCTTTACTGTTTGCTTTGTTTATTTTTCCTCAGGTCTTTTCTGTCGTTTCCGTTATTATCTTCTCTATTTGTGTCCATTTTTGTTCAGTATCTTCTAATTTTTTTGTTATATCCTGTTTTAACTGGTTTTTGATATTTTCGTCTTTCAGCTTTTTTACGTTAAAACGCTTGGTTGCATTTAGTTTCTGCATAGGACCTGCTGCAGTTCAAAATGGAAGAATAACTGGTTCCAAGATACGATCAATATCTTTCCCTTTACCAAGCATATATCGAAAAGTTAGAGAGACTTACTGTTCTTGTAAGTGATGTAGATCATATTCTTATTCTGGTCAATATATTTCTTGAATCTGGATTCTCTTCTTGCCAAAAGAGTTAACTTTAAGTTAATCTTTATTTTTAAGCTTGTTAGTGGAATAATCGTGAATTGCTTTAGATAATTTGTTTTCAATTTATGGATCAATAGCTTTAGTTACTATTTGAAGCACTGAAATGCTAAAATGCAAAATAATACTTTATATAAATAATTGTATTTTATATATTGTATATTTTTTTAATGCTATATAATTGTTTGTGGGTTTGTCCCGTCTGTTATTAATAAATAAATAATTGTAATATATGTAATAATAAATGTAAGTTCCTTAAATTTTTTTTTTTTAATTCTCAAAATACATTCTTAATAGGAACAGGATGGCGCAATTTATAGTACTTTGTATAATGGCTTTAGACGTCTAATGTACATCCTCAGCAATTAAATAGACTTCCGAGAAACATCCCAAAAGTCTGTCAAGTTCACCGGACTTATTTTTTATGTTTTATGGACGTTTAATGAAGGCCCAGTTAGCTTCGGTATATGTCCATCTAATCCGATGGTGGTTTGACATCACAACATTTGGACCAAAACGGACGTCCGTGTGTTATTAGGGACGAAAGTCCATGATCCTTGTTTTTAATGAAACGCCCTGTATATTTTTATGTTTTTAGAAGCTACTTCACACCTCATCTCAAAAAAGTATATTCTAGAAAAACTGGGAAGAGCCTGCAGCAAAATCAGTTTAAAGTTAAATATCCCCAAAACAAAATACATGACGAACCTTGTGCCCAGTAACAATTTGAAAATTTAGAAAGATTAAGTAGAACTTGTTGATAAACCCATATACCTTGGATATGAAATTAGAATAGGCAAGGACAAACAAACAGGAGAGGTATCAAGAAGAATAGCACAAGGATGGGCAGAATATGGAACTCTTAATCTGAAGTCGAATAATAAGAGTAACAATAAAAGACAAGATCACAAACGAAGAAGAAGGGGACGACCTAAACTCAGATATCTTGATGATATGCAGGACTATTTTAGGGAGATTGGGATAAGGTGATGGAGAAAACAGACTCGACCAAGCCAGGGCTTGAATTTTGATTAGAATTCTTCTTTTTTTAATATAGGAAAATTGTTTTTCTTCGACGGTGCCTGCTACCCAAATGAAATATTATTATACCATCGCTTTCGTAGTCGATATGTTCTTCTTTTTTCAAATGACGACTTATCCCGTAAATAACAAAAAGAGATGTTAAAGGTCATAAGAGGGACAAAGAATAGAAATTAAGGATATAATAGAAGTGATTCACGTCAATAAAGAAAAACGAACAACATAAATTAGACAAATATTATAATATTAGACAGAAATAACATCAAATGAATTAATGCAAATGATAGAGTCATGAGATAAAATAAGTTGAAAACCAGAAAGGCTTCCAGAAATAATAGAATCGCAAATGAACTAATAAAATATTGCGAAGTATAGCTTATACAGATACAACAGTTAATCATAATATTTAATAAAGGGTTAAGGTCATCAAGAGTGGAAGATATGATTTCTCTTTTTACAACAGGTGTAAATGCGACCCAAATAATTACAAAGAAATAAATTTGTTAAGTACTATTTTGAAATTATTAATAAAAGTAATAACAAAGAAGCTGACGAAAGTGATTGGTAAGACGAAGAAGTTTTCTCTAGCAGAAAGCAGAACATCGTGTAAAGGTGTGCCATCTTTGTAGATAGGCAAATAGCAGAGAAGTATACAGAATAAAATAAACTAGTCTAACTATGTTTTGTCGATTTAGAAAAGGCCTTTGATACAGTAAGACTATCGGATGCGATATACATACTGTACAACTGACCATTGGATATCGTAAAAATAACAGAAAACATGTATATAAGAAACAGGACCAAAGTAAAAGTTCAAATAGAAACAACAGAATCTATAATCAGTACAACTGCAATCAGACAAGGGAGTCCAGTTGTAATATTTAATCTCTTATATTTAATATAATATTGGATGAGTTTTAAGCAAGTAAAAATAAAAACAAAGATACCAAATGGGAAACAAAGAGATGAAGATAATGTGCGATGCTAATGACGCGTTTTGCAAAAATTCGGATTCTAATACTAATCATATTGCACTCTCGATGTCGGTGTAATTTACACTGTGCAAATTTTTACTATAGACCTCAGTCTGTCTACTTTGCTTGTTTCCCTCATTTTCGAAGTATTGTTGATAAGTTGGGTTCGCGTTTTGTGCTTTTTGTACATTACAATATTACATTTATTTTTACAACCATGGGTTCGAAAAAGAAGATGATTATTGAACTAAAACGTGAAATCAGTGAAAAACATGAGCAAGGTGTACGAGTAACTGACTTGGCGAGGACGTACGGGCATACCACATCAATGATATGTACTGTACTTAAACGGAAGGAGGTGATCAATGGTATAATGCCAGCTAAGGGCGTTACAATAATTTCTAAACTCCCATCTTCTCTCCATGAAAAGATGGAGAAACTACTAATGGTGTGACTGACAGAGAAGCAGCTTCAAGGGGGCCTTAACACAAAGCATCATATGTGAGAAGACACGAGCGATTTACGAAGATTTGCTGTAGCAGATTCCACACACTTCCACAAATGATGAATCGGAAGACTCGTTCAAAGCCAGTCGGGGCTGGTTTGACAACTTTAAAAAAAGGACCGAGACAGGGCTTTTTTGGAAAAAGATGCCGATTATGACTTATATAACGACAGAGGAGAAGACGATGCCAGGTCACAAACCTATGAAAAATAGAGTAACTCTACTACTTTGCGCCAATGCGAGTGGCGACTGTAAAATCAAACCTATTCTAGTGTACCATTCAGAAAACCCCAGAGCCTTTAAGTCACATAAGATTTAAAAAAAAACTGCCAGTTATGTGGAGGGCAAATCCAAAGGCGTGGGTCACCAGGAAATTCTTTGTGGAGTGAATAAACCTGGTGTTTGTCCCTTCTGTTAAAAAATATCTACAGCAAAACAACCTACCCATGCAAATCTTTCCTTTCCTCGATAATGCCCCGTCTCACCCACCAAATCTCTAAGATGATTTACTCCAAGAGTTCAAGTTTATAAAGATTCTCTACCTACCAGCCAGCACCACTCCTATCTTGCAGCCAATGGATCAGCAAGTGATTTCTAATTTTAAGAAGTTGTATAGCAAGCACATTTTTCGGCGCTGCTTTGATGTGACTGAAAACACAAACTTTACCCTTCGAGAGTTCTGGAAGGACCACTTTAATATAGTAATATGCTTAAGAATTATTGAGCAGGTCTGGCTAGGTGTTACAACAAGGACCGTAACCTCTGCATGGAAGAAGCTGTGGCCTGAAGCTGTAGATGAAAGAGCCTGCGAAGGACTGGAACTCGAAGTGTCAGTGGTAGAGAGAGGTGTATGAGATTGTTTCTCTTGGAAAATCCATGGATCTGGAGGTGGATGAAAGAGATGTGTACGAACTTGTCGAGGAACAGTCTCAGGAGCTAACAACCGTGGAGTAAAACGAACTACATTCGCAGCAGCATACGGTGGTTCAACGAAAAATTAGTTTTGAAGAGGAACCAGAATTGGAAGACGTTGTTTCACAAAACAAATCTCCTTTCAGAACCAAAACCAAACAGTTTTTTTAAACGACAGACAGACAGAATAAGCAATTTATATATATTGATACTATCATGTGATATCTCATATGCCGCTATACGTTCTTTAATAACGAAATGTTATGCAGTGCCCTTTTGGCAGAAGTCTTGTTTGTTTGTTCTATTTTAATATATTCGTTATATCTTTCACTTGCTATGTCGCATGTTAGGGTTCAATCAATTGTTTATTTTGTACTCCGTCAGCGGTCTTTTTCATGTCAATAAAGCAAATTACCGTTAAAAAGAGTGTCTATTGTCAACTACTGTCATGTGATATCTCGTATGTCGCTATACGTTCAATAATAACGAAGATAAAGTGTAGTGCCCTTTTAGTAGTCGCTTTTGTTTGTTTTTCTATCTTAATATAATCTTTATCTCTTTTCCTTTTATTTAACGCATACACGCTCCACTTGGACCAATAACAACGGATATATGATGTAATGCAGGGGCTGGGGTTTTCGTTACGGACAGACAGACAGACATGTAATATCTCTTATGTCACTATACGTTTGATAATCGTTATCTCCTTCCCTTTCACTTGCTATGTCGCATCTTAGGATTCGATCAGTTGTTTATTTTGTACTCAACGAGAGGCCTTCTTTAAGTCAATAAATTAAAATTGGTCTTATGGTAAATCTATTTTTATCAATAGTGTTCTATGATATCTCGTATGTCGCCATACGTTCATTAATAACGAAAATGCTATGTATTTCCCTTTTGGTAGTAGCCTTGTTTGTGTTTTCTGTCTTAATATATTCGTTATACCTTCCCCTTTCATTTGCTATGTCGCATCTTAGGATTCGATCAGTTGTTTATTTTGCACTCAACCAGAGGCCTTCTTTAAGTCAATGAATTAAAATTTGTCTTATGGTAAATCTATTTTATCCATAGTGTCCTATGATATCTTGGATGTCGCCATGTGTTCATTAATAACGAAGATGCTATTCATTGCTCTTTTGGTAGTAGCCTTGTTTGTTTTTTCTATCTTAATATATTCGTTATACCTTGCCCTTCCATTTGCTATGTCGTATGTTAGGATTCAATAAGTTGTTTATTTTGTACTCAGTCAGAGTCTTCTTCAGGTCAATAAAGGAAATTAACTTTATAGACAGTCTATTGCCATCTACTGTCACGTGATATCTCGTATGCTGCTATACATTTAATAATAATCAAGATAAAAATGTGTCATGCTCTTTTAGTAGTCGCTTTGTTTGTTTTTTCTGTCTTAATATAATCTTTATCTCTTCCCACAGACAGATATATATGTCATGGTAGAGGAAATTTGCTATTTTAGGGCGATATTGATTTTACATTGCTTTAAAATGAGAATTGGTACATTGTTCGCAGAACATACATTTTGAATTTGCCGCTACACATTTTAATAGTTTTGTTCCTTAGCACTCGCAGCTCTATCCTAACACCTGTTAGGTTGCGTGGTGTGTGTTTCCCTTATCTTGTTCAAGATTCTTGTTGGTTCTTGTTGGGCATAATCACATGATTTTAAAAATCGGATTCTCTGTATCCGAATGATATACATAATCGGATTAACATTCGAATGATGATCATTCGTATTGTACCGAGAGTGACTGAGATCCGTCACAGGTTACGAGCTGGCGATTATTTGAACGCGAATGACCATTTAGTTTTATTGTAAAGAAAACGATTTGGAGATTTGTTAGGTTGGACACTGTGGTGCCGTTGTTAGATTTTTACCGAATACCCCCTTACCCCCAACGTTGTAGATTATACCGAAAACCGATTATCATTCGATTCAATAACCGAATGACCAGGTTATTTCAAATAATCGGATTACCGATTATTTTTCATTTAAATGCGCCCATCACGAGGTCGAGTTTTATTTATCGTTTATCGTACCGGCACTGGCAATAGTGATTTAGTATCTTATTTTTTATTAAAATACTGAAATACTTAACATGGAATCCATACAAGACAAGGAAATAACATCTTCTCATGAAAGTAAGTTTTACTACATGACTATATTATTTGGCTCTAATATAAGATGAAACTAAAGCTCTACTATCCGAATCTGAATGTATATCAATGTTGTTTAAAATTGTTATTATTTATGCATTTCATCAATTTTAGATTTCTCATGTATTTATATTAAAGTTGTTCAGAAATAGGAGAAAAAATTAATTAAATCTCTGGTTTTGAAGGTATGTAGAGTTTCAGTTTCAGAGCATGTATGTACTTATTTGAATTTTTGAATCTTAATATCGTTTTTAATTTTCGAATCACTTATTAAAATCATTAAATTGTATATGTTTATATCTATATACATAATCGTTTCTAATTTGAGTAAGAATGAATATCATTTATATATGCTGTTACTTATATCAGGTTCTCAATGCTTAATTATATCCTTAGGTAATAATTTTGTAGTAGATTGTTAATAATATAGAAAAAAGTTCTTAATAATGACGTGTAATGCTCTATTCCCCGTAGCTATCCTTGTTGAGACTTTTTTTTCTATGAGTTTTTCATCTGTAATTACGGTCCCCAGATATTTAAACTCTTTTACTACTTCAAAATTGCGATCATTAATAAATATCTTCTGCCTAATTCTTGGTGTTGTATTTTTCGTGCACGTGTCCGTTTCGGGACATTTTTCATATTTGGTCCCGGTGAAGATAGCCTCAAATTAACTGTCAATTAAGCTTCCCAGAACGAAATCACCATCGAGTTAGAATCTAACTCGATGGAAATCACCGAACAAGGGTGATGATGTTCGGTAACGAAATATTGCGTTGGCAGTGTTGTCATATCCTTATAATGTATATGTTATATGCTTCAAATACAAAGAGAGAAATCTTTTAAAAGTACATTTTTATTATATTATTTTATGGCTTCTGCACTTTTATGATTTATATAAAACACTAATGAATTAATATTTGTTTCTTTTGATATTAATTGAATTACATATTTCAGAAACTCCATAATTCCATTTTTATAAAATTTTGAGGAATTAGAAACAAACCTTATTTCATGAAATATTTTAAAAAACCTGTTGTGCTTTTGTAATAAAATCATGAGATTAATGTGCTGCTAATTTTTATGCTTTTAATTAGCTTTATATGTTTTTTTTTCTTTTTTACTTTTGTGGATTTTTGGGGTTTTTGAAATATACACATTTTTCAAGGATGTAAAAATAACAAAACATGTTTTATATAAACATTTATTCAAAAATATGGGCATACAGAATAATATATCAGTAGTAATCACTCATCTGGTTGTATTATTTCATTTGAATCTCCCTCGCATGTTAGCAAATTAAAAATTTTTCCGTAAAAGTCCTTGACTTCTTCATTATCTGGTAGATACTTTTCCAGTTTTCTCAAGTCTTGCATCTTCTTGATATTAATAGGAATATGTCCTTCGGTGTATGCTTTTCTTGTAGGGAAACTAATAACATCTTTGTTGCTATTTCGTAGCCGAAAAAAATGATCTATCAAGCCATCTATGTACTCTTTTGTAATAACAATTCCATTGTGACCACACGAATGAAGAAAGTGTCGAAAGTTAGATATTTTAAAAGCAATTTTTTGATCTCTTGGAATATTTTTGTCCAAAGATTCCTGGAGAGCATAATCTTTTTAAAATACGTGGGCCACCATCCTTTAAAGTTCAATATGTTATCAGAATTCGGCAAAACTACAGTAAACCGGTTTAAAATCTTGTTAGATGTTATGATAAGCTCTAAATACTCTTTTAACGTGTAAATCCTGTCTGATTTTTTAATTTTCCTTTTAAGAACGGAAAAATCCGTTCGAACGGAGAAATTTTTTTGGCAATTACCTTTGGACAGGTTAGCGAATAGATTTGATAGTAAAGTCAGAACCCTTAAACCATCAGTTGCCAGATTGCAAGAGGTGTATTTTCAACTTTATTACTTATACTGATATTTTACTATTTACTTATTATAATTATTTTATATATATTTTTTATAACTGGTTAACCACTTGGATAATTTTTATTTTAAAATATTTGTATGAAATAAAATAAAATAAATTTAATAAAATTCAATACAATTAAACAAAATCATAAAAAAGTATAGAAGAATATAAAATATTACAAAAATTAAATAAAGTCCAATCAAATTAAATAAAATTGAATAAAATTAAATCAAATTATATAGAACTAAATAAAATTAAGTAAAATAAAATAAAATTAAATAAAATAAAATTAAATAAATAAAATTATATAAACTTAAATAAAATTGTACAAAAAATTATAAACAATTGGGTAAATAAAATTATAAAAAATAGAAAATTATAAATAATTATATAAATAATTTTAAAAAAATATATGGTGAATAAATTCTATATTAAATTTAACAAATTTTGAAAATTATTAAAATCATTAAACAAAATTTTTAAAGAAAAAAAATTACGATTTTTAAATTTTAAAAAACTAATGTGGAGTGTTATAAAAAATATTAAGATTTCAGTAATGAGCAGACATAAAATTTCATTAGTTACGCAATTAACATATAGCAATAACACGCTATAAGTAGTATTCACTTCTGTCGATACTCCCCAAGTGTCACGCTCTTTTTTTATCAAAAACGGTTAAGAATAAATTTACTATATTTGTGCTAAATATGTTAGGTATGATAACGATAATTTTAAATCACAGAATACAAATTAAATATTGGAGGATTATGTTTTCAACTATTTATTAACCTTTTAAAAATATTTAACTAAAAGCCTTATTTACGAAATCCTGACCAGAAATCAAAAAGGGGTACTTAATATAGTCTGCTACTAAAACACACTGGTGTATCGGATAGACATATGGATGAGCAGTACAGGAGATGTTCTATTTAAAATAAAAATTATTAAAAAAAACGTGGTCTACCAATTTTGATTTTATAAAATAAATATTTCAAATAAATTCAAATTTCAACAACTCAAACTTCAAATCGGTTATGAACCGATATTATTTAGATTTTCTTATTAGTCAACAGCGTATTTGACTAAAAATCTAAGCTCAGCTAGAAACTTTATGACCGCTTTATCAAATTAATTGCTTTTTACGACTTTGGTGACTAAGCGTCACTAATATCTTCGGAGTAGGGTTGCCAGGTCAGATTTTGTCTTGAGTAGATTGGAATTATTAAGATGAATGAATATAAGAATGAATGAGAAATGATTTTTTCCAAAATTTATAATTGAGCACTGATATAATGATGACTTTTTGAACATGAGTTTATCATTACAGATTTTTTAGTAGATCGATATACTTTTTCAGTAGATCAATTATTAATTAAGTTAAAATAAGTAGATCTACTGCAAAATCTGTAGACCTGATAACCCTGGTAGGAGTATTTCAAACGATCAGCTCAGCTGTAATATAAACAATTCGACTAAGTACCTATAAAAAGTATGGCTATTAAAATCTCAATACTTTTAAAAGGTAAGCAGTGTTCCCAATCCTGGAGAGTGAGATTATTGTGACAGGGTCGGACATAGAAAAATTTCAATTGATTTTATGAAAACTGTAGAATTTAATCAATTTTCAATTTTAAAATCAATAGATTATTGCAAATATGTGACTAACTATTCTTTTTAAACTTATTCCTTTTATTACTTTATTATTGTTACAACTGACTCACTGTAAAGGATTGCATATTAATAAAATGTGAACCGGTATTATTATTGTTATTATATATATATATAAGAGTAAGAAAAAAGAGGTACTTGTGACTCGTTTGGAAAAAATATATAAATGTTTTGGATGGGCTGGAGCCAATAAAAGGGGCTATTGGTTAACTATTTATTATCTCGAGCTTTCACTTGTGTTTACAATTCTTATCAAGAGCTGCTTACAAAATATCTTACAAAGTTGAACTAGAAAGAAAAAAATTTTTTGTTAACTCACCAAATAAAATTAGTTTGGTTAATAAAATTGCTGCAAATACATTTCAAAAAGAATTAATACTAAAATGCCCTTATCTAATAAATTCTTCCCTGAAATTTTAATAATTTTGAAAACAAAAATAATTGAATTTATAAATAGTTTAAAGTAGCAGCCAATTACAAATAAGCCTCAATGTCATAAATGCGAACTTAAAATTTTTACTTTTGACAATTATATTGTCAAAAATAAAATTTTGTTTAAAAATTCTTTTTTGTTTAGTTACAAAAAAGAAGAAGATTTATTCACCACTGATAGATGTCTGAAAAATGTAACAGATATACGGAAAATTAAATAAAAATGTGATATTTTTCAAGTTTCATATATAAATTATAAAGAAATAATATAATTATAAATTTTGCTTAGATTTTGAATTTCTGATCTTTTGTTTAAATTATTATCACTTTTGCTAATACAAACCATTTCCAAAAAAGTCCTTTTGAATTTATTTTATTTAAAGATTTTATGTAGTGAAAGTAATAACCTTCAATATGTACTAGGTACGTACCTTCAGTACGTACTAGGTATGTACCATAAATTGAAAAATGTACGTATTAAGTACGTACTTCGTACAGCAAAGTACGTACATTGTACATACTTTATGTCACATCAGTACGTACTTAGTTTGTCTTATGTACGTACTTCTGCTTACTGGGTATATATATATATATATATATATATATATATATATATATATATAATAAATAAAAGGATAAAGTTCTCTTCAAAGTTTAAAAGTAAACATTTATGCGTTTGCATATAAAATCGCAGTTGAGTTTACCGAAAGTACAAGCTGAATATAGCCGCAAATGTCAAAAATATTTCGGTTTGGCAGTGTTGGCATGTTTTTATAATGCATGTTGTATGCTTCAAATATAAAGAGATATAGCTTTTAAAGAGTACATTTTGATTATACTATTTTATGAATTCTGCAATTTTTAATTTATATGAAGCAATAACAAGTAAATATTTGTCTCTTTCGAGATTAATTGTAAACATCTGTTGTAATCTGGCAACTGCTGATTTGACGATTGCCAAATCTATCCCCTAATCTATCAAAGGGTAATTGCTATAAAAATTTCCAATAATTAACTGCAATTAATCTACAAACAAATATTTACTCATTGTTGTTTTATATAAATCAAAAATTGCAGAATTCATAACATAATATAAACAAAATGTACTTTCTAAAGCTTTATCTTTTTATATTTGAAGCATACAGCATCTACATTATAAAAACATGCCAACGCTGCTATACCGAAATTTTTTGTTCCATGTTTGACATTTGCTTGTACTTTATTATTGAAGGTATTTCTTGTATTTCTTGATGTTTGTAAAACATCAACAGAAAAATCAAATGTCGAAATGCATTAGCAGCTTCTAAAATTCGGTTGCTTAATTATTATTCTGCACTAGTTATTTACAGGGAATAAGCGACATTCTTTCATGACTCTCTAAACAAAAATCCATTGGATTAAGGTTTGGACCGCGCGGTTCCCATTCAATTGGTGCATCGGACCCCCTTCCTATCCAAAGTGCTGGATATTGTTGAAATAAAAATACCCTAACCTTGTCGCTATAATGGGTCGAGTACCGTCGTGTAAAAATCACATACTTTGTCTGATTGCTAACGGTACATTTTCCAAGTAGGGAGACAGATCGTTTTGTAAAAGTGATAAATAATTTTTCCCTTTAAATTATTGGGAAATAATACTGGCCCTAATACATAATTGCTGACAATTCCAGCCCAAACGTTTACTTTAAAATTGTTATGATGGTGACGCACTTTTTTATCATTAGAATATTTTCTTCTATTTTCTTCTAAAAGCCAACCAAAAATCCTATATGTTTGAAATGGTCTTGTTGAAGTAATTCTTGAACTACTATTATATGGAAGGAGTGAAGTAACTATTCCTTAACAGTTCTCCACAATTTCATACGACATACCCCTAATTTCAGCGCTTGTTTTTGTTAAGTCCCAGTTTCTCTTAAATCTTAACGCCTTCTTCCGCCGCACGTTTTTTACTGCACCATACTTATTTGCATAAGTCTTAAAAAACGCCTTTGGACCGCAAAAAGGAAGGGGTCATAGCAAATCCCAAGAAAATTAAATCGGCAACACTCGAGGATAAAAAGATACTTCTGGAGAATCCCATCGTCCCTCTCGCAACAGAGTTAATAAAACACCAAGGGACTCCAACGAGCAGACTAGGTCATAAAGCAACGTGACACAGAAGTATTCAGAATGGCGGTAGCAGACATCCAATCTAATACTTAACTAGATCGGGCTCAAGCAGATCTGATCGTTAACAAGCTGGAAGAAGGAGTTCATGAGGCTCCTATCGGAGGTCAGAATGAACTTCTGCAGTTCCATAAAACATCGTTTAGCGAAGGAACCCTGTGGTTGACATGTGTTATTGAGTAAAAAATGGATTACTGAAGTGGTGAGGACTATGGAGGGCCTGTGGGAGGGAGCAAACTTAAATATAGTTGGTCCCAATAATATGTCCAAGCACTCCATGGTCCTCACCCGCGTCCCCGAAAAAGGTTTTGATAAAGAAATCATCAGGACTAGTCTAAATAGGCAAAAACAAGACCTTAAGATAGAAGACTGGTTGTTGAAAGATCGAAAGCCCTAGTCTATATGATGGACGAAGTCTCGTATAAAATTGCGTTGAGCCTTTTTTTAATTACATAGAACGTAAAAAAATTGAATTCTGCGAGTGGGGGCTCTTTTCCTACCTTAACGGGGGGTACCATTTGTTTCTCTTTTTCAATAATGGGATCCCTCTTTTGTAATGGTATTTTTTTAAATTTGACCGTGGCTGTGAAGATGGCTTTGTAAGTGGAAAGCGTTCAACTAGGAATTAAATGATTTCACACTTTTAAAGTACTTTTATTTTCATTTCAGTTCATTCATTTAGAAAGAAAAAATGCCGATAAAATCAATAGTAACCCCTTTTGGGCCTATTCAAGAAAATATGCTTAAGTATGAAAAAAAATTAATATTAACCGTTACTCAGTCAGTCAATACTAAATGAAATCCATCAGTAAAATCGAAAATATAATATTACCAATTATACTCTCTTCTTATTATCATAAAAACTTTCAATTATTTTGTTTACCTTCCTTATTAACCAACCTTGACCTCATTGATATAAGCAACCTTTCGAAGTAAGAATAGAAAAGAAAATACAATTTACAAGAATTAGCGAAGACTACTGAATAATCACAGTCTCCAACGAAGAAATACAAGAATTCCAAAGAAAATCTATCGTGGAAGCTACCTTTTAGTCAGTTCCTGAATGTACAGTAAAAATTCAAAAACGCGTTTTTTTTTTTTAAATTAAGTCGAATTAAATTTGCAAATATAAATCTTCCTAAAATTATTTTGATAATATTTTTGAAAACAATAGTGTGAATTATTTATCAGAGTCTTGATATAAATAATCTTTAGAAAACGCAAGAAATTCAAGAGAAACTAGAAGCATGAGAAGAACGAAAATTTAGAAGAAGCGAATACAACAATTACTACCCACGAACAATATTTTGAACAATTTTCATTTTTTATAATAATTTTCATGTTTATTTTATTTTGCTTGTAAGAAAGTTCATCGAAGAAAGTAGTCTAGAAGAAAGAAGAAAAGAATAAAATCAAGTGTTGTTTAAGAAGCACATTCCAAGGATATGATTATTTGTAAGAGTTGAGGAGTTACGCCTCTGTAACTTCACGATGTACCAGAATTACAAACTAAAATTTTAAAAATGTACAAAATGTGGCTTTATACAACATATTCTGTTCACCCTTTACCACATCCCGATCGCTATTTCTTCTTGGCGTATATATTTTATTCAGTAAGTTGTCTTTTTTCTATTGATGCTTTTATTTATTCATTTCATTGTAATCTAGGCCGTCCTCTTTTCCTCCTATTTGGTTTCCATTTCCAAGCTCTTAACGGTATTCTTGTCTTGTCCGTTCTTCGCACATGTTCGTACTAGAGTAATTTTCGTATGTTCCTTTTGCGCTGTCAGTAATCTATTTCATTACACTGCTCCCCTCTTAGATCTGAACGACCCGATCAGCAATTTGAAGGCCCAGGATGGCGGTATCTACAGGAATCTTCAGCTCTGCAAAAAACCCTGAGTAAGAAATAACAGTCTACTGTCTTTGGAGATCACGATCTCTTCGGGTTAATGCAACACACACTAATTTTCACGCCGGTTTCTCGGAAGATTACTTCAAGCATACTTGATCACATGTTGAAGAGTTCGTGCTTCTTCTGTTTCATTTGAGCCAACATAAGTTGCAAGGCGATTTATGTGAACAGCTTTTGGTTTACCTTTTGGCAACTTCTTAATCCGGTATATTACGTCATTTATTCTCTTTTTAATTTCATACAAGCCTTCCCATTATCTTTGCCATTTAGAAGACAAGTCTCTACGACGTTGTGGATCATAAAGCCAGACAAGATCACTTACTTCAAAGCTTTCATTCTTGCATCGAGAATCATATTGATCTTTCATTCTGTCACTGGCTATCTGGATGTGTTGTCGGGCAAGTTAATGAATGTTGTTCATTCCTAATTTCAGGTGGTTGAAATATTCTTCGCTTGCAACATGTTCTTCGGAAGGTCTACGACTAAACTATAAGCCGTAGGGCAAACGAAAACTTCACGACCCAACATTAGCGACCTGGGGTCTGGCCTGTAGTTTCATTCACGGCCGAGTCGTAGGCTATTAGGAATAAATGAATGTACTGGTCTCAATCTCTTTGATGTTAGCATACAACTTTGGACAGGTGTTAACTCATCGTTTGGTTTATCACTCGACCATTTCATCTGATTGAGGATGCAGGGGTGTCGTTCTGGTCTTGTTGACACCATTCAATTTACAAACGTTTTGGAAGATGGTTAACATGAAGTTTCGCTCTTGGTCGGAATGGATCTCCAAGGGAACACCAAATCGTCTGAAGAATTCTTTAACAAGTACCTCTGCTACGGTAGCAGCTCTTGATTTGGTATCGCATTGGCCTTAGTACATTTCGTAAAACAATCCATGCTACTAGGATATATCTATTTCCATCGTCCGTTTCTGGAAACGGACCTGCAATGTCTAATTATACTCTTTCCATAGGACTACCAACATTATACTGTTTCATCGGTGCCCCTTTTTATCAACTAAACCATTACTGGTTGAACACAGTTCACATTTTCAACACCATCTTCTTACATCATCTTTACATTTCACCCAATAGAACCGTTTTAGTTTTCCGACTGTTGTATCATTTTCTTGTAATTACTTATGTGACCTTCTTCTTAATGTGCCTATCCGTGACGAATGTTAGCGATCTTTAAAAGCTGCACAGATGTTATGTTGAACCAGGTTCTGAGGTTCTTTAACCAGGATGTTAATGTTCTTCCTGTACCTCGCTCTCCAAATATTCTTTATACCAAGAGAATGGTTATGACTCTTTAAAAAGATCCCCATCTGTTTGAAAGAGGATCTAGCTTTTCCGATGCACTCTCTTATCTCCTGGTTGTTGGGCTATTCTTAATTTATAATAGTGCCGAGTTAGTTGTAGTGTGTCACTCTTTCTATTGGGGTTTGGGGAGTTACTTAGTACGTAGACTGTTATCTTTTTCTTATTAATTATCATGAGCTTGGTTTTCTTTACTTTTATATTGATTCCATATTTTTGACTATTAAGTGATTTTGTTCGTAAGAACTTGTAGGTCTTCTAGGTTGTTCGCAAATACTATGGTGTCATCTGCATATCCCATGTTATTTAGCAGGTACACGTTTAGAATAATGTCTTTTTCAGTGTGTTTGCCTTCAATTTTGATATTTTTGGTCTGATTTAAATATAGATTTATAATTATTTTTAGATCTTGGTTGATAATTCCTGCTTCTTTTAGTATTAGCATCATCTTGGCGTGTTGTACTCGATCAAATGCTTTCTCGTAATCAACTAGACAAGCGTATACGTCACAGTTGACGTCTCTACATTGTTCAAATAAGACTTGTATTAAGAACAAAGCCTCTCTCGTACTAATAGCATTTATGAATCCAAACTAGTTAAGGGAAATTTGATATTTACACAGCTGGTAAATTCTCTTATGGATTAGGTTTAGGAACAATTTTAGGAGCTGAATCATGAGGCTTATCGTACGATATTCTTCACATTTTTCAGCTCTTCGGCATAGTGTTACCAACTACTTTCCGTACCATTTCCTCCAGACGTTCATCGTTATGTTGGTCGCCTTCTTCAATGGTTCGTACTCGATGGCTCCGTGAAGTTTGACTAGATGTTTCGTGTTCCAAGGCATTAGCAAGAGCTTCATCTAAAACTTTCGGTCTTACTAGTCGTAAAGATTTCTGTATTCCCTGTGTTTCAACCCATTGACGAAGGTATCTACAGCAATTTCTTCCAAAATGTTTGGGAATCAATCTTAGGATATCCACAGCATCACTTCGTAAAGCAGCAGTCAAGGAAACAGCCTTTTCTTGTTCGATTCAATGATTTGCTGTCGTAATAGCTTCAAATTGTCTAAGGTATATGGACCAAGAAGACTTCCCATCAAATGGTGGCAATTTGAATATCATGTGGTGTGCCGTTTCGTCTCTTGGTAATTCTTCTTTCACTACAGGATATAAAACTACTGCATTGACTAGTGGTAGTTCTTTCATATTGGTTATCATGCTCTCTAACTGTTTGATCTTCTCTTCTACGTCTTTTACATTTTTCTGTATCTTTTGGAATATTCTAGAAACTTCTTCAGATTTCTCATTGTTCTGTCTACATACTTCTTTAATTATTTGAAAAGTTTCATCAAATCTTTTGGAAATATTTTCAGATCTTTCTTCAATCATTTGGGAAACATTTTCAAATTTCCCGTCGAATCTTCTAGAAACCGTTTCGAATTTATTATCATTCTTTCTAGAAGTTTCGCCAATCATCTGAGTAACAACTTCAAATTTCTCGTCGAATCTTCTAGAAACATGTTCGAATATTTCACCAATTATTTTCGTTAAAACTGTTTCTTCTGCTGACTGAATCTGGAATGTCTCTGGGTCATCTCCATTCTTGTTAAAAACATCTTTCAGTCGTTATTGAAGAATCTTCTTGGACCCTCTGCAGTCTTTTTCCTGTTGTTCACGTAATTGTTTTACTGACAGTTCTACGATCCGCATCTTTGGTTAGGCACACACGTACTTTTGAAATGTTCAAAAATCAGTACCGAACTACGCGGATGTTCCCAATGAACAATACTTTTTAAAAGTTCAAAAGTTTTTCTGTTCCTTATTATTTTTTGTTTCATAAGTCTGCCAATTTTGGTAAACTTTTTTCTTTTCTTTTATTTCGTTTTCTATCTTTGCTGTCCACTAATATATTTTTTGTTTTTATAACTTATCTAGTTATTTTCCCTTCCAAAGCTTCTTCTGTTGCTAGGTATATTTGGGTTTTCATATTGTTCTTCATTTGTTACCACTTGTATATCTTTCATTTTGAAGCTATTCTCAATTTATAAAGAAAAGAGATCGACTCGTCCTTAGTTTATCTGTAGGGTACCTTTTTGATTTTATATTTTCACTCTCATTTCATTTTCTTTTTATTAGACTGTTATGATCGTTATTTCTTATATCTATTCTTCATCTCACCAAATGGTGGTCTAATCCACAGGTGGCTCCTCTGCCTGATAAAGAAATAGTTATAATAACACAACTTTTCAATGCTTTACTAAGGCTCAAACTTGTACCAACCCAATGAAAAATTGCTGATATAGTAATGATCCCTAAACCTGGTAAACCGCCTCACGAACATACCTCTTATTGTTCTATTAGTTTCTTAATTGTAATTGCTAAACTGATGAGAAGCTAATAGCGACAAGACTTAAGGAAGATAATAACTATACTAATCTTTTCCCTGATTATTAGTTTGGTTTCAAAGAAAAGCATTCAACAATAGAACATGTACATAGAGTCGTTGATATAGTGAATAAAACTTTTGAGGAAAAAAATACTGCTCTGTACTCTTTCTTGACGTCAGTAAGGATTTTGATAAAGTCTGGCATGAAACGTTGCTCCTCAAAATAAAAATGAACGGTCCAGAGTCAATATTTACTTTACTAAAATCATATTTAGAAGGAAGATACTACCGTGTTAAGTATGAATCAGAAACATCAAAAATCTACATTATACGATCTGGAGTCCCTCAAGGTAGTGTTCTGGGTCCTATATTATATTTAATATTTACGCACGATATACCAACAAACAAAAATGTAACAACTACATTCGCAGACGACACTGCTATGTTAGCCACAGATAATAATCCTGCAACAGCTACCGAATCTCTTCAAAGGCATATTAGGGACATTGAAAAGTGGAGATCATAATGATTAATAAATTTAAATCACAACATATCATCTTTACAAAATCTCAGAAAATATCACCTCAAATAAGAATAGAAACATTTAAAAAAACGCCATTTTGAAGGTTTTATATGACATATAAGTTTCTTACTCTCAAATTTGTTTCAAATGCTTCACTTATTGCTGATAGACGAAAAAGGGAAAATTGACCTTTTTTGGCTTTAATTTGTTAATAACTAATTAAGTCCATAAAATCGACTGCAGGACACATATAGGTTCTTGTTATAGAGGTCAGTAAACAACTGTCGTTCGTCTGACTGGGTCATTGTCCCAAACAGGTTACTTTTTTTGCTTATTTCCCTGAACTAATAATTAACTTTTGGATTTTAATTTTTATTATTTTATTTAATGGTTTATTTATTTTAGATGACAAGTATAAAACGAGACTTAGAAGTTTACAGCCAGGAGAACCAGACAGATATTCATGTTTCTATTGCTACCGATCATGGTATAGCATGCAGGGAGTATGGAACCACAAATGCGAAGTGGAAGTCCCTGTACAATATTTTGAGTGTGACACTTGCTCTGAATCGGTCGATAAAAGATTATTTTATCGTCATATGAAAAGTCATACTGAATCTTATCATACTTGTCCATATTGCTCTAAAACATTTCGTGCCAAATATGATTTGGATTGTCATATTCAATCGCACCCTGAGGCAAAACCGTACACATGTGAAATATGTTTTAATCAGTTTTCGCGAAAAGCCGCCTTAAATGCACATATGGAAATATTTAGAAGAGTACATCACCGAATGACTACACTTATTCAAAGGAGTGTTTATAAAAAATTTGGGGAAATCTCTTACAAACGTTAACTCTGCTGTAAGAATTCATTAAATATAGTACAGTACGACAAGTGAGAAATGACTTGTTGCGCGTTAACCAAATTTTATATTATATAATTCATATATTTTCCAAAGTAAGTCAATCACAAATTACATATTTTCATGATTCTTATGAATATCTGTACAGTTTCGCAGTAGGTACATATAGGTACAAATAATTTAAAAAAATATTTATTGTACATATTATGTATCTACGTGGCTATCAAGAAGGTCTACTCCTGCCACATGTTTGTTATACATTTTAGTAATGTTGGGACAGTTTGTTTTTATACTTCTTTTCTGTTTGCGATCGAATCTTTTTAATTCCTCTACATGTTGAAAGAAGTGTCACAGACTTGTCAAGCCATGTAACATTGCTGACCTCTATTCCATTAATGCATGCTGCATATTCTTAGACTTCTTTAGATTTTTATCCTAACATTAGGGAAAACCTTACATTTAGGAATCCTATTCCTTCGTACTGTTCTTAGCATACATATTCCTTGTTTTGTCATGTTCACAAGTGAAAGAGATTTATAATAATTGTGACAATACAGAGTGTAATTTTGTTGTTTTCGCTCACTATCAATTCTTTTCGTGAGTTTACTTTTTTGACTCATGTATATCTCAAAATTGTTTGAATATCCTGTAAACACTCATTTATTCAATTTCAAAGGCACATACTGTTTTAAGTGGAGTCGAAATTTCTTGGCGCAGATTTGTTCATTAATAGATATTTAAAGTTCTTTTGGAATTGATGAAAATGTTTTATTTAGTTCCTGGATTATGGGTCTTATCTTAGTTGTTGCTTCTGTTTGGGTTTTTTTTTTACTTCATACAAGTTTGTTCACAAATTAACGTAATTAAATTCTTCATTGATTAAATATTGAAAAAATCGTAAGGCGACGTCATTTTTGTAAAAAAAATGGTATGGAAGCTCCGAGGAACGCTTTTAAAATCCGGAAAAATTCTCTTCGACGATTCTCAAGTCCTTTTTTACCCACAAAACGTTTCTGTACACAACCCCACCAGAAACAGCAGTGGTGACCTCTTTTTGTGTAAGAACTTCAGGTTTTGACGGCTCGTTTTAAAACTCACTACCATTAAAGACCTTCCTCTGGGGCACGTTTTCATCATCTGAACAATTAAAATCGTCCTCGCTGTCTTCTCATTCTCCAACCCGTCAAAAAACGATAATAGTAACTGAATCACCAATATTATAGAAATAATATACCTAACTAGAGTACTACCATTGCATGATGTAAATAAAGTACGATGCAGTTTTTAATCAAATTATAATTTACTTTGACTGACAGCGCAGCAAACAGTGATTTTGATGAAGATACTTATGGCTCAGATGGATTATGCAGTTTTCAAGAATAACAATTCGGTTTGTAGTAAGGTTTTAACTTTCTATTACTGTTGTATTTTACAAGTTTAGATTTAAAATCAACCACAGCTTTTGCGTAAATATTGTCTAAAATAATATTTAATATACGTTGTTTTCGTAATATTTACATCACAACTAAATTTTTGACGCGAAACAAGGAATTCGGAACAAGCATGACCGACCACAAGCCTATTCTATATCCCTCAGGAAACTTTCTTTTATACTTAAGCTCACATGACCAGTCACTTCTCGCTTATCGCACTGTGCATTGAAAACACGCTTACGCACACGGATCTATGTTTAATCCCATAATATTATAAGGTTATAATCCTTAGGTTAAAATGCTTTTCATATTGCACCTGCTTAGTTCATATAGCAGTATTGTATTAGTTGCTATTTTATTAGTCATTTTATTATTATTAGTTATTAAGTTAATTAAGTTTAGTTTGGTTAAAGAAATTAAGTTTATAAGAAAAGTTTTACTTGAGCGCATGTTTAAGGTACTAATAGAGATTAGAAAGCTAAAGAATGCATATTTTCAAAAAAAAATTTCTCCTTTATTAGTTGTGACCATGAAATATTAGAATCGATGAAAAAAAGCGCGCTAGAGCGTTTTCTAGAGGGCCTCTAGAGTTAGTTAGTCTCAAAAAAGGTGTCCGATGGTGGACACCTCTGAAACAAAAAATTCCAAGTCGAGAAATTAATTTTGAGATGCAAAAATTGGTAAAAAAAATTCGATTTTTTTAACCTTTTCTTCAATTGTCCCCCATTTTCTTTTTTGATTTTAATTTTCGAATAAAAGTGGTTGACTGTCTTGTAAGGTCGCTTTCTTTAAGTAATCCCGTTGAGCAATCCTGCGCCATTGGATACCTTTTTTATTGAAATGTTAACTTCGGCGTCCTCTAGAAAATGGGCTATTCATGGAAACTAAAAACAAAAAAAAATTGTTTAACTCAAAGATAATATCTAAAAAAAAATTCATGTTCGTATCTAATAAAGGAGCTGAGAACATGTTTTTGACAATATGCATTTTTTAGCATTTTAATCTGTACTAGTACCTTAAATTAATAAACTGAATCTCTGGTATTGTAGTCTTTTTGTATTTCAAAGTAGAATTAGGATGGTAAAATCATCTTAATGTCCTAAAGTGAAACCATTACAATATTAGATTCTATTGGAAATATGAAATGACGATCAAACTTTGTCGATCTTCTTAGAAAATTTAATTTCACTCACTTATTTTTATATTTTAAGTTTTTTTATGTTTTTTATATATTATAATATTAAACTTGCTTTTATACTAATCTATTATGGTATTTTATCTATTTCTGTTACAACCCTACCAACATGCTCGTTCTCACCAGCCTATTCACTAATGCACCTCTGAAAAAACCTTAATAATAATAGGAACCAAATTAGGGTGCGACAATACATTGACAAAAGAAAACAAAACTGAACGTATCAGATATACTGAAACTGTAAAAACCTATTGTCTAAAATAATATTTAATATACGTTGTTTTCGTAATATTTATATCACAACTAAATTTTTGACGCGAGAACAAGGCGTTCGGAACAAGCATGACCACAAGCCTATTCTATATCTCTCAGGAAACTTTCTTTTATATTTACGCGCAGATGACCAGTCACTTCTCGCTTATGGCACTGTGCATTGAAAACACGCTTACGCACACGGATCTATGTTTAATCCCATAATATTATATTCTTTAGGTTAAAATGCTTTTCATATTGCACCTGCTTAGTTCATATAGCAGTATTGTATTAGTTGCTATTTTATTAGTTATTAAGTTAATTAAGTTTAGTTTGGTTAAAGAAATTAATTTTATAAGAAAAGTTTTACTTGAGCGCATGTTTAAGGTACTAATACAGATTAGAAAGCTAAAGAATGCATATTTTCAAAAAAAAAATTCTCCTTTATTAGTTACGACCATGAAATATTAGAATCGATTAAAAAAGCGCGCTAGAGCGTTTTCTAGAGGGCCTCTAGAGTTAGTTAGTCTCAAAAAAGGTGTCCGATGGTGGACACTAATTCTCCGGATTGACACATCTGAAACAAAAAATTCCAAGTCAAGAAATTAATTTTGAGATGCAAAAATTGGTAAAAAAATTCGATTTTTTTAACTTTTTCTTCAATTGTCTCCCATTTTCTTTTTTGATTTTAATTTTCGAATAAAAGTGGTTGACTGTCTTGTAAGGTCGCTTTCTTTAAGTAATCCCGTTGAGCAATCCTGAGAATTAGTCTGCGCCATTGGATACCTTTTTTATTGAAATGTTAACTTCGGCGTCCTCTAGAAAATGGGCTCTTCATGGAAACTAAAACCAAAAAAAAAATTGTTTAACTCAAAGATAACATTTAAAAAAAAATTCGTGTTCGTATCTAATAAAGGAGCTGAGAAAATGTTTTTGAAAATATGCATTTTTTAACATTTTAATCTGTACTAGTACCTTAAATTAATAAACTGAATCTCTGGTATTGTAGTCTTTTTGTATTTCAAAGTAGAATTAGGATGGTAAAATCATCTTAATGTCCTAAAGTGAAACCATTACAATATTAGATTCTATTGGAAATATGAAATAACGATCAAACTTTGTCGATCTTCTTAAAAAATTAATTTCACTCAGTGATTTTTATATTTTAAGTTTTTTTATGTTTTTTATATATTATAATATTAAACTTGCTTTTATACTAATCTATTATGGTATTTTATCTATTTCTGTTACAACCCTACCAACATGCTCGTTCTCACCAGCCTATTCACTAATGCACCTCTGGAAAAAACCTTAATAATAATAGGAACCAAATTAGGGTGCGACAATACATTGACCAAAGGAAACAAAACTGAACGTATCAGATATACTGAAACTGTAAAAACCTATTGTCTAAAATAATATTTAATATACGTTGTTTTCGTAATATTTATATCACAACTAAATTTTTGACGCGAGAACAAGGCATTTGGAACAAGCATGACCACAAGCCTATTCTATATCTCTCAGGAAACTTTCTTTTATATTTACGCGCAGTGACCAGTCACTTCTCGCTTATGGCACTGTGCATTGAAAACACGCTTACGCACACGGATCTATGTTTAATCCCATAATATTATAATCTTTAGGTTAAAATGCTTTTCATATTTCACCTGCTTAGTTCATACAGCAGTATTAGTTGCTATTTTATTAGTTATTTTATTATTATTAGTTATTAAGTTAATTAAGTTTAGTTTGGTTAAAGAAATTAATTTTATAAGAAAAGTTTTACTTGAGCGCATGTTTAAGGTACTAATACAGATTAGAAAGCTAAAGAATGCATATTTTCAAAAAAAAAAATTCTCCTTTATTAGTTACGACCATGAAATATTAGAATCGATTAAAAAAGCGCGCTAGAGCGTTTTCTAGAGGGCCTCTAGAGTTAGTTAGTCTCAAAAAAGGTGTCCGATGGTGGACACTAATTCTCCGGATTGACACATCTGAAACAAAAAATTCCAAGTCAAGAAATTAATTTTGAGATGCAAAAATTGGTAAAAAAATTCGATTTTTTTAACTTTTTCTTCAATTGTCTCCCATTTTCTTTTTTGATTTTAATTTTCGAATAAAAGTGGTTGACTGTCTTGTAAGGTCGCTTTCTTTAAGTAATCCCGTTGAGCAATCCTGAGAATTAGTCTGCGCCATTGGATACCTTTTTTATTGAAATGTTAACTTCGGCGTCCTCTAGAAAATGGACTATTCATGGAAACTAAAAACAAAAAAAAATTGTTTAACTCAAAGATAACATTTAAAAAGAAATTCATGTTCGTATCTAATAAAGGAGCTGAGAAAATGTTTTTGAAAATATGCATTTTTTAGCTTTTTAATCTGTTCTAGTACCTTAAATTAATAAACTAAATCTCTGGTATTGTAGTCTTTTTGTATTTCAAAGTAGAATTAGGATGGTAAAATCATCTTAATGTCCTAAAGTGAAACCATTACAATATTAGATTCTATTGGAAATATGAAATGACGATGAAACTTTGTCGATCTTCTTAGAAAATTAATTTCACTCCTTGATTTTTATATTTTAAGTTTTTTTATCTTTTTTATATATATTATAATATTCAACTTGCTTTTATACTAATCTATTACGGTATTTTATCTATTTCTGTTACAACCCTACCAACATGCTTGTTCTCACCAGCCTATTCACTAATGCACCTCTGGAAAAAACCTTAATAATAATAGGAACCAAATTAGGGTACGACAATACATTGACAAAAAAAAACAAAACTGAACGTATCAGATATAATGAAACTGTAAAAACCTATTGTCTAAAATAATATTTAATATACGTTGTTTTCGTAATATTTATATCACAACTAAATTTTTGACACGAGAACAAGGCATTTGGAACAAGCATGACCACAAGCCTATTCTATATCTCTCAGGAAACTTTCTTTTATATTTACGCGCAGATGACCACTCACTTCTCGCTTATGGCACTGTGCATTGAAAACACGCTTACGCACACGGATCTATGTTTAATCCCATAATATTATAATTCTTAGGTTAAAATGCTTTTCATATTGCACTTGCTTAGTTCATATAGCAGTATTGTATTAGTTGCTATTTTATTAGTTATTAAGTTAATTAAGTTTCGTTTGGTTAAAGAAATTAATTTTATAAGAAAAGTTTTACTTCAGCACATGTTTAAGGTACTAATACAGATTAGAAAGCTAAAGAATGCATATTTTCAAAAAAAAAATTTCTCCTTTATTAGATACGACCATGAAATATTAGAATCGATTAAAAAAGCGCGCTAGAGCGTTTTCTAGAGGGCCTCTAGAGTTAGTTAGTCTCAAAAAAGGTGTCCGATGGTGGACACTAATTCTCCGGATTGACACATCTGAAACAAAAAATTCCAAGTCGAGAAATTAATTTTGAGATGCAGAAATTGGTCAAAAATATTCGATTTTTTTAACTTTTTCTTCAATTGTCCCCCATTTTCTTTTTTGATTCTAATTTTCGAATAAAAGTGGTTGACTGTCTTGTAAGGTCGCTTTCTTTAAGTAATCCCGTTGAGCAATCCTGAGAATTAGTCTGCGTCATTGGATACCTTTTTTATTGAAATGTTAACTTCGGCGTCCTCTAGAAAATGGGCTATTCATGGAAACTAAAAACAAAACAAAAATTGTTTAACTCAAAGATAATATCTAAAAAAAAATTCATGTTCGTATCTAATAAAGGAGCTGAGAAAATGTTTTTGAAAATATGCATTTTTTAGCATTTTAATCTGTACTAGTACCTTAAATTAATAAACTGAATCTCTGGTATTGTAGTCTTTTTGTATTTCAAAGTAGAATTAGGATGGTAAAATCATCTTAATGTCCTAAAGTGAAACCATTACAATATTAGATTCTATTGGAAATATGAAATGACGATCAAACTTTGTCGATCTTCTTAGAAAATTAATTTCACTCACTTATTTTTATATTTTAAGTTTTTTTATGTTTTTTATATATTATAATATTAAACTTGCTTTTATACTAATCTATTATGGTATTTTATCTATTTCTGTTACAACCCTACCAACATGCTCGTTCTCACCAGCCTATTCACTAATGCACCTCTGGAAAAAAACCTTAATAATAATAGGAACCAAATTAGGGAACGACAATACATTGACAAAAAAAACAAAACTGAACGTATCAGATATAATGAAACTGTAAAAACTATGCACTAAAAAAAAGGTAAATTCGTGTAACCTTCTGGCTAAGGTCTAATGTTAGGGCTTTCAGGTCGCGCAGGCGCCCCTAACATGACTTAACGACTACCGGGTACTTGACGTAGCCGGAACCGACGGCTTTATGTGCCCTCCGAATCACGGTAGCAGCTCAATTAAATTAGAAATTGAAAATTTTGTCGGTGCCAGGATGCACAAACTATGCACTGATACTATAAAGCCGTTAAAGTCCCATGTCAAAAAACACCATTAACGAAGGGTTACAACGAACAAACAATAAACAAACTTTGAAAACAGAAAGTACATAAGAAAGCCCTGAAATTAGTATTTCCACCACCAGAGAAAAACCCAGTACCTTCTGCTCGATTACATATGGACGTAGTTAAGCAGAAAACGGCCAACCCAAAAAAAGTGATTGTTGGGAAATTGTTTTTAAAAGTTTTTAGTGTGCCCTAACTAAACTTCTTCTTCCTATGCCGTCCCCATTAACGGAGGTTGGCGACCACATTTTTAAAAGCTTCTCTGTCTTTTGCAACGTGGAATAATTCGTCTACAGTCATGTTTGTCCAGTCTCGACTCTACCCTGCATGATGACCTGCAGAAGACTATATTTATTATTTCTTAGTATGTGTCCAAGGTATGCAGTCTTGCGTACTTTTATCGTTCTCAACAATTTTTTGTCTCGACCCATCCTTCTCGGCACTTCCTCATTGGTGACCCTGGCAGTCCATGGAATTCTCAACATTCTCCGGTATATCCAAAGTTCAAAGGCTTCAATCTTCTTAACTATTTGCGCTTTTAGTGTCCATGTTTCTACCCCGTACAATAGTTGCGACCAGACGTAACACTCAACAAACCTCAGTCTCAGCGCAGTATTCAGATTTTTGTCACAGAACAATTGCTTGCATTTTAAGAACGCTGCCCTTGCCATTTCTATTCGTACCCGGATCTCTTGATCTGGATCTAATTCTGTGTTGATGTAAGCTCCCAGATATTTATATTTTGTCACTCTCTCTATTTGCTATCCACCAAGAGTTTGTTGTTCATTATTTATTGGACTCCTTGATACTATCATAAATTTGGTCTTATCTGTGTTGATGTCAAGTCCCATTTGAATGCATTCACTATTTATTGCATCTAGTAAAGTTTGTAGTTCTTCTATACTCTCAGCCATAATTACCGTGTCATCTGCAAATCTCATAGTGTTTATGATTTCTCCACCAATTCTTATTCCCTCTTTTCTTTCCCATAAGGCTTTTCTGAACATGACCTGTGAGTACACGTTGAAAAGCGTCGGAGACAAGACGCATCCTTGCCTAACCCCTCTCGCAATCGGTATATTATACTAAACTATGCATAATTTATTCGCCTGGCAATGATTTTAAGATAATGATATTCATCTCGTATGCACCTCGTTTCTATTTTTTTTTTTAAATGTAAGTTTGAATGAAGATATTTTGAAAATTTTAGGTTAACAAAAAACATCCGAAAAAAAATTCGATAAAACATACTTATGTGTATGTAAAAGTTTTAATTATTGTGGGTATCTACCTCAAAATCTAGAACTGGAACATTAAATCCATCAACGTCTTCGACTACATTAGCACCTATAAAATTTTCATAAAATGGTTTAGCGTCTGAAGGAATTAGATGCAAATTGCTTTTAATATCGTTAATTTTATCCTCTGACAGGGGTTTACCATTGGGCCAAAGTTGCATAAGCAGCGCCGAAAAGCTTTCTGTATATAATCGTCCTCGTCGCTCAATATCCAAACATACACTTTCGCCGCCAAAATAACTAGGTTTCATAAAGATGTGGTAAGGATTTTCTTGTGTTAATATAATTTGTTTCGTCTCCAACCAATTTATTTTTTCTTTATTAGTGCCAACTTTTCTGTTTATTGTGACCTTCTCGAGCTGTTGGGTACTGAAAAACCATTCCTTTTTCATTTGTGTAGCTGTTATTGGAAACTTTTTACGACATGAATTTATTATATTTAAATAGTCTAAAGATGTATGTATATCGTTCTTGAGGTTTGAGTTGACATTCTATATCCCCAAAATCTTTATCATTTGGTAGAAAATTATGGCCGGAAATCAGGAATTTACATGTTATAGTTTTTATATTATGGCTGGATTGAAGAAGATTGAAGGCCATGAGGAGTGTTATTTTAATATTACGGTTCTGACCTCCACAAGAATCAGACCACAATATAAGATGTTCAACAGTACTTCCAGCAGTTCCTTCAAGCCATACATAGGAATAACTCTTATTGCGTTTTCCTGAAAATACACCCTGATTATACAAGTAAACTTGCCTCTTATAATATATTACATTGGTTCGAATTCTGGGTAAAGGTAGAGTTTTTTGAAGATGGTATGTTAAACATTCTACATTATCCTCATCTTTACCTCGTTTTCAATCTGCCTTTAATGTCTCTCGTGATTTTTGGGCCAAATCCTGATGAGTGTCGCTTCAATTTGTAAAAGTTGCTTTTTATGATCATCCGTTTCATTTTGTAGTTTTATTTTAAATGAATCACATACCTGCCATGTGTCCTTTTTGGGAAAATTAAATCTCAAATTAAATTTTTCATAAAAAATCCTATTGTAAATACCAAATTTCACAGGGTTTTGAACTTCAGTTTTGTATAGATCATAAATCTTTAATAATGAGAGATGTGCCCGTAAAAATAATGCAGACGTGTTTATTGATCTGGTTGATTATTTCCTGAATTTTATTTTCAGGGAATTTGTTTAAACCACCTTGTTTTCTACCTCTTTGATCAAGAATTGGAGCACGATTGTTTACCTTTCTCAGAGCTGTTGTTACTCTTGACTGAGTTATTCTAAAACTACTGACAAACATTTGCCTACAAATACGGTGATTTAGTAAGGAATATTGTCTGGAATACAGACGTCTTTCAGTGTTTTTTCCATATATTCTTTTTTTCGGCATTTTGTGGATATTATTGGCAATGAAGATAGTTTGGGCATTGTAAGACCCATTGGGCAGTTACAATTGTAGTCATATTGAAATTCTTTAGCAGCTTTCAATTTTCCTTTGTAGTCAATGTAGGATTCATTTTTGTTCCTATTAATCTTTGATGTTGCTCGCGTCATTGCAAATTTCTTTTTTCTACCCTTCTTTGGACGACCTGATGTACTGGCTAAAAATGGACTATCATCACAACTTTCATTGTTATCGGAACTCTCTTCATGTGACGATGGTATATACATATCAGAGGAACCGCTACTAAAGACATCACTTATTGACATATTCTGTAAGGATAAAAAGTTATTATTAGAAAATATTTTAAATAAAAATTTCAAAAAAATATAGAAAGCGTCCATTTTAATTAAAGAAGTTGGCTTTTAATGAACTACCAGATACCAAAAGCGTCCATTTTAATTAAAGAAGTTGGCTTTTAAGGAACTACCAGGTACCAAAAGCGTCCATTTTAATTAAAGAAGTTGGCTTTTAATGAACTACCAGGTACCAAAAAATTTAAAAAATTCAATTTATTCAAATTAATCTTTTGCATAAAGTTTACTATAGGTACTTATCGAAAAATATTTTTCATATGCTTTACATTATTGTATAATTACTTTAATCAATAATTGATGATCATAATAATAGGTATCAATTTGACATTGCTATAATAAGATTAATACCTATGTGTTTACAAAATTGTGTACCTATGGAAGTTGTATTTTTTCTTTTAGATTTTAACAATCGGAACATCAAAGTTGAATTTTCATTAAACAGAAATATTATACCGAATAGCATTATAAAGCATTTTACTAAACAATATAGGTACAAAGATTTAATACTTACATCATAATCATCAACAGATTCTATGGTAGAAGCAGACTCAAAACATCCAGTTTTCTCGTTTAAAACCATTTCACGAATACGACTATTGGATGACGATGGTTCGCTTTGAAGGTGAAATTCTGCCACATTTGTATCATCTATATTCTACATTCTACAATATATTTAAATTATGTAATGATGTATAAAATGCATTTATTTTAAAAATGTAGTAAACAACATATTAAATTTTTAGTGGCCGTGTCTTATAAACTGATGATTTTTTCGTGATTTTCGGCCAGATTGAAGAAATAACACAAAACTCTCTTTTTTTCTCTTTTCTTTATTTTTTTTTAGATTTAGCAACCAAATAAATCGAAACGTAAAGAAAAAAGAGAGTTTTGTATTATTTCTTCAATCTGGCCGAAAACCACGAAAAAATAATCAGTAAACAACATATAGGTAGGTATTTTTTAATAAAAAATTTCCAACTTACCTCAACATTGGTAATATTTGAATCAAATTCCATGTTAGATATTGCATTATTTGTTTGGTTTTCCATAAGTTTTGCTAGTAGTCTAGCTGCCAGGCGACATACTGTATCACTCATACATAACAGGCTACAATTTTCAGGATAGCTTCATAAGACCTCGACCCCCAAATATCTCTTGGGATACTTTCTGTACCGGGTGCTTTTTGTCTCCAGCTTATCCAAAAGGGGTCATTTTGAAGTGATGTATGAAATTTATTAATAATGTATTGCTGTTTAATGAATACAAAAGTCGACTTCGTAAAATATCCGAAAAAAATCTTGTCCGACAAAAATTTTGGTTCCATAAGGGAGACCACCAAACTAAACATGCCAAAAAAACAACTTCAAAAAATTTAGTAATAACAAGCTGATTTTCTCTGTATCGTTTAAAAATAACGTGAAAAATACTATTTTTACATTGTCCGACAAAATGCACTCGCAAATTTTTCCGTTCGACAGTGAAAATCGGCTTTTCCACGAGTCTGTGGAAATTTATTAATAACTGTCGGACAAAAAAAATTTGATTTGTGAAAGATTTACATACGAAATGGAATATGTGTCCGACAAATATAATGTACCCAAATTGCAGTCTGACAAAAAATGGCAACTTTTTTATATAATCTATATAAATTTCAGATATTACGCAAAGCTTAAATTTTATTAATAACCTTCGGACTAAGTACAAAGTTCATTTTTTGATAATTATTTAATGTTTAATACTATTGGCAGACAAATCAAATGGTGCGGGAGCGCCCCATGAAAAAATCAGTTATTTTTCGCGTGAAATGCAAAAATTCGCATTTATTAAATCGCGTTATTGAGATTTATGCGTGTAACAAGGATTACTGGTATTTAAGTAAGTATTTGGTATTTTATATTATATTTTGTATGATTATTAAAAAAATTTGGAAAAATAATATAAATGTATATATATATATATATATATATATATATATATATATATATATATAACATTTGTATACAATAAAAAATAATTAAATAATTAATTTTTTTTTCATTTTTTATCAGAACTATTATTTAACTCTTCTTCACTTGAACTAATAATGTCCTCATCGTTCTCTTCATTTTGACTTTCCGTATCTGAAATAATAATAGATTATGATTTTTTACACGCACTATATTTCAAATATAAATAACAAGCATAAAATATTATTACCTGATATATTTGAAGATATATCATCAAATGTAGGACACTAAGGGGCCATCAAACCAATGGTGGTAATATTTTTCTTCTATCAGTGTCCATCCACAATTTTCAGGTTTTAAATTTGTTGGTGATCTTAAATATGCATTGCACCACACACTGCATATACAAATTGTTCTTTTAATTTGTTGCAATAGCTCTTCTTTAGATGGAGGCATACTTGATGCATCGAAACCTCTTAACTGAGCTTTTATTACCATTTCATCGTGATTTTTGTTTCCAAAGGCCTTCTCAACTCGCCCCATGTTGACGTCTTTGCTTTTTAAGGAATAAACTTTACAAATAAATTCTTCAATGACTTTAAATGTTGGGTTTGAAGTATTCATTTCAGATGGAGGGATTCTTAAAAGATCCAGCAAGACTACCTGGTATCCCTCGTTTTTCTTCAAAATATCAAATAGTGTCTTCTTTCCTTTTCTATAAAATGCAGGGTTATAATCATTGCCAGTAAATACATGACATACTGTTAAATGAATACAATGTCATTTGCTCTCCATAATTTTGATAAATATCATTGATATTAAAATATTCCTTTTTTTTGTTGGTTGACATATCTATAATTACTTCCACATTAGATTTTAAAAATTCCATATTGGATAACATAATTATAGGTGTGCCAGAATCGGTACAACTCGGTAGTTCGTGTTTATCTGGCAAATATGGTGTCCAATCTTTGTATCTGCTTCTTAATGTGTACAAGGTGAATTCTAATCTATAGATCTCTTCATTCGATTGTTGAAAACTTCATACACGTAACAATTATCATAATTCAATTTAAATATTTTTCCTTCACAAATCTCCGCAAATTCGTCGTTGCACTAGTCTTCAATGAAAAATTCCACAAACTTTTCTTTAAACTTTCTATTTCTTAATAATTTGTCAAAATCTGTTGAGCGCATAATTTCTCTTCTGACATCATACTGAATATTACTCTCTTCTCCTCTCAACTAATGTTTATGGCCTTTAATAGTTGATGAGTTGTATTTCTCAAATATGATATGAACTTCTTTTCTTTCAAAGAGTAGAAATTTAAAAATGTATTTAGAAATTGCTGCATACTTTTGAGGTAATCTTGCTAAAGTATGTAGCAAGTAAAATCCATCATAAATAGTAATGTCAGGCACTGGAGGATCAATAACTGTCTTTTGGTGATTATGCAATTCCTTTAGAATAACAGATTTCAGAGTTTTGCAAATTATGCCGTTTACATGACATAAAGAAAATGGTACAGAGGTCAAAGGATAACTTAATGCTTTTTCTAAATCAATGTTATTATGCAATTTTATATTTTGAATTACTATATTATTGTTGTTATATATATATATATATATATATATATATATATATATATATATATATATATATATATATATATATATATATATATATATTTATATATATATTTATATATATATATATATATATATATATATATATATAACCTATATTAAATTTATATATCAAAGATATTATTAAATAAAAACGCAAGTTTTACAATTAAAAAAAATTATATACACAATTTCAGCGAAGGTTACGACGAAACGTGTCCGACTGAAAAATCGGAAAAAGATTCTTGTCCGTCAATTCTACATTTGTATACTATGAGATTTTATAAAATAAAACAGCTTTGAAAAAATCAGCTTGTTATTTATAAATAGGATGTATCTACAATTTTAATGCTCACATATTCTACAAAAAAGTAATCTCGACTGTATATTTTTTTAATTTTTACATAACAGGCCCTATTTTTTGCCAGATAATTCATTTATTAAGTTGTACTCTTCTCACTAGTAAGTGATTACTATGCTTAAGATGAGTACCTATAATAAATTAATTTTTATCGACCATGTTCCAGGGTTTACACGCTCAAGACACGTTTTAAACATTAGCAGGGCACATTCCCGTAATAAAATTTTATTATCGACCGAAATCGAAGATTCAAACTACTTGACTAACGTAAAATGATACCAAGTGGTTTGGACGATTTCTGATTACACTCTTATTTTTAACAAGTATACTGAAATTTATAAGTAGAAAACATCCAATTCACTTCGATGTTTTCAACACAAAAAAATGCACAATAATTTTGTTCTCTCATGGAGCGTTAAAGTGATCCAACCCTCTTAGCATGTTTTAACCACTCTTTTAACACGATTACTTATATCGACATACATTTTTTAGAAAAAATTCAACCCACTTGGATTTGATATTATCAATGAAAATCTGTTAACCCAGTTTGTGGGTTATAACTTTGATGATTATTAAAATAGTATGTAATGTTTTCACTTGGACGGTTTCTGAATATTATAAAGTAAAAAATTATATGGTCGCTGGTGTAAATTTATTTATTTATCGTATGGCATACAATAAGAACACATATTTAAAAAGCAATATAAAACATTACATGGAGTATTACAAACGAACATCTAATGCATTAATATAGTCTAAAACATTTTCGGTCGCATTCAGGAACTCGTCAAAAACTCCAGGGAACCGCCTTCGGGGGCATTCTTCAACAATGTGACGGACGGTCTGTCGTTGCGCACCATAGTCACACTCCGGAGTAAGGGCTTTTCCCCATTTATGTAAGCTGTCAGCACATCTACCGCTTCTTGTTCTTATTTTGTTTAGCGTTGTCCATGTACTCCGGGTCAGTTCAAAGCCTGGCGGTTTCTGATCGATACAGGCCATTTGCTGTGCTTCCTGTGGTGAGTCGCGCTCCCATTGTCTTCTCCAAGCGTTGGTGAGGTCGAAATGTTCCTGATGTAAGGAGGTGGCCCTTAACATGACAGGATATCTGGAGCGCAGTCTGTTCATTTCGATATCACGCTTATCATGGTGGATGGGTAGTTGATGGTTAGACTGGATTTTTCGATATTCTCTGAGAAGGGAGTGACTTCTTCGTAGTTTCGGCGGTGGAATGTGACTCAGGATGGGAAGCCAATAGTTGGGTGTTGGTCTAATTGTACCTGAAATCATTCGCATTGTCTGGTTTAATTGGGTGTCAATAATCTTCGTGTGTTTGCTATTGAGCCATACCGGGGAAGCATATTCCGCTGTCGAGTATACAAGTCCGATAGCAGATGATCTGAGTACGGAGGCTGAGGACCCCCATGTGGTACCACATAGCTTTTGGATTATATTATTTCGCGTTTTCAGTTTTGCTGCCATTCTTTGTAGGTGTTCTTTAAAACTTAAAGTTCTGTCAAGAGTCACTCCTAGATATTTTGGTGATGAGTTATGAGTTAGTAGTCTGTCTTCAAAGTGAACGGACAGTTTTTTGTTGGCTTGGGCATTATTTAGATGGAAACAGCACACTTCGGTTTTCGTCGCATTAGGCCGTAGCCTCCATTTGCGAAAGTATTCTCCCATAATGGCAAGGTCATCCGTTAGTATTGTTTCTGTAACTGCCATGTTATTATGTCTTGCTGCAATGGCCCAGTCGTCAGCGTAGCCAAATTTCTGCGAATTTGTCCTAGGTAGGTCCGCGATGTATAAATTAAACAGTAAGGGTACCAAAACAGATCCCTGTGGCAGTCCATTGCTGAGCTTCATTTGGACACTTTTTGAGTTGCCCATTGTGACTTGGAAAGGTCTGTCGGTGAGCATGCTATCAATGAGTCTAGTTATCTTTTGACACGGGATGGCACGGATTAGTTTGCAGATTAGTCCTTGTCTCCAGACGGTGTCGTATGCAGCTGATAGGTCAATGAAAGCAACGGATGTTTTTTGCTTTCTTTGAAAACCTGCTTCAATATGTGTTGTTAGGGATAGGATCTGATCTGTGCAGCTGCGGTTAGGTCTGAACCCTGCTTGCTCAATAGGTATCAATTCAAATATGTTTTTACTAATTCTGTTGTAGATTAATCGTTCCAACAGTTTATAGACACAGCTCAGCAGTGCAATCGGTCGGTAGTTTTGAGGCTGATCATTTGCCTTTCCCGGTTTTAATATGGCTATAATGGAGGCCCTTTTTAGTGAATGGGGGATTTCCCCTGATTTTATCATATCTGTATAGAAATCAACCAGCCATTTCCTAGCATATTTGCCACAGTGGAGTAAAAATTCTGGATGAATTTTATCGAAGCCGGGTGCCTTTCCAGACTTAACTTCTGATATTGCTGAGTTAATTTCTTCTAGAGTAAACGCTTCAGAGTATTGAGATGTAAGCGGGCATTCAGACTTCAGTATTTTTAGTTCTTGCTTTACTTTGGTGGTGTGGTCACGATCTCTAGGTGCTCTTGAGGTAGCTACAATGTGGGAGGCCACTCTGTTAGGAACTATTGGTACTTTATCTCTAGTTGTGTGTCTGCTACTACCAAGTTTTCTAAGTAAGGACCATGCTTTTCTGCTTGATTTACTAAAGTCTAGTTTTTCCACAGTTTCCATCCATTTTTGTCGTCTGGCTGCATCCAAACTGTGCAGTAGTTCGTCCGCAATTTCTCGGTCTTGGCTTTCGTTGTATTCTTGATATAATTTCTCACATTTTTCATCCCATCCTGGGACGTACTCTTTACGATATCCCCTGGGTATAGTTTTCTTCGCTGTAGAGATAACCGCGCCAACAAATCTCATGTAGTTTTCACGTGTTGGGGTTATCCATCCCAAACATTTGTCCAATCTCTCAGTCAAAGTTGTCCAGTCTGCTTTTTTAAAGTTCCACCTAGGTCGAGGAAAAGATGTTATTATTGGTATTTTGATGCCAACTTCTATTACAACTGGTGTAAAGAACGCATTTTTAACAATTGGTGAGTTGGACGTTTTCTGCTTAACTACGTCCATATACAGGCAAGATATCAACAAAAATATCCAAACGCACAGAAAAGAAAGGCATAACACCAGCTTTCAGTACAAACAAGAACTTACGCAATTGTATTAAGAACAACAAGACCCAAAAGAAAAAGCACTTACACAGTGGTGTAAACAAAGTTAAATGTGGCGACTACCCAAAAACTTAATTGGTAAAACTGGTAGAACTTTTATCAAACCTATAGAAGAACACAAAAGGGAATAACAAATAACACAGTAATAGAAAAACATATTCTTACGTACGCACTTAACCTTCTAGACCATAATCATTATTTTAATGACCAATTTCAAATTCTACACATTCATAATGAGAAAAAAAAATACATTTTTAAATTGGTATTATTCTACATAACAATCACTTCTATTTAAAAGTTTCAAAAATTCCAAAGTTTTGAACATTTGGAATTGTCATTAAAATTCGTTGATCAAAATGATTTTTGTGCGTATTTTTGAAAAGTAGTAACGTTTTCTTTTTCTGAATGTGAAAAGTGACACACATTATTCTGCATCCTCCTCCTAAGTGCCTTCTCTGTTGAGGTTGGCGATCAATATGGCAAATTTATCTCTGTTCTGGGCTTGATGAATTAATTCACTTCCTTTTGTGTGGGTCCAATCTCTGATGTTTCGTAGCCAAGATTTTTTCTTTCGTCCTATGCCCCTTTTACCTTTAATCTTGCCTTATAATATTACTTGGAGCTGCTCAAATTTCCTATGGCGCATTATGTGTCCTAGATATGACGTCTTTCTAATTTTGATAGTATTGACCAGATGAGGGCGTGTGTTCATTGCTCTCAGTACTTCTTCATTCGTAGTTCTGCTGGTCCAGCTTATTCATAGCATTCGGCGGTACATCCACATTTCAAATGATTTTAATTTGTTGACGTCATACTGTTTTAATGTCCAGGTCTCACAGCCATAATATAGTAATAGTCTCAATCTTATTGAGACTGATAGCTTGAGGTTACAGAGCATTTTATGCACATTCATGAAACCAGATCTTGCTATTTCAATGCATCTTCTAATTTCTTTTAAGTGGCCTAGTTGACTATTTAGTTCTCTGCCCAGGTATATAAAGCTTTGGGAACTCTGAAGGGTGATACCATTTATTTGTATGTTAGGTGTAACTTGTTCATGGGGTTTTTTCAGTATGTATTACTTATGATAGCTATGTCGTGTCCGTCCAACCCTACTTCTTTTAGCACCTCGATCAATTTTCCGTGTTTGATGCCGTCAAAGGCCTTTCTATAATCGACAAAGCACACATACAGCGGTTTTTGAACCTCAAGATACCTTTTTGCCATCAGTGTCAATCCCATAATTGCTTCTCTAGTGCCTGTACTCTTTCTAAAGCCATATTGAGAACGACTAAGGTATTCTTCACACTTATTTTGAATTCGGTTATAAATTATTCGCATAAAAATCTTAGCGGCATGACTCATTAGGGATACAGTTCGATGGTCATCACATTTCCTTGCTTTTTGTCTTTTAGGAAGAGCTATATATGTGGATGTTAGCCAATCGTGCGGTATTATGCCATGTTCATAATATAATGTTGTAGAGGAATGTTAATTATCTGACAGCATTATCATTTAGGTGTTTAAAATGTTCGGCTGTTATTAGGTCTTCGCCGGGTGCCTTGTTGTTCTTTGCGTCTTTTATTGCCTGCAAAACTTCTTCGGTGAGAATGTTTAATTTTTCATCTGTGTCTATTTGAGGGGGCTCTTCTGTTCTCTGATCACCAAACAAATCTTAAAGATATTGCTCCCACATTTCTTTCTGTTTTTCAGGGTCCAATTCCATTTGGTTTTTCTTGTTTGTTACAATCGATAAGTGTTTGGGTTTCCATATTCCAGCTACTTCTTTAACCTTTCTGTGTAGTTCTCTATCTTTATGCTTCATATGCAGATCTTCTACCTCTTTACATTTTTCTTTCATCCACTCTTCCTTAGCTAGGATGTGAAACGTGGACCCTCTCAACCACTGATGAAAATCAACTGAGAATATTTGAGCGCAAAATACTAAGGAAGATATTTGGACCAACCCAATGCAGCGATAGTTCGTGGAGAATTAAAATGAACCACGAGCTGGATGAACTAATGCAGAGCGCAGATATTGTCAGATTTGTAAAATCACAAAGACTAAACTGGCTTGGTCAGCTAGAAAGAATGCCAGATAATCGAGCTGTAAAAGTAGTCCAGAGATGGAAGCCCCAAGGAAACAGAACAAGAGGAAGGCCCCGTAAAAGATGGATAGACGACGTAGAGAGGGATCTTAAAACCATGAACATCAGGCAGTGGTGAAGGAAAGTATCCGACAGGGCAGAATGGAAGAACATTGTTAAGCAGGCCAAGACTCACAAAGGGTTGTAGCGCCATTAGAAGAAGAAGAAGAAGACTCTTCCTTAGCTACATTTATTTTTTTTTAAGTTCCCTGTTGAGTTCTTTGTATCTTGTTGGTTTTTGTTTTTTTTTCCATCCGTCTCCTGTCCATAATTTGTAATATTTCGTTTGTCATCCATGGTTTTCTATGTTTACGGTTTTCTTTCTGTATACTTTGGTCTGCTGCCTCCAAGACAGTATTTTTAATTTTCCCCCACATGTCTTCAATGTTTTCTTTTATTGTCTTCTCCTTAGTGGAAGCTATTGTCTTAGACTCTAACTGCGAGTCTACCATGTCTTCATACTTCTGTTGCTGTCCTTGGTTAGCACTACTCCATGCTATTGTCTGACCAGGTTTAGCCTTGTTTACTCTTTTAACTTTTAATCGGATGGTTGCGACTACAGGATTGTGGTCTGAATTTATGTCACAGCTTGGGTACGTTTTTATATTTAGAATAACATTACGGAACCTTTTGTTAATTGTAATGTAGTCGATTTGGTTCCTCTCAATATTTCCTTCGCAATCTTGAGGAGACCTCCACGTATATAGACGTCTTTTAGGCAAAATTTCACAAAGCGTGTGCCTCGTTCGTTCCTGGTCCCTAAACCATATGGGCCGATGATCGATTCGACTTTTTCTGCTCCTTCTTTGGCATTCCAATCTCCCATAAATATGTTGATGTCGTCTGATTTCATGTGTTTTTTAATCTTTTCAATATCGGAATAGAAAATCTCAAGATCTTCGTCTGGGCTGTCCTGTCGGTGAGTATATTTGTATTATATTGATGTCGAATGGTTGTCCATTTAATTTGATAATCATTAATCTGTTGCTGACTGGTAGGAAACTTTTCGTGTGTTGTTTCATGGATGCTGTTACCAACACTCCTACACCTGACTGGGCATCATCATTTTGCCTGCATAATGGAAACGGTTGCCATTTACTGTATCCACATATCCTTCTCCTTTCCATCTCACCTCGCACATACCAAGTATGTCCCACTTCATTCGTCTCATCTCGTTTTCAGCATTTGCTAGTTTGCCTGCTCTATATAAAGTTTTAAATTCCACGTAGCAATTTTAAGTGTCCTCCGGGGATTCTTAGCACCCCTTGACGATTGAACGCCTGCCGAAAACTAGGGGCCATGTTTTGATTTTGACTTGCCATATTAACTATCTTGGGAATTTAATGCCATGGTTTCCCACTTGCCTTTCGCATCCTATGCCGTTGACGACGGGATGTCGTTCATCCGCCTTCGGGGATGATTTCTCCTCCCCAGGACTAGAGGGTGCCCTTGCGTCATTCCTAAGAATAACGTCGAATGCTTATACCGACAAACACTCGGTTCCCAACTGCGTCAGCCACCTAAGCTATATACTTAAGTCTTAAGTGTTGCCCGTCTTCTACCGCGTGGAGGTGCAGATTGGGGGTTTCCCTTCATTGGGATAAAGACCATAAAGGCATTTCTTGATACTCTCCAGTACTTTTAAAAGACATTATTCTGCATAAGACGCTGTTTCCAGCGCCGGTTTAACCAGGGGTCTTTTCGGGGCTGTAGCAGTAGCGCACCTAGAATTTGCCTCTGAGGGGGGGTTTGGTTGGTCACCGAAATTTTTGACGTGACAACGTCTTAAATTAGGTTGTGGCTCTCAAATTCACACTTAAATCAATATGTTTTTACTATTAGGTCTGTTGAATCTTTGTTCTTTACACAAAATTTTTTTATGATGTTACCTCCATTTTGAGTCCTTAAAATGTGTGAGAAGAGGGGGGGGGATTAATTCCCAAACCCCCCTGGGTGCTACACTGGGCTCTAGCACCGGGCGGTAGGGATAATTCATAATGTCGTGGACCTGACGAAATCATTTAGTGACGTCAATCTACGAACGAAACAGTAATAAACTATCATCAAATCTATCAGGCATTGCTAAAAACATGCAGTATGGCCAGTATGCAGTTCTCTTCAGTGCGTTATCGTAGCGAGACAGAAGAACTAGTTTTTGCGCTAGTGAAATAGCTTTAATATTTTTTTTTTTTTGTGAACAATCGTTTCTAATATTCTATCATTTTTGGATCATTCTGAATAAAAAAGGTTAATTGTAATTTTTCTCCAAAGTTGATCTTTTTCAACTTATAAACAATTTAAAACTGGAAAAAAAAAACGAAAAATGATGATTGAAGGCTCAAAAACACACAATTATTTTTGAATTCACCAAACCTTGATCTATCAGTTTCTGACACTTTAATTTGGGCTTATTTAATTTAAAAACATTGGTTTTAGTTGTTTGAGGCCCTTATCACAACCTAAAAATGGATTTATACAATACTGTTTAATAAATTAGGACCACTTTTTGTATTAGCGACCTCTTGAACATTTTCTGCGATATTTTATGAAAGCGATTATGCATTAAAATGTTATTTTTCTATTATACATTGATTTGTTATTTATTTATTTGTCCTCTAGATTTTTTCAGTTCTTAAAAGCTTTATTTAGAAGCCAAATTAGTGCAATTTTTACACAGCAATTTTTATCGGCAGTGGAGACAGGAAGTCGTAAATTTTTATTACATCTTTCAATGTGAGAAAATAAAAATGCGATGAGGCGAGACTAACTGGAAATTAGAGAAACATAATATGTCATGTTTATTGGAAATACTCAACATCATTAGAGTTAAAAGGGGTTTTTAAAAATTATTTTCGTAACAAAATTTATTGAGAACGTACAGGTATGGTAACAACTACAAAACAAAGAGCTCTTAATCTAATTAAACACTGGTATATGTATATAGTCTTTCTATATATCGTCACACATTAGATAATCCAGGGACGTAATTCCTCCACCCTTAGAAAGAAGCATATCCTTGGGGTGTGCTTCTTTACACAATAAATCCTTGGGTTTCTTCTTTCTTCTTGTTTTCTTTGACGCACAGTTGTACAATATTTAGGTAAATAATATAAAATTAAACTGAAAATTATTATATACAGGGTGGTCCTTAAGTAATTGTACAGTGGATTCTACACTTAAAAATATTACGATTTAAGCCAAATTGCTTTAACAAAATGTTAATATTAAGAAAGATACAGGGTGTTAGTACAAAAGTACAAAATTAAAATTTTATTTTTTGCTATAACTTTCATGTTTGTAAACATTTATGTATAAAAATTTACAACTGGGTACTTTCAAATATGAGAAATTATAATTTGATGCACACTTTGATGTAACTGATAGAGGGCGCCACTTATGCCACATATGTGGCGTTAATTTGCACTTAACTTTTTTGCTCTTTAAGTTACCTGTATTTGGGATAAAAAATATTAAAGATACATTATTTTAACAAAAAAAAAGTATACTTGTTAATAACTTCAAAACTCAACAGTTTTCGAGATAATCGCATTTTAAAAATCAGCTGCCTAAATCTGATCTAAGGCAATTACTCCAGGCAACGAAGAAAAAATAAACAAAAACATAAATACTTCTAAATTTTGGAATAAAATACCTTTAACTAAATTAAATATTAAATAAAATAAATATATCAGCAGGATAATTAATAATAGGATTTGACAAAATAACAGAATAATAGGATTTTATATCAAACATTTTACGTTTTATGTTAAATTAACGTCGTAATCAAAACATTTTGTTTACAAACCAAATTAAGAAATAGTTAAACTAAATAACATAACTTTTTGTCAAAGTAAGTGTTCGATGTGTCCACCATTTGCTTTAATTCATTTGTCAATAGATTCCATAAAAGATCGTCTCATATTAAATAGCATCATTGGTTCTAAAGAAACTGTTGCAGTATTTATTTCTTTCCATAGTTGGTTGCGAATGTTTATGGGATTCTTATAGACACGTTGTTTTAATGCGCCCCATACACAAAAATCAAGCGGATGAAATTCGGGGCTACGTGGTGGCTATAATGTATAATGGATGAATATATTATTTTGGATACATATCCAAATCTTATGGTATATTAGGAACTACATCTTATTTGTCGCAGAAGTTAAATAATGTATTAAACTGTAATATATCTCGTTCATTGGTTACTTCTATACACACGGAATAACCTATCGATGACATTACTTATTTATATGATTACGTTACAGCTTACGAGTAACTATAATAACATCTCGAACAAATGGACTATTATGATTAACTAACGAACTAATATTATGCTGAACTAAATTGCCTGTGTGTTTTCTATATTTATAACAATATCGGTTATTAGGATAACGATAATGTTTTTGCAAAAATGCTGAGTCTTTCAGGTTAGATTTGTAGCAGAAGTATTAGGAAACAGGACACATATGTGTTATTTAATACCTGTGCTCCAGTTTCTATTTGTCGTAATAAAAATGGGTAAACAATTTACGTAATGAACAATAAGTATTCTTTTCGAATTTTTTATGAATTAAATAATTATATTAATATCTCACCACATTGCCAAGGAATATGACTACCACGACCAATCCAACGTTCAGAAAAGTTGTATTTAAGTATGTTCTAACTGCCTTCTCTCTAGAATGTGGTGGTGTACCATCTTGCATAAACCACATATTTTGGGTTTTTAACATTTTACAATAGAGAAAAAGTAATACAATGCCATTATAGAAACTTAAGAAGCGATAGCAAAGGGAAATTGTAAATATGATGACGACCAACGTCTGAATACGGACACGGCACCTAAAGAAGAAGATGAAATATCTTTTCACATTTAACACCCATAACAAAGCATTTTGTGATGTTACATTATCATCTTTGAGTTGTTTTAATAAGAACAAACTATGAATTATGCTTATCTACAGGTATTCAGTGCTTTACCGCACAAATATCAAACTAAGAATTATTGTGCAGCTGACTTATAAAATGCATTTATCTCTAAAACGGTTAAATTTTCAGGTTACTAACAAGTATACCTTTTCTTTGTAAAAATAATGTATCTTTAATATTTTTTAACACAAATAGAGCTAACTTAAAGAGCAAAAAAGTTAAGCGCAAATTTATGCCACACATGTGGCATATGTGGCGCCATCTATTAGTTACATTAAAGTAAGTATAAAATTATAGTTTATCCTGCTCAAAAGCATCCAACTGTAAATTTTTTTTTCAAAAATATTTACAAACGTAAAAGTTATATCGAAAAATAAAAGTTTAAATTTCCACTTTAACACCCTGTATCTTTCTTAATATCAATATTTTATTAAAGCAAGTTGGCTTAAATCGTAATATTTTAAAGTGCACAATCTACGGTTTCTGTTTGTACAATTACTTAAGGACCACCCTGTATATACAGATTGTCCAAAAACTTGTTCGTTTAAAATAAATTGAATTATTATCTTTTAAATTATGTATATTTTTGTGTTTCTAACTTTTCTAAAATATCTTTAGTTTTTCTAAGGTCAATTGTATTAAGATTAATTGGTGAAAAAATTGAACTTTCGTTTTGAAAAATGTTAGTAGAAGAAATAACTTTTAGAAGATTTATATGAGCAAAGTGACTTACTAATTTTTTCTGTTTGGAAAACTTCATTCTTGATTTTCACGGTACATTCGGGAACTGATTCTAATACGTAGCTTCCATGTATTGGTAAATTTTCATTTGAGTTTGGGCACTCGATAATTGCTAATTCTTCTTCTGGAACTGTAACTATCCATTTTCCGTCGCTGATTCTTGTAGATTCTATCTTCTTTATCTTTACTTCGAAATATTCACATGGCAATGCCTTTTTCTTGAAATTTATTAATTGGACTGCATAAGGGGCTTCTTCGGTTATCGTTAGTTTATTACTTCCTTTACATGTGTACTCTTCTGTGTCTATTTCTGTGCATATATCTTCCATGTAGATATAGCTAAATTCATTAAGTGCAAGGAAAGGTTTGTAAGGTAAATGAATAAGATAATTTGAGTTATTCATAGGAATAGGAATAGGGAATAGTTGGTAATAATCATATATTTCCGATTCAACTAATGGAATCTCTAATACAAATGTAATTAAAGAATTGACTGAATAACTCTTAATATTTATAATTTTCTCGTACTGAATTATTTTTCCTAGTGTAGTATCAAAAGACATTAATTTTGACTTTGTCTGAGATTTTGCTTTCTTAATTTCATTTAAAAGTTCAACTGGATTTACTATAGACTTGTGCAAGGTATTTATTTTGGCAAATGAGATTGCAGTTTCTACTTTTTCAAAAATATCATAAATTGTTTGATAAAGTAAAGTAATTTGATTTATTACTATAAATGACTGAATATGTGTATACATACTTTTTTCAAATAAAGCTAATTTATTCTCTATAGCTTCAATTTTTGATTTTAAAATCAATTGATTATGTGAAATATTATTTATAGCATTATTAAAAGTATTTATACAATCTTGCAATAAAGATATTTGTCTTAGGGAATTGACTTTTAGGTTATTTTGATTATCTTTTAATTGTTTTACTTCGTTTTCTATTCTTTGTGGGTATTCTTGGTCTATATTTCCTGTAATACATTTTATTAGTGTTCCTAGAGGATTTAGAAGTCCTCTTTTTATTCTCTTTTCTTCCTTCAAAGGTGGATTAATTTGATACATATGTTCTTGTATTTTATTTTGTAACTTAATTAAAGGGATAAATAGATTTTCTAATTCTGGATAATAACTTGTTTGATTTCTATTAACATTTTTATCAACGTCTGTTATACCTTGCATTTTTAGAAGGTTCAGATTAAAGCAGAAATCTGAATTTGTTTCGAAACTATCTTACCGATTTTTCTATCAGATGTCGCTATTGCGTCCATAACGAAGCCATTTTATTATTGCTTCTTAAAAGACAGAGAAGATTATTTTTCACGTTGAGAACGCCTATGAATAACTGTTCTGATGAGACTTATTAAGTCGAAATACGTATCAACAGATACATAGACGCTTTGTACGTGAAATCAAATCTTTGCTGTCTTTTTCATTTTATTCGGATCTACTCTGTATGAGTACAAGAAACAAATTCGTTAAGGATTTCTGCTTAGTTGATAGACATGTCGTGGAATGCAAATTTTAGATTCCCCATGTCTCTATTAACATCTTTATCAACGTCTGTTATACCTTGCATTTTTAGAAGGTTCAGATTTAAGCAGAAATCTGAATTTGTTTCGAAACTATCTTACCGCTTTTTCTATCAGATGTCGCTATTGCGTCCATAACGAAGCCATTTTATTTGTTGCTACTTACCAAAAAGTAATCTATGATTGATTTTTCATTTCTGCTTTCTTGTACTCTCGTGTATTTGTGTACTTTTTTATGTTTAAATTTTGTATTTGTTATAACAAGTTAATTCTCCATACATATTTCTATTATTCTTTCATAATTTTTGTTTAGTATTTCTTCTCCTTCTTTTCCCATGCATTTCTCAATTCCATTGTTATTATTTCCGACCCGTTTAGATGTCCAATTACAATTATATTTTCTTCTCCATTGTCAATTTGCGTTTGGAGCTCCTCGAAAAATTTATCCTTCTCTTCCTTTTTTGCATCTTCATTTACTCCGTAGGCTGTTATTATTGTCCATATTTCCTCGTCTATCAGTTTCATTTTCAGCGATAATATTCTCTGGTTAACATTTATGTTTCTTGTATAACGTATTGTAGTCTATTCCGTGCAATTATTATCCCTACGCCTTCTTTTGCTCTCTCCTTTGCATCAGCTCCTACCCAAAATAACCAATATCCTTTATGTATCTTCTTAAAACCCCTTCCTTTCATTTTCGTTTCCGTTATTCCTAATATTTCTATTTTTTGTCTGATCATTTCTTCTACAAGTTCTACCTCTTTTCCATTGATGCTTCTTACGTTCCATGTTCCCATTTTTATCTCTCCTTTTTTCTGCGTTATATCTTTCATCTTCTTCCCATTTTCATCCTTGTTTACCTTTGCATCGTGCTTTTTCCTATCGTTATTCCTATTCGTCGCCCTGGTCGTCATTGTCAGATCCTTTCCGTTGCTTTGGTCATTATCAATATTCCTCTTGTGGGTGTAGTTTTCTAGGTATTTGGATGTTTTTCCAGTTCCTTTCTTATTTTGTTTCATCTCCATTCTTCGTGGTTTACCAACACCTTGTTGTAACCAATTTTGACGTCTTTGCCTTTCTCTTTTTCGTTTTTTGCAAAATTTCTTAGGTGTTTCTACTTTTCTTTCTCTTCTCTAGTCAAGTCATCATTGATGAATACTTTCTCTCCTACGACGTTTTTTAGTTTATATTTTTTTGCCACGATCTCGTGTTTTTCCTCTTCACTTCTTAGTTCTATTACGCATGTATTCTCGCCTATTTTTTTTACTGTTGTAGGTGTAATATCAATTTGAAGATTTTTATTAAAAAGTCCTTTTATTCTTTCGTTTAGGCTGCTTGGTTCATTTGTATTCATTTTTAGACCATTCATTACAATGTTGTTTTTTCTTCTATTTTTTTTCGATTATTTCGACTGCTTTTTTCATTTCTTGTAACTCTATCCTTATTTCTGAACTCTCTTTTCTTGTATCCTGATTTTCTTTTTTTAATTGTTCGTTTCCTACTGTCAGTTTTAGTAGAGCTTCGTTTGTTTTGTTTTGTTGGTCTTTAATTTCTCTTATTTCAGTTTTTATTTCTTTCTGTTCTTGCTTCATATCTTTTTGAATTGTGTTCATTTCTTTCATCATTATTAATAACTGGTCTAATTTCTCAGATTCAACTGTTTGGCGTTTTGTAGGAGTTCTTGTTGTTTACAAAAAAATCTATATTTTCTCCTTTTCTTTTTTTCCCTTCATCTGTAGAGTATTCGTCGCTGTCCATTCTTACAATATTTTCCTTGGAGTTTTCTTGTTATTTCGCTGTTTATCTCCTTCCCTGTCAAAACGTCGAATCTCCGACCCTTATCGGTGTTTATATGTGGGTCACTTCTACCAAGTTTTTCATGTATAAATTAGTAACCAAAATCTGGCAACGGAAGGAAACGCCCGCGGACTGAAAATTAGGTGTAATGCACCCTCTTCACAAAAAGGGAGATATGATGGTGTGTGATAATTATAGGGGCATCACCCTACTTAACGTGGCATATAAAGTATTGTCCAACGTATTGTACAGAAGATTGATCCCCTATGCTGAACAAATAGTTGGGAACTACCAGTGCGGTTTCCGACCCAATAAATCAACAACGGATCAAATCTTCACAGTCAGGCAGATTCTTGAGAAAACGCTTGAGTTCGGAGTCGACACCCACCACATATTCGTGGATTTCAAAGCCGCATACGACTGAGTCAACAGACAAAAACTTCTACAGGCTATGGCGGAATTTCAAATGCCGCTTCATCTTGTTCAACTAACGGAACTTACACTCACAGGCGTAGAGAGTGTAGTCAGAATCCAAAACGACTTTTCCAGACCCTTCCATTGTAAAAATGAACTGAGACAGGAAGATGGACTGTCGTGTCTCTTATTTAACCTTGCACTAGAAAAAGTAATTCGAGAGTGCCATATTAATACAAATGGCACCATCTTTAATAAATATGTACAAGTGGTCGAATATGCAGATGACATATACATTATTGCTAGGTCCACAGAATCTCTGATCGAAGCATTTCGATCACTAAGGGCGTCTGCACTTAGAATGGGATTAAAAATAAACGCACAGAAAACCAAGTATATGTATTGTAATAGATCAGGCAACCAGATACCTAGACTATTAATTGATGATCTGGAACTGGAAGGTGTGGACACCTTTGTCTACCTGGGCTCGCTGCTGACCAAAGACAACAATGTCAGCGAAGAAATTAAAAGAAGAATACTGCTTGCCAATAAGTGCTATTATGGCTTGAGGAAACATATGGCCCCAAAACTACTCAGAAAAATTAAAGTTACCATATATAAAACACTAATAAGGCCAGTGTTAACATACGGGTCTGAAACGTGGTCACTTACACAGAACGACCAAGAATTGCTTAAACGTTTCGAGAGAAAAATTCTAAGAAAAATATATGGAGGAATCCAAGAACAGGGTTTGTGGCGTAGGCTCTACAACTTTGAGTTATATAGAAGTTTTGGGAAACCTGACGTTGTAAAATATATTAAATTAGCACGCCTTCGATGGGTAGGACATGTAATTAGGCGAGATGAAGATGCAACGATCAGAAAAATTTTCGACCGAAGAGGACCAGTGGGAAGACGAGCCAGAGGAAGACCAAAATTTAGGTAACAAGATAACATAGAGGATGATCTAAAATCCATCGGAGTTAAAGCATGGAGAAGAGTTGCCAGAGACAGGGGCGAATAGAAAATTGTTCTGAAGAAGGCTTTGGCTCATAACGAGCTGTAATGCCACTGATGATAATGATACTTTTGATAAAAATAAAAGAAGTTGTGATAAGTATAAAATAAATAAAATTGAAAATTTTGTGTAAATATACTTTTAGAGTGAGGAAAAGTGCTAAACAAGAGCTGAACCAGTCAAAGAGGATTCAATCAAGGAAAATGGAGGTAAGTAAAGTACCTTAAAAACTAATTCAAATAAATTTGATAAACTTCCAAGTGAAGATGATTATCTTGAGTTGATTGATTTCGAAATTTTTAACAATGAAAAGTACGCCAGTGCTGTTATTAAATAAAAAAAAGATGACTTTTTAGTACCTTTAAAATCAAAATAGGACAAAAAGAAGCAAAGAGTCATCGACACAGAAACACAAGACGAAGAAATAAGAAAGGAAAAATGGCCAGCAAAGGCAAAAACCAAATGAAAGCAATAAGGAAGACAGTAATGCTCATGTAACAAAAACACCAGCAACACCTATTTTCCAAAGAATAACAAGATGGACTGCCCACATGGTGAGAGAAATAGTCACCAAAGTTGTGTATGAAGCGATAGGAGGGATAAAGATAGCACTGAACTAAGGTACGAAAAAAGGGGATACTTGAAGATAGGCTCTTGGAATCCAGGCGGTGTAAAAACAAATGGAAACATTTTGGACGAATTAATCAACCGATACGAAATGGACGTCGTAGCAATATAGGAAACCAAATTGACGAACAACATAAATGTAGGGGAAATGATGAGGTAGCTGGTTCAATGATTTAAAAGCAAACATTTTTTGTAAAACTATATTCTCACCTTCCTAAATTTAGTAGATAAAAAATAGATATAAATCTCGAAGCACCAGCTATAAATAGATCGCAAAATTGCGGATTAGTAAAATTAAAAAGAGAATAATTAAAATGAGACTTACGGTAGAAATATTTTTATTTTATGATTTACATAAATAAATAGAAATAAATAGCAATATGCGAATTGACAACAAATTACCTTTTTAAATGATAATAAAATACATACATGTTTATATAAAAAGTTCTTAAAATACACAAATTAAGTGTTCTTAAAATTAAATAAATGAGATGTGTAGAGCAAAAAAGTTTAAAAAATTTATTTAAAATCCTTTATAAAAGGTATATAATTAAAACACCCAATAGGGCTACATCACAATCACAAAACGTGAATTGAATGAAGTCAATCAGTTGCTATCTTGCTATCAACAAGTCCTCGTAGACACTTTGTCTCAGGACCAGCAACCTCCTGTAGAGTCTTACGTTGTCATGTCATCAATTCCACTTGTAACTTTAACATCATAACATATACGATGGAATAATGTAACCTAAATTTAAATTAATAACATTTAACGGGTTTTTACCCAAATATTTAGTGGCTCAAAACACGTACACCTAGTAAGTATTAACCACATTTTGTATTATCCTTGGTCAAATTTTAAATTTCACGTTTTTCTTTAATTAAAGTGGTTATATACTTTTAGGATACACTGATGATGGAATATAGATTCCGAAAACGTTTTGTGATTGTGAAGTAGCCCGATTTTGTGTTTTAATTATATACCTTTTATAAAGGATTTTAAATAAATTTTTTGTGATACATAGTATACAGCCAGCTACGGAAACTTAGTTTCCTTGTGGATTTCAAAAAAGTTTAGTTGTATATCCGGCAACTCTATAATTTGTCGGACCAGCATTTACCAATGATTGGCACAAAAAACTGTCGATTTTCTTCTGTATTAAAAAATATTTTCAGTTGCTTACATATTAGATGCCTCAGGTTCAAAATATGATAAAAAGCTGCAATTTGAACTAAAACAAAGATTTTCAGATATAGAGGAACATACTTTAATAGCTCAAGCAACAATCTTGGACCCCAGATTTAAAAAATTTGGTTTTATAGACGAAAGACAATATCGCAAAGCAGTAGAGAATTTGTACAGCAAGGTAGCTAACACAAAATTACCCACACAAAAAGAAAACGAAGAGGAAAATATTGAACACCGAATTCAAAATATACCGTATATCGAAGATCTACTTCAAAATTTATGGAAAGATTTTGACAAGGAAGTTCAACAGTACCAACAACCAAGCAACCTAACAGCGTCAGCCATTGTTGAAGTAGACAAATATTTAGAAGAGCCCATTTTACCGAAAAAAGATAGCTCCGATATATCCCAGGATCCTCTATTGTGGTGGCACCAAAGGAAGAACATTTATCCAAAATTATACCAAATTATGAAGGCTTTGTATTATTGCTACATATGTCCCGTGTGAAAGGATATTTTCTAAAGCCGGACAGATAGTCAATGAAAAGCGAGAGAGATTAAAGACGGATAAAATCTCTCAAGTGATTTTTTTAAGTTATAACTTAAACAATAAAGAATAAGTAGGTGTATATTTTTTTACTTTAAAATTTTTGTTTTGTTGCGTTAACCTAAATTTAGATTTTTTTATGTAGGTAGGTATCTTTATTGTTTCTTTAGTGTTTAATATCTCTCCACTGATTTTTAAGTTAACTATAATTATTTAAACTATAACAAATTTAAACAATATTTAAACATAATTTAAACAATAACAATTTTAATTTCAAATTTTTTGTTATTTGTTTTGTTGTTTGGACCTAGATTTGAAATTTTATTTATTTGTTTTTTTTTTATAATAGGTACAGTTTTTTTCTTTATTAATTATTTTATCTGCATAAACAGAAATATATTCAAATTTATTTTTTAAGATTTGAAATTATCTGTAGACACTGTAAAAACATATAAAACGTGGCAACCAGGTAAAATACAAAATAGTCAACGCAGTTGAAAGACACTGTCGTTTCGGTGAGATTCGAAAACTTTAAGACACAACCTTCTTGTTCTGTTCTGTCTCTTTTTGTTGTATCTTGTATCAAATCGCACTATTGCGATGAATTGCATTGCTCGGGCCGGAAACAATCGGGGTGTTACAACACTGGTACCAAAGAATATAGACGCTTAAGCGTCTATATTCTTTGCTGTTACTGTGTCTGTGTCATGACACTTTATTGTCGCGGTGTATGTGTTACGAGCAATGTCCGAAATTGAACAATCCTAGCATTGTACGGAAAATCTTGTTCACTTCTAGCATTGTACCCCTTTACTGTACAATCTCCGAAATATATATAATCGTCGGACTTTGTATAAAAGAATTGCTGTACAATGTTCGAATTTCAATAAGTAGCCATGCGTCAGTTTGAGATAATATATCAAATATCGATTCATATCGATTTTTACAATTATTCCCCATTTGTTATTAATGACAAACAAACATCAATTGAGGTTATAAATCCATAATTAATCAGCGTTTTTCACTTCTGAATTCGTAGAATTAAATTATCATACATAGGTATCTCTTGAAAATTTAAGATGTTTTACAAACATCTTCACTATATTATAGTGATGTATCTATCTATCTCTTGAAGCTTTGAAATGTTTCACTAACATACTAACAATATCTCTATTGTAGAACAATTTCTTCTTCGATTCGATTTTTGATTTGGTGTTTCGCTTGTCAATAATAATCGATTCGAACCGATAAGCGTTTCGACAATTATTTTGATTATTTCGGACATTGTACAGTTTGGGGGTACAATGCTAGAAGTGGACAATAATTTCTGTACAATGTTAGGATTGTTCAATTTCGGGCTTTGCTCGTAACATATGTACACACGACACACGACGCACCGTAAAGTATTAGCACAAAAGTGTCATATCACACAGTGTTACGCAAGACTAATAGCGCCATCTATCAACAATTCTAAACATTTCCGCGATGAGTAAGTACAATTAAACCTAAAGCTAAGATTAATACTAATATATATATATACATAAAATTACATGTATATCATATTTTCACAGACTATAATATATCTCATGATAGAGGAAATTTGCTATTTAAAATGAGTATAGATACATTATTCAGAACATATATCTTGAATTTGGTACCATAAATTTTAATAGTTCTATGTCTCACCACGCGCAGCTCTATCGGCACACCACTTGTCAGGTGGTGTCATAATGTGTGTTTCCCTCACTTTATTCAAGATTCAAGATTCTCTGTCTGTCTTTGCTTTGATTAGCGTATGTACTGGCAATATTGAAACACAATAATTCTTATTTATTTTTAAAATACATAAGATGGAACTCATACAAATCAATTATATAGATATAGAGAAAAAGCAAACATCTGATCATGAAAGTAAGTTTTAGTACATGTCTCTATTATTTGTTGATATAATATGATATAAAAGCTAAGTGCGTGTGATGTGGTTATGGTGTTCCCCTCACTTTATTCAAGATTTACTGTACTGGCAATAATAGTAGTCATAAGTGAATAGTGATATTAAAACACTAATCTTATTCTTTATTAAAATAGTTAACATGCAATCTGTATTAATAGATTTTAGAGAGAAAAAATCCAAGAATAAAAGAGATTCTACAAAGGAAAAATCTAAGAATAAGGGTAAGTTTTTGAACATGTTTATATTATTTGTTATTATTATACTACTCCTGTACCTATTGAACCATTATTGATTGCTGACAGCAAGAAGATAAAAGCTGAAGCTCTACTATCTGAATATATATCATTGTTGATTTTATGCTGTTAATATATATTCTTTTTATGAATTTTATTTTATATTTCTCACACTGTGCTTAAGGTTGTTAAGAAATAGGAGTAAAAATAAATTAAATCTATAGTTTTTAAGGTTTGTAGAATTTCATTTAATTATAAATATGTACTTATTTGAATTTCTAAATCTTTGATATCATTTGGAATTTTCAAATCACTTAAAAAATGATTTTGGGGTAGTAGCATACTGCACTCATCTTAATCTATGTTAAATTGTATATTAAAGTTTATATTTATATACATAATCGTTTCTAATTTGAGTAAAAATGAATATGATTTGTATATGCTGTTAGTTATATCAAGTTCTCAATGCTTAGTTATATCTTTTGGATATTAATTGTGTAGTAGATTGTTAATAAAGAAAAGAGAGGTAATACAATTTAAAAGTAAGTAGTGTTATTTATACCAAAGTTTAAAATCTACTGCTTTATTCATTTGATATGGGATATATCTAGAATAACCCTGGCGAATCAAGAAGTTATAAATCATAAATCTCATTTGCCTTTTAACCAGCCACTTTGGTTAATATGCACAGTATACCCAATTTTGGGGTTTACCTCAATGTTTTATGTCCCTAAATTTTTAGATTTTCTAGGTTATTGTTATTACCAAATTTTAAAACATTGTAAAATGTGATACTGTTATCAGAGAGTATTATATGAGAAGTAGGAACTCCAATCTGGTTTAATGAAAAAACATTCTTGTAAAATAGTACTACAACTAGCTTTGGGCTTGGGTATATTTTTTTATCTGATAGTTTGGGGTTGTATCTGAGAACATGTACACACTGGTTGAATATATTTGTTTTTAGATACTGAGAGTTTGTTTCAATTGAATAATTTGCTTCGTCCAATAGTTGTCTTCAATTCTTCTTATGTATCCTGCCAGTTCCATTTCAAAATGGCAATCTTATGGATTACCATTACCATTACTATCCACAATTATATCGAGAAATACAAAAATGATGAAGACATGGTAGGTTGTTTTCAAAAGAAAAGTACTAAGGCGACTCTATGGGACAGTGAATGACAATGGAGTGTAGAGAAGACTCACAACTCTGAACGTTATAGAATATACCAGGAACCAGATGTCATAAAACATATTAAGTTAGGACGTCTGAGATGGAAAGGGCATGTAATGTGGATGAACAAAACAAGATAGGGAGTAAATAGAAATTCTTAAGGAGGCTAGGACCCACACATTGTTGTAAAGCCAAAATGATGATGATAAATAACGCTACTTACTTTTAAATTATATCAGCTCTCTTTTATTTATTAACAATCTACTACAAAATTATTATCTAAAAAATATAAATAGTCATTAAGAACTTGATATAACTAACAGCAATACAAATAATATTCACTTTTACTCAAATTAGAAACAAATATGTATATAAACTTTAATATACAATTGAATGTAGATTAAGATTAGTGCAGTATGCTACTTACTACCCCAAAATGATTTTAATAAATGATTCGAAAATTACAAAAATGATTCCATTTCTGAATCTTGGATATCATTTGTAATTTTCAAATCACTTTGGGGTAGTAACATTTTGCACTCACCTTCATCTACATTCAACTGTATATTAAAGTTTAAATCAGTTCTTTTGCTGAATGATGGTAGATATATTTATAATAGAAGGAATATCATTTATATATTTAATTAATTATATATGAGAATAATCCACAATGAATTTGCATAGAAGTTAAAAGTATTTATAGATATTTGTTTTTGGAATTTGTTTTTGTTTTTGGAAATAATAAAATTGTAAATTGGTATAACATAACCTGTAAATGTTAATTTCAGTAGTTGGTAAATAAAATTGTCAGTTCAGATTTACTTGGCCTCAGTATTGGAGGTATCAGCCATGTTTACATTATGCAGCTGAAAGTATTGAAAGGTTACCCTCGAGCTTATTGTTAGTTATTATTTATTTATTTTTTTTCCGAAGTCTTTTTTTATAACCGGTCGAACTGCAGTCAATTGACTTATTGTACATCTTTCATTCCTTGTAACCTTTTGGCTCATGTTGTTAATGTTAACGACTACTTATGCAGCCAGGATCGACGGCTTTACGTGCATTCCGAAGCACGGTGATGGCTCACTTAAATTGGAAACTGAAAATCCGACTTGTTAAGCCAGTACATACATGCCGATGCACCACTCAAACCAATTTTCAACAGTATGGGTTCTCCTTGGTTGCAAACTGTCCAAAATATTATTATTCTTCTTCTTCTTAGCCTTCTGTCGTCCATGTTTGGACATAGGCCTCTCCCAACTCCTTCCATCGGTCTCTATCCTGAGCAACATATTTCCAATTTCTTCCGGCTATTCTTTTAATATCATCAACCCATCTCATCTGTGGTCTTCCTCTTGGTCGTTTACTTTCGTAAGGTCTCCAATGTTGTATTGTAGTATTCCAACGTTGGTGTTTTGTCTAGCAGTGTGGCCCGCGAAGCTCCATTTAATTTTGGCAATTTTTGTTGCTATGTCCTCGACTTTTGTTTTGGATCTTACCCAGTCGTTCCTCTTTTTATCTGACAATCGTATACCTAACATTGCTCTTTCCATTGTTCTTTCTGTTGTGGCTAGTTTATTCATGTTTGCCTTGGTTAGGGTCCAGGTTTGACATCCATGTGTTATGATAGGAAGGATGCATTGGTTGAACGTTGCTCCTCAAGTATTGGGGTATTTTGCGGTTCTTAAGTATCCAACTAAGTTTTCCAAATCCTGTCCATGCTAGTCTTGCTCTTCTAGTAATTTCCGCACTTTGGTTCTCTTTGTCAAGTCTCATGATTTGGCCTAGGTAGATATATTCCTGGATTTGTTCTATCCCACTGCCATTTATAGTTATACGTCTGGGGTCATCTGTGTTTGTCATTATTTTTGTTTTTTTCATATTCATTTTTAGGCCGACGTATTGGGAGCTGGCTGCTAGTTCCCCCATCATAATTTGCAGTTCCTCGAATATGCTCACTATAATCACTATGTCGTCAGCGAATCTGAGGTGGTTTAACTTGTTGCCATTAACGTTAATACCATAGGTTGACCAATTTGTAGTTTTGAAGACGTCTTCTAGGGTTAGGTTGAAAAGTTTTGGCGATATTACGTCTCCTTGTCTCACACCTCTCTTAATGGGGATGGGATTTGTATTTTCGTCTAGTTGTACTATCATAGTTGCATTTTCATATATATTATGTATTAGTTGCCTATATCTCGAATCTATTCTACAATTATTAATAGCTTGTTCTATGGCCCACATCTCGATACTATCAAACGCCTTGTCATAGTCGACGAAGGCAAGAAATACGGGTAGTTGGTATTCATTTGCCTTCTCTATCAATGTTCTCATTGTCAGCAGATGGTCTGATGTACTATATCCTTTGCGGAAGCCAACCTGTTCAACCGGTTGGTAATTGTCCATTTTGTAGGTTAACCGGTCGTTAATAATTCTCATAGTTTGTATACTTGACTGAGCAACGATATAGGTCTATAATTGTGTAGATCGCATTTGTCCCCTTTTTTGTGTAAGAGTATTACTAGACTCTCGTTCCAGTCTTTAGGGATCTTGCTATTATGGAGACATCTATTAAATAGCTCTGTTAGTACAGGGATTGTTAATGTCTTGCTTGTTTTAAAGAGCTCGGCAATTACACCGTCGTGTCCTGGAGCTTTATTTTTTAGCTCTTTTAAAGCTCTTTCTATTTCGAATCCCTTTATATTTGGTAGTACTTCTGATCCCACATTTTTTATTTTTCTTTTGACGTTCTCCTTTGTTGTTTTATTAGGCTGGCCTTGCGAGCTGTACAAGGATGTGTAGAAGTCTTCGACAATATTTGTTATTTTATATTTGTCTTTCTCTTCCTTATTGTTGGCGTCTTTAATTTTGATGATTTTTTGAACTCCCAGTGCGGGTCTTAGACATTTGAAGCCTCTATTGTTTTCAATGACTCGCTCTATTAAGTTCTCGTTCCATTTTTGTATGTCGCGTTTTAGTTCTTTTCTAATTGATTTATTAAGTTCTCTGTATTCTTGAGTATGGCGTTTGTAAGATCTTATTAGACGTAATAAAACCATTGGCACGAAGTACTAATACATTTATGAAAATTCCTAACAAAATATTGGTTAGTTTTTATATTAGGTTAATATTCTTCTTCTTCTTCTTCTTCTCATGGCGCCGTCTCCTTTCGAAGGTTGGCGATCCAAATGGCCATTGTAGTTCTTAATATTGTTCGGAAACTATTTTTTGTGGCATATTAAGCTAAAATTCATTCTCAAAATACAAATTTGTATTTTAGGAACGATTTCTGAAAATGAAATCAGAGGAAATCTCTCTTCAGTTCTTACCCCCGGTGGGAGGTAGTGGTAATTGTGATTTCTTGTATTGTCCGTCTCCAAAGACCTCTATCTCTTCTTCTTTGTGATCTTCAGCCTTCTAAATTTCCTTGAATAATAAGTCTTTCCATGTTTTCTGTGTCTGCCCTCATCAAATATTCAAAGTACTTTAGTTCATTTAAAATTGATTTATTTGTCCGTTGGTCAGTCAACGGTGTTCATAACATTCTACTCCAACAGAAAATTTCAGTGGCATCTATCTTTCCGCTTGGCGTAGGGGTCAAGATTCATATCCATATGTCAGTATTGAGAATATTAAGCAGTTGATCTAACTCATTTTTATAGTTTGTGAGAACTATATTTATTTAGTTCTTTAACTTATTTGAGATTCCTTTTTACTTCTTTCTGTAATGACCCTGTGTTTGTAGTTAATGTTCCCAGATATAAGTATGAGCTCGCAGCCTCAAACCGGTCAATCGTTATGTGTGGATGATTGTTATGTAGTCTATCCACTATCTCACTATCATGATCTTTGTCTTTGTGTTTAACCGGAGAACAAATATTTGACTTTTGTTTTCAACCAATCGTATGAGATCAATTAACTCTTCTTGACTATTTGCAAGAACGTTTGTGTCATCTGCAAGACGTAAATTGTTTATTTTTCGCACATTTATTGAGATGCCCTTTTCCCATCCTTCAAGCGCTCTTCTGCTAATATGCTCCCCATATATATTAAATCACTGTGGAGACAGTGTACATCCTTGTCTGATATCTTGTTCTGGATGGAATTGGTTTGATAGTGTGTCAATCACTTTAACTGTTCCAGTAATGTGTTTGTATAGTTCAATCATAAGCGAAATTACGTTCTTCTTCTTGACTGGCTTTACAACTCGGTGTGAGTCTTCGCCGCATCCCCTATCGCGCTCCATCCTCTACGATCTTGCGCTTCTATTTCCCATTGTTGTACCTCAATTATAGATAAATCGGCTTCAACATCATCCTTCCATCTTTTTCTGGGACGACCTACTGATCTTCTACCGTCTGGTCTCTTAAAAAATACTGTCTTTCGCACTCTGTCTTCCTCTGATTTTACCACATGACCTCCCCATCTTATCCGGTTAGCTTTTATATGTCTGAAGATGTTTTCAGTATCATACAGAGTCACTAATTCAGAATTGCGGCGCCTTCTCCACTCTCATGTCAATTCATCTCTTTGAGATCCAAATATCATTCTAAAAACCTTCCTTTCAAATACCAACAGCTTATGTATTTCCCGCTGATGTAGAGTCCATGTTTCACTTCCATATGTAACAACTGGGAAAATAATTAACTTGTACAGTCTTAATTTAGATTTTCTTTTTAGCAGCTTTAGATCTTAATGATAATAGAGAGTGTAATGCTCTATTCCTATCCATGTCGAGACCTCTTTTTCTATGTGGTTGTCATATGTGATTACAGTCCCCAGATATTTAAACTCTTTTACTACTTCGAAGTTGTGGTCATTGATAGTTATATTCTGTCTAACTCTTGGTCTTGGATTTTTGGTTACTAGCATGTATTTCGTCTTCTCTTCATTTCTTCTAAGACTTGGACTACCTGACTCCTCCTGGATTTGTGAAAACACTTCTCTCACGTCTCTTGTAGAATCAGCGACTGCATATAGATCATCCGCAAAGGCCAACAATAGTTTTGATCCTCAATTCACAACTCTCCCTGTCAGCTCAGACCATATTTTACTTATTGCTTATTCTAAGGCCAAATTGAATGGGAACGGTGATAAGGGGTCTCCTTGTCTTGAACTTAATGTTATACTAAATGACATCGATGTTTCCTATCTTTACGCGTGCATATGAGTATTTCCCGCACATTTGAGTTAACTCCACTAATTTTCTTGGTATTCCCATTTCTAGCAATGCTAGCCATAGTCTACTTCTCTTTATCGAATCATATTATGCTTGCTGGAAATCTACAAAATTTGGTGTACATTTCGGTTGAATATGTATATATTTAATAGAATAGGGAATATTATGCATTCCTGTCGAACTCCAGATTTTAATTTGAAGTTTTTCGAAACCACCTTATTAACTCTTATATTAGCAGTATTATTTACATATAGTTTTTGTAATAAATAGATTAGGTGTTCTGGCGTACCCATTTCTCTAAGTATACGCAACATTTTATCCCAGTTTATGACATCGAAGGCCTTGGAATAGTCAACAAAGCATCAATATGTTTCTATGTTAAACTCTCGAGATTTTTCGATAATTTGACGAATATTAAGAATATGTTCTCTTGTTTCTCTACCTAGGACAAATCACCATTGTTCTTGGGGGAATTTGAAGTAAGAGAATTGATTTTAGTCTTTCATCGATGATGGTTAAAAGTACTTTGCTTGCGTGTGATACCAATGCTACTGTACGGTAATTACTACAATCTGTCGGTGAACCTTTTTTATATATGGGAATAAACGTGAGTTTACCCCAGTCATTTGGCCACTTTCCAATATTCCAGATCTCATTGCAAATTCTAAGCATTACTTCCGTCCCTAATTCTCCCATTTCGTTGAGAGTTTCAGTTGTTATTCCATCTTCTCCTTCCGCTTTTCTGAATTTTAGCTTTTTAATTGCCGCCTCAATTTCTGATTTCAATATTTGAGGTTCTTTTTTCTGTATTATGGTCTGGATCGTTGTTAGAGAATAATATTGTTTCCACACCTCTGCTATACCGTCTGGGTTTGTTATGGTATTTCCACTATTATCTTTCATGACCTGTGTCTGCGGTATGAATTCTCTCGCTAGATACTTGACTTTTGAGAAAAGTTCTCTAGTTAATATAATTATTTTTGTCCCTTCTGCGCAAGTGTGTTATAGTTGTATTTATGGTGCATATCTCTATTTCTTTTTGTTCTGAATTTGATGTACCGTTTCTAAGTTTTCGTCTTTTGCAAGCTTAAGAGTCTCTTCAGTCATCCAATGTTTTTTCCTAGCTGTCTTGTCTTTGGGATTAGTATTGTTGATGGCTTCAGTGATACATTTCTTTGTATATTCCCACGTTTTGTCAGGGTCTCCGGTAGTCACCGGTAGGTCAGCTTCTGCTAATGCTTCTCTAAACTTTTTTGGGTGTTTTGTAATCAATTTTTGTCTTTTATTTGTGATTGTTTTACTGTGTAACAATGTGAAATTCTGCTTGTAACATTTTGTGGTTGGAACCACAGTCTGCATCTGGTTTTGTTTTTAGGTTGATTATTAAGCTCCTCCATCGTTTAGTGACAAGAATATAATTTATTTGATTCTTGTATCGTCCTCCAGGCGAAGACCATGTTGATAATCTACGCGGATGATGTAAACATTGTGTTTACTATACTAAGATCCATTTCGATGGCAAATTGAAGGAGCCGTTCACTTCGTTCATTTCGCTCGCTTAAGCCATGTTCACCTATCGTTCCTTTCAAATGGTTATCTATTTTAGTTTTTCCTATTTTTGCATTCCAATCTCCTATTATCATCATTGGTTCTTTTTTGTGAATGTTAGAGATGTTTCATGTATCAGGTGGTATGTTTCTTCTACTGTATCTTCTGCCGCTTCGCATGTTGACATATATACCTATATAATATGCATTTTGCTGGTTTAGCGTTTAGAGTTATTATGATTATTCGATCATTTACAGTGAGACAGACAGACAGACAAGGACATACTTCACTGTGAATGGTTTAGTGAATCGACTGTTCAAATCCGGGCCAAATATCAAAAAGGGATAGTTAACAGTATAAAGCTAAAATAGTCTGCTAATAGAATACACTGGTGTATCGAATATATCTATGGATCTTCTTCTTCTTCAAGTGCCCTCTCCGCTACGGAGTTTATTCGTATCTTTGAAGCTGTTGCTCTAAATAATTGGTTAGATGTGCACTGGAACCAGTCTCTTAAATTGCGCAGCAACGATATACGTCGTCTCCCCACGCTTCGTTTGCCCTGAATCTTTCCTTGGATAATTAACTGGAGCCATCGGTACTTTTCCATCTCATCACATGACCAAGATATTCCAACTTTCTTCTCTTGACGGTTATCAACAGCTCCCGTTCTTTATTCATTCTTCGAAGAACTAGGTACACTATTTGTTACTTTGTCTGTACAAGGTATTTTCAAAATTCTTTTGTATATCCACATTTCGAAGGCCTCTAGTTTATCGGTATTGCCTATCTATGGATAGGCAGTATGAAAGGAGATATATGTTTTTACTAACAATCGTTACATTTGTTATTTGGCCATTAATTATCTAAACAAATTATTTTAAAAAACGTGGTCTACCTATTTTAATTTTATAGAAAAAATATATCTCAAATAAATCTTTAAACTTCAAATCGGTTGTGAACCGATATTATTTAGATTTTCTTATTAGTAAACGGCGTAGTTTGCCCCTTCTTAATTTCTTGTCAGTGTATAAGTATTTATTGTTTAGAATTTTAGAACAAAATATCGATTATTACATTCATTGACTGAAATACAAGCTAAAACTTTATGACCGTCTTATCAAAATAATTGCTTTTTACGTTATTGCTGACTAAGCGACTTACTGCGCTTCGATCTTCTGAGTAACCAAATATTATTTATAATTTATAATTTATAATTTATAATTTTATAAAATAAAAATATGTTGTCAAAAGGTTTTCAAATGTTTACAAATCATTAACTAGTAAAAAAGATCGTGATGTATATATATATATATATATATATATATATATATATATATATATATATATATATATATAAATAAAAGTTATAGCTTTTTTTGTGGATTGCACCAGAGTGCCCTTAAAAATTATGATAGGAATGTGGATAAGACCTAAAGTATAATACAATTAAACAATATCAATGTTGAAAATAAGCTTTAATAAAACACAAAGTAACAAAAATACTTAATCTTCCTCGTGAACTCTTCTTCAGAATGTATACCGGATCTTATTGTTCTGGTGCTTGTGTAAAATCCATAATTATTGGAGTTATACATTAGGAAGAGGAATTCTAAAAGTTTTTTTTTGCTTCGGTTGTTGGACGCCCACCGGAATAAAGATTATCTAAGAAGTATTTGTCTAGTTGTCTTCATTTTGATTTCTAGTGAGTAAAAATGTTCTCCTTTGTAATAGTTATAAAGGATTCCTAAACTCAAATCTGGTGCATAATAACTTCTATGTTAACTTTTAGGATAAGGTGGGGTAATTGGATCATGATTTTACAACAAATCTGCGTTCGGCTCAGATTTTTAGTTACCTAATGATCGAATTATAAGTAAATTTTAAACTATTTGTATAAAAACATGACCTTTATTTAATACTATTTAAATGTATGGAACCTTAATTTGATTGAAAGTATTACAGTAATAATAAAATAAATAATAAAATTGTACGCACGGTGGGTCCAGTTACCTCAATTAACGGGGGTAATTGGAGCAGCCAGCCTAAAATCTCATAAGATTTGGTAGAAATCATTGTGGGCTATCTGAGCCTGATTGCACATCTTTACAATTTTCAAAGAAACCTCAAACAATAATTTAAATTGAGCGGATTTGAAACCAGACTCAATGTAGGGGATCGTCTCGTATAGCAAATAATATATACACAGTTTGCAACTAACAACTTGTGTGTAAAAGTTTTAATGTAATGCTATTACATTAAAAAGTTTATAAACTTACATTTAAAGAGTTTATTAAAACTAAACAAGTTAAAACTAATATCTTAATATATTCCTAAACAAATATCTTCATGAAACAGAAACTGTAAATTGAAAAATAAGATTAGTAAAGAAGCGTTTATAATCTTATATAATGTCCTACAAATGCTGCAATTCTTTTACATAAAAAAACCCTCTTTTAGCAATACCTTTTGATTCTTTAATACCACCAATAACGCCATCCCAATCGTATTTTCCAATATCTGCTTTCTCTGGCCACTTCCAAGACTTCAAAGATTTCTGCAATGATGAAATTTGAACCTGGAAAATACTCTTCTTCATACTTCTTCTTCTTCCTATGCCGTCCCCATTAACGGAGGTTGGCGACCGACCACATTTCTCAAAGTTTTTCTGTCTTTTGCAACGTGGACAGTCATGTTTGTCCAGTCTCGAATATTTCGCCGGCATGACTTCCTCTTTCTACCTATTCCCTTTTTGCCATCGACTCTACTTTGCATGATGACCTGCAGAAGACTATATTTATCATTCCTCAGTATGTGTCCAAGGTATGCAGTCTTGCGTACTTTTATTGTTCTCAACAATTTTTTGTCTCGACCCATCCTTCTCATCACTTCCTCATTGGTGACCCTGGCAGTCCATGGAATTCTCAACATTTTCCGATATATTCAAAGTTCAAAGGCTTCAAGCTTCTTAGCTATTTGCGCTTTTAACGTCCATGTTTCTACTCCGTACAATAGTTGGGATCAGACGTAACATTTAACAAACCTCAATCTAAGCGCAGTATTCAGATTTTTGTCACAGAACAATTGTTTAAATTTTAAGAACGCTGCCCTTGCCATTTCTATTCGTACCCTGATCTCTTGGTCTGGATCTAATTCTGTGTTGATGTAAGCTCCCAGATATTTATATTTTGTCACTCTCTCATTTGCTGTCCACCAAGGGTTAGTTGTTCATTATTTATTGGACTCCTTGATTCTATCATAAATTTGGTCTTATCTGTGTTGATGTCAAGTCCCATTTGAATGCATTCACTATTTATTGCATATAGTAAAGTTTGTAGTTCTTCTATACTCTCAGCCATAATTATAGTGTCATCTGCAAATCTCATGGTGTTTACGATTTCTCCACCAATTCTTATTCCCTCTTTTCTTTCCCATAATGCTTTTCTCAATATGACCTGTGAGTACACGTTGAAAAGCGTCGGAGACAGGAAGCATCCTTGCCTGACCCCTCTCGCAATCGGTATATTATTTGTTTCTATATCGTTCACCTTTACTACTGCTTTCTGGTTCTAGTATATAGCCTTAATAAACCCGATGTCTTTTTTGTCTAAATTGATGATTTTTAATTCATCTATTAACTTCATATGCTGCACTCGGTCAAAGGCCTTCCTAAAGTCTATGAAGCATACATATGCACTCTTGTTATATTCCCGACATTTCTGCAAGAGTACCGTCAACGCAAATAATGTCCCTCTTGTACCCATGCCTCCTCTGAAGCCAAACGGCGTTTGATCTATCTGCTCCTCACATTTCTTATAAATTCGGTTTTGAACAATTTTCAAGAGAATCTTTAAAGGGTGGCACATTAGGCTTATCAATCTATAGTCATTACATGATTTGAGATTGTTGTTTTTTGGTAGAGGTAAAAATATCGATTTAAGCCATTTCTCCGGGATGTTGCCCTCTACATATATGTGGTTGAGAATTCGGGTGAGTCTCTTTATATTATCGTCATCTAAGGCTTTTAACAGTTCAACTGGAATTTGATCAGGACCCGGTGCTTGTCCTTTTTTTGCATTCTGTAGGGCATTCTTTACTTCTGATGGTAACATTTGTAGGTATTTCTGCATCTGCGCTTGTATAGGTTTTTGCACTTTGTACTCCATTACGAAACCTTTTGTTAATCGTTGTAAAATCTATTTGGTTTCTGATGATTTCTAACCTTTGATAGAAGATGGAACTTTAAGAAGAAGAAGTATCGTTTAATTTTCGGTATGGCCTTTCTTTTCATATATTTTTTTTTTCAATTTCTTTCATTTTTTCTTTTTCCTCCTGTTCTTTTTTTATTAGGTATTCTTTGCAGGTGATAATTTCACAGTTAGTGACCAGTCTTTTTCGTTTCTTCTCTAAATTATGTTTTCTTTTATCTTTTTTAGAAAGAAGGTCCAATTGGCGAGACAGGGCTTTCTTTTTGTACTTGAACTTCGTTTGCAGAACTAGCTTCTGTTCTTTCAACCATTGCAAAGGTAGAGACAGAGGTTTCTGGCTGTTCTGTTAGGATTAAAGCGTTCGAGACATCTGATTGTACCGTATCTGAAGAAGTATGGGATGTTTGTTGCCCTACAATTGAATAATTGTAGTCTTCTTGATTTCCAGAGGCTATAACAGGACTCGCATCTGGTTGTAGTGCTGCTGAAGATGTAGGCCTACTGTCTTCTGATTGTACTGTGGTTGAAGAAAGGATAGTTACTGAGTGTTAGACATTCAGAGAAACAGTGGTTTCCAAGTGTACTGTAGTGGTATTGGGAAGATTATTTTTATACCTGAGCAAATCATCTTTTTTGAATATTGATGTAGAAATTGCATCTGTGTTAGGACCTTGTTTATCGGCATCATAAATTCCTGTGGCTTTAAATCCGTTAATAATATTACGGTATTTCATGTGCTAGCTTGGTTATCATTTATACAAATATTTCTTTAGGAATTTTTTTGCGAGGATTTTCCCCCTGCCACTTACTGAGTGCCTTGTTCTAACTATTTTTCAGACCTCTAAAGACTGACACATCTAGTGGTTGTAGTAAATGTGTCGTGTGTGGAGGTAACTTCATAATAATAATTTCATTTTTTTGTGCTAACCTCATTTAATCTGTGGACACATGGGTAGCATGGTCATATAAATTAATAAAACTGGTCTCTCCTTTGTAATATTAGGTAAAAAAACATCTCTAAACCAATTGAAAATCAAAGTAGTTTCCATTCAACCTCGAGACCTTGTCGAAACTACAGTTTGGGATGTTGTATTCTTATTAATCCAATTATCCATTACGTATTTACCTTTAAATACACAGAGGAGAGGTATTATTTGACCGTCAGCAGAACAACACAACAAAACAGATGTGTTTTCTCGGCCAGACGAACTGGTCTTCCGTATGCTTTTTGTACCAATTGCACCAACGACCTTTGTTTTACTAATGTCATGGCAAAATGACGTCTCGTCGCTATTAAATATCTGTTCTGGTTTCCCCTTAAGGTTTAGTTCTTCCACAGTTTTTGTTAATACTTCAAATCTAAACCAATCAGGGCCTGGTCTTTGATCTTTAAATCTACTTTTGATATTATTCTGTCTTATATACAATTGTACAAGTCTAATACTTCCTCTCTGGATAGGCCAAACCCATTTTTGTCCATAATTTTTATGCATTCTGCAATTTTTTTCCTCAAGAGACGACAAATATGGCTGAACTCCTCCACCACCGTTACCTTCTTTTGAAGTCAGTCCAGTTCCACGCGTTCCTTTGACCCGATGCTTCAGTGTAGAACGTGGAATATTGTAATGAGGAGCCAGCACCTTTCTGAGTTTTTCTTATGTACGTTCGTACCATTTTCTGAAACAAAAACAATCTGATATAACCTAGGCTTTGAAAAAGTAAAGGATGGGAAAAAAATTTAGGTCCTGAAGGGTAACTGGACCAGGTCCTGGCCCACTCTTGCATTCTTTTACTTATTTAAGTACTGAACAATTTTGGTGTAATCCACAACTTTGTGGGTTAGCCCATTCGTGTTTTCAAATTTTTGTCATTTTCTATCATGCATAATCAAACTGTTAGAGCAATATATAGCAATAGATAGATAGATATAGCAATAGATATGCTGTGATATACGGACAAAGGATATGGTTTTCTTCAAAGTTTAAAAGTAAAGATGCATTTACATATAAAATCCCTTTATTGGAAGTATTTCTTAATGTTTTTAAAACTTTGGAGAAAAATTGTAGCGAGATTATTTTTTATTAAGTTTATTAAAATGCAACCAAACATTGCTTTTAGTGGGTGCTCTTTTTCATTAAATATAAAATAATATTCACACTGCCGAAATACTTAAAGACTAAAAATAAGGGAATAAAAAATAAATGAGGAAAGGAAACTCAATACTTATTATAAACACATTTTTTACGACATAATCTGAAGTGGTGATTGACCTCGATAGCAAAGTGTTGGTACTTAGTTCTCTGGCTAAACCAAATAATATTCTAGACGCAGGTAAAGATTTAGAAGGATCTTTTACTGTGATTTTTTAGTCTCGGCAAAAGTTATGCCACATGTTATTTCTATACAAGTTAACTTATCATATCAGCGCTATATAACTACTTCAAAAATATGAAAGAGTGGGGCAACAAATACAATTTTAAATATTTTCTTATGTAGATGCCGTGTTTATGTTAAATTAAGTATAGATAAATTAAAGAATATATTGTAATAATTGCACTAATATTAATTTATTCATTGTGAAAACTATGTTTTACTTCTTCTTCTTTACTTGCCATCTCCGCGACGGAGGTTGGCAATCATCATGGCTATTCTGATCTCAGATGCTGCCGCTCTGAATAGTTCGATTGATGTGCATTCGTAGAGGTAATGGATTTAAAAAAAAAGGGGGTTTATCTTTGTATATGGGTATATTTTATAAAAACCCTTAAACCCAGCAGTTACCAGCTGAAGTCCGTTTGAAGAGGTTTACTCTCCGGACACTGGAACTCACTTAGAGCATGGGTGTATGTTACCTGAAGTAAAATTTAATTAAAATATTAAACATCAAATAATATTAACAACATCATGTACAATCTTTGGTAACATTATATATTTTAAAGGGTTTTTACCCTAATATTTTGGTGGCTCAGGCATGGTAACCTGTATTTTTAACCTGATGATGGAACTGTTGTTCCGAAAACGTTCGTGTTTTTAATGTAGCCCTTTTAAGGGTTTTTATAAAATATACCCATATACAAAGATTAACCTCTTTTTGTGATACGTGGTATACAGCCAGCTGCAGGAATTATTTTCTTTGTGGATTTTGTAATGGATTTTGACAAGAGCTATAAGTCATGTTTATACAGTACACAAGTTTACCTGTTATTTACAAGGTCATAGCTCTTGTCAAAATCCATTACGTATACCATTCCCTCAAGTTACGCAACTGTTATGGAATACTATGCGTTTATTTCTTCTCCGGACTAACTCTTTGTTTAGGAATTAAACAGAATATATTGACATGTATAAATTTATTATATTAGAGGATGAAAATTACACTCTGCTTGTTATTTCTTAAAACTATGAATATATAAGTTCTGTTATCTACAATTATTTAACGATGTTTCTGGATGGATTTGAGTACAAGAGATTGGACTCAAATATTAATATTAAAATAGCAAATACGGATAGCTTATCGAACAAAGAAATAAGAGAAATAAATTATTATTATTCCATAGATACGAAGTATTAGGTGAATAAACTAGCGAAACTTATTTATTCTAAATAGGAAAATATTTATGAAGAGTATTGATTCTGATTTCTAACAGCAAATAATTATTAGTGATTATACATGAGAACTTTTCATAATTGTAAATAACATATACCAGGTGACTAAAAACTATATAGAAATACATAGATACTTTAATTATCTTACATGTGAGTAGGTAGGTACATTACACCTCCTTTTGTAAGAATGAAAATAATTGTAAAATGAATTTTCATTTAAATGGTATAAAACATTTGTATACATTATTATTTTATTTTAACACATTTAAATAGTTTCTTTTAGTCTCGATAGTCTTTCACTTCGTCTTATCGGTGTAGTCTCTGTGAAACTAGTCTCTTCACACTTTTTGGATTCACTATAATTATTGTCTTTATTATGTTTACAATCTATACTTAAATCTGTCTCATGTACATGTTTTCGTTTACTTTGACATATATTTAGTGTTAAACAATTTGTAATTTGTTGACAACTATGTGACGGATTTCTACGAAATCGTCGGTAAAAATATTTAATTATCCTGTATAAAATATAAAGTAACATACATTTTATCAAAAATAAGATTGCATAAGTGAAATAAGAACTATTTTTTATTGTGTCTGAAAAATTAATATTTGTTTCTGAGGTCATTTTCTCTAAATTATCTAGTTTATGGCTTGCTAAATTTAATGCATCTCGATCGAGATTATTTAATTGTAAGGGAACAAGGTGTAATTTGGATTCATTATTTATCTTAATATCATCACAACAGACTTCTGGAAGGGATAAATCTGGAATGATAGACTGAAAATTACTTTCTTTTGGATTTGAGACAGATATCAAAATAGTTGATCCGGTGTAAGTTTTGCAATTATTCGAAGTAGAAAAAATACCTGTGTTTGAAAGAACAATAGATATTGGCGTACTAGTCTGACAGCTTAAAGTTAAATCTGTTGGTTTGGGTAAAACATATATCCAAGAATTTGGTTTGTTTAATTTATGCCAAATTTCATATTCTGTTTGAATTATACGAGTATCGCAACTAGATGGTATGTTTGTTATTGAAGTTAACAATTCAGTTTCACAAATTGGATTAGTGTGTGTAAATCGGAAAGTATCAGGATTTTTGCAAATAAGTTTTTCTTCATCTAATGAATAACAGTCTTCTAATGTATCAATAGTAACATAAATGTTTCTATTTTCTGAAAGAACAAGATATTTGACAGATGGAAGAATAAAGGTAAGTCTCTTTAATGTTGGATGAATTATAGGAAGAGATATTAGTTTAAAAAGAGAATAAGGAGTATTACTAACCAAAGGTATACTAACCGTAATTAAAATCTTGTTATCAAAATATATATATTTAAGTAAAATGATATCGAAATATTTATGAGCATAATCGATAGTCAATGGAAATGGATAAGTCGATGTACTAGGTAAATGCGTTACCGTTTTAGATAATTCTTGAATTAGTTGCTCAGGTGTTATAACAGAAGGATGAAGGTTATTATTTCTTGCAAATAGAATAACGTTTATTAAAGTAGAATATTCTTGTTGTAATTCTGTTATAAAGAAAGTTAGTAAGGTAAAATGTTCTTCAATTTTTTGTTTTAAATCTAAATTAAAATATTTATTATTCATTTTATCTGTGTAATTGGTAATTGATTCAAAATTTTTATCAAAAATCACTTTGTTTCGGTCTAGATTTGTAATAGAGTTATTAAAATTTGCAATCGTGGCTTTTACTACATGAATTTGTTGTTTTAGTAAATCAAGAAGATGATTTTCGTTACTTTCAGCTTTGTTAATAGCATTATTGAAATTTTCAGCATCATCACTGTCTAAGGTACCGAATAAGGTCCTGAAAACAGATCCAATTGCATTAAATAGAGCGCGTTTTGGTCTAAAATGTTCATGCAGAATTATGTTTTTTAAAGTTTGTTCATCTTGAAAGAGTCTAGGTATGATTTGTCCTAAGAGTTTTAGTGAAGTATCGCATAATCGTAATTCAATAAGAACTGGTTTGTTTTGACACAGTCTTAATGTTTTTTGATAGGTGAGATCTACAAAATTTAATTTGTCTGTAAAAGGTTGTAAAGGAATATGACTTAATATGTTCCAATGAGTTTCAATAAATTGAACATTTTTTATGTGTTCGTAATAGATTCCAGGTGATTTGTTGATAGGAGTATTGGTATATTTCTTGTGAATTTGTTCACTATTTGTCAGCCATATTATTGCATACCTGAAACAAAAGCATGTTTCAATCTATTCATGTGAACTTTTATTGGTTTTTTATTTACTAAAATTGTGCAATTGACAGGAGAATTTATCTCTAGAATTTTATAAGGTCCATTATAATTTTGTGTAAGTTTTTTGGTTTGACCCTTCTTTGTTTGCTCATTTTGGAGATATACTAATTGTCCTTCTAAGAAAACGGTGTCATTAATCTTTTGGTCATAATATTTTTTACTGACTACTTTAGATTCTAATAGATTCGTTTTTGCTAACTCATGAGATTTTCTAAGCTTAAGTGTTAAATTATCTAAATAATCTTCATATGTATATTTGAGTTCTACTGGTCGTATTATACTGCTAGGTAGATTAGGTGTATATCCAAATATTAGTTCATATGGTGTGAATTTGGTTGAAGTATGATTAGTTGTATTATATGAAAACATAGCAAAATCTAGCCATTCGTCCCAATCGGATTGATCAGCTTTAATATAATGTTTAAGGTAGTCTGCTAAAGTAGCGTGACTCCTTTCTAATGCAGCATTTGATTCTGGATGATAAGCAGTACAATTTATATGTCTGATTTTAAAAAGCTTGGCGATTTGAGAAAATAATTTGGAAGTAAAATCTCGGCCTTGATCAGTAACTATTATATCGGGTTTTCCAAACTTGCAAATAAATCCACGAACCAGATTTTCAGCGATAGTCTTGGTTTCATGATTCGGAATTGCATAAGCTTGAGAAAATTTTGTTAAGTCATCTTGTAATGTTAATATGAACTTATTACCTGACTCGGTTAAAGGTAAAGGACCTACTATATCTAAAAATATTTTTTCTAATGGATTTGAGCTTGTTGTTGTTATCTCCATGGGCTTTACGAATTTTTTTCTAACGAGTTTATTTTTCTGACAAGATTCACAGGTTTTTATAAAGTTTTTAATATCATTTTTCATATTATTCCATTTGAAATGTTTTTTTATACGATTGTATGTCCGATGAAAACCAGAGTGTCCAGCCGTAGGACTAGTGTGATTCTCTTGTAATATTGTAGTTATTTCCTCAGGTTCAGGATTTGTTAGTATATCATGATAAATGATAATAGATATATCAGTTTTTCTAAAAATAAATCTAATCATAGATCTAATTTTTCCCCAACTTAATTTATCGTAGCTAAAAGTTATTCTGGGTAGGCAAATTTTTAATATTTTATCGTTTAATAACCAGTCTCTTAATTTTATTAGGGAATTAAATATATCTTCATAAGAGGTATTGTCCCAATAATTATTTTTTATAAATATGTAATAAAAGTTTTTATTTTGATCAGAAATATATATAATGTCATTTAGTCTTGGATTTTTGGCTTTCAATTTTTCTATATGACTGAATTGTTTATTTATTTGTTTCTGAACGATCTCATTAAAATTTAAATCTACGGAAACAAACAATGCTAAATTTTGTGAAAATGATGTAATCTTTTCATTTGTTTCTTTTATATTATCATTTGTTATTAATATAGTTTCGGATTTAGATAAGAACTGTGAATAAGTGTCATTATTTTCTTTACTCATTTTGTTTATTTGTAAGGTGATTGTTGCCGGGTTTTTGTTTTCTTCGCAAATATTTGTTTCAGATATGGTTAAAGGAGGACGACTTAAACAATCAGCATTTTGATTTAATTTACCTGGTTTATAAATAATTTCATAGTTATATTCTTCTAATGCTAATCTCCACCTAACGAGTCTTGATCCGGGATCTTTTACATTAAATAGCCATGTGAGTGGTTTATGATCCGTATAAATGAAAAATTTATTTCCGTACAAATATGGTCTAAAGTGTTTAACACTCCATACAATTGCAAGTAATTCTTTTTCTGTTGTGCTATAGTTTGATTCCGCTTTGTTCAAGGTACGACTAGCATAAGCAATAGGTAAATCATCTGGTACTTTACCTTGAGAAAGTATGGACCCTATTGCATAATTACTAGCATCCGTTGTTAAGACAAAGGGTTTGGTAAAATCTGGATACTGAAGTATTGGTTCTGAACAAAGTATTGATTTCAGGTTCTCAAATGACTGTTGTTGAATGCTTGTCCAATTAAATTCAACATTTTTCCTCAGCAGTTTTGTTAAAGGTTGTGTTAAAGCACTGAAATTTTTTATAAAGCGTCTATAATAACCAGTGAGACCCAAAAAGCTCTTAATATCTTTTTGTGTTCTGGGTATAGGAAAATCTGTAACAGCACATACCTTTTTTTCGTCCGGTTTGACACCAAATTCAGTTATTAAATGTCCTAAATACATTACTTCGCGACGAAAAAATTCGCACTTATCTGGTTGTATTTTTAAGTTGAATGTAGACAATTTTTCGAATACTTCTTTTAATCTTTTATTATGATTTTCTAATGTATCGGCATGAATGACTATATCGTCGAGATAGACAAAACATCTGTAATTTTGTATTCCTGAGAGGACAGTATTCATTAGCCTTTGAAAAATACTGGGAGCATTTTTAAATCCAAATGGCATTCGTGAATATTGATAATGTCCAGACGGAGTTGAGAAAGCAGTCTTTGGAGAATCCTCAGGATCCATTTTGATCTGGTGAAATCCTGATGTTAAATCTATTGTTGAAAAATATTTTGAATGACCCAATTGGTCTAATATATCGACTATATTCGGAAGTGGAAATGAATCTCCTATAGTAATATCATTTAGTCGTCGATAGTCTATAACAATTCGCCATTTCTTCTTTGCTGAAGCATCGGCCTTTTTTGGCACAACCCAAAGGGGCGAATTCCATGGCGAAGTTGATTCTTCGATAATACCTTGATCTAGCATACCTTTTATTTGAGTTTCGACTTCATGTTTGTGTACTTCAGGATACCTGTATGATTTAGTGCTAATAGGTACATTAGAATTTAAAGGAATTTTGCAAGTTATGGCATTCGTACTGGTAAGTTGATCTCCTTCCAGATAAAAGATATGATTGTACTCCTTGCAAATAGAAATTAAAGATGATTTTTCTTCACTATTTAAATGATCTGTTCTCAAGGCATTTTTTAATTTAGCAATTCTGTTAGAATTCGTATTATCTTTATAAGAAGACATTTTTCGTATATTTGCATTGTTTTGTAAATTTGGAATTTTTTCTATTGCTACTTGAATATCGTTTAATTCAACATCCGTTTCAGTAGTGTTTACGATTGAGGTTAAAAAGAAATCATTTTTTACTTTAACAACACTAGGACATAAAAATACACCTTTAAAGATTTCGCGTTCGGGACATAATCCTTCGCTTAATTCATTATTTATTACTTTAATTTGAACAATTGTTTCAGTTCTTGCGGATAGAATAGTTTTATTACTTCTTGAGTTAGAATTAGAGTTTTGATTTAGTATAAGATCGTCTGAACAGGATTTTTCTTCTGAACAGGATTTTGATTTATGATTTCGTGAAGAGTTACAAGTTTTATTTGTGCATATCTCAGTGGATTTTACACATTTTGGACTTGAATTTTCTTTGGATTTAGAGTTAGATTTAGATTGAATTGGATTGGATAGTAGTTCTTCACTACTTAAGGTTATTTGGATATCATTGGTTTCTAAATAAGAATGATCCTCTATGGATTTAGCATCATAAGGAAATATTTCATCGATATTAGAACTTGTCTCGATATTTTGATCTCTCAGAAATTCGTCATTGTCATTGTTTAATGGAGATTTTATATATTCGATTGAAATAGAACAATTTTTAAAGTTTAATTTATTTTCTTTATAATCAATTTGGCATTTATTTATTTCAAAAAAATCGCTACCTAATATACCGTCGAAATGAAGAGGAAAATCGTCTTCTACGACATAGAAAACATGAGTTTGGACAAAATCTTTTATCTTGAAATTTACGTTACAACTACATATAGTTTTATTTGGATTTAAGACATTTTTATCAATGCCTCGTAGAGTAATAGACTTAGAATAAATTTTTGGAATGTTTAGTATTTTTGAATATTTAATTAAAGAAATATCTGCGCCTGTATCGATTAGAAACTTGCAAGAGGATGGATTAGAATTATTTACTAAGGGTAAATCTACATAGGAAGTGACTGAGAAGTTGATGGTTGTGATACGGCCTGAACTGAACGAACTCCTCGAGAATCGACCGTTGGTTGTCGAGGATTCTGGAAGTTTAAAGAATTTGTTGGATTTTTGTTTTTATTGTTAAATTCGCGTTTTCTACATTCTTCTATAACGTGACCTGGTTTTTTGCAGTATCTGCAAAAACGTTGGGAAGTGTTGGTATTTTCTTTTCTTAAGTTTGGAGGAAAATCAGAATTGGAATTTGAATTTGAAGGTTTATAATTTTGATTTTGAGAATTTGACCTTTGAAGATTTGAATTAGGATATTTTGGGTTTTGAAAACTAGAATTTTGAAGATGTCTAACATTTCTATCTGAATTGTTTTTATATCGACAGTTATTTGAGGAATGGTTATTTCGTTTGCAAATATTACAGAATGGTCTGAAAATTTCTTGTCTTGATAACTGTTCTTGTTCTTCGGCAATTGCTATAGCAACAGCTCTTTCTAAGGAATCTGGATTTCGGGCTTTGATTAAAATAGAGAGGTCTTTGTTTAATCCTCTAATAAAGACATTTAGTGCTTGAGTTTTTAAGAGTTTAGTACATGCATTTCTTGCATCTGGAGATAAGTCTGGATCAAGTGTATTTATTAATTTTATATAGCAATTTTCAACTTTATTTGCAAATGACATTACATTTTCACTGGGCATCTGACGTAAGGAATGTAATTCCAATTGCCACTGACCTTCAGTTCGGCGTTCAGAATAAGCATCTAATAAGAAGTCTTTTAAATCTTTCCATTCGTCAAATGTTCTGTTTCTAGTTATGGCCCTAGCTTTATCGGTTAATTTAGTTTCTATAATGGCTAATAAGATGGGTTTGGATTGCGGATTTACTAAATTGTATGCTTTATCACAATTGTCTATGAATTCGTATAATTTTGATTTTGTACCATCAAATCGAATGAGAAGTTTTTCAGCTATTTCAATTGATACTGACATTTTATTTGAATTAGAAGTAGAAGAATTTGAAAGAGAATTTGAGTCGGGAGAAGGTATTTGTTCGTCAAATAAGTTACTTATATCAGGATATAAAGTAGACATACGTTTACAAGATTTTTAAAATATGAGACAGAATTTAAGATAGAATGTACTTACAAGTAGAATATTGTTGTTGGTCGCATAGTCTATTATTCCACGGGTTCACCTCTACTTCCGATGGAACTACAATTGGGTTATGACTGGAACTGGATTTCGAACTGGATGTACTGGACCCCAATGTAATTAGTTGTAGTGGCGATTTTTCCACACTGACAGTTTTTTTTGAATGATTCCTCGAAGGAAACAAGTCAATTCAAAAATTCCTCAGCTCTCCTTCTATCAGCAATCAGAGGAACTCTGCTACTAATATCCCACGTTCTGACACCAAATTTTGTTATGGAATACTATGCGTTTATTTCTTCTCCGGACTAACTCTTTGTTTAGGAATTAAACAGAATATATTGACATGTATAAATTTATTATATTAGAGGATGAAAATTACACTCTGCTTGTTATTTCTTAAAACTATGAATATATAAGTTCTGTTATCTACAATTATTTAACGATGTTTCTGGATGGATTTGAGTACAAGAGATTGGACTCAAATATTAATATTAAAATAGCAAATACGGATAGCTTATCGAACAAAGAAATAAGAGAAATAAATTATTATTATTCCATAGATACGAAGTATTAGGTGAATAAACTAGCGAAACTTATTTATTCTAAATAGGAAAATATTTATGAAGAGTATTGATTCTGATTTCTAACAGCAAATAATTATTAGTGATTATACATGAGAACTTTTCATAATTGTAAATAACATATACCAGGTGACTAAAAACTATATAGAAATACATAGATACTTTAATTATCTTACATGTGAGTAGGTAGGTACATTACACAACCATGAAATTCTTCTCCTTCCTACACTTCTCTTGCCCTGCATTTTCCCTTGTATAATTAATTCAAGTATGCTGTATTTTTTATTACTTATAACATGTCCCAGGTATTGCAGCTTTCGTGTCTTGATGGTTTCCAATATTTCCATTATTTTGTTGACTCTTCTCATGACTTCGTTGTATGTTACATGCTCGGTTCTTATTGCCAGAATTTTCGTCATATCTGGCTATCATCAAGCAGATACAAATTTCGATGGCGTTCCAAAGAACTCAAATGCATTTATTAAGTTTTGTCTGAAGTTTTTGAATAGCGATATAGAGATCTAAATAAACCAATTAATAATTTTCGATTGATACAATACTAAGTAAATTAACAGGTAGAGCATCAGATATATTTTCTTCAAGAACTGACTTTAATTCTTGGGAAAAAGGTAAAGATTTCTTAATAGCAACTTTCCAGATCAAAGATCCATTGATTGTTTAGTACAAAATAAAAATTCCAGGCGAAATTTATATAAACTGACTTCATTTGCGGCAAAATGCAAAATTTGCAAAAGAAAGATGCACTTTTCACCTTTAAAACGCATTTTGATTTTTGTCGATAGGGCACTCTAATCAAAAGATATCGAATTTTAACCGTCGACTTAATAGACATTTTATTTTACATTGATTTCGCGCACACAACAGACATTCAAAATCGCCGGTCACTTCAAGCGTTTTTCAAAAATCTATTTTTTTGAGTTTTTACCCCTCTATGGGGGGTTTTAGAGGGAAGTCCGAGGGTAAAATTGGTAAACTTGTTTGCATCTTTTTTACGGTCCCAAAATTGATAATCTCGGCAACGTTCAGCTTGTTCGTATGTTTTGTAGGGGTCAGATCTCTGACGACTGGACTAAAAATGAGACTCTGTACAAGGCTCTAGATGACGTAAGGAAGTTATGATAAAAATAAAGTTAATTTATATATTTTTCGTGCCAAAAAACAACAATACCTTGCTATTCTACCCTAATTGCAATTAAAGGTTATCCATTTCAAACTCACTTTGTTTAAGCATCAGTATGTATGTATGTACATCGTTAACAGGCCATTTAGGCCCATTACTGGATGGATAATTTCCATCGTTTTCTGTTTTTAGCTATCAGCTTCCAATCTCTGTCTCCCATCTCTCTGACATCTTCCATCACTACATCTCTCCATTTCTGTCTTGGTTTTAGTCTCTTTTTTGCCCTGTCCAAACAATATTCTTGACTAGTCTATTACCTTGCATTGTTTCTAGATGTCCGAGCCATTCTAGTCTACGTTTTTTCACCACTTTTGTTATTGTAGGGTTAGCATACAAATGGTACACTTCTGCATTAGTTCTTCTTCTCCCTCTACTACTTTTCCACCAAACATTCTGCGGAGTATCTTTCTTTCCCATGCTTCCAATCTGTTCTGTATGGTTTTGTTCATAGTCCATGTCTCGGCAGCGTATAGCATTGTGGGTCTAATTATAGTTTTGTATACTCTTATTTTTGTATTACGAGATATATTTTTGGCCTTAATTATTTTGCTCATGGCTCCAGCACACCTGTTGCTCTTGGTCGGTCTCAGGTTGATTTCAGTTTCTTCCTTACATGTCTGATCAATAAGAGTATCTAAGTAAATATATTCATCCACCTTCTCGAATTCTACAACTGATCCATCCTCCACCTAAAATTTAAAGGATCCCCTGGTGTTTATTCCTTTTTTGCTCGAAATTTCCATGTACTTCGATTTATTAATATTAAATTTCAGTCCCATTTTAGAGCTTTCCAAAATCAATCTTTTTGCTATATTTGCCAGTTATTTTCCTCTCATCTCATTTCTTGCAATGAGAATCACATCATCAGCATATGCTAAGCAATGGTGCTTCTTGTATAAAATAGTGAAGGACCTATTAATCCCATTGACCGTTACAATTTTTTCTAGAACTATATTGAATAGCAATGTAGACAAAGGGTCTCCTTGGCGAACACATTTTTTCTGTTGGTATTTCTCCAGAGTTGTATATGTTGTTGAATATCTTTGCGATTATTGCTATTGATTAATTGTCCATTAGTTTGAGTAGTTCTGCTTGTATATTATCAGGGCCTGCCGCTTTGCCATCCTTTAACTGTGTAAACTTCCTGCTGTAATATTCTTGGTCCATCATTTACCTCTTCTTCTAGCTCAAAAGTGTTATCTCTTTGGTCTTCAAATAGTTTTTCTAGATATTCTTTCCACGTTCTTATTTTACTCTGTTTGTCCAAGATGATGTTTCCGTCAGAATCAGTTATATTTTCTTTCTGCCTTCGTCTTAGTCCCCCTCTGAGTTCTTTAACTTTCCTATGTACATTTGACTGCAGGGTTTAAATTTTTTCGCATCTTTCCCTTCCTTCTTTTCTTTCGCTTTTCTGATTTTCGTTCTTATTAATATATTTATGGTTTTATATTTGTCTGGGTCATTTTTGGCTTCTCTTCCTTCGTCCATTAGTTTCAGGATCTCATCTGTCATCCATGATTTTTTCTTTATTAAGCTATCTCTCTTTAAGTGTTTATCCTTTACATTTTGCACTATTTCTGTAATATGTTTGATCATTTGTTCTTCGTTCGATTCGTCTCTAATTGCAGTGACTTGCTGTTTTAACGTGGCTTGGACTCTCATCAAGGTCTTTCAGCATTCGTAGGTCGTATGATTGTGCTTTCCTTTTCTACACTGTTTTGAGTTTAACTCGAAATACTCCCACCACTGGAACGTGGTCTGTCTCCAAGTCTGCTCCAGGATAAGTCTTGACAGATGTAAAGCTGTTTCGGAATCTTGGAAGTGTATAGGAATTATAATCGACTTATTCCATTCTTGAGGCATTTTTTCGGCATCCCATACTTCTATTATTAGCTCACTAAATTGGTTTATTAAAGCCTCTCCTCCACATTTTAAGTTCTCTGCTACAATGCCAGTCGCACCGGGGCTTTTTTGATTTTTCATATCTTTTATTATTTCTTCTCTTGTGGGTATTTCTTCTATTACTATTTGAGGCTTAGGAACATTATAATTTTCTTCGGTAGAAGAAAGAAATTTCACCTTTTACATATTTGGTCTTCGTCCACTATCACGTTTCCTTCCTTATCTTTTACATTCATTGTTCTTTCCCGATACCCAGTTTTAATGTATTTTACCTCTTTGTAAAATTTTTTTATTTCTTTTTATTTCATTTTTCTTGTAATTTTCTTCAATACGCTTTATTTTATCATCCATATACTTTCGTTTCCGCTTCCTTAGGATTTTCTTTACTTTTTTTCTGTTGTTCGGCATACTTTTCTAGGTCTTCTTGTTTTTGCGATCGTAAACTTTTTAATCTCAAATATGATCTTTTTTAACTCTGTTCTACATTCGTCATCAAACCAGTGGATTTTTTTAAATCTTTTTGTTCTTGGTATGTTCTTCGCTGTTGCTTCCTTTATAGTGTTTGTCATTTTCAAGAACTTTTGTTGTATGTTACCCACAGTAGTACTATCTTGTTTGGCGTAGGTTTTTTGAATATCCTTTTGATAATCATGCACTACCTCAAATTTTTACAGTTTTTCAAAATTATATTTACGTTGCACTTTCTTTTTCCTTTATGCTTTTTAATTATTGCTTCTCTCATATTAATTCAAACGAAAAAATGATCTGAGCCTACGTCAGCCCCTCTGCACGTTTTCACATTTGTTATTAAATTGGCGAATTTCATTTTTATTAAGATGTAATCTATTTGATTAGTTTCATTTGATCCCGGAATTTTCCACGTTCCTTTATATGTATTTTTTTCTCCTGAAATGCGTACTCATTATTTTCATCCTGTTTTCAATTGCGAATGTAATCAATCTTTGACCATTATCATTTGTATTCATGTGTTTACTTTCACACCCTGTTATGTTATATATATATATATATATATATATATATATATATATATATATATATATATATATATATATATATATATATTGTAGCGAGATTAAATAAAACGAGCGGTTTGAATTTATATAAATATATTTATTTATAAGTTTACAGTTCGGTAATATCTTATCAACTAAACTCCAGTCATAACAGTGTTACATATATATAAAAGTTATTATTTACTAGAATTTTCTGGAGTAGTCCACCTGTAATTCGCCTCTTTGATAGGTCGATCTCTTCCGCGCTCGATATCGCTAGAAGCTTCTAGTCGCTTTCGAGATGCAACCGTTCCATGGGCCACGCCGAATGCATGTTCGTAACAATATCTTCTCTTCCGACCTTTGCATTGGCGTCGCCTATAATAATTTTAATATCTTGTCTGGGCATTTCTTCAGACAATGACCCAATTCTTCATCTTTCACTTTTTCTCTTTTTCTTCTGTTGGAGCATGTATATTTGCATATTTGTATTTTTCCTTTAATTCTAATTGCACACATTCTATCAGATTTTGCTACGAATCGTTTTACCTGCTCCACGTCTTCATGTACCAGAAAACCCACTCCAAAATTCCTATTATTGCCTCCACTTATAAAACGTGTATGTAATCTTTTCAATGTTGTTTCCAGTCAAATGTGGTTCTTCTATTAGGTTAATTAATGCTCCCTCCTCGTACATTCCATGTCGCGATATTTAGGTACGTATTCTAATTTTTTGTTTTGCTATTTATGTTCAAACGCATTTTCCTGTACATCGCTAGGGTCCGTCGGCGTAATGGGCCGTCTTTTTCTGTTTTCACTACTAAGTATATGCCGTTTTTTGAGTCCATATTTCTAGAATTTTCTTGTTTGAAAGTACCATTTCCGACCCATTCCCATTTTATGCCATCCACAGTTAATTTTTTGTACCCTTTCTTCGCATTTTTACCTTAAGCTCTTAATTCCTTGCCTTTATTTACAATTTCTTGCCTAATGTGTCTTTCCTTTTTGGTCAGGTCATCGTTGATGAAGATCTTTTCTCCAATAAGAAATCTGAGTTTTTTCTTTTATTACCTTAATTTTTTCGCCATAATCCTTCATTTGTACCCGACAAGTATTGTTTTTTAGTGCAATGCGTTTTTATAACATTGCATGTTATTTCTTTTCATCTGTTTTTAAATTCTTTATACTTTGTTTTCAACCTGGGTTATTTTTTCGTGCGAAAAAACAACAATACTACCTTTGCTATTATACCCTAATTGCAATTAAAGGTTATCCATTTCAAACTCACTTTGTGCATCAGTAATGGGATTCAAAAGTTTGAACAATTTAAAATGAATATTTTGAAAAAAATTATGGCTATAGTAAAAAACTATTTTTGGCATTTTTAAAAATACTACCTATTTTCCAAAATCAGTACAAAACTAAAGAAAATACGTAAAATTTGCGATATAATAGTATTTTCGGAAAAAAAACTTTTTGTTATATTAGCAAATTTTACATTATCTTCGATAGTTTTGTACATATTTTCAGAAAAAGAAGCAAATATTTTTTTCACTGTACCTAAGTAGGTATATTTTTTCAATATTAGTCATTTTATATATATATATATATATATATATATATATATATATATATATATATATATATATATATATATATATATATATATATATATATAAGCGGGGATCCTACAGCTTCTGCCGCTTCCCGCATTTCGATCGCCATCTTTTTCTATCTCTCCAGGTGTCTTCATCAATGGCTCTATCTTTCATGGTTTCCATAACACCTTGTATCCAAGACTTGGCTGGTCTTCCTCGTTTCCTTCTATTACTTGGATTGTATTCCATAGCTCTTTTTGGCCATCTGTTGTCGTCCATCCTCTGTACGTGTCCATACCATATTAACTGTCTAGTTTCTATTCTTTCAGAAGTTGTATGTACTCTATCTGTTTTTCTTCTAATTTCAGAATTAGGTATACGTTCTACTCTTGATATACGGCAAGCTCTTCTTAGGTAGTCCATTTCAACCGTGTCAACTTTTTTCTTTCCTTTTACTGTCATTTGCCAACATTCTGCTCCATATGTAAGAATGGGCTCTACAATTACTTTGTAGATAGTCATTTTAGTTCTCATAGTAGCTTTGTTCGACCAAAGTATCGAATTCAGAATTTGAACACTCTTCCTGCCTTGTTGCACTCTATAGTCTATATCTCGTTCCGTTGTTCCTTTACTGCAGATAATACTTCCCAAATATTTGTATTCGTAGCACCTTTTCATTTGTCTAATTTCCAAATCCGGGTCTTCGTCTTCACTGCCTATTCGCATATATTCTGTTTTAGACATATTCATACTCATCCCCCATTTTTCGTATTCATCTTTGAGCTTTCTAAGCATATAATCTGCATCTTCTTCACAGCTTGCAATTAGTACTTGATCATCTGCAAAGAACAGCGTTGTCAGATAATGGTTGTTAAGCTTCAACCCCATTCCCGCACATTTTTGTCTCCACTGGTGCAGTGCTTCTTGGATATATATTTTGAATAGGGTGGGGGAAAGACAACATCCTCGTCTCAAGCCTTTCGTTACTGTAAATACCCTTGAGAAAGTATTTCCTGTTTTTACAGTGCTTTGAGGACATTTATAGATGTTCAGTATTGCTTTTAGATATGTTTTACTAAGGTCCGTTTTCGTCAAGACACTAAATAAGAGTTTTAAAGGAACTGTATCATAAGCCTTCTCCAGATCTATAAATACCAGATGCGTAGGGAGGTTTCGAGCTGTTCGTTTTTCAATTACTTGTTGAAGGGTAAATGTGTTGTCCACGCACGATCTTCCTGCTCTGAAGCCGCTTTGTTCTTCAATTTCTTTATACTCCTCTTCTATTCTTCTTTTCAATATACGACCATATAACCTTCCCAGCGAGCTAGTTACGCTAATGCCTCTATAATTTCCGCATTCTTTTCTGTCTCCCTTTTTATAAATGGGGCTAATGTGGGCCAAATTCCAATCGTCTGGAATCGTTTGGCCTTCAATTAAGCATTTATTAAAAATATTCACTATGCTTTCCAAAAGAGCATCCGGTCCATGTTTCACCAACTCGATGGGAATGTCTCCAGGCCCGGGTGCTTTTCCATTTTTCATTTGTTTCAATTCTTTTTTCAGTTCTTCTTTGTTTATCTTATGCACCTCTGAGTTTTCTATCATTGAAATATGGTCAGGTCTTTCCATAAATTCGTGCCTACTTTCTGTTAATAGCGTTTCGTAATATTGTTCCCACTTTTTATTTGGAATCAGGTTTATATTTCCCTCATCTTTTCTTTCTTTTCTAATACTTTTTATGAATTTCCAAGCTTGTGTCACTTTGGTTCCTCCTAAGCATCGGTCCATCTCTTCGCATTTCTCTTCCCACATTTCGTTTTTTCTTTTAATGACTTCCTTCTTTGCTTCCCTGTTGAGTCTGCTGTAAATTCTGCGGTCTTCTGAGTCTTTCGTGGATAGCCATGTTTGATAAGCTTTTTTTTTGTCTTTAATTAATTTTCCTACTTCTTCGTTCCACCACTCAGGATTTTTTCTTTTGTCAGCTTCTTCGTACCCCAATGCCTCTTTGGCCGCCTGATGAATGCAATTTTTTATATCTTGATATTCTTTTTCGGCTGTTTCTCTTCGAGTTAAGTGAGTTAGTTTTGAGGCTAGTCTAAGTTTGTAGAGGAATTGTACTGATTCTTGTTTGAGGCTATCAATATTATATCTTATCTTTGTGGAAGCTGCTACCTTCTCCTGTTCAATTTTATTCTTGTTTACTTTCCTGTAGTGTATGGTTATTTTTGCGACCACCACATATAGTGGTCAGATCCGCATTCGGCACCACGATACACCCTTACGTCATTTGTTTTTAAGCCTTTTGTTTTCTGGTTGGATGAGATAGTCGATTATAGATTTTATCTTTTTCTTTGGTTGTTCCCAGGTAAATTTATGTATATCTTTGTGCTGATAAAATCCATTCATTATTTTAAGCTGTAATGTTTCACAAAGATCAATGAGTCGCTCTCCGTTGTTGTTTATTTTGTCTTCACCATATCTTCCTACCACATTGTCTTGTAATTTTTTGCCTACCCGAGCATTGAAATCTCCTAATAGTGAAGGTAGCCAGAAACTAAGTGAGGGTAGCCAGATATGGCGAAAATTTTACCGAGCGATTGCCGGTATAAGCGATCTCCCACTTGCTGACCAACGGCTTCGGGCGGATGAGTTGGTAAGTGGTAGGGATCAAACTAGCACGCAGCGTCTGACCCAGAGTGGGCGGCTGCAAATAGCGTCTGTGTCCAGAGGATCGGCTAAAATACAAACCAGAGAAGGCAACGGGAAACCACTCTGGTATATATTTCCCAAGAAAACTACAATGAAAGCACAAACAGAAATGGCCCCTAGTCCCCGGCAGATCTTAGATGATCAAGGGGTGCGAAGAATCCCCGGGAGGAATAGCCTAAATATTTTAAATACAAACTTTAAGATTGCAACATGGAACGTTAGAAGTCTGTTCGAATCAGGAAAACTAGCAAATGCATGCCACGAAATGAAACGTTTAGGGTTGCAGATATTGGGTTTGAGTGAAGTTAGATGGCCAGGTTCAGGTAAAGTTAAAACCATGAACAAAACTTTCTATTACTCGGGTAATAATGATCCGGTTCATCGTAACGGGGTTGGAATAATTTTAGAAGACAAATATAACAATGCCGTCACAAACTTTGTGCCATTTTCGGACCGATGTCTTCTTATTCAACTATCCGGAAAGCCAGTAAATATTAACATCATTCAAACTTATGCCCCTACGGCCGATAAACCCATAGAAGAGCTAGAAGCGTGGTATGCTGACGTGGAAAAACTTATAAAGATGACCAAAAAACGAGACCTAACATTTATCCTAGGTGACTTCAATGCTAAGTTAGGTAGAGGAAAAGTTTCTGGATTGATTGGAGACTTCGGACTTGGAACAAGGAACGACAGGGGAGAGAGAATGACAGAATTCTGCCAACAACACAACATGGTAGCGACAAATACATGGTTTAAATTACACCCTCGCAGATTGTACACTTGGACTTCACCACAACACAATGAAAACAGAATAATCCGTAACCAAATAGATTACATATTGGTCAACAAAAGATATCACAATGCAATCATCAGTGCAAAAACATATCCTGGAACTGACATCAATTCCGATCATAATCCTGTTGTTGCAAAAGTTCGCGCAAGATGGAATCTAATAAAGAAGCAAAAACCTCAACACCAACTATTAGACATCCAATTATTGAAAAACGACACCATATATCAGACAGTAAATAAAGAATTAAACAAAAATTTAGGAAATATCGACCACAATAGAATTAGCGAGTACGATGACATAAACGTTCTGTGGAAAACTATTAAAGAACAAATGAACAATGTAACGGAAAAACATCTAAAAGTAACACCTAGAAATAACAAACAGGAATGGATGACAGAAGAGATTTTACAATTAATGAACAAACGAAGAGAATCCAAAGGAAAAAATGACAAGGACGGAGAATACAAAAGACTAAATAGAATAATTCGAAAAAAAATAACCGAAGCAAAAGAGAAATGGCTGGAAACAAAATGCGTGGAAATAGAAGAACTACAACAAAGGCACGATTTTTTTAATTTACATAAAAGGGTAAAAGAGTTTACATCGACTACCAAGAGAACGACTTTTCACACCATGCTGAACACGGATGGCAAACTGCTAGAATCAACGGAAGACAAACTGAAAGAATGGGAAAACTATATTAAAATTCTTTTTCACGACATACGAGAAGAACCAAGATTGGAAAATAACAACGAAGGGCCAACAATTCTGAAATCTGAAATCATAAATGCAATTAATCATCTTAAAACAAATAAAAGCCCAGGTCCAGACGGAATATACCCAGAAACGTTAAAATTAATCAGCGAAGAAAATATCGAAATATTTGTCCTTTTATTCAATCGCATTTATGATACAGGTAAAATACCCCAAGATTGGCTGGAGTCAATATTCATCCCACTACCAAAAAAGCCAAACCCACAACACTGCAATGAGTTCCGTCTGATAAGCCTTATGAGTCATGCAGTAAAAGTCCTACTAAAAATCGTACATAATCGTATCTATAGAAAGTGCGAAACAATCATCGGAGACGATCAGTTTGGATTCAGAGCCGGCATGGGAACGAGAGAAGCCCTGTTCAGTTTACTAGTTCTCGCCCAAAAATGCTACGACCAACAGAAAGATATATTTATATGCTTTATAGACTTCGAAAAAGCATTTGATAGAGTAAGACACGACCTACTATTAGAACGTTTGCAAGAAGTCGGTTTAGATGGAAAAGACATCAATATCTTAAAAAACTTGTACTGGAACCAAAACGCCAGAGTTAGGATCGAAGGTTCCACATCCGCAGAAGTAGAAATTAGGAGGGGAGTTAGACAAGGATGTGTTCTGTCGCCTCTGCTGTTTAATCTTTACTCCGAGTTTCTATTTAAAGAAGCATTGGAGGATTCCAAGGATGGAGTCAAGGTGAATGGCGTGAATATCAACAGTATCAGATACGCCGATGATACAGTGTTAATTGCGGATTCCGACGTAGGTCTACAACAACTCATCGACAAGACCAACTCGACTTGTGAGCAATTTGGTATGAAAATAAACATTAAAAAAACCAAAGTGATGTCAATCCGAAAAAATCAAAACGTACCTCAACCTTGCACAATAAATGGGCACATTTTAGAACAGGTCAATAGATTTAAGTACCTGGGATGTTGGATCGATAGCAGCCTAAATCCTGATCTAGAAATAAGATCGAGAATAGAACAGGCCAGAAAATCTTTCGAAAAAATAAAAAAACTGCTTTGTGATTCTCGAATAAAACTCGAAATTCGACTACGTTTATCAAAATGCTACGTCTGGTCGACTCTTCTATATGCAGTTGAAACGTGGACTCTAAAAACATCAACCGTAAATAAATTGGAGGCCTTTGAAATGTGGATCTACCGGAGAATGCTTAAAATTTCATGGACATCGCATACCTCAAACGAAGAAGTGCTGCATAGAATAGGCAAGGAAAGAGAACTTTTTAACACAGTAAAAGTTAGAAAAACATCATACCTAGGCCACATACTGAGAAATAATAAGTACCAATATGCCCAACTTATAGTGAAAGGAAAAATCGAGGGAAAGAGAGGCCTAGGAAGGAAAAGACTATCGTGGCTCAGAAACATCAGACAATGGACAGGGCTAAATTTTGAACAGCTAATAAGAACAGCTGAAGATAGAGAAGATTTTAAAATTGTAGTAGCCAACCTCCATTGAGGAGAGGGCACTTTAAGAAGAATAGGCATATTTCTTTGGATCGGTTTACATGGGTCAACACGTCAAGCAATTTGTCATAGAATTCATCCTTAACTTTTGTATCAGAATCGTCACTAGGAGCATATACTCCTATTATAACTATCGTCTCCCCATGTTTCTCAAGATCCATCATAATGATCTGCTCGTCTATCTCTTCCCAACTCTTGATATTGTTTTTGAGTTTTGTATGCACGGCTATAGACACACCTCTTTTTGCTCTTAATGATTTTTCAACTCCACTGTATAAATGAATATAGTCGTTCTTGATTTAATTTCCCTTTCCTTTCTTTTTTGTTTCTGTAAGAACGCATATGTCTATTTGTTGTCGTTCTAATTCTTGAAAAACTTCAGTTTCCTTGGTTCTTACACCTTGTACATTCCATGTGGCCAATCTCATAGTCCTTTTTCGTAGCAGTCGTCGTCTTTTGTTTCCGTCCTTATTCCGAGGCTCTTGATCGAAATTTTTAGCAAATAACTTTTTTCTAGAAGAAGGGGTGCTGGCCCATCGTTCAAACCACCAGACTTGGAGGACCAGGATTTGTGAAGAGTATGTAGTAGGAGTAAATGTAGTGACCCGTCTGCCCTCGGAAACCTAATAGCCATTCGGGGTCGGAAAAAAACGAGAGTTAGCCAAGAGAGGCTGATAGGAAAGATTAAAGACATTTTACTCAAGACAAGTTGAAACAGAGTAAAATGTGAAGGCCCTTATGATCCGCCAGGTGCGTTTCATAAGCGTATGAGTATTGATACAATTTGTGTTCCCACTCACACCTCGGGGTGTTGACTACAGACTGTATGGCTCGTCCAGCATGCCATAGCATGGAGGATAGGGTACACGTCATTTATACAATGTAGATACCCCAGCTCCATGGCCTGACCCATATTAGTCATTTTAAATTGTTCAAATGTTGTTATCCCATTGGTGATTCTTAAACAAAGTGAATTTAAAATGGATAACGTTTAATTGCAATTAGGGCAGAAATGTCAAGGGTAGTATTGTTGTTGTTTTTTTGTTCTAACGAAATTATCTATGTTCTATTTTTATCATAACTCCCTTAAATTATATTTTAGAAAGTTCTTCAAAGCCTCATTTTAATGCTTTTTTCAAGTAATTTAAAAAATATATTACGGACTTTTCCGATAAAATTGACCGTGTTCCTAAAATTAAAAAAAGCAAACTCTTTGATTTTTATAAGCTACATTTTACCCCTTTTAACAGCTTTTTCGATAAAACTTAAATTATTTTATCACTCATTATTAAAGTTATTCGTGGAAAATCGATTGTAAACATAAGAAAAATTGAAATTTTCAATTACGGATAAGTCTACAGTACTGATTTTTTCAGTACAGTCATAACATTTTTTGCTTAGAATATATTTTTTTATCGATGCTTAAGGTTTTTTAATGTAAAAACCTCGTGGAAAAACAACAGAATCATGTGAATTTTTAATTAGCTGCTTTTAAACACCCGCACCGGTGTCGTATAACTAAGAACGAAATAAATTGGGAAAAGACGTTATTTTTACTACAGACAAGAACTGTTTCCAGCAAATCATTTTACTGTTCTTTGTTTTTCGTTTTGGGTTAAGTTTATGAAATGACCCAAAAGGTTGACTTATTTGCTATTGAGCATTTTGTCACGTTCATTTGGTATCGGTCGGTGATTAGTGCATGATTTACGACCTTATTTCTTACACCAAGAGCTTGTAAAGCTTCGAAAATGATGGCTATCCGTGCGTTCAAACAACAAGCCTGTCCATTTAAATATAATAAAACTCGAGACAAATCTGAGTAGGTATACTTTTATGTCTTATTATGAGTGCAGAACATTTTTGTACTGGGTGTCCCAAATTGGTATATTTTGTAGGTTATACCGAAAACTAGAGAAGATAGAAAAAAAAGTAGTTAATATGTCATGACTTCTTTTTTCGTTAAAGTAACGATTGCCCAATCAAATCATCAATAGCTCCCCATATTAGCTAGATACAGGGCAGTTATTTTATTAGAACTTTTGATACATATATTATGGAAGAGTTCAGTGGCGCCCGAAATTTTTTTATGGGGTCTTACTAAGAAAATATAATACCATTTTATGATTTTTTATATGGGACACACTATATATTTTGACATTTTTCGTTTACATTTTTAATTCTCTTTTACCTGATATGACATGTTTATATCTATTTTCAGTTTTTGGAGCTACTCTGCAAATAAATTGTTTATTTGACATTACGTTATAGACATTTATAAACAATTTAGAAGCACTTAGTAACACATTCTAACGTTTTATTAAGCGGATAATAATCCTTCACAATTTTATTTACCAGAAATAAGACTAATCAACTTAAAAAATGGAAATAACAAATTTACCCAGAACAAAAACTACTTAACAACCAGAATTAATTTTACAAAAATATTAACATTATAATAAACATAAGAACAACATAACATACCTACATATAAAACATACCTAATAAATAACATAAAAACAACAATAATAAACAACGGAACAACTACGGAACAACAAAAATTTAAAAATTATAATAAATATTCAAAATGCCCCCGTTTTGTTATAATAATAATTGACACATTTTTCTTTCATATCTACACAATTGAGTATATGCATTGGCTTTAATTTTTCTAAATTCTTGACGAATGCTTCGTAATAATTCTTCCTTAGTTATAAAGTCAGTTTTATAAATATTGCTTTTTAAAAATCGTCAAATAAAAAAATCCGGACGATTTAGTTCTGGTGAACAAGTTCACAAGTTCCAATCCATTGATTATGAAATTTTTCATTTAAATCATTTCCATCAAATTCGGCATTAAGGGCAGGTGCTCCATATTGTTGAAAAAAAAATGTCTTCTCGGCCAAATATTTCTCATCAAAAATTTAAATTCGTTTTTAACCTACCTATATATTCGACAGCAGTTAGTTTATTATTAAATATATGATAAACTAATCTATTATGCTTGACAAAACACTAACGTTAAAACCGAATCTCCCTTACCTTCTGATCACCTGAACTAAGTGAGGATTTGAGTCATTCCAATATATTGTTTCAGTGAAATATTCTTGCACTACTAGATATGCGAGCTTCATCGCTAAATATTACCTTTATTTACCTATTACCTTTTAATATAACGTACTCTGCGAAATGAACATTTTTACAAAACAATTATTAATCAAATAATTATCAAATATTATCAGATTGTCCTAAGGTGCTAATCAACTGGTTAAATAAATTACAATATAAGAGTATTCGTATCATAACAGGATGTATGAGATCTACCCCTATTCATGCATTGTTAGGTGAAAGTGGTCAAATTCCTCTCAAGTCCAGATGGGAATGACTTAATTCTAAATTCCTCCTAAAAGATCTTATGCTAATTAATTAACCAATAATGTCTGCCTTGAATCAATTACAGATATCAATGCAATCAAATCATAATTACTGGAATAAAAAAAGTATTCCCATCACAATCCACTTCACACTATAATCTTTACAGATGGGTCAGTTGATAGTAAGGGCTCAGCAGGATTTGGTGTTTTTTGTCCTGACTTAGAATACTCATACTCTAATAAACTCCCTACGCAGACTCAAGTTTGCACTGCAGAGATTATTGCAATTAATCATGCGGTTCAATTTGTCTTGGAGAAGGATATCAAGAGAGCCTTAATCTTGTCTGGTTCTAAGAGTGCTATCCAAAAGATAGGGAAAACATTTTACTCAATGGAAACTGAACATACCTCATCATGACCAAAAGGGGCATTATAGAAGCCAATCAACAGTACATCAGTATTATTCTGGCATGGATTCCAGGGCATTCGGATATTAAGGCCAATTATGTTGCAGACAAATTGGCAAACATAGGAAGATCACTAAAAATGCCAGCCAAAGTTAAATTGCATTATTCAAACTACTTATTTTATAATAAAAAACTAATTTGGACTCGATGGGCACAAGAATGGAATTCAAACAGATTAAAAGGGTCGTTTTATAGTAAAATAGTCAATAAATGGAACAAATCACCATGGTTCAATCAATTTCCTTATAAAGGCAGAAGGCATATCACCACAGTAATTAGAATGAGAACAGGACATTGTTCCACTCCAGTTCATTTATTCCGCATAGTCGAATGTGGTCAAATTGGATCTCTGAATCATATTATCCTAGAGTGTCCAATAAACGTTTCTCCAAATTTTGACCTCTACAAAGAATTGGTTAAAACAAAACTTCAAACTCTCTCCTATCTAATCTTAATCCTCAAAGACTAAATTTACTGATTACTTTTCTTAATCTAGCCAAAATCAATCTATAATGTATATTCCTTTCTTATATTCTATTATAACATAACCTTACAAATTCCTCTCTTTTTTTACACCTGGGTTCTCTGACTATCATCCGTTGGTAGCATTTCTGGTATGTGTTCAGCTGGTTGCTACACCCAAGCGAGAAAAGTTTTATCCTGTGTGGTATTGTCTTTCCTATACTAACTGTTTGGCCCAAGAAGTTTCAACATAGTGTTCGTTCATTCAATATAAAATAAGTGTTATATGGGGATATTCGATTGTCTAGAGCAAGTTGAGAATATCCCCCCTGAATTATCTTGGCAAATTATTACCTGGGATATTACCCAATAAAGGAAGAAGAAGAACAAGATGAAACAGTATGTTATTTTCTTCTTCTTCTTCTACAGCACTACAGCGCAAATTAAGCCTTGGCCTCCTTTATTTTCTGCCTCCACCCTTGCTTGTCTGTGGCTGATCTTCTCCATACACGGACTCCTAAAAGGGCTTGTGCCTCGCTGTTTACTGTGTCTTCCCAGCGCTTTCTTGGCTTTCCAACCGGTCTCTTTCCCTGCATTTTAGCATTCAGTACTCTTTTTGGTAGCCTATCCTCTCACATTCTTATCACATGTCCGGCCCATTGCAATCTTTGTATTCTAATGAAGTCTGACAGTGGTGCTTCCTTATAAAGTTGATAAAGCTCGTTGTTGTATCGACTTCTAAAGATTCCGTTTTTCCTCACAGGTCCTAGTATTCTCCTCAGTACTTTCCTTTCGAATGTGCCGAGTTTGCTTTTGGATGTTTCTTTCAGGACCCATACTTCACTGCCATAGCATGCTATTGGTCGAATTGGTCACTGATTATTTGCCCACTTCCATCCTTACATAGACTTGTTTGAGGTTTATACCCACTTTTTATCTTTTTTAGGTATTCGTAAGCCCCTCTAATTTCGTTATTTTTGAAATTTTCTTCCATTTTTTCTTTTTGTCCATTTTCATAGGCTCTTTTTTTTATTTCTACATATCTCGTCTGCTTTCCGTCTTGCGACTTCAAATTATGTTCGTCTTTCCCGTGTTCTTCTTGTTATATACATTTTGTATGCTCCATTTCTTTCCTCTATTGCTTGTCTGCACTCGTCATCGAACTATGCTCCTCTTCTCGCCTTTTTCTTGTTTCCCAGGGTGGACGCTGCCGCTGTCAGTACTGCTGTTTTGATATTGTTCCATTTGCCCTCTATGGAGTGCAGTTCTAGCGTCGTTAACTCATTTGCGACTTCTTCTTCGAACTTCTCTTTACATTCCTGAATCTTCAGTTTTTCCAGGTCCAATTTGTTTGTTGTTTGTTGTCTTTCGTTTCTTTCTTTGTTAACTCTGCATCTAAATTTAGTTTGGAGTAAAAGATGGTCTGATCCACAGCATGCTTACCGTCGTATTCTCACATCTGAGATACTACTGGCTGCCCTTTTGTCTCCTTTTGTCTACCAGCACATGGTCGATTTGATTGGTTGTGGTTCCATCTGGGGAAATCCATGTCATTTTGTGTATGTCTTTATGTGGGAAGCATGTGGAACTTATAACCATGTTTTTACTGGTGGCAAAATTTATCAAAAACGCTTTTTCATTTCTCGCTTGTTTCATATTTTAGCATTCATAGCACCCATTATAATATTGATGTCATTTTTGGGCGGATTGTCATATACTATCTCCAGCTGTTGGTAGAAGCTTTCCTTTGTATATTGTTTTGTTCTTCTGTTGGGCAGTGGATGTTAATGATTGTTAGGTTGAAGAAGTGGATGCAAATTCTTAACTAGTATATCCTTTAACTGACTGCCTGGAAGTCTATGATTTTTGACTTAAATCATTATCAACCACAAATGCAACTCCACATTCTTTGCTTCCTTGTTTCTTTCGATCCACCCATTTGTCACCACAGGCGGAGTTATGTTATTTTAGATAAAAAAAAATGCAATTTACGGAAATCTAAACGTCAAAATAAACTTATTATAAAGTAAAATTGTGGCTTACTCCAAATAAAAATAGTAACTTGTATTAAGAAGTCACAAGAAAATATCTTCAGAACAACAAAAAAAAAATAGAAGACAATAATATTATATCGGATAAAAAATTATAAATGGAAACGAAAAAGGTAATAAAATACAGTGTGTTCTATGTGACCACTAATAAGTATTTACAGTGGAACCTCGATTATCCGTCAGGGCACCGGACCGAGGGTATGACGGATAATCGAAAAGACGGTTAACAGAACATTAAAAAAAGTCATAGTATAACTCTCAAATTTTATTTGTATGTTTTATTTGACAATATAAGTGGGATTTATGTAAGTACAGTCGACTCAATTTGATTTAAAATATTCCGAAATCTTTGTTTTATTGTTACTTCACATTTTGCAACGGATGAATTTTCTTAATCGACGTAAAATCACCAAATCTACCTTATATGCTTCTTCTTGCCGAGAATACCACTCGATAAATTCTTGTATGTGCGATACAGCTTTTCTAGCTTCTTTACGCAAATCTTTGTGAGTTTCAATAGCATCATCAACATCGCCACCGTCAAAGTCTGTGTCAGATTCTATGTTTCGTCCGCCTCTATTGTCATTTCAACGATTTCATCCTCTGTCAGCAATCGATAGCCGTTTGCGTCTTCATCACAAATTAACCACTCGTTTATGTAATTTTTAAGCAACGAAAACAAAACAGTTGATCCAACCATAACTTCATTTGTTACCGCATCACGCTCGGCTGTCACGGGAGCATTTTCATCTTGAGTTGATTCAGGCTATAATTTATTCCACGCTCTTTTCAGCGTTACTCTCGAAACATCAGCCCAAGCATCCACAGCGTTGTCGACTGCATGTTTTAAATTGTATGCTTTCCAGTATTCTGGCAAAGAATATTTCTCTTCCATAACTAGGTTTTGAATAAATTTTTTTCTGTATCTTTTTTTGAATGTTTTAATGACCGATTGATCCATTGGCTGTATCAATGATGTTGTATTCGCAGGCAGAAAAGAGTACGTGATATTTCCATCGTCAATTCGCAGCATACCGGCTTCAGACGGTATATAGACTGCTGGTTATATAGACAATATAACTTATGTAAGAACGCTGACGGTTAACAGAGGTGACGGTTAATAGAGAGACGGATAATCGAGGTTCCACTGTACTTAACTTTCAAGTTAGGTAGGTAATGATTTTATTTTTGCGAAATAAAACTGTCATCGGATTAGTAGAAATCTACGTAAAATTTTTAGTTTACGAATCCAAAATGCACATATTTTATGTTCCAAAATTAGTTTATCAAATGATCCACTAAAGTTAAACACCTAAAATTCATTAATACGAAGACTTGTCTTAAACTTAGTCTATATATTTTTTTAAGTCCAAATGTATTTTTTTTTATTTTTTCAGGAGCCGGAAGTTGTTATTAACAAATAACTTGTAAGCAAAAAACAATTTCCCGAATCGTTTCGAGTAAATTTTTTTAAGCGTATCTCATCGAAGTAAATACTTTTTCTTTGTTAGTAATTTTTCGAAAAATGCCTCCTTTTTCGAATTATTGCAATTTTTTGTTGGAAAAATGCTTTATTCAGTGATTTTTTGGGATTTCATTTCTAAAAACCTACTAAATGAATTATAATTCTACAAAAAGCTTTAAAATCTTTAAACCTTCACGTACAAGTAAGAATATTTTGACAAGAATAAGTGTTTTCTATATTACTACATCGTTTTATAGGGTTTTATATTTAAACAAAGATTTCCAAGCGCCGTGCGCCTGTATCGACGCAACCCTACACGCTTCACAGCATCGAGTTAAGATCTATGGAGAAGCTATGAGCTTAACGTCAGGGCCGGACTCAATAATATTAAAACTACTTATATACAATATTATGACAGTTATTCAGAAGATTTAAACATAATCTAAAAATGTGCAATACATTTTTAATAAACTATGATTTATTCAATCAAAATTAAAGGAAATGTAGGAATCAATGTAGGAAATTTAGGAAAAAATGTAGGAAACAAATTTATTAAAACGTAGGAACATAAGATGCACATTGATTAAAAGTATAACTTAAAATGCCACTGTTAGGCTGTGGAAAAGTGTGCTTAGTGGAAGATGGAAAATGCTTTGATTTAAATGAAAAATTTACTATTATAGGACGGTAAATCACTAAACTGGAGTCGGTAGTATCCCTGATCATAAAACTTTCGGCTTTTGGCTGATTTGGGATGAAATCTAAAAATGCAATTATATGCATCACTAAGCATTAATAACAAATTTATATTTTAAATAAAAAATATGATTAATGAACTCAAAAATATTATGAAAAGCTTAGAAATTGTTTATTAGTATCTTTATATTCTGTGTATTCATTATTTTTATTTTATTGGAAGTGGATGCTTTAATTGCTATTTTGTAAACTTTTCCAAATATTCAATAATGATATAAAATTAATCGAGATTGATCTACGTTACTTATAAGATTTTTAATGAATACTATTAATTTATTCTCTGAACTACGGACCATTAATTTGTTTACATATTTGTATACTAACTTAAGAAACGTAATTCCTGAAGATTTATCAACATTGCTACTGCAACTACGTTGAGAACAAGAAACTACTATTATGCACTATCACAATATAATATTACAGTAACTATAAAAGTATTATAGGGGTAAATGGAGGTAAAATAAGTAAACCGCTAGTCTATTATTAAAAACTTTCTTTTCGGTCATAAAAACTGAAAAAGTTTTACAACTTATATTTTGATAAATATATATATTATCATACAAGCTAGTTTATTTTTTTCTTTAGTCGGGTGTTATTATTTCTTAACCTAGAATTTTGTGTGTAACAATAAACAAAATTAAGGATCTGAATTAGTTCCTCTGGTTCATTGGAGTAATATTTAGAAGTTAATTCAGGGTTATGAGAGTTTAAAACATTTTCCATAAAATCACATATTTCATTGAAATTTAGTATAAAAGGAGGTGATCTATTTTCGATTTTGTCTTTGGTGGATTCTAGAGAGTGAATGACATCTTCGCGGGGGGTTTTGGAAGAGGTTTTGTGTTTTTTTTTTTTGGTTTATATTGTTTAGGGGTATTAAAAACGGATGAGTCGGTGGAGTCGGTTTTTGGGTTGTCTTCGTTAATTTCAGGAGATGATATGTTCTGTTTTTTTAGCTGTTTAGAATTGACTGAATTATTTAAGGTTATTGATGTTTCTGGTGTAGTATTTTCAGTGTTATTTACAGCTGGTGCTGTTGTTTTGGAAGAAGAAGACGAAGTGTTTGGATTATCTTTAGACATGTTTTGGATGAGGTCGATTTCCGTAGCATTTTCAGTGTTATTTACAGCTGGTGATGTTGTTTTGGAAGAAAAAGACGAAGTGTTTTAATTATCTTTAGATATGTTTTGGATGAGGTCGGTTTCCGTAGATTGATATATTTTATCATTAGGTTCATTAGGTTTAGATAATGACGATGTGGTTTGAGTTTAATCTGAGAGGGGAGTTGAAGTGGTATCATTAGGTTCATGAGCTTTAGATAATGATGATGTGGTTTGGATTGAATCTAAGAGGGTAGTTGAATTAGTTTGGTTTGAATTGTGAGCGCATTCTGATTCTTGATGACCAATGGTTTTACATTTGGAGCAACTAAATCCGTCTATGAAGAGAAATACCCGGTACAAAGTATTATCATGACATGGTAAACGAGTCAGGAGTAGACGTATTTTCCAGGGGTGTAATGAATTATTGCCTTCTAAAGCTCAGAACATGACTGTATTCACTTTCAGACATACCTACTCGAAGAAAAGTCATTTTGGATACAGTGTGAATACCAAGTTTTTGTAATTCTTGTTCGGGATTGTAGGACATGCATTAGATATTAGAAGTCTCTGGGCTGGAGAAATTAATCTTCTTACTTCGACTTGACATCCATTTATTTCGATATATTTATAAGAATGAAGAAGAGCATCAACAGTGTTTTTTGAAGAGAGGTATATGCATATCCTATTGTTAGCAATTCTGGAGGCAAAAAGTACATTAACGGGACCCACTAGTGATCCAACAGCTACGTCGTAATCATGGGTTTTTGTACCTTCAATGCTGGAAATGACTATTGCTTGTTGTTTTGTTGGATGTTTAAAATAATTTACGACATCTGAGTAACTGTGTTTAGTGGAGTTGTGTGTAGTATTATTGTTATATAAAGTCATTTGATTCATTTTCTTGATCAGAAGTTGAGCCGGTCCTGTGACCGGTCCAAAAAACTGGTAAAGACCCAACTGGAATTTTTGTTATCTCTTTACGTAGGTAATATTTAAAGGTTATTTTGTTCTTGTTACAAAAATAATACGAAAAGAAGAGCTACTCACTTGAGATAATAATGTCAGCACTAACTAATGCACTTAAATTTGTAGTAGAGGTTTAAAATATTAAATTATGATTTGTTTTTACCACTTAAAACGACTATATTTCGGGAAAGCTGATAACGTGGTAGATTTGATCGCTATCAGGGCCGAACTCCAATTTATATTATGTGTTAGTATGCTGTGGTGAATAAAATGGAAGTAGCGAAAATATTTTTTCCCGTTTTTCTGGACGTTTAGGAGGGGACGTACAAATCTTCCCCCCAACCAACCCCCGATTTTTTGTGTAGTATAATATTGGATTAAAAACGAGACATCATTTGAATTAAACACCTATTTTACAATTTTTATATCTTTGATCAAATAAAAGGCAGATATCGAGCACAATTTTATTAATTTAATCTTGCCCAAGTACTTTCGCTCCCTAGAGCATCTTCTGGAGCATTTCATCAATTGCGGCCTATCCAACAAGAATTAAATGTTATAAACATAAAATTAAACATCACACTACAATACACAAGGACAAACACAAAAAATTTTTTTAAAAATAGGCGAAGCTACATTATGTATGGAAACCGGAGACAGAATTCTGTCTTTATACTTTTATTCCCCGTTTGATTGTTTTTTTTGCCATATATTGTTTTAGTGTTGTTCTGCCCTTGAAAGCAACCATACTTTCATCGACAGCTATATGTCGGTAAGGCGTAAATAACCTTTTAAAATTTTTGTTTATTTTTATATTATTAGAAACAATATATTCGCATCAATGTTTCAAAACGGTACCAAAATTCATCAATTGATCTGAACAAATTTACCCAAATTTTCTCAGCGCCAAGAGCACTAGATAAAGGAAATTAAAAAATGACGCCAGACAACCTTTAGGAACTGTGTGGCATTAATAATTACACAAAAATCATTTGAAATTTAGAAAAAAATCAAATGTATAAAACACTGTTATGAAATAAAGTGAGGTTTTTTTTATTATTTCGTCGAATTCTAGAACAAATTGTATAAAAAAAGTAATAAAATATTCGGAACATTTTAATTAAATATTTATTTAGGTATACTTGCCTTTTTTCACTTATAAACAAATTTTTTTGATAATAACTGGGAGAAACAATCACGATCCACCAAAACAACAAATAATAGAAAACTGCAGACGTTCAGAGGCAGATTTTCGACCACTTGCAGCAGGCAAGGTAGGAGTATACACTATAAAGCGGGCCAGACTTAACTACTGGTTAATATTTTACCTGAACACGTTGACGGCAAGCGCCTCGACTATATCTGGTTTATTTTTAGACTAGGAAACTTAATCTTACACGGAGGAAAAATAAGTGGTTAAAAAATCAACCAGTATCCGCTTAAGGGTTTACAGGGGGTACCGTTTGTTCATCTTTTTGAACAATGGAATCCCTCTCTTGTAGTGGTATTTTTTTTTATTTGAACGTACCTCTTAAGATGGCTTTGTAAGTCGAAAGCGCTCAGCTAGGAATTTAATGCTTTCACATTTTTAAAGTACTTTTATTTTCATTTCAGTTCATTCATTTAGAAAGAAAAATGCTGATAAAATCAATAGTAACCGCTTTTGGGCCTGTACAAGAAAATATACTTAAGTATGAAAAAATAAATATTAACAGTTACTCAGTCAATCAATAGTAAATTCGATGCATTAGTAGAATCAAAAATATATTATTATTACCAATTATTCCCTCTTTCTATTATAAAAACTTTCATTTTCTATTTTTATTTTGTTTACCTTCCTTATTAACCAACCTTGAACTCATTGATATAAGCTACCTTTCGAAGAAAGAATCGAAAAGAAAATATAATTTACAAGAATTAGCGATGGATAATGAATAATCACAGTTCCTAACGAAGAAATACCAAAATTCCAAAGAAAATTTATCATGGAAGCTAAATTTTAAATTCAGTTCCTGAATGTACAGTAAAAATTCAAAAACTCGGTTTTAAGAACAAAAATTAAGTCGAATTAAATTTGCAAATATAAATCTATCTAAAATTATTTTGATAATATTTTTGAAAATAATAGTGTTTTTTAGTAATTTTTTATCAGAGTCTTGATATAAATAATCTTTAGAAAACGCAAGAAATTCAAGAGAAACTAGAAACATGAGAAGAACGAAAATTTAGAAGAAGCGAATACAACAATTTATTACACACGAACAATATTTTGAAAAATTTTCATTTGTATAATAATTTTCATGTTTATTTTATTTTGCGTGTAAGAGAGTTCGTCGAAGAAAGGAGTCTAGAAGAAAGAAGAAAAGAACAAAATCAAGTGTTTTTAAGAAGAACATTCCAAGGATATGATTCTTTGTAAAAGTTGAGGAGTTACGCCTCTGTATCTCCACGATGTAGTAAAAGTGCAAGCTAAAATTTTAAAAATATATAAATACTTACCTGTGGCTTTTCACAACATATTCTGTTCACCCTTTACCACATCACAATCGCTATTCCTTCTTGGCCTATATATTTTAATCAGTGAGGTGTCTTTTTTCCATTGCTGATTTTATTTGTTCATTTCACTGTAATCTAGGACGTCCTCTTTTCCTCCTTCTATTTGGTTTCCACTTCCAAGCTCTTAGCGGTATTCTTGCCTCGTCAATTCTTCGCATATGTTCATACCAGAGTAATTTTTGTCTATTCCTTTCACTGCTCCCTCTTAGATCCGAACGTCCTGATCAGCAATTTTACATGAAGGCCCAGGATGGCGGAATCTACAGGACTATCCAGCTCTGCATAAACCCCTGAGAACGAAATAACAGTCTACTGTCTTTGAAAGGCACGATCTCTCCGGGTTAAAGCAACACACAGTAATTCGTATGCCCGTTTCTCGGAAGATCACTTCAAGAATACTTCTGACAATCTTCCAATCCAGATTTTCTATTACATGGCCTATCTTTGATAAGGCCAAAATGTCATAATTGCAACACAATTTTCTTCAAATTAGTTAGAGCACCATACAGAGTTACAGCAAAGATTGAGGACCGTCTTCTAATCCCAGTACTTTTCCAACTGTAGGCTGCTGATTTTTTAACTCGTCCAAGCGACTGAACTTCTTATTGAATACGGACGAGATTTCTTTAGTCATCTCCAGATCTTGGGCAACGCAGTGGGCTAGAGAGAAGTTTTCCGGAACACTAAATAGATCCTGCTGAACTTCTGTAGTCACGCCGAATCTAGCACTCTTTCTTTCTACGTAATTTGACATATATTCATTAAAACTTGGTTGTCGGTCATCTTTGATCACATGTTGAAGGATTCGTGCTTCTTCTGTTTCATTTGCGCCAACATAAGGTGCAACATGAATTTTGTTAACAACTTTTGATTTAACTTCTGGCAACTTCTTAATTCGCTATATTACGTAATTTATTCTCTTTTTAATTTAATGCAACCTTCTCATTATCTTTGCAGTTTAGGAAACAAGTCTCGACGACGTTGTGGATTATACAGCCAGACAATACCACCTACTTCCCATTTATACCTCTCACATTCCATGATGCCATTTTCCAAATTGTTTTGTTCTTTTCTGCGTTTAAGTTGTACTTCAATTTGTTTTTGCTCCCGTTTGTGTTATTATCTTTAGATCTGCTCATGTCCCTGTTCTGTGCCTGTTTTGTTTCTCGGTCCGTTATTGTGTTTTCTTCAGCTAGTTTTTTTAACTAGTTGGGTCTGTATTGTATGTTATTTTTTCTATCTGGCTTGTTTTTTGATTCCATTTCCACTTAATGCCTTCAATAATTATGAAACCATATCCAATTTTTGTCCTTTTCCCATTAGTCTTTTCATCTGCTGCTATCTTCCTAAGATTTCTTTGTATCTCTATCTCTTTTAATGTTAGGTCACATTCTATATATACTCTATGTTGCTTATAGTTTATTAGTTTACCCTTGGCTTTCAGTATTTTCATTTTATCTTCGAATTTTTTACATTCGATAACACACATTGTTTCATTTATCTTTTGTACCCTATTTATTTCTGATTTTACTCCCATTTTTGTTTCTATGAAGTTCTCCAGTTGCTCTGCTTCTATTGTGTCTATTGGTAAGCCTCTAAAATTAGGTTATTTTTCTTCTTTTCTTTCTGACACGCTTCCAATTTTAATATTGGAGAATTACAAGTACATAGACTAAAATATTCAGATGTTTATTCTAGCAGCAGTTCCAGTGATGGTGAGGGCCACGAAGAAATTCTTTTAATAAAGGAAAACAAGATTATAATAAATGATTGTTCTTGTTCAAGTTAGGGGTAAAAAACAATAAAAAAATTCGTAGCAATAGTCCTAGAAGTATATAACGACTTCTGTACTATTAAATACCTTAAACGGGTTTCTGGAACAAATAAATTTGTGTTTCCCGAAAAGGAAGAAACATACCCAATAGACAATTGTGACATTTTACCAGTGGTCGATATGCCTTCTATTAATAACCGAGAACAATATGTATTTAGCTTTAAAAACAACATACTGAAATCCCTAGAGTAACAAATAATGACGTTTTTCATTTATTTTTAACTAACTTTACTTAGAATACAAATTTTGTTTTTCTCTATTGAGTTAAAAGTTCTAAAGTTTAAAATAAAAAGACTAATCATTACAACCTGAATTAGGTTTTTCTTTCAATGATAAGTTTTAACTTTGTTTTCTTTTATGTAAGTTCAAGTTTAGTTCCATATTCAAAAGGCTGATTAGACTTTTTAAACCTGTTGTCAATACAAGTCATGTGCATTCCTTATTTTAATAAATGTTTTTTAAGTAAAGTCGTTTATTATTATTATTATTACTGTGTTTTTAGTACAATGACTAAACATTTAGGACGAGTATTTTTGTATATTAAGACAGAAATAATGCTGAATAATATACATATATCACCTCCGTTATTGTATTCTCAACTCCGTGAAATGCAATTTTTTTAAACCTATTTTTTTTATAAAAATATTGGCCTAAGTGTTTGACCTAATACCTACTTAGTTTTATTAGTATTTCCCATCTAAATGTAAATTTACTAACAAAAAAATTAAAAAAAATATTTTTATTTTGAAAACTTCTGTATACTAAATAAATAAAAATAAATAACACTTCGTATAGTCACCCTTATAGAGGTGAGTACTACTCAAAACAACTGTCATTTGTCTGACGCGGTCAGTGTTACAAACATGATACTTTTTTGCTTATTTCCCTGAACTAATAATTAACATTTGTAGTTTAATTTTTATTTTATTTAATGGTTTATTGATTTTAGATGACAATAATAATAATACGAGAAGTAGAAGTTTGCCGTCTGGGGATGGAGACAGATATACATGTTGCGGTTGCCACAAATCATGGTCTACCATGGAGAATGTATGGACCCACATCTGCAAAGCAGAACCGATACCATATGTGAAGTGTCATACTTGCTTGAAAGTTGTCTACAGAAAGGAATTTTATCGTCATTTAAAAGATCACACAGCTGCATATACTTCTGTAGACACTGTGGTAAAACCGTACACATGTGAAATTTGTTTCCAGAAGTTTCCGCGACAAGCCACCTTAAAAGCACATATGAAAAAACATAAGAATAAAAATGTGCATATGAATATTCCTAACAAACAAAAGAATATTCCTAACAAACAAAAGATGCCACTGTACCTTCCGGAAAACACTCCTGTTGTTAACTCTGCTATAAAAATTGAATACATGTAGTAGGTACAGTAAGACAAGCGAGAAATGACTTTTTGCGCGTTTACTAAATTTTATATTATATAATTCATATTTTTTCCAACGTAAGTTAATCACAAATTACATAAATTTTAAAAATATTTGTTATACATATAATGTAAATTTATTGAAAATAAGGAATATAGCAAACTTTCTACAACATGAAATGGTAGTATTTTACATAGAAAAATTAATAATTATTGATGGAACTTCTGAAAACAATATTTCTGTTTAGTTACATACAGGTGTAGATCACATTTTGATCATTTGAAGTGCATAAATCCAGTGCACCCTGGGCATTTGCATCATTGTCAAGGGTGGTCATGTACCAACCAGTGAGCGCCTTGATTCGTCCGTATATTTGAAGCTGGTACATGGAAAGCTGGACCTCCTTGCCTCTTGGTCGTCTCCTTTTTCTATTTGAGGGTGCTCCCATCACACATCGATATTTTGCAACCTCTGCTCGGAATTCTCTAAATGCTTGTTTGTAGGAACTCATTTATGCTTGCCAGATCGATTAAATGGCAGAAAATTCTGAAGTACCACTTCTTAGATTTGAGAGAAATTGAACTTCTATCTACGTAGCTATCAAGAAGGTCTACGCCTGTCATATGTTTATTATACATTTTAATAATGTTGGGGAAGTCTGTTTCAATACTTCTTTTCTGTTTGCGATCAAATCTTTTTAATTTGGTTTTAGGGAGCTCCCCTGTAAATACACGCCGAAAGAAGTATCATAGACTTGTCAAGTATGTATCAATGTATGCTGCATATTCTTCCAAAGTTCCTCTTGGACACTTCTTTAGACTTCTATCTTCCACAACCTTAGATTTAGGAATCCTATTCCTTCGTACTGTTCTCAGCGTAAAAATTCCTTGATTTGTCTTGTACACAAGTGGAAGAGATTTATAATAATTGTCCCAATATTTTCGTGAGTATACTTTCTTGACCAGTGTATATTTCAAAATTGTATGCATATCCCATAAACCCTCATTTATTAGGTTTCAAAGACAAATACTGTTTAAGGGGTGTCGGAATTTCGTGCAGATATGCTCATAGATATTTTAAGTTGTTTTGGAATTGATGAAAATTTTTTATTTAGTTCCTGGATTATGGGTCTTATATAATTTATCGAATTCTGGCTATACATAAAGATCATTAATGTTATTAATCCAACAGATGTTCTGAGTTATAATCAGCGACACAACTAATACTTAAGTGAAACTGAATAATGGCCTCCCATCAAGAGCAGTGCCGGCTCCCCTACTCTTCAGTTTCTAGATAATGTGCCCGAAACCACATTAAGTTCGGATACGGTAACGACTGAGAACTTATTACAAGCCGTAAAGAATTAGAGACTAGTAAGTTCCAACACACAATCTTGTAAAGCATTATACCATTTTTGATTAAAATGCAAATTTGACTGACATTTTAATAAATTTAAACTGATATTTGGGATACCAATATCCTCTCTACAATAGTACCTTGTTCTGGGCAAGGATACCACAGACATATACTGACATATTCCTATGAAGTCTCTTCACAAATTAACGTAATTAAATTCTTCATTGATTAAGTATTAAAAAAATCGTAAAGCGACGTCATTTTTGTAAGAAAATGGTCTGGAAGCGCCGAGGAACCCTTTTAAAATTCGGGAAAATGCTCTTCATCGATTCTTAAGTTCTTTGTTACCCACAAAACGTTTCTGTACACAACCCCACCAGAAACAGCAGTGGTGACCTCTTTTTGTGTAAGAACTTCAGGTTTTGACGGCTCGTTTTGAAACTTAGTACCATTAAAGACCTTCTCCTGGGACACGTTTTCATCATCTGAACAATCAAAATCTTTCTCGCTGTCTTCTCATCCTTCCCCAATTTCCATCAATTCCCTTCAGACAGCGACTGATTCATTTGAGACATTCTAAAATAATATTTGGTGTAACTGAATCACCAATATTATGGAAATAATATACCTAACTAGAGTACTACCATTGCATGATGTAAATAAAGTACGATGCAGTTTTTAATCAAAATTTAATTTACTTTCACTTACGATGCAGAAAACAGTGATTTTGATGAAGATTCGGTTTGCAGTGAGGTTTTTACTTACTATTTCTTTTGTATTTTACAAGTTTAGATTTAAAATCAACCAGAACTTTTGCGTAAATATTGTCTAAAATAATATTTAATATACCTACATTGTTTTCGTAATATTCACATCACAATTAAATTTTTGACACGACAACACGGCATTCGGAACAAGCATTTTCGCGCAGATGACCAGTCACTTCTCGCTTATCGCACTGTGCATTGAAAACACGCTTACGCACACGGATCTATATTTAATTCCGTTATATTATAATCCATATGTTAAAATGCTTTTCATATTGCACCTGCTTAGTTCATATAGTAGCATTGTATATTAGTTACTATATTATAAAAAAGTTAATTAGGTTTAGTTTGGTTACATAATTTAAGTTTTTAAGACAAGTTTTACTTCAGAGCTTGTTTTAACGTACTTTAATACAGATTAGAAATCTAAATATTGCACATTTTCACAAAAAAATTTCTCGTTTATTAGTTACAACCATGAAATATTAGAATCAATTGAAAAGAGCGCGCTAGGTGGTTTTCTAGCTAGAGGGCGTTTCAGTTAGTCTTAAAAAAGTGTCCGATGGTGGACACTGATTCTCCGGATTGACACATTTGAAACAAAATATTCCAACGGAATTACTTAAAGAACGGTACCTTACAAGACAATTAACCACTTCGTAGAAAATTAGGTCAAAAAATTAATTTTGAAATGCAAAAATTGGTAAAAAAAATTCGATTTTTCAACTTTTTCTTCAAATGTCCGCCATTTTCTTTTTTGATTTTAATTTTCGAATAAAAGTGGTTGACTGTCTTGTAAGGTCGCTTTCTTTAAGTGATTCCGTGGAAATTTTTTTGTAAAATTCATGTTCGTGTCAAATAAAGGAGCCGAGAATTTAGCCCTTTAATCTGTACTATTATAGTACCATAAATTAATAAATTGAATCTCTGGTATTGTAGGCTTTTTGTATTTAAAAGTAGAATTAGGATGGTAACATTATCTTACTGTCCTAAAGTTGAACCATTTCAATATTATATTCGTTTCAGTATTAGTATTTAGTATATATGAGGCGTCTAAATGCAAAACTCGCCTTATGGTAGCTATACTCTTCTGAAATAATCAACAAAAACGATTGTAACAAAATATCGCACAATACAAATGTAAACTTTTTAGACATTGTAAACACGACCAATTAAAGTTCTCCGCCAGAGCAAAAACAAAATTTAATCACGTAATTATTGTGTTTTTTTTGCTTTTATTTTTTTTTTGCAATAAGAGAGTTTTGCAAATATCTCCTCGTATAAAGCGAGTTTTGCAAATTTTAGACATGCAGTGAGTTTTGCACAATTTGTATCACAAAAATGGCGTACTTTATTCCAGAGGCGGAGGTAATGGAATTCAATAAACAATGTGTGCTTAGAGTAGTCTTTTAAATTAGTAAAGAGGATCGTACTATTAAATAGAATACTAAGCAAACACACATAACTCTTTATTTTTCTCAAAACGGAACGTCAGAATTTTACAAAATTAAAAAAAAACAGCTAAAACAGTTAAAATCTTACATTAAATCTAATTTTTAAATACTAAGATCATTACGTTCTGATATTTCGCAGCTATCGTTGTCCCCATTGTCTATATCATCATTATTAGTGTTCTGGTTTGATAAAGCATTCTTATAGAACTCTAATTCAGGCGATTCTTCCCAATTTTGTCCGTAATGTACTGTTAATAATCGACCTATAGATGTTTTATCTCCCTTAGGGATCCTACCGATTGGTAAAACATGTCCAATAGTCTTTCCCCTTTTTGTAACAAATTTACCAACGCCAACCTCCGCAATATAATTTGGTTCACCACGAATATATACATTATTTCTTCCACCTTTTTCAAATATAAATCGTTTTGTTTGATTAAACTGAAAGTGCCATGCTCCAGGTAACTTCATATTTACTTTAGCTTCGTGTCTGAAATTAAAAATTTGCCAATCCTTACCCAATTCCCGGATTGTTGCATGTTGTTTAATTATTTCAATATATTCGGATGTCTGAATAATTGTAGTCTTCCTCTTTACATCTTTTTCTATCAGACCAAATATCATCACAACGCAAATATTTGCGCTAACTAGACTTAGATCGGCAGTAACGTGATTCTACCCCAGTAAGTGTCTCTATAAACAACTCATAGAATTTTTCTTGTCATCAGTCTTGCCAGCTATACGATCTCCTCCTCTTTTTTCACTAGGAAGGTCGTGGTACAAAACAAAGTTTTTCATCACCCGTTCTACTCTATCTCTACTGAAATTTGTAATTTCTAAAAAAGCTTTTTTGCATATTCTGACAGAATCGGCTGATTTTAAAGGAATGTAATATTTTATATGTGGCTTTTTCCTTATTTTTTGCCTTCTTTGGCACACTTTCTTTGCAACACTTGTATCAAGTTTATCATGAAAATCTTTAATCTGCTTCATGGTGAGCTTGGCACAGTCATACGGTTTCCCTAGCCTTTTTATATGACCAAATGATGGGTAAGTTGATAGTTGCGTAGGTGTATGCCTAAAATATGTTATTGTTAATTTCGAAATATTAAAAACTTAATAACATATTACAAACAATAGTTATTTTTTCCCAAGTTTTGCTGCGAAAAGGCATCTTAAAAATTATATAATTCATTCCTTGAACATATTTCACATTAATTGGAACCTTTATAGGGGAGTCAATGGAGTTTTTGCTTACGAAAAATTCAAACAAAATAGAACTTTTTGTAATTTCATAAGAAATGTTTAATAAAAAACTATCAAAGAGTTCTACTCCAAATTGGGTGCTTAATTTTTTATTAAACAAAATGAACTGCAAAATTAGTTGTTTATTTAAATACGTACGGGAATATAAATTTTAGAAAAACACTGACGTGACCACTAAAAAAATTCAAAAAATTTTATACAAAAACCTTTCATAAAATTTTTTCAAAAATTAAATCTACAGCTTGTACATGGCGTAATTGTGACATTTATATTATCCATATTTTAATAAAAAGTACTCTTACACATTTACAGAACAAAGAAACAATAAGTACTTACAAGAAAGTTCTCTAACAAAATGACGGAACTGGTGCAATACCATTAGTTAACTAAATAATCACGTGTGGATTGCGGCTGCTCTCATTGGTTGCATACCCAAAAGCGAGTTCTGCATCTCTTTTAACGTTATAAAAAGATAGTTTTGCATATTTCTTTGATTTTTACGTCACAAAATAACCGGTAAGGAGACAGTTTTGCAAATATTTGGTAAGCTTTTTGAAATGAACGTTGATGAATGAATTTTAAACTGCAGTCAAGTCATATTTGGTATTTTTTGCAAAAAGCAAGTTTTGCATTTATACGCCTCATATATTCGTTTTATCATATATTAGTTTTTAAGTTTCCTTATGTTTTTTATATATTATATTATAATATTAAACTTACTGTTATAATCTATTCTGGTATTTTATATATTTTTGTTACAACCCTACCTACGTGCTAGTTCTCACAAGCCTATTCACTAATGCACCTCTGGAGAAAACCGTAAGAATAATAGGAACCAAATTGGGAAAGGACAATACATTGACAAAAAAAACTAAATGTATCAGATAGAATGAAACTATAAAAACTATGCACTGACAACACCTATTTTTAATTAGACCAGGGGTAAGTATTTTTAATCAACGAGCCAATTTAAATTTTAACATTTTTTGGCGGGCCACACATAAAGTAACAATAATTTAGGGAAAGGCTTGTACATTGGGCAGGAATTTTTTAAACATGTATTACAAATACAATATTGAAGTTACATTTTTAAAATTTACACTGGGGCAGGTATTATTACATACTATTGTCGTATGTAAAATTAAAATAACAACTGATTACATGAGTTGGTTTTCTTAAAAGAAAAAAAATTCCTGAACGCCTACTATTTGCCCAAGGTACAATACGTATTATACCATGGGCCACCAAAGGTTGTACCTTGAGCCACTGGTAAACATAATTACCAAAACTTTTATTTTAATAATTAACAGACATTAAAAGTTACATAGGAACAAAGTCCTTTTAATATTTGTTTTATTAAGTTTTGTTTAATAAGGACCATTTTAAGCAAAATGAGTTACCAATAATATAAATCAATGATTTATTATTATTAAACATAAGAACAAACAATTTAAATTACGTAAACTTTACTCAACCAAATACTTTTCAAAATCCAAGTTAAAAGTATAAATATCCTGTTGACGTTTTGAGAATCCATCTTTCTTGAGAACTTCCACGACGCTTTCAATGATGTCTTCCTTTTCGATTTCATATGCCTTTATATCAATCAGGCAGAAGTTTTCAGATAAGCAGATTCTCTTCAGGTAATTAACCATTATTATTAGACCACTATTTTAGCAACATAAAATCGTACGATTCTCCTTCCAATAAGCTTTGTTAGGTAGAATCTACCAGTCTCCGGTGTAAACTCTGCTCGTGTGTCTGTAAGGGATGCTTTCGACGTCGTCGTTGTCAGAAGATGATGAATTGTTGACATCCTTCGATTGGGGAAATACTGGTTTAGTCTTTTTAATTTTATTGCCTGTTAAATGATGCTTTCTCGGTTGGGTGTCCATAACTTTTCTTTTCACAGCTGTTTTCTTCATATTTTTGTTCATTCTTTCCTCGTGCTCGTTTTCTATTTCATTTTTCTCAGGTGTATCAGTTAAGACTCAACACTTGCACCTTTTATGACCTTTTTGTATGTTTGTTCTTGGAAGTGCCTTAGGTGAAGGGCGGACTACCTCTTGTGACTTATATGGTAGCTCAGATTCTTCAGTCTCAGCAGTTATTTTATGATTATTAATAGGGGGTCTGTGTGGTGAGTCTAATGTGGTATTATAGGCGCATCTTACGTATATCCTGGGTTGACAGAGTCACTAATGTGGAGGTCCTGCGTAGAATGGGGAAAGAATGTGAAATTCTCATGACCGTCAAAACTAAAAAGTTGGAATATCTAGGACATGTAATGAGAAATCAAGAACATTACGGCCTTCTCCAGCTAATTCTCCAAGGGAAGGTAAATGGTAAGAGAGGACCAGGAAGAAGACGCATTTCCTGGCTTCAAAATTTACGAAAGTGGTATAACACGACTACCACTGAACTGTTCCGCGCTGCAATAAACAAAGTAAAGATAGCCGTGATGATCGCCAACATCCAGAACGGATAGGTACTTTAAGAAGAAGAATAGGGGGTCTGAAATAAATGTCTTCATTGATATTAGCAGGATTATCTCTATCAGTGACTGAAGAACTATAGAACTCGTTTTCTTGAAATACATTTTCATTCACTGGCCAGATCCCTGAAACTCTGAATCCAGATTCAATATTTGTGCTATTAAATGCTAGTTTATATACCTGGCCAGAAATTTCAGCGACATCGTAAATAGATATTGGTTTTCCTGGGTTTTTTATCATCCATTCGGTGCACGCGTTGTTAAAATAAGTTTTATATGGCCTAAAAACACTGCGATCGAGGGGTTGGAGCTTATGGCTCGTATAGTCAATATTACGATCCCATGTTCTTTAGCTAAGTTGATGATTTCGGGGGTATAATGACTTTCATGATTGTCCTAATATTCTTCTTGTTAGGGTGCCTGTCCGTTCAGAACGTTGGCGATAATTCTGGCTATGATGACTTTGTTGGTTACTATACGGAATAGCTGTGTTGAGGTCTTTCTATACCATGCTCTCAAGTTAGCAAGCCAGGATATTCTTCTTCATCCTGGGGCCTTTTCCTTCAATTTTACCTTGCAAAATGCATTGGAGTAGCTTGTATCTGCCTTGACTTTTTATTATGTGTCCCAAGTACTGCAGCTTACGGCCCTTCACGCTGTTGACCAAATCCACGGTTGTGTTCATCCTCCGCAATACTTCTTCATTGGTGACTTTGTCTGTCCATGGTATCTTCAGGATCCTTCTGTATAACCATAGCTCAAAAGCCTGAAGTTTTGATAAAGTTTCCGCCTTCAATGTCCACGTTTCTACTCCGTACAGAAGCACTGAGTACACATAGCATTTAATGAGCCTTATTTTTGTTTCTAGGGTGAGGCCATGGCTCTTGAACACAGAGCTCATAGTCAACAACGCACTTTTTGCCTTTCTGATGCGACATTTAATCTCTTGGGTATTGTCCCACGACTCATTGATTATAGTGCCCAAGTAGTTGTACTGTGAGACACGTTCAATTCTCATTTAGTTCACATACAGATTTGCTTCAGTTATGTTTTCCTTGCTAATGATCATTAGCTTGGTTTTGCTGGTGTTTATATCCAGTCCATATGTTCTACTTGTTTCCATTATTTTGTTCATTAAGTTTTGTAGCCCTTTTATGGTATTGGAAACACTTATTGTATCATCTGCATACCGCAGGTTATTGAGTTTGACTCCATTTATTGAGATGCCTTCATCAATATCTTTTAGAGCTTCTTCAAAAATGTGCTCCGAGTACAGATTGAATATAAGTGGTGAAATTATGCACCCTTGTCTCACTCCCCTTAAGATTTTAACCTGATCTGTATATTCTCCATCTATTCGGAGTACCGCTGATTGACTCCAATACAGGTTATCTATTATTTTTAAGTCTCTTCCGTCAATCCCTGTCCTCTTCAGCACTTCCATCATTTGTTCCTGCCTGACTCTATCGAAAGCCTTCTTGTAGTCAATCAGGCATGCAAAAACATTATAATTAAAACTCTCTTCTTATAAACTATAAATAAAATTAATTAAAAGTCAATCACCTGGAGAGAAAGCTCAAAAAATTGGAAGTTGTTTTGACCAAAAAACAATTCCTGATCTTGATAATACGCTAGAGTTGCTTTTTAGCAGATACACCAAAGAATTATTTTTACAATTTGAAAATTCGAAATTGTGAAGTATAATTTTGAATTTTTAAATTAAAAAAATAAATAAGTAAGTTTCAAATAACGCCTTACTAGAGCTCAACAAAGGCAAAAAAAGAAAAATGGCTGCTGGGACATAGACCATAGCAAATTCCAAGAAATCCAAATCAGCAACACCCGACGATAAAAAGAGACTTCGGAAAAATACCATCACCCCTCTCTTAACAGAGTTGCTAAAAAACCAAGGGGCTCAAACGAGCAGACTAGGTCATAAAGTACCCTGACAAAAGTATTCAAAATGGTGGTAACACACAGACACCATCCTGATATTCAACTAGATCGGGCTCAAGCAAATTTGATCATTAACAAACTGTAGCAAGCTCGTGATGAGGCTCCTATCTGAGGTCGAAATGAACTTCTGCAGTTCCATAAAACATCGTTTAGCGAAGGGATCCTATTGGTGAACTGTGTTAACGAGTATACAAAAAAATGGACGACTGAAGTGGTGAAGACTATTAAGGGCCTGTGGGAGGGAGTAAACTTAAATATAATTGTTCCAAATAATATGTCCAAGCGCTCTATGGTCCTTACCCGCATCCCTGAGAAAAAACTTGATGAAAAAACCAGCAGGATCTGTCTAAAGAGGCAAAATCAAGACCTAAATACAGAAGACTGATTGTGATCTCTGTTTCACAGACTGAACGACAGTAAAGATAAAGGTTATAGAGGAAGGAATTTAAAGGAGATAGTTTCAGATCACCATACCTCCAATATGGTGATCCCGAACAACTATCAAGGGAATTGGAATAGTTAGTGAGAGATTGCATGAAAAATGAACTGCAATTAATCTGACCTGGGGCAGTACAAACACCAAACTGTTAAAAAATGGCATGCCTTAGATGAGGTGTCTTGTTCAGACCATCGAGACAGGCAATCAGTATATCAAGGAAACTTATCGTAATCCTTGTAAAACAAATTAAGAAGCATATCAAGCAGACCTGGAATATTGTTTAGGTAAGATTAAAAGGACGATAAGGCATACATTAAAGGTAGGCATAGCCGCCGTACAATTTCATTGTCATGTCAGCGCTTAAAAATAACTGTCCGGAGATAGTGTGGAATTTCAACGGGAAAGTACTCTGGTGGAATGACAATCTTGCAAATTAAAAGACAGAAGTCAGACGAAAATTTAATTGCTCCAAAAGATCTGGTAAGTGAGGCGATTATTGCAAAGCATGGACTGAATATACAACAACTTAGAAGGGCAAAAAGATAATCATGGAGTGCATTGCTAGGACATAGAACAGACTGCAGAAATGTCTAGGTTCCATAAAGTTCTCTCAAAACACCCTTAGATAAGTATTCCCTCGCTCTAAAATAAGTCATGTGAATACATTCTAAATTGTGAAGAGACTCTATAATACTTTTTCAGGTTGCACTTTGCAGAGTCTCAAACAAAACTGATACCACTAAACACGTGACAGCTACTGGAATGGATATCATAGATTATGGTTCTAGGGAAAACGGGTGTGATGCGAAACAAGTAGTGAACTAAGACAAAATCAAATGAGCAATAAACTAGTTTGTACCATATAAATTACCAGGTCCAGAGGGGATTTAAATAATTCTAGTTTATTTTCAATTAAGTATAAATCAATTTAAGACTATATTGTAATAATTTCACCAATATTTATTCATTGTGAAAATTTTATGTTTTATTAGTAGTTGTCATTTTAAAACAAGATTAAATAGTACCCATACAGCGTAAAAACTTACTGTTAAATATTTCAAAAATAATTTAGGAATGCTTTTGTTGTTATTAAAAGATTATGGATGAAATGAAAGTCTGGAAGTTTCGGCGAAATGGAAAATTTCAAAATTTAGTAAAAAGTTTCATTTAATACTTTTTTGAATAGGGCAATTGTTTAATGAAATAATTTGGAAAATTGTCTAAAAAGTTTGATGAAAAGTCTTGAGAAAATTAAATTTTTGGTTGAAAAATTTTGAATTTTTTTTAAATGTTTCGTAAATTTTTGGGTAGAAGAACAGTGTAATAAAAAGTTATGTGACGGTTTTTCGTAGTGTTGGAACAAACCTATTTTTAATTCAAAGTTATAAAATTTTATTTACATGTAATAAAAAAAAATAAATACTTTGAATATTCTAAATATCATACCTTTTTTAGTTTTAAAATTAAAAATTTAACAATTTATCATATTATAAATAAAGATTTTATTGTGAAAAAAAACAAAAAAAGACAGTTTGCAAATCAATGGCATCGAAATTTGATTAGGCGTGGATGCATAAGTTAAATAAACAGCTCCCTTCGTACTCTTTTCCCACTTCCCCCTAACTGCATCTTTCATGAAGATTTTAAGCCGACGGTCACGGTTTTGAGTTTATGCAGTCGCCCTCTTAAGAATATGCAGATGCACTTGGAACTAGATTTCACTGTTGACTGTGGCGCTATCTGTCAACGAATGGGAGAACTTCCCAATACCATATTATGGAGAATTTAAAGAACAACAGATTTCTGCTAAAAAACAAATTTTGTACAAACTCTGGCTTGGAACCGTATGGTTATCAGCCCTCGATATTTTAAAGAAGCGGTACATACTATGGATCTAGAAGTTAATGTCTCTAAAAACAAAGTACGTGAAAACAACTCGGGAAAAAGTACAAATGAAAGGCACTCATATATCTTTAAGCGGGCAAAAATTTGAAAGAGTAGAAAGCTTCTATAGCCTGCAGAATATTATAAAGTCAAAATTAGTATCTATTAACTCAAAAATAAAAATACACACAGCAGTTATAAGACCCGTAGTAACGCATGCATCAGAAACGTAGACTTGACTAGTGAACAAGAGGAACAACTTCTTAGATGGGAAAGAAATATTTTAACGAAAATATATGGACCTATTCAGGAGAATGGGGAATGGCGTATAAGAACGAACCACGAACTAAATAGAATATTTAATAGACCGACTATCACAAAAGAAATACGAAGTAAACCACTGAATTGGTTGGGACACGTAGCAAGGATGGATGATGAAGATAAATACAAAAACAGTACTTCTAGGAGAATCTAAATACGTAGCTGACTTGATAGAATTCTTGAAATCTATAAAATTTTTTAATAAAATTTAATACAATAAGGTAAGGTGGGGTAAGTGCGGCCTAAAAAATCAATAGATAAATTTTGAAGTTTTGTAAAAATTTTATTTGTTAATTAGAACTGTTAGTGTTTTGTTGCTGGTTTAATTATCGCATACACAATCTACACAGAGAACCAATATAACATTAGTTATATTAGTTTCTGTTATAATGCACATTTTGTTCTGCAAGTGCGCTGCACTTGCCCCAGTATGTCTTCATCCCATCGTTTTAAAGCTAAGGGATCGAAATACTCCCGTGGTATAACATTATGATTTAAAGCAAAAATTCCAGCTTTCAACTTTTAAGAGACGTATACTGATAGATCTAGTGGTTGTAATAAGTGGCTGGTGTGTGGTGGTAGCTTAAGAATGGTAATTTCATTTACAATTGCGAGTCTTATCAAATCCACACCAATATACGTTGTATGCCCGTCGTATATAACAAGAACGAGACGCTCTTTAGATAAATTCTTGATGAAGCTTTTTTCACATATATTATTGAAATATATGTGAAATTATAAATATATGCTTAAATTGAAAAATTTATTACTAATTGTACATGTGAAAGGAGATTTGATTTAAAAAAACTTGCCAAAAAAAATTTATTTTTAAATACATGTTTTGTCCCCCACATTTGCTATTTATTCTGTGCTTATACTAATATTCTATTATTCCTATATCAGAAACTAGTTTTGGACGACCCGGGATTTTACTTTTTTTTTATCTAGCGAACTTTATTATGTGAATCAATACTGAGTACGTTTTGTGATTATATAGCATTTAAAATATTGCTTATTTAGCGTTATTATCATCACTTTTAATAATATAGAACTTTAATATAACGATAAAATTTTATTTTTATTAGATTATAAAACGATCATATTAAACTTTATTCGTTTATTGAAACTATTCTCAAGTAAAACTTTAAGTTGGTTGCCTACATTTGGCGCAACTTAACGATATAAACTAAATTAGCCAACTATAAACTATATTTTTTTATATATAATAGAAACTTACTTTCGTCATATAGGCGATAAATTTCTAAGCCAATTTGATTTTTGACGCTATCATGTTAAATCAGTCATTAATTTCCTTTTGCGACTTTTCTTCTTTAAAGTGAGGGTTGTATTAGGAACAACTTTATATTTACGCACACTTTTTTCTGAGACTTCCAGAGATTTTGATGTTAACTGAAACGTTTTTGTTATTAAGAACATTTGTACATTTACATAATAGGATAAATTTTAATGGTCAACTTACCTCAAAGGGTTTTCATTCGCCAAATAATTTTAAAAAAATGGTAGGCATTTTGAATAAACCTTTGTGCAGCTTCATTACTTTGTAATTTAACAGCATCCTTACTCATCTAAAAATATTAACTTTTAAAGAACATTTTATAGAACTAACAAAAGAATTAAACAAAAATAATAAAACTATATTGTAAAATAATAAAACTATTTATATTTAATACAAATATTTAATACAATATGTTAAATTGTAACAACTCAAATATTATATTTTAAAATATACAGGGAAAATTTTATGGGTTCAGTATACACTTCCACTATTTAGAATAATTCTTCTTTTTTCAAAGGAAGAAGTCTGCAATTGTAGTATATTTGAGCTATTAATACTGAGAAGTAGGAATTGTTGTGTTATAGGTTTCCGACCATGAATCTGTCAAAATATGCCCGAGCTAAGCGAATGGACCTTACCTGACATATCAAAAAAGGTATTTAAATAAAAAAATGAACTTATTTATTCAAATATCTAATTAAAACAGGAAAACTTTATTATTTCTTGAATTCTGTACATTCCACGATTATTTAAACTTGCTGGTTCTTTGATCTTCTCCACAATATCAGTATGATCATACCATATTGCATCCTCTTTATTTGGATATTTCCACGAATTAACGTTGCTACTTACCATATACATACCATAACACTAACAAACGCCTTATTTTCTTTTACTTCTTTTATTTTTCCCGGGTAGTGTTGATCTTCATAAATAACAATAACATGGTAACCTTCTTTTAAATGAGATTTGTTGAATGTTGGAACAATAGCTGGAATGTCATCACCACTATCAGATTCCAAATTTAATTGCTCATCGGATAGAGATGTTTCAGAATCTGAATTTTCCTTGAAATTTCGTTTTGTTTTTTTTCTTTCAGAATCTTCTTTTCATCAGAATCGGAATTTTCATTGTAATTCCGCTTTGTTTTTTTTTCTTGCAGAATCTTCTTTTCTTCTCGTTTTCGTTTTCGCTCTTGCTTTTCCTGTTCTTTGAATTATTTTTCCATTTTTTTCTTGAAATGATATATTTTCCACTGTTCCACTGAGTGGAAGTTGCAACAGAAGGCAACTTTTCATCTACTCTTTTTTTCGTTTCTTTAGAAACAAAACAATGTCTGGCCAAAACAATGCCTTCCTAAATGGAGTAGGAATTTTTCCATCAATTGGTATATATTATATATTTTTCAGGCGATTTTTCATGGAGACTCTGTTGTAAGTTTTCTAAAATAGTTGTATTATATTAACGTTAATATTAAAATCGAGTTCAACAACTGCAACATCGCAACCTGGTGGATTATTATCCGTATCAAAATGTGGTTGTGGATCTCTATCTGTATTGCATTTATCCATGTTGTTCTCCTTGTTATCTAAACGGTCTTCTTCTGTTGTTGAGATTTCAGGGTCATTTAATTTGGGAACGATAAATGTTGTAACCTCGGAAAACTTTTTTGGATGGTGCTAGAAAGGTCATCAATGGACACACTGCGGACGGCAGCCAGATGGTTGGTGGAGAGCGAGTCGTGGGTTCGAAACTAGCTATTGGAACCGGGAATGGGTCCAACGGACGAAATAAGTAAAGGTAGAACAGGATAACAGATATTAGAAAAGATAGAGAAATAAACAAAAAGATAGACGGGTAAAATTACCAAAAATAAGATAAGATAGAAACAGGGCGCCACTTAACTTTTTGGGTTCAAGGAGAAAATTAAGAAACCTTAGAAAAGAAAAGAGGCAAGGAAAGATATTTAAGTTCTGAGACCAAAAGCAAATAAAGATATCGACAGTTAATTATTAAATAAATTTGGTCAACACACTATATAAACAAATAATAAATATATTAGGTGGACTCCGTCCACCTACTTACCTACAAAACTTAATCAGCCTGATCTTTCTTCTGGTCGAAGGTATAATAATTATTTAATATAATAAACGAACATTCAGAGGTATTGTTATATCAGGAAACTTATTAGGAGTCGAGAAATAAAATTCCTTGATGAAACAAAACAATATATTCAACACCACTATGATATAGGCAGCTGAATGTACACACATCTAAAAAAAATGCACCATCAATTATTGAATGGTGGTATACATATAACAATAAACAATATTATAATTAGGAAATACCTTTACAAATGCGGTGTAATAAAATGAGGCACAAATTAAATTATTAGCGAAGAGAGCCTGATAATATTTAAGAAAATTCACCTAATGCTGATCGAAATCTCTCTTTGCTGTTTATAGGCTTATCTCGAGATAACGGGTACACTAAATTAAAAAAAAATGAATAGCAAATAAAACAAAGTTAATTAAAGTTAAATTCAAAAGAATACAAGAATAAGATAATAACAAGGAATAATAAAAAGGTTACAAGAATTCTATATTATAAATATTAAACCAACCCGCACTTGGTTTAAGATAATTATCTATATCGCACTGTTGTTTAATGAATAACTTAGAATTAAATGTTCTTAATTTAGAAGTTCTTAATAGTTGATTGAAAGTTCGTATGATAATATTAAATGTTCCTTGATTGAATGCTAACTCAGTAGTTAACCTTAACTATAGGAGAAGAAATAGTCGACGGAGATTTGCCCAGATAGTTGAAGATAAAATGATTATGATAACTTACGATAAGTCTTGATGACTGCTGCACTCTTCACTGAAGCTAAATACTTTACTTGTATTAAACACTGAAGTTACTTCAATTAAAGGTAGTTTATACCAATATTTATTCTAATATGGTATTAGATTAAGAAACTAAAATAATAAGTATATACACACTTAAAGAAAAAATTCACAGAGACGGAAAGATAACACAAAGACGGTAATATCAGCAAGCATCTTTACTCAAAGATCGCCCTGCCAGAAGTAATATTCTTCCTCTCAAAATTTCACAAGCTTCCCAAAAAAAATGTGAGAAAAAAGGTGAGATAACCCCCACTTAAAAATGACAGGCCAGCCTGTATGTATTTCTAAGAAGTTAAAAAGGTCCTAACGACATCAGAGGGTTCAAGGTAAATAACGGTACTAGTAATTGGAAACGTGAGAAATATAAAACTTCCTGAATTACGTTCTCTCAGAAAATTACTATAACGTGCCTTCGACGATGTTTATCAAATTTATCAAAAAAGAACCCACTTCGCACCGGAAAGGATTAGCTAAGCCCTACAATAAAGTATACTACTTCGCGTCTTTAATAAGTCGGACCTTCCGTCTTTTGAGATAGTCGGTAGATTCCATTGGAATTTCCTAATGGTAAACACGACCACCTATATATTATTTGCAAATACGGCCATTGGCGTCTCAGCAATAGGGGTAAAAGGATTAAAAATTATTTAATATTTTAATTATAAGGAGTTTCTTCTATGGTGAATGGATTATTGTGAATTTCTGTATTATTTGACTTGAAATATTTTTGGTAGTTGATTGCATCGGCGTTGAATGGGCACAAAACGGCAGCACGAAAACCATTCAATATAATTTTTGCTTTTGGCCTCTATGGCTTTTGCTAGAACTGGTCCAGAATTCTCCTTCTGCATTTTTGAACCATTTTTTTGTATTCTTCAATTGTTTACTTCATTTCTCCAGCAATTTTTTATGGGTCTAAAAACTGCTACATCCATCGGCTGCGTAATATGTGTCGAATTAGGATGCAATGCAATAAGAACAATTTTTCTTTCAGTACAGAAATAACTAAGAGGTAAAGTCAAGTGACTATCCATGTAAATGTCCATCAACGCAAAATATAATTGGAAACACAATTTCATTTTCCACAGCCCAAGGATAGAAAACGTTTGTTATATACTCATAGAAAGTTTCCGCGGTCATCCATCCACTTTCACTTTTACCAATTGCAAAACATTTTGGCTTATAAGCAGATATGCCCGATGGAATCCTTTCATAAGCAAACATTACCATGCCTGGGGCAATATTTCCTGCTGCGTTTGCTGTCATAAGAACAGTCTCTTTCTCGTCATTTGTTCTCGTCTCATCGTTTGCCGGTAGATGGCTGTAGACAGTGGAATCTCCATTGAGTGTAATAACTCGACTTCCTTTAGGATTCATATAAAAAGCCGACTGATCAACATTGAATACTCGTTTAGGATCATTAAAAATGTCGTAATAATAATTCTCTTCAAAGTACGATTTAATATCCCTAAACCAATGGCGTAAATTTTCTTCATTGACAGATGACCTCCTTCGAAGCCACGGAGCCACTACCTTAATACATGTTCTAAAAACTAAAATACAATCATCAAATATTATAACTCGTACTTAAAATTCATATTTCTTATCTTTGTTATTCCTTCCCTGGTATCACGTTGATCTTATAGATTCGTATACGCTTTTGCTACTGACGCAGTCAATTCTTTTTGGCGACCGTATAGTTTTGAAGATCTATGTCCAACCTATTTTCTTATCACTGTTTATATAATTTTCTCTCTTCTTTAGTTTTTCTTGAATTTCGTTTGACCACCACTAGGTCTTTTAACTTCTTTCCTGAGGGTTTTCCAAGTATTTCAATAGCTATAGCAGTATCTCTAATAATAATGGTCGTCTTCCTCCAAAATATTTTTGTAAAGACATATCTCATAAAAATTATAGGCATAAGAAGGCTAGTTTAACTTAGGTGACGTCATATCTATGACTCAAAACTTTCCATCGTCGTTTGCCATCGTCAATTGTCACTTGTCAGAAGTCGTTGTAATGACGCGTGTTTGTAATTTGCAGTGCTGATTTATTTTTAGTGAGATAAAATGGCAGAAAATCCAAGGAAACTTTCAGAACAATCCAAATCTACAGGTCAGATTTTTTCTTTAATATCATTTTTAATTTAATTAATTTAAGAGCACATTATGATCAAGGGATTTGTTTTTGTATCGAGTCATTGTTATATAATTTGAACATCTGTGGGTGCAACAAATAAGTACCTAACTATTCATGAACAAGAATCACCTATAACTGTTGTTTGCTCTACAAATATTTTGATTGTTTCTAATCTTAGCATCCAATATTCTTCGATTAAGTCTGTATTTGATTTTAGATGTCATTTTGTAAGTAGTACAGAAATATACATTTTAAGTTTGATAGAATAATCTTGTCACCTAGGAGAAATTTCATTGGAAGTAGTTAATGAAGTAGATACCTAATTCCAAATTTATGACGCTTTATTACTCATAAATTCCTGCTTATAACAACATTTTAGAAATGAGTTGTACCCTTTTAGATTGTAGAAAACTTGACAAATATTCATAGGTCGTTTCCGCCGGTGGGGTCTCACATGATTTATATATGTGTGTATGATTTTTAAAATCTATTAAGCTATTTTCTGTAATTTCCTATACTTCTTAGCTAGTAATTACTTTATTTCCAGTATTTTTCATTTTATTTCAGTTGACAGCTGTTTTTAATCAGTTCTGTATCTATTTATTTTGTATGACTAACTTTACCTTCAGTATACTATACCCTTATGTTGTTTGGGAGGTCACTTTCTTGCTGCTCTCATGTATTTACTCCCTGTCATTATTTCTATACTTATTGGAATTTTGTCTTGTATTCAACTTTTTATTTTTTCTTCCATCTCCTAATGATGTAATCTTTTAATTTTGATCAAAATTTGTAGCTTGCCATTTTCTGTTGTGTTTTAGGTCAATTTTTGTTTGTACACTATATAGCTTAATTGACCTTGCATAGTTTATCCTAGTTTTGGCTAATGTATTAGATCCTTGTTTCTAGATATAGCACAAATTTAGCACTCTTCCTGTTTTGACTTTCTAGACTCATATGGCTACATAAGTTGCAAGTATTGCACTAATATCACACTTTTCATTCATTTGTTGTTGACAATGAGTTCACATTCTTAGTTCTGCTCATAGTTGGTAATTATATATTGGGTTAAAAATGTACTTCTTTTTGTGGCATTATTAGAGTAAGATATGATATTTTTGTTCTCTCATTTCATATTTTTTCGTTAGTTTACTGTGTCTCTATGATTATATTTATGTTAAAGACTGTACATATGTGTGTCTGCCTTTTTTGTGTCTAATTTACCTTAATATACATCGAAAGTTTCCTTTGTATGCATTCCACACTGTTTTTATTAATAATATTCCTATGTATAATATTAAATGTACCCAGTTGTTCATTTTGAATAAGGCAAGTATCGTCTGCCAGTATATAGGCAGATAAATTATATATAATATATCGATTTCAGTTTAGTTTGATTTTAACCATAATACTGTTTACATTATATTGCTATTATTCTTTCTTTTTGTATAATATTATATTGGTTGATTGGTACTTTCATGCTAGCTATCTAAATATAATGAATATCACTTTGGTTTTATATAAAGTATTCTTTTCATCCCTTGAACTAGGAAAAAAATTACAATTTTCTTCATAATAGTATATCTAAAACATTATTTTGTGTGATGTTTTTTTGTACATTGCCTGGCCAAATTATTAGATGCACTATAAAATTTTATAAAAAATGTTAATTATGAGCTATGTTAATATTAATGAACAAATATGTATTTATTGACTCTTGAAAGAAAACAGAAATAATGACAGTTAAATGTTAATATTTTGTTGAACCACCTTTAGCTGCTATTAGAGCTTTAATTCTGCATGGCATACTATCAATGCAAACCTGTACTGTCTTGTGCATTTGAGGATGATGATTACACATGTAAACTATCCTTCTAAAAGCTGCGTTTTCTTTGTGATCATATCTTTACCCACTTCTCTTTTCATGAACTCACAAACTTTGTCACAGTGTGCTTCACTGTTTGAATAACACAGTCAGGATGAAACTTTTCTCCATAACGATGACACACAAACTGAGCTTTGTTCTGCAAAATTTCAAATGTGCTCTCATCACTGAAGCAGACCTGTCAACAATAAAAAAAATGTGTGCTAATCTTACTGTTGGTCAAATTCATTATTTGTGAAGAAATTATGAACTTACTGATCTTACAGAAGTTCACATCTTTATCACTCCACTGTTTGGCCCAATTCAGACACTTTGCTTTCATTGCAGGTGTCTTGGACATCTTGGCGGGGCGGCAGGCCTTAAAACCCAGATCTTTTAATTTTTTGCATAATACATTCAGAAGAATTCACACTGCCATCTTGTAGTTACTATTATCAAATTTTTTGTAGCAAATCTGTTTTCCAGGCAAATTTTCTTTAAACACCTTTCTTACGGAGTGAAAATAGGCTCTCTGTCGCATTTATTCTTTCGTTTTTTGGCTCAATTCTTCCCCTGATTCAATCTTTGTGATATTTTAGCATTCACGAGGGCATTTACCTGGTGAAAGATTGTGTTTTTTACCCATGATGAAAGCGTACAAACAGATTATTTAGACTCTACACATTAAATAAACAAATAGCTGCGTAATATAAAACTGCAAAATAAACAAACACTTCACATAAAGCCACCGAGACACGCCTGCAATTGAAGCATGGGAACAGGCTAAGACTTGTTTAAGTTCTGGCAAGAATTGAATAACACAGTGTGCCATATGTGACAAATAAATACAAATACAAAATATATAATAAATTTCCTGAATGAAAATCAATTTCATGTATGTTTGTATGTGAAAAACTGCATATAAACTCATATAAAACAATAAATTATTAAAAAATAGTGTGTCTAATAATTTGGCCAAAAACTGTATATAGATTTTAGAAGGAACCTAGAGGATTGCTAGGTCACCTGTGACATTTTTGTATAAACATATCTAGAAGTTTTCATATCTAGTGACATATACCAGGATTAATAATATTATTTTTTACTTGGATAAAATAAATCTATAAGGATATTACTTTCTTAACCTTGTGATGCATATTTGAAGTGATTCTTATTTGAAAATGAGTTTGAAAAATTCACGTGCTTCATTAAATTAGTGATTTAGATGTTGTGTGAACATATTTCTCTGTTTTGTTCAAACTTCTATATAATTTCTTCTGTCATTCTTTTACCTCTGATATTTAACAACCTTATTAACACTTAATTTGGAAACAGGGAATAAAACATGTGCTAAATTTAAATTTGATATTTTTGAATTTCAACCAGTTGATAAGGTTGTTGTTTTACTTTTTCAGAATTAGAAACAGAAGTGGGAATGTCATTTGATTGTAAGTATTTTAATGTGTGCTTGAATTGTGTTTTAGTTCTAAGATATTTCAGCATACAACCACGAGAAGTTGTTTCATATACTTTAGGCATGAGTGTTTATTATGTATCATCACCAACGGGGTCTTTATAGCCTTTCAATCCCGTCGTGTTATGCTTATATATATATAGTTATAAGTATTAGAAAATGGCTAATATTACAATGGAAGTTTTTATACATTTATGAACGTGATTTTCCATTTTTTGGAAACCTACAAGTGGTCCAATAACATCTAAAGTAAATGAATATTTAATCCATACTAATCAGAAATAACTGTTTTTATTGCATATAAGCAAATATATGGGTTATGATCTAAAAAACTGGATAGAAATATACCTCAGGGCTCCATCATCCATTTTGTTTATTCTGTGTTAAATATGGTTTTCAGAATTAATTAAAGGAGGTTGATGGATTCAAGTCTGAAGAGCTTTGAGCATTGTAATGGGTATTATTCATACAAAATTACTAAAACTGTAATAAACATGCTAAGACTAGATGCAATTTACACATGTTATCAAACTAAAGCATCTTATACAATCATAAATTTAACATTTCTTCACTGTCAGAATCTGAGCTACTCATATTACCAGTGTCTATTATGATTGGTTGAATGTTAATGTCAACCATATTTTTTTATTTTCCTTTTTTTTCATACCACTTTTAATAATTTCACGAGTATGTCTCACATATTTTTCTCAAATTGATGTGTTACATTGATTTAGTACCTCTTTCACATATTTATAATAGCACTATCAGAATGACTATCTCCATCAATATACTTATTGTCATATGAATTGCAGTTTGCCTAAATTAATTCAATAGCATTGAATTTACAGTGATAAGGAAGTAGTCTCAACACTTCATAACTGTGTTTACTACTCTATTTGTTGTCATTCGGCTTATCTGATTGTTCCATCCAGCTCTTCTATTTCTTACCCAGTCCTTGATGTTAGCCACGGTGCATCTATGTCGTATATCTGTCTCTTAGTGTGTTACCATCATTTGTTCTAAGCTCTGTCATCTCTGCTGCTTCTAACACCCCTTTTGTCCTCTCTGTGTCATGTCGAGTTTCTGCCGCGTATTTCATTATTGTTCTTACGACCGCTTTGAAATGCAGCCTTTCATTTCTTTCCCGATATTTTTATTTCATCCATAATCAGGTTGAAAAATAGAGCACTCAGGGAATATCCCTGTCTTTTTATTTCATTTATTTATTTATTTAATACACGGGATAACCCCATTAACAGTTTAAATTACAATATACAATATCGCAGTTAGGATGCAAAACTTGAAATTACTTATAATATAAAATCAATATTAAAAAGTTTAAAAAAAAATGAGACCAAAAATCTTACATACTAAAAAAAAACAAACAAAGTATAACAAGAACAAAATTCAACAATCCCAATATACATATCACAAAGCAAGAGATCTTTTTAACTGAGTTAAAGTTATATTGAAAATATCAAAAACGCGATCATTTAATAGCCCCATGTATCTATCCAATGGTTTGTGAATACCATAGGTTGTTCTGTGGAAAGGAATATTGAAAACATTGTGGTAACATAGAGCTTGATGGGGAACATTAAAGTTAATCTGGCTTAACAGGTTTGGACAATCAATAAATCCATGTATGATCTTATATATAAATATAGCTCCTGACATGTCACGACGGTTCTTGAGTGAGGGTAAAGATAATTGTTGTTCGATACAGAAATAATCATGATTTTCAATTTTGTAGTCTGTCTAAGTCATCTTGCAAGGATTGATCTTTTAAACTATCTATAACTTTCCAAAATTTCAAGTCATCTGCCAACATGAGACATTTGCTATTTAGGAAACAGGAAGTGATGTCGTTAACGAAGATATTAAAAAGAAGTGGAGAAGTGTGGCCTCCTTGAGGAACTCCAGATGTTACTGTGAGACAGATGACAACCTATTTTGACTCTTTGACTTCTCCCAGATGTAGAGTTTTTAATCCATTCAACAAACCTTACATGAAAGCATACATTAATTAATTTGCCCAAAGGTGATCTACATGATCAAATTCTTTGGAAAAATCTGTGTATATTGCATCTACCTGTTTACAGTCTTCCATATGAGATAATATATCAGATTGATAGCAAACCAAATTTGTTGCAGTGGATTTTTTTGCTATGAAAACCATGTTGTGATTGTGATATTAAGCCTTTTCATAACCAAGAAAGTTGCTTTGCTATAAGACTATCGAAGAGCTTAGGGATTACAGATTGTATACAAATGCTACAATACTTTTCAATATTATCTTTCTGACCATTTTTAAATGTAGGAAAAACATAACTTTCTTTCCAATTTATTTAACAATATAACAGATGGTATTACAAGGGTACAGACACACTTTTTTATTAAAAAATTAGGCACACCATCTGGACCAGCAGTAAGCTTATTGGGCAGCTCATTTATGCCATTAAAAATCTCGGTGGTAATCTTAGAAGGACAAATATTTGTACTAAAGTTGCTATTTAATGGATGGATAGGTATGTAAAGGTTGTTGTTATTTGGTGAATACACCGTTTGGAAGAAGTTCATAAATAAATTAGCTATGTCTTGACCATTTGTTGCAGATTGGACTTGATAAAATAAGGAGTTAGGTAGGTTATGACTAGACCTCTTATCATTGATGTACTTCCAAAATGATTTTGGATCATTTCTTAGGCCAGTATCTATACCTCTAATATAGTTGCTGAAGCAAATTTCAGACAGTTGTTTACATTCAGCTCTTAGGTGGGAAAATCTAATATAGTCATCATCAGTACGATTATTAACATAAATATAGTGAGCGTATTTTTCTCCAGAGTCAGTCTTCTAAGATCAGCAGAGAACCACTTGAAAAACGTTGAAGTTCTATATTTCTTCAATGGCACAAAGTAAGCAATTCCTATAGAGAGAACTTCATAGAATAATTTTGTAGCAACTTCAAAATCATTAACCATACATATCTGCCAGTCTATAGAAGCAATTAATTTGTTAGTGCAATGTAATCACCATTCCGAAAATCATAAAACAACTCATCATAAACCAACTTATTTCTATTTGTTTCTTTAACATCGAGGTTTAAGCAACATTCATAACCCATATGATGGATGCTAGGATCTACAAGGGGATCTCTTGCTTTTAAGATATTAAACTCCCTAACATTAGAAAAAAACTAAATCCAAAAATACATTACGATTATTGGGAATAATATTATGTTGATACAATTTTAAAAAACCAAAGGCTTGAGCAATATTCACAGCTGGATCACCTGCAGGACAATGCGCCATTACATCATTCTCCCATGATGCGTTGGGAAGATTGTAATCACCAAAAACATAGATATCCTGTGCTGAGTATTGCAGAACAACATTTTCCACAGTTTGAGAATGCCAGTTGTATACTTCACGAAGTGATCGTGGAGGTATGTAAACACCACCGACCACAAACTTGACTTCATTAATTTGACATAAGATATATATTTGCTCAACCCGATCTTCACGAATACTAAGGGTTTGTGATTTTAGCTTGTTGTTAACATAGTTAAAGTGCCCTAACATGTGTAAACTGTTATTTGTTAAGTTTGAACAAAAAATATTGGAAGGTGTTAAAACAATGGACTAAAATCATTATAGAATATTTGTAATAAAACACTCTGTATCTCGGTAAAGAGGAATGTTTAATTGAACTGTTTTAGGTTAAATCTTCATATTTTGTGCTAAGGTTTCTCGAACTCCTATATGGTCAATTCTTAATGAAATACTCTGTATAATTTGAAAATAAATAGCATTTAAATTCAATAGCGTATATCTCACTGGAATTTAGCTTTTTCTGCATACATATTTCCGAAATTAGTTTTCCATTTCCAATCAAAATTTAATGTACATTTTATAACCATTGAACTATATATACTAGTCAATACATGATCCTTCTATAAATAATCGTAGAATCTCAATTCGATTAATATTTTATTGTATTTCTAATCTTGTACATTGTACATTCCCTTTCAAATATTTCCATCTATTCTAAGGCGTTAACATTTTTTACTCTGATATTTATTTTAGTTTCCTGCCTTCATCTTTTTGTCTGTCTTTTATTGTAATTACTTTGTCCAAATTCTGTTCTAAAGCTTTAGTTGATATATATTAGTTAACATAGGCGTGGGAAGGCATTTTTACAAATCCATCATTGCTAAAACTTCTCTTTTAAATTCTGCTTGCATCTTATCTTGCCTTTTTAACTTGTATCTGTTTTCTGCATCATTCAAATGATCTGCCTTTTCTTTAAAATATCTTCAACTCCATTAGAATCTGCTTCTTTTTTTGGCTTATTTTCAAAACTGTCACAGGTATCACATTTGTATCAGTGTTAGGGGGCTTGAAATGCATGTTGAACTCGGTAGAAAAAATTTCCCGATACATACTTTTCTTTACAGCAAGTTCTTTTGCATACTCCTTCTCGTTAATCGACTGTAAATATAATTTGTATATTATTATTACATTTAGTTCTGGATTTAAATATTCTCTTCCAGGCCCATTGCGACAATAATGATTTTCAATTATGGAAAACAATTTATGTGTTCCATAACCAATTGTTTTGCCTCTTCTGGAATTTGGTGGTTAGGTACATGGTGACTGATTACCAACTCAGTCGCATCATTCATTTTCTTCTTTATTGAATTTCTGACTATTTTCTCAGAGATGGCAAGTGTAGTTAAAAAAATGACTTGCACACCCATGCTTTAGATCCGTTTGAGAGGGTAAGAATGCCGTCTTCGGTCCTTTTGATTGTCATTTCTTGGACGTCTTCTACTAACAGTACCCACATTAATTGCTTATGCAATAAATTGTCTTCTATGGTCCCAGTCTGTCTGGCTTTTCCAGAAACTATTAAATATTTGGGTACTGATATTATCCTGTATTAGTAGTATGTACATTTAAACCTAGTTCTTTACCTTTTTTCAATTTATTTTAAATTTTCCTCTCCTAATCGTCTCTTCTCCTTTGTTACGTTATGTTTCCAAGTTGAAGGTTTCTGCTTTCTTTTTCTAGTTTTCTTTACAACTGTTTCTGTTGTATCTCCCTCGTTCTTTCACTTCAATACTGTTACCCATGTTCAGTTTTTTGGAAAGCACCTATCTGTCAACACAGGTAATGGTTGTATTTTCCTCTGGTTGATATATTATGTCATCCAAAGAGTTGTCAGAATATCTTTTTGAAATATATTTCACTCTCAATTTCTTCATTCACGAAGACATCCACGAAGAAATTTTCATTGGAAACGTCAGAATATCTACTACAAGAAGGTTTAGCAAATATGTTTTTACTCTCATTTTCTTCATCCATGGAGAAATTTCCATTGGCAACATCATTAAACACAACAGGCTTTAACTAATAGTAGTTTTTATCGTTCTAATGAACAGAATTTGTTCATTAGATCAATCCGATTCAGGCACATAAGTAGAGTGAACATGAATGTCTGAAAAATAACAATGCTTCAATTATTGCGATACCCCTTAAATAGTTTTATTAAAAATTAAGCTCTTGTTATTAAGCATGGAAAAGTAGCTTATACTCTACAAGATATTACACTTCACAATAATTGTGTACCTACTTTAAGTTAGGAATGTGTAGAAAGGATAGGTACAAAATTTTGAAGATTTTCACAGTACACAAAAAAAAAGTTCACTTACATTCATTATTTTCTTGTAAACACATTTTTATCATCTTTATTGAATTTACTTGATTCAGACATTTCTGGTTGTTTTGTATTATCACATTAATCTCGATAAAGAAAAAAGTCACTTTTATCTATAAACCATGCAAAAACATTATTTTATAACCTCAATGACCACAGCTGACAGGCGGTTGTCCATAGAGATTGTACTACGGTCTTTTTAAGAATCAGTATGCTATGCAAAAAAGACCGATGTGCCACATAGGGCTTTTTGCAACAAATGTCATATTGGACCTTCTTCTTCTTCTTCTGGTTCCTATCCGTTTCGGATGTTGGAAATCATATTGGCAATCATGACCTTGCTCGCTGCGGCTCGAAACAGCTCCGTTGAGGTTTTCTTAAACCATGTTCTTAAATGGACCTCCGACTTGCAATTTTAGTAATATTATCTGGACAACCACCTATTAAGATAATACTTTTAAGTGTATTATCGGCTGTACACCTCCATTTACTGGAAAATGGACTTCCGTCCTTTCATTTCTTACGAACAGATTATATATATATATATATATATATATATATATATATATATATATATATATATATATATATATATATACATAGATCGGTTTAAAACGTTCTCCTACGTCTTCCGATATCCAGTTGCCACTCCCCTCGATTCATCCATAAGCCTTCTTCTATGTCTCTGTCTATATTGATGCCTTCTCTCCAACTAAGGCGGGGTCTTCCTCTTTTTTTCTACCGTGAGGGGTCCACATTAAGACTTGTTTTGGAAGACGTTCTTCAGACATTCTCTGTACATGACCGTACCATCTGAGTTGTTGGGTACCAATATCGATTACTATTGTATGCTTTACTTTCATAATTTCTCTTATTCTGTTGTTCGTTACTCTTTCTAGTCTAGATTTTCCAGCTGAACGTCTCCAGAAATCCATTTCCGTTGCCTCAAGTTTTCTCTTGTATCTTTCCTTTATTTGCCATACTTCACACTGTAGGTAATTATAGTTTTAATGATTGTATTATATATCTTGTGCTTGTTATTATTAGAGATTGATTGATCCCAAAGGATACTATTGAGAAGGGAAATTGCTCTTCTTACTTGGTTGTTTTTCTCCTCAATTGTGTCGTCTACGTTTCCTTCTTTTGTGATGATCATACCTAAATATTTATATGTGTTGCAATGTTTGATAACTTCTTCATCTTCCAATATGAGGTCCTGTTGTTTCCCGCCGATACACATATACTCGGTTTTTTGGATATTGATTTTAAGTCCTCATTTGTTATACTCCTCGATTAATTTTCGAGTCATACTCAATATCTTCATAATCTTGTGCTATCACTAGTTGATCATCTGCAAATGACAAAGTGTGTATGTTATTGTTGTTAATCGGCATTCTCATTGACAGATTATTACCAACCTTTACCTTTGAGTTAGCATTAGCGTACAGTTCCTTCGTCGCATTTATTAAATTCATGCTTATGTTCGTTTTCTCTAACGCTTCCCATAATTTATAATGTGGTACGCTATCATAAGCCTTTCGTAGATCTACATACAATAAATGGACTTCTTGATTAACGGCTATTTTCTTTTCAAAAATCTGTGTAATGCAAAACAAATGGTCAACAGTAGATCTACCTGCCCTAAATCCTGCCTGTTCCTCAGCCTCTAAGTCTTTATATTCGCTTTCTATTCTGTTTTTAATTACTTTTCCGTATATTCTACTGACTGAGTTTGTCACGGCAATGCCTCTGTAATTGTCACATTCATTCCTTCTGCCTTTTTTGTGTATAGTGGATATGAATGATGTCTTCCTCTCCTCTGGGGTTGTCATTCCATTAATGCAGTTTTGGAACAGTTTGGCTAAACTTTTATATATGTTTTGGTTGTACCGTGTTTAATTAACTCTGCAGGGATGTTACCTGGACCCGGTGCTTTGTTATTTTTAGATTTATAATTATATAAAGTTTAAAACAATTGATTTGTTTCATCCCTTAGCCATTTCAACGCAATTTATTACAATCTATAAATGTATTTAAAACAAACGTGACTAATGTGTAATTTATTTACGTAACTAATTATCTTGTAATATTCAGTTTCATTTTTCTTGAGAATGGGCGTATGGATCTTAAAACCCCAGTATTCGTATTAAAAATATTATGGTGTATTCTTCTCTTCGGCTAGAACGAATACACGTTTATTTCAAATTATCGCTTTGTGTCGAAATTAATTTACTACTTAACTTTCAAAATCCCAGTATTTTTATCGAATCTAATAAGATCACCTCGACGCTAAGTACGGTACTGTAGAAAATTTTCAGGGTGATATGTTTATTTGGTGTCTCCTTCTAATTGCGTACTTGTAATATGATCGGAAATAAGATGAATAGTTTATCAATAGGTGTGTATGATATTACCAGATATCCTCGCGGAATCTCGGTTTTTGTATTCCATTTCAAGTTTTTACATCATCGAAGTGATTTCATCAAGTATTTAGTCGGTTGATTACCACACTTGGTTGACACCCATTGTTTATTGTCTATAATTTTAGATACAAATTTATGGAGTAACTCAAACAGTCGATACTTAATTAGTAATGATTGGAATGTAATTTACTTAAGAATGTGAGTGATAGTTAAGACAATTTTATGTTTACAGTTTTTCGTTAGTAAAAAATATGAAGGTAGATTCTGACTTTGTTCTAGAAGCAGTCAGGATAAAATTATTGCAAGGTGAGTTCAAAAAAGGACAAATAAATGTATGGGTTTTTATATTGTGTATATTTCATGTTTTATTGAGACCTCACAATAATTTTTGAAAACTCTGGAATGTATTATTACCTATACTGAATCAGTTAATTTTATAAACAAGAATTCCATGATTTCAACATTTTAGAAATAGTTGGAAAGTTTCCCGCAAATTATAAAACAGCTTCCGGCAACATTCGACATTGAAAAGCATCAAACACAGCTGTTTATGTCTAATAGAAAGCGGTATTTCTTTGTAAGATATGATCATCGGTACTGAAATGGATTGAACGTACTGGATCCTAAATGTTACATTTTTATTATTGTTATTGTTTGACTTTCCGAGTTTCACGTTTGTTTTTTTAATCTTAGAACTTGTATTTGGCACTTTCATCGTTTCTACTATTCTTAATTTTTATTTGGTATTTGATACTAGCTAAATTACGTAGGTTCAGAACGAATAAATTTTTTCTTGTCAAGGACGTCAAGGTAATTGTGTCAAGGACGCTTACAAAATGAAAATGTCATGTATGGGGTCTCTGCATAATGATTGTTCTAGTATTTATTTCAAATGTCAGAATAGAGTCCAATAGAAAGAAGAGAATACGGAAAAATCAGAAGATTGTTTAGGGAAACAATTGAGGATAAAGGTTCAGAGATTGAAAATTGTAGATATAACCTAGAGAAATTAGCAAAAAAGCCTTTTTCGTGACACTATTTGATACAGGTATCTACAAACTGCTTTTTATAAATTTGGTGATGTATTCTGTCGCCTTGGCACAGCACCTCATTATTAATTCAAAAATTCGTCTGAAACACTAGAGGGTCGTTCAAAAAATTAAAGAGGCTCATCATTTCTTCAATTTTTTAGTGGAAATATTTTTAAACAAGCAATCAAATCATCGAAACTTCTTATTTTTCTCGTAACTTAAAAACTTGTCGATTTAGAGATTTTTTGAAATTTTATATGACAAAGTTGTATAAAAAGAAGCTGCATTTCTTATTGGGTGGTCACTTGGTCAGGTTTGTGTAGTTTAATAACAGAGTATAATATTTTTATACAGCTCCGTCATATAAAATTTCGAAAAAAAAAACCTTTTAGAGATTATTTCAGAACACACTAAATTTTCACCTAAATTTAAAGTGGGGAAAGACGTATGAAAATCCAGTGGCGTATACTCACATTGGTTTCAACGTTAATTATATTATATTTTTAAATATCATTTGTTCGAAATAGGCCACTATATACAGTGATGAGTGTCTTACCACCCGGCAAAATAGCGGAAAGGATAGAAGACAGATTAAGTTGTGAGATAGTACGAGATAAGGCTAGTTATTAGACGTGTCTATTTGACTTCAGTCATAATTATACGGATGACCTCGAAAATATTTTATTTTAATAATTTCTGATGTTAGAATAAATGATTAAATATATTAAGATATATTATAGTAAAAAACATTAATTAGTAGCGATTTTAAATTATAAATCTTTAAGTTTATTTAATAATAAAAATAACTCAACTGAAATATTTGACTAAACTAAATAGGTATGATTAGTCCGAAAACAATTGTTCTGTTGTATGTGGAGTTGGCGTAATAGTTAGAGACGTTGTCTATTGATAAGAAGACTGGGGTTCAATTCACACTAAGGGTAAAATTTTTGTTTTACTCAATCAAAAATAATAGAAAATATGATACATATTAGGTAACAAGTTTTCGAAAAACTCATTATTTACAATTTATTCTTATTCCAATGTTATAAAATAGAAATACAAAATATTTCAAATTCAATTCCAGTTTTACAGTCTTCAGTTGTGAATGGAAAATAATCAATTGAAGACTGTTTAATGTCAAATCCATCACTAAATTCTTAGTGTTAATATCAATTCCTCTGTACAGGTACAGAGAATTTTCAAAGAAATTGACGACATTGGAATGGATGCGCGCGAACAGCTACCTGCTTTATAGCTAACCAAATCATCAAGCCTTCAAGTTATCAAATAATAACACATCGAGAAGTGTTTTTTTACGGTAAACAGAAACTTTTTATTGAAAAAACAATTCGTGAAAAAGATTTTAACGGTCGAGGAAAAAGTGCAAATTGTTGTCTGGCATGTGAATGGATTATCAGACAACATGATTAGACAACAATTTGTAAATATGTTTCCAAATAGGCCGGCTCTAGCACGATCAACAATTCAGTCTATTATACGTAATTTTTTTACTTATGGATCTGTGGTCGATCCAAGAGGAGTTCGCAGACGAAGGGAGGTAAATCCAGATTTGGAACTAAGGGACACTTTGATTTGTGCAAGTATTGAGCAAAATCCTACCCAATGAACACCTCGTCTCGGAGAACAATGTGGAATTCCAAGATTTAGAGTAGGTGAAATTTTGTAAAGACATCGATACCGTCCCTATAAACTTCATAAATCCAACGAACAATTCCCTGGGGATCAATATAGACATTTAGAATTTTGTCAAACTGCAATGGAAATGTCACATCAAGATGAACATTTTTTAGAGAACGTTTTGTTCCCCGATGAATGTACGTTTTCATTGCATGGCCGTCACAATTCAATTAATGCTAGGTATTGATCTCGAGGAAATCCTCGTCAGATTTATGTCGCTCGTACCCAGCGTCTTCGAAAAGTAAATGTTTGGGGAGGCATAATAGGGAATCATGTCATTGGTCCATTTTTTATAGACGGTATGTTGACTGGGCGGAAATACTTTGAACTTCTGCAAAATGAAATTGTCCCAGCCCTTTGTAATTTATCAATACCTTTCGATTCCATATGGTTTCAACACGATGGTTGTCCTGCACATAATTCTCGCATCGTCAGTGAATATCTCAGTGCGACTTTTCCTAATCGATTGATTACGGATTTTTTTTTATTTTTGTAGAATTTTTACTTATTTAAACATTCTTTAAAAGTTTTTACTTTATTTTCGAAAGAACGACGATACTGTTTTGTCAATAATAACTTTAAAAAAAAAAATCCACGAAGGATTTATAATTATTCCGTGACAAGAGTGTATGAAACTCCTCAAATCATAGTAGAAATTATTCTTGGTTAATAATTTAAAACTTTAGATTAAATAATCACTATTAATTAAATTATTTTATTCACATTTTTGCTTTATTGTGGTCAATCAGTTTTTACTTTATGCGAAATTAAAAAATGGAAATACGTCACACATTCGACGTTACTCATAATAATTATGACCGAGGTGATTTAGCTCGAATCTAACGTCTAAAGGTGTGAGACTATCGATAGTGGTAATGTAATGTAATATAAATTATAGGTTTTTCTGATTATTTCTCACCTCTACGAGCTTCATCTCTTTTTATTTCACAAGGTAACTGTGTTTTCTATCTCTTACGTTAAAAAGCCGGGTGGTAAGACACTCATCACTGTATTTATTTACAGGTTTTTGGTGACGTTTCGATCTCTATTTCTATAGACCGTTTTCAAAGATATAAATGATAGTTATATTTATTTTGTTTGTTTATTATTATTTGTAACTATAAGACTACCAAAGAGAATTGAAATTTACCTCAATCAACCATGGGAGCTTATCGTCTATGCTTTGGCTAGCTCAGTATCTCAAGTGTCAGTTTGTCTTGTCTTAAACTAGGAATTAAACCATGAACCCTTAGCTGATAGCAAATAAAACAATTATTTAACTAATCATATTTATTAAAAATGTGGCGAAAAAACAATCAACCCTGTCAAGGCTTTACAATAAATAAATTTGGCGATACTTATGGCAGAGATGGGTGATTGTGTGGCCTTCCAATTAGATGGTTAGGTCCTCCTGAGCTGCAGTTGTTTCATAAAATATTCTAGGAATATCTAGCTATTCCATAGTCTCCAATAGTCTTTCAATAAACTCTCCAATACAGCCAATAAAATCTGGAATACGGCCAATAAATTCTTGAATACGGCCAATAAACTAAAATATAACAACAACTTGTATTAGAGACACATCAAAGGAGGATTAACTTCCTTTCCATTTTACCAAATTACAATGAAACAAATAGGATGGCAAGGATCAAATGAAATATATTTATTATTAAACTTAATTAAATTCTTTGTTAAGATTCCTACTGCACAAGAAAAACGTGGTTTAAAAGAAGTAAGGTTACGATTACGAATATTGAAAATGCTGTCAGAATTATAGAATATAGATTACAATGAAAGTACTCACCACAAGAGAGTTCTGTAGACCATAAAATGAAACTTATAATAATTTTTACCTTCTTTTATAAATTTCAGAAACAGGCAAAAAATTATATTGCCACTACGTTAGAAAAGTTGATTGACAGAAATTATGGAGACTAAACTGAAGTTTGCACAAATGATATAGGACGTATGCCTATGATGGAGTTAGCACTTCTGTCAACATAGAACAGAATATTTAGTCTACCGGATAGAAAGAGAGAGAAAAGAAAGACAGAGTGCGCCAACTACTTTTTGAAGAAAAAATAGTAAAAACGAAGCTGGAGGTAAAGGAATTAATAAATTATTTTCTATTTTTTTTTTTTTAACTTTGAAAACGATCTCTGGAATAGAGATCAAAACGTCAGTAAATTAAACATTTGAATAAATATATTGTGACTTATTCCCAGCATTATTCCTAAAAATATAGAACGCCACAAGCAAAAAGCTATAGAAAAATAAATATAACTATGATTTGTATAGTTGAATACAGTCTCTGGATATAGAGATCGAAACGTCAGTGAGTTAAACATGTGAATAAATATTTTGTGGGTTATTTCTTACATTCCCCTAAAAATACAAAATGCCACAAGCGAAAACCTATAAAAAAAAACAAGTAAATTTGCAGAAAGCTTATTGATTATACCCGGCTGTCGTTAAAACGTCTATTGATGTGACCCGTCCTTAAAGAGTTAAACAGTAAAATGAACAAAAGCTTAAACAATATAAAACAAAACAAAATAAAATCCTACAAACACAAAATAAAAATAATTTCTAATGTAACAAAACATTGTACTATTCTAATTATTTAAACACAAATACTAAACACTACACACTTACTAAACAAAAATATTCGTTGTCTAAATCTGAAGATGCAGTGCAGTGAAGTTTATTCCTGTCATTATCTTCACCTGGTGTAATTATAATTGGCTCTATTAAAACTTCGATATAAGTGTCAAGTTCCCACATACGATGTTGTTCTTTAACTATATGGCCCATACATTTAGCCCATTTCTCTGGAATTACATGGAGGTTTGCTTGAATCAGAAATTCCTTAATTTCGTATAATTTGAACATTTGTTCTTGCGTGCTACTTCTCCTTTCACTTGCGCGCAGATAAGTACAATGGGATTAAGTTCGCAATGATAAGAAGGTAGACGCAGAACTTTGTCACCATAATCTTTTGCAGTTTCATCCACAGCATATTTAAGATATTCAATTGTCCTTAACCGCGCAATGTAAGTAGCTGAATTTTGAGCATTGATTCTTCGTATGCAATCCCCTTTTCTGTAAGCCATTCTTGAATTCTCCCTTTCCGCCATGCCGTCGTCGGTTCTAGTCTGTGACTATGATATAACGCATTGTCCATAACAACCACAGACCTAGGTTCTAATTTTGTTAAGATTCTCTTAAACTAGCGCTCAAATACTTCGGAAGTCATTTCTTCATGATAATCTCTAGTTTTTCTTGACTCAAATTCAAGCAAGCCATCATCAAGGAACCATGTATCACTTCCTATATGGATAATGATTAAACGCCATTTCTTTAGTGATGGAGCTTTTAATCCTGTAGATCAGCCTTCTATAAATGCTTCGCGTTTACCTTTGACATTTAAATCTTGCCAAACTTTTCCAACTGTGTGACCTTCGTTAGTTAATCCAGGTTTCATGCTAAATGTTTTCTTCACACAATAATTTAATTTTTTTCTAATAACATACTTTTTCTGTTGCGTTTTACGTATCGAAAGATCATTTCGCGCATAGTCTTGATTAATACTCTTCGAGATATATTGGGCAAGAAGTCATCGTTTTCGAATTCTTGAGAAATTTTTTTCAGTGTTGGAATTTCACTCCGAAAACAAAATGAATGAATTTTTCGACGTATATAACATTTCTTGTCTCGTCATCCAAAACAATTTTTTTTTTCTACCTCTAGTTTGATCTTTTTCTTGCTTTTTATTTTCCAATGTATTTTTAAGCACACGATAAATACAACTAACGGATACATTTATTAAACTGCTACAAATGTCGACCGCTTGGCTAACATTTGGTGCTATTTTTCTGCCGACAATTCCTCCATAAATGTTTCGTATCATTACCTTTTTTTCCGCCACGGGAAAATCCTTAGTTCTCTGGTCTGTACACGAATTCTGGAAGCAACGACGATTATTTTCAAAGTAAATCAACGATTAAAAAGTGTATGTTAAATATTGTAAAATATCGTACTGCCTCCGCCATTACACTATCGTAGCACTAAAAGATTTATATAGTAGTGACCACTTCCCAATCTTAATAAAACATACCGCTAATTTAAACACAAACACAATACCAACTCAAAAATGGAAACTAAAAAATGCAAATTGGATTGAATTTGAGTAAAGTGAAAATTGTATCAGACAGAATGAATCAGATTAAAATTTCAGACTCTATTGATGACACTTTCACGTGCTTCAATCAGCTTATACTTGGTACTGATAATATAGCCATAGGAAAATCTCAACTTAAAAAAAAAACACAAACCAGTTCTCTGGGGGAATACACAATGTGAGGTCGCTATTAAATTAAGTAAGACAATTTGGAACCGATACAAAAAGTACAAAAGTATTGATCTATTAACAGAGTACAAAAAACGTAGAGCTGAAGCCAGAAGAATCATAAAGAAAAGCAAACAAGAATCATTGCAGAAATACATATCTAGCCCAGATTCATATCGTCCTATCTCATTAACATGTTTCTCATGTAAACTTATGGAAAAAATAGTTAACAAAAGATTAATGTGGACCTTGGAACACAATGATCAACTTATCATCGAACAAGCTGGATTTAGACCAGGCAGATCTACAAACGACAACATTATCGATCTGGAAAACGCTATTCACGAAGCTTTTAAAAATAACCAAAAATGTATGGCAATTTACTTTGACATAACTAAAGCATTTGACACAGTATGGAAACACCGTATATTGAACATTCTAATAAAGCTGGGATATCAAGAAAATATTTTGGCCTACATAAGCAATTTTTTAAGCAAAACAACGTTGAAACCTTTGGATACGTTACATAACACCTCCCCAAGGATTATAATTGGGAGATACAGAACAACTCCGATAAATAGCATACAAGCCATACGCTTATATTAAGAAATTTAATTTTTGTGGTACAGTTCAAAACACGGTACAATGCAAAGTGCTGGTTTATCGGCACACGTTTACACAAGTATCTGGTTTCCTTGCGTTTTTTCGTAAACACCACTTATGGTGAGTTTGCGGGGGGGGGGGGGGATTATATCTGGAAAGTGTTGTTCATTGTTAGGGTTGACAACTATATTCGCTTCCATTCGAGGTCGTTTTCCACCGTGCAAAGCTCCCTTATGCATCAGTTTTCTCCCATCATTCATATCTTCTGGAATGTTCAATAATTCTCTTACCAAATTTTCTCTGTATTCCAAAAGGGTCAGTTTTACATTTTTGTGCTTCTTCATTGCATAGTAGGAATTCCATATAGCTACATCCAGTAAGTGAAACATCACTTTTTTGTACCACCTGATAGTTTTCCGTGGAGAAGAATAATAACTCACCATTTGATCGCTCCTATCTATTCTTGACATGTACTCATTGTACCTGGCAACTTCTTCAGGTTTTATTACTGTCTTTCCACACCTGTTCTGTACATTTATAAGTTTTGGGTGATATTTGGTTGTTATGCAGAGTACTTCCCTTTTATCCTTCCACTTTGAAATATAGATGCTACCGTCTCTTCGCCATTTGTGTTCTCCTTTCTTTAGATTGGTGTTTACAAGAGCTTTTGGATTTCCTTTTCTGTTTCGTCTAAGAGTTCCTGTAGAATGAGTTTTTCTTTCCAAAAGGGATTTTGACAGCAAAATGCTGTTGTAGAAGTTATCAAGGAATAAATGATGGCCTTTATCCAAATAAGGTTCCATAAGTTGCAGTACTAACGACTCAATTTTAGATAATCCTTCTACATTTTCGGATTTTCCTTTATTCATTTTTATATTCAATACGTATCCGTCTGCTGTACATAGCTCGTAGAACTTAATGCCATATTTCGCTTTTTTTCCTTTGATATGCACCCGAAAACTCAGACGACCACGAAAGAGAAGCAATGATTCATCTAGTGACATTTCTTCTGCAGGGTAATAAGCTTTTTGAAAATTGAGTAATAGTTTATCGAGCAGAGGATTGACTTTTTTCAGTGGATCAGTTCCTGTTGTTTCCTCTTTACAAGCACAGCTAAAACACCGCAGCATTTCTTCAAATCTTCTACCAGATAGGTTGTAATGAAAAACTGGTGCATAATAAAGTGGATTCATTGAAAACAACTTCCTTACAGAGGCGTATTTTATTTGACCCTGTAATATGCATATAGCTAAAAATGATTGAAGTTCCTCCATAGTAAATGGCCTAATGGATGCTTGTCTGCTGTATTTTTGCTTGTGCCTATTTACATTAGTCAATATTTCAATGTATTTGTTCATTAAATCAAGAATTAGCTGCTTAATTTCTTGATCCCAAAATTTAAAAAAAATAGTCTGTAGCTTTAGGAGTATCTGTGTCAAAATTAAGATGAAGGCCACTTTGGGAATAGGCAATATCATCCCACTCGTTATCAGTTCCAATATCGCCCACCTCTAGCAAATTTTGTATATCATTACCTGTTTCGTCATTTTCTGGCTCAACTCTGTCTTCGTGATTTTCGTTTGAAAACAGATTCTCGTTTGCCAACGAATCTTCACCACTACTGGGTTGATATGATGGATCTTGTAAATCATCATCAGAGCTATAAGGTTCTGATTCAGAACTTTTAAATTCATCTGTGCTCACTTCATCCATAAGTCCAAGATGCCTTGCTTCTTCTCTAGAATCCATTTTCTGTAAAAACAAAAAATAGTATAATTACCGAAAATATAACCTCAACATTTTATTACTGTCTCTACTACTGATAAGCAGCATACAAATTACTAAATAACACAATCGTAATAAAACAATTACTTACTTCTATTATTCCCCAACAAATCTAGTCAAAATAAACAAAACACCAACAAAAAACAACAAAAATGAAGTGATATAGTACCACGTGCTCGCCGCCTAACATACGTCTAATATTTCAAAGCTAAACTGACCGACACGGACAGTTCACAATATTTTATGTTATTTGCTGGGACAACTAAGGTGCTTGAATAGTATTTCATGTACAAAAATGTGCGTGGTAAGCCGCTTTGCGTTTTGGCCGTTCTCAAAATTAGACGGGATATCGCGCTTTGTCCCAGAAAGTAGAGCGGCATATGCCGCTTCGTCCGCGAACGTGTTAATATCCATAGAATTAAATACCATCTACCAAACAATCTTAAAGACATTGTAAACTCAAATAACAATATTCGTAAACTACTTCTCTTTTTAAAAGATTGTAATTTAATAAGTAAAGTGTAATTAATTGTTACCGTTCCGCTAATAACCTTATTAGGTTAAAGCGGGTTTTTTTGTAAATAAAAATACAGCCACGACATAGCTTTCACTATGTCGTTCTAGTTTTTCTCCGATCACCGTTTATGTTTTTTCTTTTGCTTTAGATACTATTTCTTTTAACACGTTTCCTTTGCTTTTTGTATTCTTCGTAGTTATTTTCCGTTTTATTTTTACAAGTACTTCAAGTAAAGTACTTTCAAGTATTCTGTTCAAGTACTTTTTCAAGAGGTTGTTCTTAATTTTAATTTCTTTAATATATTCCGACCACCAGTCAGTTGGCTTCATATTATTATTTGTAGTTTTACATACTTTAACATATTTTTTAGTTATATCTGCAGGTAATTTTTTGAATAAATTAAACGATTGTGCTAGATTTGTATTTTATTGCAAAAGTCTCCAAAAATAGTTCACCATTTATTATTATTTGTTGATTTCTTCTATCGTATATTTGAAGAATAAGCTGGAGTAAATTCTCAGAATACTCATCTTCGAACCTCGAAATACATAGGCGTGCACATCTTCTAACTAAAACGTAATCTTAAAAGAAAAGTTTGCGTTAAAATTATTTGGATATTTAGAACAAAGAAATTAATCCAATCCAATACTGGTTTAAAATAAAAAGATACACATAAAAAGAATAAAAATTATATTATTTGTGAAACACAGTTAATATAAAATAATAAAATACAATAAATTATACTGAAACGTAAAATACATACACAAAAACTGTAAGTTTTTATACATTCCTATTAATAAATATTAATATTCTTAATACTAATAATATTGGAAATAAGAATGAAAATTATATTAGCAATAAAAAAATAAATAAATAAAAAATAAACAATGAAGTTGACTGTAATTAGTTCAAATGTAAAATAAACTTCTGAGCTACAGTTTAAAGTTAAGCTTCCTCATATTCTGTTTCAGACGAAGTGTTATCCGATCCGGGATGAATTATTATAGGTTCTATACTGCTATCTATTATATGATTAAGCTCCCACATATTTTTCTCAATATCCATAACGTGATTAATACACTTTTGCCACTGTTCAGTCGTTACTTCGGATATTGATTTATGAAAAAGAATAGTAACATCTGACAATTTAAAAGTTGTATTATTTCGAGCAACGTTACCTTTAACTTCGGCCCATACTAAGTCAATCGGATTTAGCTCGCAACGATACGGTGGCAGGCAAAGTATTTCAATTCCTCGTTTTTGGCTATCTCCTCAATGACATATTTTTTATAATTTTGTTTATTAATTTTAGCAAGCTCTAATAGTTCTGCTTTTGTCATTGTATCGTCAAAGATTAAATTCTTAGAAGTTAACCACATTGCAATTTCATCTTTCCTCCATTGAGTAGTTGGTAAACGTTCAACTAATCTAGAGTGGTAACTTGCATTGTTCATCACAATAACTGAATTTTTAGGTATGCATTCAATCATCTGTTCGAAATATCCTTCAAACGCGTCTCCGTTCATCTCTTCGTGATAATCACAGGTCTTTTTTGAGTCAAACAAAAGTAAACCATCCTTAAGAAATCCATTCATACTACCTATATGGGTAACGATTAATCGTCGACCTTTACCTGTTGGTTCCTTGAAACTAGTTGAATATCCTTCCAGAAATACTTGTCGACATGTTTTTATAGTTTTGTCTTTCCAAACTCTCCCTACAGTATGCCCTTCATTAACCCACGTTTTATCTAAATATTAAATATTCTTATTTTCTGTCCTCATTTTTTTTTTATTTTTCTGAGGTAGTCTAGTCTCCAACACACAATTTCTTTGGAATCGATAAGCATTGACTGTCTGCCCACTTTTTCATACTTAAAGTTTAACTCATGCAAAACTTTCCAAAGTTTGTCTCTACTTATTGTGGGCAAATCGGGATCGCCGGTAATGGCTTCTAAAACTTTATCTAAAGTGGGTATTTGTTTGTTAAAAAAAATTAGTGGACCATTCTACGAATGGCATTTTTGAAAAATTCATCCACATTCACTTTTGACAATTTTGGTCTTCCTGTTCCCAGTTTGGGTGGCGATATACCAGCTGATTTTTCCTCTTTTAAAATGTTATATACAGTTGATTTTGAATATCCCATTACTTTAGATGAAATTTCAACTATACTATCAACAGTATTGGAAGGATTGTGTTGCTTAAAATAATTGTAGACATTAAGGATAACATTCTTTTACATAAATTAAACAGTAAGGGTGACGTACTGCATCTTTGTCTTAGTCCTTTAGTTACTTTTATTGGTTCTGATAGTCTATTTCCGATTTTTAGGTAAGTAGTGTTATCCCTGTATACTTCTGATTATTCCTAAAAGGTATGGACTAATGTCGAGTTGTTGTAAAGCTTAAGTCTTGAAACTGTATCATGGGGGCTTTAACCCCCAAAACCCCCCCTGGGTGTGCCACAGGGTGACACACAGATATTAACTGTAATAATTGTTGTGCTGTGCGTTTTTATTTTCGGCTCTGAATAAGAACAAAAATTATTTACATAAAAAAATGCCATGGTGGCATAATTGCACGTGTACATTTCAACGAATTTCGTTTGGTTATCGCAAAGAGATAAGACTACAGCCAGACTGCAGAGGACAGAGGGCCAGTTTTATAGTGGTAGCCTAGAATAACAGAGACACATAGAAGCGACACAGCGGTCCAAAAGCGGGTACCATTTTTGTATACGCATGCCCGATTCTGGTTGTATTACTGTCAAAAACACGTGCTTATTCTTTAATTCTGGTTGTATTCGATAGTCCGTAGGCGTCTATGGTAAATACTCGACGCAACAAGTGCATTTGACCATTTATATAATTTATTTATAGTTAAAAGGTTATAGTTATAGTTTATAGTTAAATATATAAGTTTATAGTTATAGTTTATAGTTAAAAGTTTAATTTATATTTAAAATGGCTGGATATATTTGTGCGATTCGCGGATGTTCATCTGTGACAGGAAAAGGAATAAGTTTATTTAGATTTCCTAAGAATAATAACAGGTAATTACTATTGCTTTGTAATTATTATTAGTTATTACTAATTACATAATAGTATTGGTTTGACTTTCGAACAGTAAGCCGACGCCGACGTGTCTGTCCGAGCTATAAAAAAATAAACTTTGGTCTGCCAAGGGATACCTAGTTCAAACTGAAAACATTAAATTTGGTGACAGTGCTTTTTCTTTTATTGAAAGACGCAAGTCTCCGAAGGCTAGGTCAAAAAATCAACAGATGGTGGCCAAATGTCGGCGCGCTCGAAGACAATAACAATACGAATATAGTATTTTTAAGAAATAAAAATATATAGAGGGTTTTATACACGGGAATATTTGATTTAAGAGCGTAGGCGCAAAATTTGGGGCAAATGTTTTTTAAATGTATTCATTTTTTTCGAATCCTGAAAAAACTAATAAGTATTTTTGAAAAATTTAAAAGCAGAATGAAAGACCACATTATTACTGAGGGCCAAAAGTCCCCGAAAACTTTTATAATGTTTATTTTAATAAGTTACAGGGGTGAAAAAAAAGAGAAAATTTAGTGTGATTTTTAATTTCAAATATCTCATTCAAAAAAACTTTTTGTTTATTCTAAGGGACTTTCGGCCCTCGGTAATAATGTAATCTTTCATTCTGTGTTTAAATTTTACAAAAATATTTGTTAGTTTTCTCAGGATTCCAAAAAAATGTTAAAAAGCATTGGCCTGAAATTTTGCGTCTACGCTCTTAAACGAAACAAAGAAATTACTAAAATGCTCAAACTAAAAATTGTTGGAAACATAATTAGACCGATAATTGGGAAAATCTTAAAATTCCAACAGAACAAGACTTCAAAATTGCAAAAACATGGTTGCAAATAAACAAACTTACATTAAATTATGAAAAAACTAAATAGGTACTCATCTACTTTTTGCTATATACAAAAGTTTTCTGCCAATTTTTAATTCGTTAAATATAAATAAAAAAGATCAAATATATGGATCGAAATACATAATATATATATATGTGTTGGGTTTTTCTCTGGTGGTAGTAGGTAGACTGTAGTACTGTAGTGTCTGTTATAGTTAGTAGTCACACTTGAGAAACAGTGGAAAGAGACGTTAGAATAAGAATATAAGTGTGCACGTGGCTAAAGAATACGGTTATTTTTTATAATTATAATAATTAGTATTGCGTATTAATGTGCATATTACACAAGCGAAAAATAAATATTTTTGCTACAGAGCTGTTATTTATTTGTAAGTATTATTTTTAAATATTAGATTTTATAAGAAAATTGGTAAATTATGTAGAAAAAAAGTTGTGTAGTGCTGATGCTCTATAAGAATTTTTATAATCATTAAAATGCTTTACTAGTGGAATAAGACGGAAATATGTCTACGGAGATTAAATTTATATCAATTAATTCTGCTAACGGAAAATTATAGCTTTTTTACCAGGGTTAGGTTAGATTTGGTTACGTTACTTTACATTTATCATGTTTTCTTATAAAAAATAAAAATTTTGATTTTTAATTATATTACAAAATTTTATTCTTATTGCTGCTTTTTTGCCGGTGTTAGGTTAGATTTGGTTACGTTGGTTTAGTTTTATTATCATATTTTCTTATGAATTTTATTCTTATTACTGCTTTTTGCCGGTGTTAGGTTAGATTTGGGTACGTTAGTTTACGTTTATTATCATGTTCTCTTTCGAAAGATAAAAAATTTTATTTTATTATTATTGATTAACATTCTTAATAATAAAATGTAAAGAAAAATATGAAATTTTTCAAAGAATAAAAATTGAGAGCTTCCCAGTCTGATTTTAAGTCAGGTTGGATTATATTGTTTTACATTTTTTAATTATAAAATATCAAGGAAAATATGAAATTTTATGCTAATAAATATTGTGTGATATATACAATGCATATAGTATTTCAAATAAATGAATATTGGGGGATTCCCAGACAGATTTTTGACGGTTATGTGTCAATCTAGAAATTCTCTGTGAACGTATATTTGTTATAATGCGCAATATCAAAACGGAAATACTCGACATTAATCGGAAATGAATGAAATTTCCTTACGGCTGCGTTACCGTATTATAGACGATAAATGATAAAAGACAATTTCATTCGAAAATAAGGATACATTTTGCATTAAAGTGTACTATAGATTTGCAATATTTTTTCAAACATCTTAATTTGGCAATTGTGTTTACAATATTGATGAGAATATAATAGTTGGGGCATTTTCAACTCATTTCTTGTTTGTTCGTCACGAAATAAAAATAAAATGGAGTGTGGTGGGTGTAAACTAAGATTTACTGAAGGTTTTGCTTTGTGTTTAAATACCGGTAGTGCCCTAGACTTTATGATTAAACACGGTGTAATTAAAGACAAAATGGTGTGTCGGTGTGGCAACGAGTTGCGAATTAAGGCCAAAGGTAGGTTTAAGTTTAATAAACTTAGTCCCAAGACAAAAAAATACACTTAAAAGTGTAAAAAAATTTTTAGGTCTTTTAAAGGTTAAACTGGTAACAATGTAGAATGTACATAAAATTTATCTTCTTGCACATGCCCGCCATATTGTTTTGAAATATTAAAAATCTTGTTTTCACTCCTGGCGGAGTGTTTGCCGCCCTTTTGGGCTCTCTGATTCATTTATTGCGGAGAATCAGTCCGCTGTTGTTTTTTTTATTATTATAGCAGCGTGTGTGACTTGACCCTGTCTACAATTTTCCTCCATTCTTTCCGGTCCTTACAGCGCTCCTTCCAATTGTAGATTCTCAGCTTCTTTATGTCTCCTAAGACTTGATCTCTCCATCTTGTTTTGGGTCTCCCCTTTGGTCTCTTTGTTGTTGGTCTCCATCCAGTTATTCGCTTTAGCGTAGAGTCTGGGTTAGCTCTTTCTGTGTGTCCCAGCCACCTGAGCCTTTGCGTCTTCACGAACTTGATTATGTCTTCACCCTCGATGACTTCTTTAATATCTTCATTGGTCTTCTAAATTCGCCTACACTTATCCTAACCGGTCCCATTGTTCCTCGAATTATCTTTCTCTCTAAGATTTCCAACCTCATTTCATCTTTTTGTGTTAGGCACATCGTCTCTGTACCATAGGTGATCACTGGCCTGATTGCAGTCTTGTAAATTTTTAATTTGGTTTTCTTACTAATGTGCTTTTCTTTCAGGAATTTTTGTTAGTTCCAGTTGGTTTTATTACCCAGTAGGATGCGTTCATTTATTTCATCCGTTCTATCATTTCTGTCATTCACCATCACTCCCAAGTATTTGAAACGGTGTACTCTTTCAAATGTATATGCACCAAGCTTAATTTCTTTCTCTATGTTCGTATTCTCTCTTGAACACTTGAGGTATTTCGTTTTGCTTTGGTTTATTACTAGCCCTCTCTTCTGTGCTTCTTTATCTAGTATTAATATTATGTTCTGCATGGTTTTTAAATCTCTAGTAACCAGTGCAATATCGTCTGCATACGCTATCAGTTGGGCTGAAGATTCGATAATCGTTCCCATAATTTTGGCTGCTCTTACTGCCCCCTCTATGGCAATGTTAAATAATGTTGTTGACAGGGAGTCTCCCTGTCTGACACTTACCTCCATTTGTACTTCATCTGACGGGCCTTCCCTTGTTAAGATTCGTGCCTTGGATTCCTTCATCGTCATTTTCGTAAGACTTATTAGTTTTTCTTGGATGCCTAATTGATTCATATCCCTAATTAGCTCCTCCCTTATTACACTGTCAAAAGCTTGCTTGTAGTCAATAAACAGTATATGTAGATCTATTCCGTGCTCGTAACTTTTTTCGACGATTTGCTTTACAATGTGTATTGCATCTATTGTTGACTTACCTTCTCTGAATCCATGTTGGTATTAACCTATTTTTGTTCTAGTTTCTTTTTCTATTCTTTGTCTGATCAAGTTAGTTAATATTTTGTACATTGTATTTAATAACGTGATTCCCCTGTAGTTAGTGCATTTCGTCTTGTCGCCTTTTTTAGGGGGTGTTATCAGACCACAATTCCAGTCGTTTGGCATGCGATCTTCTTCCCATATTCGTTCTATTTATACTTTTAATAAAAATTAAATTAAATTTTTTTTTGGTTAATACTTTTTTTATTTTTTCTATATTTTTTTATTTTTTGGCACTTATACTATTTTCCAGCAAAGAAAACATTGAAATTTGAGGTTTTTTTCACTTTTTAGGTTAAGTCCACAAAAAATTGGATTTTTGAGGCGTTCCGTCATGCTAAATAATTACCAAAAAAAGTTACATGCAAAAACAAAATAATTTTACTGTTCTTTTGATGAACTGCATTCCTCAATTAACAATAATGAGTTATAAGTTCTTTTTATTTTAATTTTTTAACCACTGTTACTTCAATAATTTTTCATTTAATTATTATAACAATTTTTAATTTTAAACGTTATAAATCGAACTTATAGTTATTTTTTATGCAGTTATTCACTATGGATGCTGCTGAATGTGGGAGCTCTAGCTTATTTGACGAAGGTAAAGAGGGAATCTGCTTGATTTGTAAGAAAGAACTCAACTGCAACATCACGCATCGTTGGTGAAGCAGCAGCTTTGAGATTTATTGCTTCTAGTAAACGAAGAAATAATTTTAATTATAAAATTATGAGTAAACTTAAAACTTTTAAAATTCATACTAGTTGTTATGCTAATTATAATAATGTGCAACTGATTGAAAAAGCTCCTTATGTATCGAATGAAAATATAAGAACACGAGATAGTTTAAAAAAAGTTTTAAAAAAACTGTGTTTTTTTTAATTAGTGAAAAATTGTCCGCTAAAAGAATATCGAAATAGCATTATTTCATATTCATTTCTCTCAAAGTTATTAACGAAAAAACTTTCAAATTAGGCCATTATTTAAACTTAACTTCAGGGGATTATAATTTTGAAAATGAAATTTCAATTACATATCTTGAAAATATATATAAAAACGGAACAAAATGATATTTTATAAGGTGTTTTAACCCTTTACCGTATGAATTTTTGTTTTTTGTCAAAAATAAATTCTCAGATAAGAATTTTAATTTTATTTTTACGCAAAAATATTGAAAAATATCTAGCTACGAGGAAAACATTGACAAAAAAAATTTTTTTGGTGCCAAATATGGAACATCATGCAACAATGTAATTTAAACTCAAACTATTTTGAAGCTACAGTATACACTATACAGTATGAAACTGCAAATATCAGTTTCTTTCTTTATTAATACACAACGGTATTTTGCATTTTGTGCACACTATATATGTTTTCCCTGTACAGCCTGGAAGTTGCATCTTGACCTAGTGCTTTCATCGCAATAGGGAAAATGATCAAGCCCATCTTTACGGATGTCTTCTTGGTGTATTTCTTTAGTGGGTCCCTTTTTCCGTTTGTTCTCGTACATCTGCTGAATGCTACTACTTGACGGTCTTCCTACTCTGTTCTGTTTAATTGGTTTTCCGGCTTTGCAAAGAGCATCGGCTATTGCTAGTTTGGTATCCAAAAGGGGTAAATCAAATTTCTTCGATCTTTTGGCTAATAACCAACAGTTCACGGCTGTCCTGTTAATGAAATGAAAAAATATTCGTAAATAATATTTCTTCGACCTGATTTTTATACGATAAAATCCTAACATGGAATCAAGGAGATCTACACCTCCCATGTAGTTGTTGTAGATAAGGACACTGTTAGGACAAGGTATCATTTTAATGTATACTTTCTTGTTTGAAAAATCTTTTTTTTTTCTTTGGTTCACTTCCAGCATATGTTGACATTGTAGTAACGATTTTATTATCAAACCAGGACACTACACTGACATCCACATTGTCTATATTGGCTATGTTCTCTACCATATGACCTCTGCCACGCTTCTTCATTTCTTTCTCAGCTGGCATCACAACTCCAGGAACACGAGTAAGTCTTACTGTTCCCAAAGGTAAAATGCCCTCTTTGGTCAGATATATCATAAGAGGTATGCTGGTGAACCAATTGTCAAAAAACAACTTGTAATGTTGATGTTTTGGTATCGAATCTGCTAATTTGACAACCACGTTGCTGCTCATACTAAGATTTGGTGCTCCTAGAGGTACAATATTACTCTGGGATCCAGCAAACAAATTAAAGCCATAGTTGAATCCCGAAAGACCACTCAGCACAAAGTTTTTGAAGCCCCACTTATGTGGTTTTTTTGGGTTATACTGCTTTAGCTGGCTTCGCGCTTTTGTTGGTATGATCTGTTCGTCTACAGCTAGAAATTCTTCTTTCGGAACCATGAGTGGTCGTTCTTTGATTTGGCTCAGAACAGGTCTAATTTTGAATAATCTGTCGTGTCCAGGCTGATCATTTTCAATCATGTCATCATTGTTATTGAAATGCAAGAAACGTTTTATGTCTTCAAACATGTTACAGCTCATCACATTGCTAACTGCTTGGTGGCCAATATTGGCATTCCAATAGTGTCTTGTTGATAGAAGTTGAATTATCGACATGTAAATAGTAATTCCTATAAATTGTTCTATTTCATATTTTTTTAGATTAGCTGGTTTATCTGGACGTTGTTGCACTGAGTATAAATTTGATTGGTCTGTGATATGCTCGTATAAGACTATCAGAAAAGAGAAACTTAAAAAATTTGACCGGAGTTTCTAATTGTAAAATCGAAGGATGTAAATTTTCAGAACCAGTAAATTTTGTATCATTTTCTGATCTTCTCAGATTTCCTTTCACCTAATTATGAGATTTCTTTCTTCCTTTTATATCGTAGTCTTTCAGACAAAGGGGTATCATCATCTGAGAATGTGGCAGAAATGACAGTTTCCTTGACATTGCTTGGTAAATTTTCACGCTCCTCATTGTCACTATCTTGACACAATATCATCTCATTTGTACCGTCTTCATCGGAGAGATCTGATTCTTCATTATTAGGAATTCTAACTGCATTCATTGTACCATAAAAGAGTTTCAGATCCATATCTGCAAAAACAATCAATGAGTTCATAACTTCATAGTGTGCCATATATAGCACAAACCCTGGTTGGGGTTTTCGAGAGACTTTCAACATTCTTAATTTTTAGTACTTACCTAAGCAGATATCTAATATCACAATACAATAAATTTCAATTTTTTCTCGCCGTAAAAAACGTTTTTACTATGAAAAATAACCTCTAACTTCGAGCACTGTTTCACGTGGTTCAGAATTTCAACAAGAATGAACTTCAAACTGAGCACGGCTGCCTATCTCGCCGTCAGAACTATTCCGCATATCTCGCATACACTATTAGTACGTGTCAGATATGGGCTGCCATGCAGCTACGACAAAAATTGAGTTAAAACATTAAAAAATTGTTTTTTGTTTGGTTTGTGCCATTTATGGCACATGATGCGGTAAAGGGTTAAGGTGACGGAAACAACCACGTTTTTCATTATCAAATAAATAAGTTTCTAAAAAACAATTGGAATAACTTTTAAATGAATAAATATTTTTCCACAAAAATTTATGTGTACCTTAAGGGTACAGACATATTTTTATGTAACTTTTGTTATTATTTATGCATATTTTGTATGTTTATTGCTTCTACAAGTTTTTGCAATTGTTCGCAATTGTTTAAATAAATTATGATCCAAATTTAATTTAGGTCTCAAATGAATCGTTTTTTCATAGCCCCTCAAAAAACAAAAATGAAAACGTCTAATTAGGAAAGAAGTATTCAAAAAAATTAAAAATTGTGATTTTCGGTGATTTTTGCTATAAAATCTAAAGTTTAAACAATGACACCGTTAGTTTAAACTGATACTTTTGACATAAATCCATATTTTTATACAAAAACTGTAATTTTTCAAGGATTCGTTCTGAAATGAATTACTTTACATTTTACTTTTTGGTTATTGGACTATAAGAAACAAAGCGCAATACGAAATGTTGCAGTAAATTCTCCAAGATCTTTTTGCAGTCCTTTTCGTATCGAAATTAGTTTTGTAAATACATTCGTATGAAGTCAAGAAACTGTATTTTAATGTATTTTCTAATGTTTCATACAAATACGACCCTATACATATTTTTATTAATAAAAGTTATATAGCACGTGCGTGGCATGAGACGTCCTATTATTAGACTGTAGAAAGGCAGCAAAAGACATTCTTTGGGAAATGCCTTATCGTTCTCACTACTGCATCTGTAATCTAAAAATAGGTGAGAGAATTGAATATGCAGTACAAATAAATGTCGACCCTGAAAAACTAATATGTTACACATTCCGGAGGTGTTTGGGTTCGTTTCGTAAGATTCTGTCGTATAATAAATATTCAAATTATTCGGAACTTAACTCTCTAATGCTCAAATTTTTATTTTTCTATTAAAAAAGATAAATTATACTAATATAAACAACAAAAACATTTAAAAAATCCCGTTGTTTGGCAAATAGTTTTTTCACATTTTTTTTGTATTGCAAATTTACTAAATACAAACCGGTTTTGCGTACAATATTTAAATGAAACAAATATTAATACTACACTGCCTCGCAAAATTAATCGGATACGTGAAATTATAAAGTTTTCTCCTTTTACTTTTGATGAATTGTGTATTCTTCTTCTCATTGCGCCGTCTCCTTTCGAAGGTTGGCGATCCAAATGGCAATTGTAGTTTTGGAAACTGCTGCGCGAAAGATCTCTGCGGATGAGCGGTCGAACCATCTCCTCAGGTCTTTCAGCCACGAGTTCTGTCGTCTTCCTACGGTTTTTTTGCCCTGTACTTTTCCTTCCAGTATAACTTGAAGTAATTCATATCTTTCGCCTCTCAACACATGACCCGAGTATTGCATTTTCCTCTCTTTGATTATTCTTAGTAATTCTTTTTGTTTACACATGCGACGAAGTACCTCAACATTAGTAACTCTTTGTACCCATGGAATCCTCAACATTCGTCTGTATATATACATCTCAAAGGCATCTATTCTTTTTTCTATTTCAGAGTCCATTGTCCAACTTTCACAGCCATACAGTAAGACAGAAAAAACGTAACATCTGATCATTCGGATTCTAAGCTGTAGACTAAGGTGTACAATTGTGTATATAAAATGTGAATTGTGTATAATAATGAAATATATCTATAAGTTGCCTTTATCCATTCGTTTTTTAAAAGTTTGTTATTTTTCGTGGCTGAAAGAAAGTTTTTGTTATGATACTCTCGGCAAATCGAATATTTACTTCTAATATTTCTTAAATTGTTTGTATTCCTTTTTGATGAATTATTGACTGCTTTTGCGGGAACGAAATAGTTTTAATAACAAACAGTAATGATTTACAATGAGGCCAGATCACGTAGAGCAAGCTGTTGCTCTGCATAATGATTACTGCATTCGGTATATCGAAGAAATGCTTGACTTTCCGTGACGTACAATACCCTATGCTTTACAAAGATTTCGAGAGACTGTGTCTTCCTCACGAATACCTGGACAGGGAATACCAAGGATCATAAACGCCGTGGAAGATCGATTTCTTAGACATCAAGTGCTTCGAGATCGGACAGTTACTGCTACAGCTTTGACTAGGAGACTGTCAAATATTCAGACGATTAAGCGAACAAAATTTATCATCTTATGTACCTGTTACGACGCTGGGGATTCTCTTGTGCTCATGCAGATTAGGATATGGAAGATTGGAGAAATGTTCTGTTTACAGACGAGTCTCGTTTTACGACATATTCACCCTTTTCTTCTTCTTTGAGTGCCTCTCCTATCGGAGATTGGATATCATTAGGGCGATTCTAATTTTATTTACTGCTGTTTTTAATAATTCGTTAGTGGTACAACCAAACCACTCTCTTAAATTTCTCATCCAGGACATTCTTCTACGGCCTGGATTATATTTTGTAGGAATGTATACTTGTGTCCTCTCATCAGGTGGCCTAAGTTTTCTCTTTTTTATATTCAGTATAACTTCTGGATCGTTATTTATTCTGCGTATTACCTCTTCATTTGTAATTTTATCCACCCAACTTATTTTTAGTATATGGCGGTAGCACCACATCTCAAAGTTTTCAAGATTTTTAATATTCCTCTGTTTAAGATATCCTCCTCTATGCCTCAACATCGTAAAGCAAAGTACTGAATACATAGCATTTTAACATTCTAGTTCGTAGCTGAATACTAATATCACGATTACAAAATAATTTTTTCATTTTTATAAAGGTAGACCTGGCAATTTCAATACGTCTTTTTATCTCGTGATTTTAATCACCTGTTTCATTGATGAGGGTTCCCAAGTATTTGTATTCGCTTACTTTTTCGAGTTGGGTACCATTTATTGTGATACTAGTGTCATGTATTGGATTCTTACTGAAGGTCATATATTTGGTTTTTTTGACGTTCATCCTTATGTCGTAGTTATTACATATCTCATTCATAAGTCGATAAAGCAGGCGTGTATCTCTTGGTTAACATCTAGACATCTCTGTGTTAGGACGTTTAAGGCAAAGAGAGCTTCTCTTGTACCTAATCCTTTTCTGAATTCCATCTGTGTATCGTTAATATCGATATCTAACTTTTGATAGATTCGGTTGTGGGTGACTCGTAAGAAATATTTTAAGCAGATGACTCATCAAGGAGATTGTTCGATGATCTGAACATTGCATTGCCTTAGTTTTCTTCGGTATGGTGACAAACGTAGACAGCAACCATTCTTGAGGTATTATACCAGTACTGTATATTGTATTGAATAGATGTAATATTATGGTTACAGATTTATCATTCAAAAGCTTCAACAGTTCTGTAGGAATTTCATCAGGTCCATTTGTTTTTCCATTTTTAGCGTTTCTTATTGCGTATTCTACTTCTTCTTTCAATATGTCTGGCCCAGTTGCATTGATTATTAAGTTATTTCTATCGTCTTCAAATAATTTATTCAGGTATTCTGTCCATCTTTTTATTTTATTCTCTAGATCTACCATAAGATTTCCATCTTTGTCTTTAAGTTTACCTATTTGGCATTTCTTTATGCTTCCTGTTATCTCTTTTACTTTTTTGTGCATATTGAACGCATCGTACTTTTTCTCATAGGTTTCTATTTCTTCACACCGTTCTTTAATCCACGCCTCTTTGGCTTCTTTTATTCTCTTTTTATGTGTTTGTTTATTTCTTTGTATTTGTCTAGGTAATTCTTCATCTTTATTCTTTGTTCCATCAAGTCTAGTATAGCTTGTGTCATCCACCCCTTATTCTTTGTTGTTGTTTTGTAAGATGTTTCTTTCCTGCTGTTTGTATAGCTGTATTTGTACTTTAATTTTTGGTTAACGTTATTTGTATCGTTAATTTGTTGCTGCACTGAACGGAGGTTTTCATTTATTTCTTCTCCTGTTTCTTGTCGTATATTTTTGTTTCTTAGTTTATTTAAATCTAGTGCCTTTCTACGTGGTCTTCTAATCTTTTTTTGTCTCGCCTCTGACATATTCACCTGATGGTCGCCAAAGAATGTGGAGAATGCTATCCCCAATGGTGGTTCTTTCCTAGAGTACAGCTTGGTGGTGAAGGTATACTGGCATTTCTTACGGAATTACATACAGATCTTATAATGTTGGTGAAGGTAGCGTTATTGCTGATAGGTACATTAGAAAATGTCTGGAAGGACATTGTATATCTTATATGCATTTTGCAAGTAAAAATTTGCTCCGAATACAGGATAATGCTGGGCCGCACATAGCCAGGATAACAATGTAGTAGGTTACACATATTGTAGAAAATTTTGCGACAACTTGGGAAGAGTAGTTAGTGAAAATTATGTAGAGTTTGAAACTGTGGTAGCATTTGAACAGGCGCTGGTAAACGAGTGGGAACAAATAGCCTAAAACGAGATTGCCGCTTTAACCCAGTCTACGCCAGAAACCTGTTATTCGAGCTCGATAAGGAAATACTCGAGTTTGATATGAATATGTTAGAATTATTTTATGATTCCAATTTGAAGAATATTTTATATAATGGAGTTACATTGAAAGATATAACTCCAGAATAAAAAAATTAGTAATCTTCATTTGTTGTTAATTAATTAATATTTTGAAATTTTGTTTTAATTTTATAGTTTGTTATTTAATATACAATAAAATTTTAAAATAAACTTAGTTTAATTTAGTTAACTTTGAGGGGCAGTGTACATAATAATATTTATATCTTGACATTAAAATATTCATAAAGTAATTAATTTTTACGGAAATGACGGAAACAGTTTATAGTCCTATTAAAACATGAACTAACACATTTTTTACATTTTATAAAGATCTAAAAGCAAAATCTTTACAATCAGGAAATTTACATCTCCATCGCTTCTTCATTCAATTTCTACAGTAAGAGTTGGGATCTTACTTTTACATATTTTGGAGATAATTAATTTTGTCAATTGGTCAATTTGAAATCAATTAAATTTCATATTTTTTTTACAGTTGACAAAGAATTGAGATTGCGTACCTTAAAAGATCGGCAGAATGATGAGAGGCAGAGGAAACTGGAAGAAATCAAGGCACAAGCTCTTGCTGCACAAGTTTTCAAAGAACAAAAAGAACAAGAACGACGCAAAAGATTAGATGATTTAAAATGCAGGGATGACGAAAGACGTCTACAAGTCGAAGAGCGTAAAAAGCAAATACAAGAAGCCGAAAGAGATAGATTAGAATTTATACTTAGACGAAACCAAGAACGAGAACATAGATTCGAGTCCAGGAGACGCAATGAAAGAAGTAATGCAGTATTCGCCTTCGGTTCTTCTACCCCTCGAATGCTGGATCCAAATGATGTTACCGCTTCGTATTGGAATACGCGAAGGGCCACTTCCATCCAGAATATAGTAACTTCTACAAACCCGTCAATGCTTACTCGACGACAATCTGAACGAGAATTAGATGCTGGTACCAAAAAACGTGCTACCTCTGCTACTGGCTTAGAGAGAACCGGTGAAAGTAAGTACATTTCTTTATTCATTAATACAATATATAATCTTTAAAGTACTATTGGAACTTGGACCTAGTCCATCATCAATTGAGTTACACCAATGTAATAATGATTGCAGATGTAATGGAAAATGAACGCTTGTGGAAAACAGTCATTTTAGGAAACGTGTCACATCTATTCATATTTTCATGTTAACAAAACAAAATCATTCCGTGTATTTGTTTTTTGCTACCGAGCTTTTGTGTAGTGATGCTATAAAAAAATAATTAGCAGTACTTTTCGGTTCCTAAAATCATCCCCTTGATGGAATGGTGATTTGTTCACTTACTTTCGTCAGAACTAAAAATTACTATTTTTTCTTTAATAGAAAGCAAAGGAACAAGAACTAGGAATCTGGATAAATACGCCTCAATGTCAAGATCTGTAGGTAAGTGCTTTCTTTGTTCATCGCACTATGTACGTTAATGAAGAGTCATATCGAAATTATGATCGACCGAGATGGCTTTTATCCATTCCTCCTTTAACATCATTTATTAAATGTTTATAAAATCTATACATTTTTAAACTATTCAATAATAAATCCATAAAATGTACTCTAATATCACGTTCACCCGCTTATCAAAATTTCATTGACATAGATGAAGAGTGCGTGAGTCTATATTCTTTGTGTGATGTGATAATCTACTTATACAATTTGTTATGTACTATATGTGAAACATTTTTTTATTCCTCATCTACGGAACGTACTTGTCGCGCCAGACAAGTTGTCATCAATGATGATTCCATTAAAAGGCATATTTATTGACATTAGTTGTTATTGTTGTTATTGACATATGCCTGCAACTGGTACTATACTAATGGGATAGATATTTTTTGTGAGTATAACTACCTCACACTAGCTTTTAGCAGTTCCAGTGAGTATTAAATGCATTGTTTTAATTTTAAGGGCTCAATTCTCATTTCTTTATAAAACGCTTAAGAGGTTGTTTCTATCTCTTCTCAAAGTAAATATTTAACAGAAAGTTCGCATTGGAACCTGTTTTAATACACTCCGCGTCAGAGAAAACGGGCCACCCCAAGTATTTAAAGTATTTTCGAAATTATTATTTATTGCTACAAAATTAGGCATTTATTTTTTTGTATATTGAATTAATATTATTTTATTTTTAATGTGTCTTGGGTTATTTAAGTTAAATGGGTTATTGCGAAAGCAAACCGACCATGTAACTGGATTAAGGATATTCATAGGACCTATAAAACAAAACAATTTTGAAAAAAAATTGTTTACAACTTTATCAATTTTCGAGAAAGCGATTGTTTTGAGAAATGTATGATATTGTAAAGGGTTCTAATGAGTTTTAAACGCATCTCAGATTACAGTAGCCGACTTAGTGTGAAGTAGTCTTCAGTTAATAACGATGGAGAATTTTCAAAAATCGGTTGAAATTGTAACGTTACTGGGAAGTGGATTAAGTCAAAGACAAGTTGCAAGACAATTGAATATTAGTCGTTCGACTGCACAAAGGACCCAGCAACGATTTATTGTGACAGGATCTCACCAACGACGACCTGGTACAGGTCCAAAAAGGAAAACAACCGCTAGGGAAGATCGCGTCGTCATTCTTGCTGCATTACGGAATCAGACCCAATCCGCTAGAATACCTCAAAGGCCATTTACAGCAAGCTCAAGGACCAGCAATCAGACTTTCTACTATTCGGCGAAGATAAGGGAGCAAGGTTTGACAGCTTGCAGTCCAGCAACAGAGTCCTTACTTTCCCCAGCTCACAAAAGACGAAGACTCGATTTTGCCTGTGAGCACATCAATTGAACAGCAGACGATTGGAAAAAAGTATTGTTTACGGATGAGTGTAGAATGTCTATTTATGGTAAAGATGGACGCATTAGGGTGTACAGATGGGCTGGAGAACGTTTCGCTGGTTGCACTTGGCACCACGGGTTGCTTTTGGTGGTAGTTCAGTAATGTTTTGGGCAGGGATTTCTTTTGATGTGCATACGGATCTCGTCGTGATCGACAGAGGTGCGTTAACAGCAGTAAGGTACATAACGGAAATCTTACAACATCACGAGATGCCCTATGCTGGATTTATTGGCAACGAATTCCTGCTAATGCAGGATAATGCGAGACCACACACGGCAAGCATAGTAACGGAGTACCTTGACGAGGTTGGTATTCCAAAAATAGACTGGCCTGCTCAAAGCCCCGATTTCAATCATATTGAGCATATATGGAGCCTGCTAAAAAGTCGCGTTAGGCGTCGCATACCTGCTCCAACAACACCTGTAGAGCTTCAGATAGCACTCATTGATGAATGGGCCACTTTTCCCCAAAGAGATATCCAAAACGTTATAAATTCCATGCCAAATCGAATGAGGAGTGTCATCCAGAATCAAGGTGGCAATACCCATTACTGAAGATGGATACCAGCTTTTTTTTTAAATATACAGTTCATTGTTGTTTTAAAAACGGTAAGTTAATTTTTTCAATAAATTTCCTATTTTTCTTAAATTTTTTATTTTCGATTGATGTTTTACGATAATGATGAAATTTTATATTAAACGAGTTATTGATTCAATATACAAAAAAATAAATGCTTAATTTTGTAGCAATAAATAATAATTTCGAAAATATTTTAAATATTTGGGGTGGCCCGTTTTCTATGACGCTCAAGGCAAGTAATATTTCAAATATTTGCTTCCTATTTTTTGGCAACAGCCTAACAGGACCAAAAATACCACCTCCAATACACATGGGATATTTAATCTGAATAGCTTCCACCCATTTTACTGTTCATATATTTTTGGAGACGGCTGTCGCCGTATTCCCGTTCTCCTCCGCCAATCCTCCCAGTCCAAGGCATGCTACTCCTCCAAACCTCTCGATTCCATCGCTCTTCTAATTCCTTCATTCCATGAGCGTCAAGGTCTACCTCTTTTTCTTCTTCCAGGTGGCTTCCATCTATGAAGTTTTTGAGGCCAACGTTCGTCAGGCATTCTCAATAGGTTTCCAAACCATTTTAAACCTCTTCTTTCTATTCTGTCAACGAAAGTTTCTGTAGCATTAATGTTATTTCTTCTAGATTCGTTGGTCTTCCTTTCCAGCCTTGATGTTGGAGCACTTCTTTTCAAATAATCCATTTCAGCTGCCAACAATCTTCTCTTCAGGTCTGCATTAATTGTCCATACTTCAGAGCCATAACAAAGAAATGATTCAACGATGGTTTGCCCTATTCTTTTTTGTTCTTTTTACAAATGTTGCGATCCCACCATAAGGAGTTCAGACATCCTACAATTTTACGTCCCTGATTATTTCCAGGTGGCTTCCATCTATGAAGTTTTTGGGGCCAACGTTCGTCAGGCATTCTCAATAGGTTTCCAAACCATTTTAAACCTCTTCTTTCTATTCTGTCAATGAAAGTTTCTGTAGCATTCATGTTATTTCTTCTAGATTCGTTGGTCTTCCTTTTCAGCCTTGATGTTGTAGCACTTCTTCTCAAATAATCCATTTCAACTGTCAACAATCTTCTCTTCAGGTCTGCATTAATTGTCCATACTTCAGAGCCATAACAAAGAAATGATTCAACCATGGTTTGCCCTATTCTTTTTTTGTTCCTTTTGGAAATGTTGTGATCCCACCATAAGGAGTTCAGACATCCTACAATTTTACGTCCCTGATTAATTTGGTGTTTAATTTCGGTTTCTCCCAAGCCGTTCTTATCAATGAGTGCACCTAAATATTTAAATTTTTCCACTTGTTTGATTTCCACGTCCTCGTCTATCAACACTTTAAACCTTGCATCTGAATTGATAACTAAATATTCTGTTTTCTTCATGCTGACTTGTAACCCCCATTTTACATATTCTCTGTATAGACGCTTTATCATAAATTCGAGATCATAAGAATCTTGAGCTAGGACGACTTGGTCATCCGCAAAGTTCAGGGAGAACAGTACGTCATTTCCTATGGGGATTCCCATTCAGTGGCAGTGGTTTTTCCAATTTTGGAGGGCTGCCTCAATATATAAATTAAACAGTAAGAGTGACATACTGCATCCTTGTCTTAGTCCTTTAGTTACTTTTATTGGCTCTGATAGTCTATTTCCTATTTTTAGGTAAGTATTGTTATCCCTGTATACTTCTGTGATTATTCCTAAAAGGTATATACTAATGCCGAGTTGTTGTAAAGCTTGCCACAATTTAAGTCTTGGAACTGTATCATACGCCTTTTCTAGGTCGATGAAGGCTAGATGTACTTCGGTACCAACCGCTATTCTTTTTTCTATTAATTGTTGGAGTATAAACAAGTTATCAGTGCAAGATCTACCAGGCGTAAATCCACTTTGGTCTTCGCTAATTAGATGTTCTACATCATCTTGTATTTTTCCATTTATTATCTTTCCAAACAATCTCCCGAAAGTAGGTAGGACACTTAATCCTCTGTAGCAGTTAGGATCTTTTCGATTACCTTTTTTAAAGATGGACACTTGGTGAGCAGTTTTCCATTCAGATGGTACTTTAATTTGTTGGCAGCATTGATTGCTTAGAAAAGTTATTCGTTCTATTAGAAGTGAACCTCCAGCTTTAAGTAACTATACAGCTATATTGCCAGGTCTTGGAGATCGCTCGTTTTTCATTATAATTAACGCAGTACGGACCTCATTGTTAGTAGTATTAATGTTACTGTTTGTTTGTCTCTCCTTACTGGATTCCTCTCCCATATATTCCAATCTGGACTCTTGGAGTAAATTTTTATAGTGATTTCTCACTTTTCTATAGGAATTAAGTTGATTAAGGAGTTATGTGTGTTTTTCTTTAGATTAGTGATAGTTCTCCATGCTTCCGTAGTCAGAGAACCACCAATTAAATTTTCAAATTGGACACATTTTTGTTCCCAGACATTGCTTTTTGCTTCTTTTATTTGATTGCGTACTTCACCGTTTTTCCTTTGATATGTTACTCTATTGCTAGATGTTTTATTTGTTAGCCATTTTGTTTTTTTCTTGTATCATTTCTTTTACTATTACTTCCCCTAGCATATTGGTACTCATCTGCAGAACTGTGTGTATTAGATCATGAACTTTGTGTTAACTACAATTTTTACATGTATTCTAGAATCTGTTGTCACTTGGTGTTTAATCAAAAAGTTACTGTAGATTTTTCCTAATGTCCCACCTGGTAATTGTCCAATTACTTCAAATCTTACAGTTCTTGTATTAATTCCAGGCTGCTTCAGTAGTATTTATCTTATCTTTCTCATTCTCCTGCATTTTTGATAACATATATTTTGCTGCTCCTTCGCCTAGGAATGCTATCACCTATGATATCACCTCTATGCGGATTTAACAGAGAAATTGCGATAGATCCTACAGATAGCTGTGTTCTTTGCATAAAATTGGTTTCAATATGATTATTCTCAAAATCATCTTAAAAAGTATCATCTTCTGCACAGAAGCTTCTAAAATTATTTGTATATAAGGTAGAGTATTTCTTATTTATTAAATATTTTTTCATTTTGAAGGAGATGGCTTATGTAAATGAAAAATTATTATTCAGTATTTGAAATTATTCTTGGAATACAGCTCCTTTATCATAACAAATTCCATGACGGTTTAGTTTTCCAAAGCAATTTATTTTTTAATAGACAGGCTAATATACTATTAGACAATGGTACTAAGCATTTTTAACTTGTATTTTCCATTCCTATTCTAGTCCGTAATTATGCAATTATCAGTCTACCTAGCAACCACCCGAGAACATTTTCTGAAATACTCTATTTTGTCTCCTCGTCGAGAAAACTCTAATTTGTATCATAGTAAATAACAAATCTGTATAATTTTTTGTAATGTTAAAAATGAGAAGTCTGTCAGAATTCCTTCGATTCATGACAGGAATTGGAAAGTCGGTAAACTACCGGCTTATGCGTTAGGTAAAGGGTTGAAGCGTGTAGCAACTAAAAACATCCCCAGGAAGGCATAAAAACCTATCAACGAAGACGAAAGACATAAATAAAATATAAAATTTTGGATGCAGTGAACCAAGATATTTCTGAAAAAGAAGAGATACGTTTAGGAACATTCCTTGGGAATTAAACTTTAGGCAAAAAAACAATAATCGAAAGTTTCAATTCATCGAAAAAGAATATTATATGTAGAGGGCGAAATTATTTACGAAAAATTAAGAGATTTCCTCAATCAAAATTAGAAATTATAGTAATTGGACAACTTTCTCTAAACTAAGGTTGTTAATTGGAAAGATTTCTCTCTCTCCAATGGTGCTACAGCCCAAATCGAGCTTCGGCCTCCTCCAAACTATGCCTCAAACCTGTTTCCTGTATTTTAGTATCTAATTGTAAAGATATGACCTGATATATGATAAGATAAAAGTGTAACCTCTTCTCGCCAAGCATTTACATGGACTATCTACGGGAATAAAAGCCCCATTTGATAAGGAACAATACACTCTGGTGTAGATGGATTTTTGAATGATGGTTTACTAATATTTTAAGTAGTTCACGCCAATAGTTTTATAATTTAGCTCTCCAGACCTAGAAGGCCCATGGCTTGGAATACTATTATTTTCCATTCTTTCCTGTTTGCTTCTTTATTTTTCTAATTTGAGATTTTAAGTTTTTCCATGTCTTCAAAATCCTTCCACCTGGTTTTCGGCCTACATTTCTTATTCTTTCCTCCTAATTCTCCTTTTAGTATTGTTTTGGGTAGTCTCGTGTTTGGCATCCTTTGAATATGTATAATCATCTCAGTCTTTGTGATTTTGTCATATGTATTCCATTTCATAGCTTTCCTCCAAATATTTTTCTAAGGACTTTCTTTCCCACACTTGGAGCATGACTTATTCGGATTTATTTATCGTCCATTTCACTGGCATATAATGCTATAGGTCTTATCACTGTCTTATATATTCTTATCTTAGCCCTTCTAAATCTGTTTTTACTTCTTAATAACTGTTTGGAGCAAATATACAACGATTACCATCCATAATTCTCGATTGGATTTCTTCCTTCATATTTGATCTCTTGGTGAATGTCGCTCCTAGGTACCCACATCGAATTTATATATTTTTTCTTCTGTGATTATTGTCAGGTATTTTCCTTGTGTATATTCTCGTTCTGCCCATTCCATATATTTGGCCTTTTCTTCATTTATGTATAGGTATCCCTTTCTTTCTCACTTTCGCTTCCAGTCTTTAGTATGTCTTTTAATTATTGTTTACTTCTGGCTATCAGTGTAAGTCCTGTCCTGTTGATTTCGGCTTCTTTGACGACAATTTCAATAATGATACTGACAGTAGGTCCCCTTATCGCACATCCTCGCTGATTTCAACACTTATCTGTTTATTTTAACTCTAACTCTGTTTTTCTGCGTCACTTTTATCATTCTTACCAATTTTTCACTAATTCTTTCTGTATATTTCTTTCCGTTTTACTCTGTCAAAGTCTTGTTTAAAGTCGCTGAATAGGGCTACTGTAGATTTCCCATATTCTTAGCTTTCTGTTTGTATTTCACGCAGTAGGAAAACTTGATCTACTGTACTGTGTCCTTGTTTGAATCCACGTTAATATTCTCTTATGTTAATATCTATTTTTTGTGATATCTTATTTTTATGTATACTGCAAGTATTTTATATGCAACAATTAGTAGCGCTATTCCCCTGTAAGTATGGCATAAGGTTTTGTCGCCTTTTTTGTGAATTGGCACAGTGTGGCTTCAGTCGATTCTTTCGGCATGTATTCTGGTTCCCATATTTATTTCGGCAACTTTTTCAAATACTTAATTAGTACTGGTCCTCCATATTTGAACATTTCAGCTGGTACTTCATCCTTTCCTTGACTCTTATTTTTTTAAGTTCCTCTATTATCTCTTTTTTATTAGACTGTCTTTCCTCTGTTCATTCAGTTTTCGCAGAACTTGCTGTTGCTGTGGGGAGCTTCGTTTATAACTCACTCTTAATACCAAATAAAGTGTACATGTTTCCATTGCTTAATGGATATATTAAAGTTGGTTAATTGCTTGTATAGCTGTGTTATTTATCGGATATTTTGTAGTTCAAGGTCGTCTAAAATATTACTGATTATTATCTGTTTATGGTCCTTAAATATAAATGATGGTTTTTATATAGCTAGATTTTTACATAAGTTCTTATCATCTCTATTGATTATGTCGAAGATTTAGATTATTGTTATATATATATATATATATATATATATATATATATATATATATATATATTTATATGTGTTCGGAAAGATTTCCGCGGTTAGCACAATTAAACTTAGAGCTAAGATTAATACTATTATAAAAATTAATATTAAACTCACCAGTCTTCCGGGTTGAACCGAGTCGATATCCATTGGGTCGAGCTTTCGACATCCTGTGTGGTCTTCTTCAGGGCTTCCGAGGTCTCAGTCTCCCGAGCCCCCAGATACTACTACACTCACTAGTGTATTCATTATTCAAAAAAAAAAGTTATTAAAATTTATAAACTACTCCAAACAAGGTTTTTTCCATTAATCTCGGTCAAATGTTTAAGTATTTTAATTTAGAATCTCGTAAATTTCAAGAACTTTTTAAGATTGACTACAACTTTTATTTAATCCATTTTTCTCTAAAATGTATACGAAAAGTTTTATAGACAAAAAATGATTTCATTTTCTATGATTTAAAAAAAAAACAACAAAATTAGCTGTACGTCTTCATGGGTTTGTCATCAGATATCCCCGCTAAGACCTTCATTTACAACCTTCAAAAACTCCTATAAGATTTTTTCAGCTCTTTTTTTTCTTTGCTGGCCTAATCTTGATTAATGAATTTCTGAATGAGTGGAGGAATGGAAAATGTGGTTAGGGCACGCTCAAATTACATAAAAGTATAAATTAATGATGAGAATTTGTTGATGCAATTTCAAGAAGGCCGAAAAAGACGTGTTGTGTAACTAATATATAATAAACGAATGATTATATATAGAAAAAATAGTGGAAAATAAAGTAAAACTGATTCATTTAAAACAGTATCACAAAACGGAAAGATTTTTGAGTAGAGCGAGAGTATCACAGAACGGAAACAGTATCACAAACTGTTTGTTTTGATTTCCGTATCTTCACCTACTCGTCTATAAATTATTTTCTCTTATATTTTCGTGGTGGGGTCTCTCACATATTTTCAAATAATTTTATGGTTCCTATAATGTATATAAAGTACTGCAGGTACATGTCAACCTTTAGCCTTTTCCCACTACCATAATTCTATTAAAAAATAGATCTGTTAGTAACTTGTTACTCTTTCCTGTAAGATCATTGTCAAACTGCTTTACCTGATCTCATTCTATGGAGTTCTGGAACAATTCCATAACTTGTTATTTTGTTCACTATTGCAGTTACTGTATTTGCTGGATATACTGTCAGGCTCTTCTAAATAAACTAAGTAATTATGTTTGGACTTCTAGACCTGCAGTAGTATTTTATGATTTGTCTTAAATATGTCTACTCTAATTACAATTTTTTGTTGTCTGTGCTCTATGTTTGATTGTTTCATATTTTCCATAATAACTATATCATAATTGTATAGTGTTTCACGTAATAGGGTATCCGATGAAGGTCATGCATATTGCTTAAAAAACTATTAAGAACTGTTTATTGTATTCCGTTACCGATTTATTCGCTTTTTGTATTTGTTCTACACACAGCTTTTGCATACTATACATTATTCCATGAACCATCTGAACTATATTAGTCTGATCTGAAACTCACAGTTGTTTATGCACGTGCTATGTATTTTTTGCAGGTAATGCACCAGTTATACCAGCCGGTTGTGTAAGCGGTTACACAGGACGAAGGCGCACTGATTTAGTTCCCACCATTCCAGCAAAAGATTTTATCAGTTCTTCCCGTAAATCCCTAAACCAATCACCAGGTAGGGCTTATTCAATGACGCGCTTAGACCAGCTTGCCAAACCACGCAAGAGGCACGATCTAAAATCTTTGACCGAAACCAACTCATTTCGTCCTTTATCCTCTTCTTATCACTCCTCTGTCACCCGTAGCATGAGCCACTTAGCTGTAAGTAAGTCGGGACCGTCACCAACACGAAGAGAGTTGAACAAGGCGGACAGTCGCAGCATGCAACAACTGACTGAGAAGTCTATTAGCTTGCCTCGCACAACTCGTACGTCCCAATTAAGGGAGCAGAAACTGATCACATCCTCCAATTGCAGTGAGGGTATGAATTTTCAGCTTTTTTTACTTTCAATGTTTGCAATTTTTCTTCACTGATCTTGAAAATATTGTACTACTAACCGGATATTTACATCTAGATATACTAAAGTCTACTAATCCTACCTATACTGAATATGACTGATAATACTGTATAAATTATAAATTTCAATATATTTATAAAATATTAATTATTCTTTGGTATATTTAGATATCTACAAAAATTCATGTTTGTGTATTTATGTAAATGCAGCACTGTAATTACACAATTGTATTTAGTAAATTAAATAGCTTAGTTCAAGTTGGAACCGGCTTAACAAGTGTCCGTCTGTCTCATTATATTCTTATTAAACATACTTGCAACGTTTGAGTAAAGCTGCGAAATATTTTCAAGATTATTCAATGTATTTATCATCAATTTTTATATACTATTTTGTGAAACACTCATGCTAAACGCATATTACTCATGTTTTGGAATAAGTGTACATTCCAAGTAATTTTTGTTATTTTAGTAATTGAAAAACTTTCTTATCGAGTTTCTGTGAATGTTTCTCATAAGTTTGTTCACTTGTCTTATCCACCTGATTATGTCTTCGTTCCCGTAACTCGATTTTTTTGTTTGAAATACATTTTATCATTCAGTATAATCTTTTGAATTCAATATGATCAATAAGTTTGGCGGTTCGATAAGAGAGGGCGTTACTAACTAGACACTAAATTTTTTTTATCTTGGTACACTCTTCATATGAACGTATGTCAAGTTTCAATTCCATCTCTCAATTCATTCTTTTTTTACAAGCCATTTAATGTCACAGTATCCTATGCTAGATTTAAATCGTTTATGGCAAATTCGGGTTAAGTTATCTTCAACTATCTGCTGAGCAGATCAACAAAGTTGACGGTTAGCATAAAAGGGGGTTATGATTTAAAAAAATATTTTAAAGTCGAAGCCATAAAACACTATATAGTGTAGGGGCCAGTGTTGTATCATTTTCACAGTGTATTCTTATGTATTTCGACACAATGGATTCGAATGACAAATTTGCTTTTGCGTCGGAAGTGACGGGAATTTGTTATAAACAATTTACTTGTTTAAATGATTATAATTCGTAAACTTACAAATATAAATAATTTTTACATAATGCAATTTGTTCCCTTAATAAAAACCTACAAAATGATGTTTGGTAAACCTTGATCCAATAATTAGAACCGAAGATATTGCAAAATTAGTGCAGACATTGCAAAATTAAGGCATTTAGTCGATTTTCACTTGGTAACTTGGCTGCATTTTGAGTAAAATAACTTTATAATAGCTCAAATAACAGGAAAAGATACCAGCTTTAAAAGTAAAGATTAATTATAATCGAAATATTATTTATAACAATTATAAATTGATCTTTATTATTATTTTATTAAAAAAATTCATATTATTTGTTGCACAAAGGCATATGAATATTGTACAATCCAAGTCGAAGAATTTTATGTATTCTAACTACGTCTAAGTATATTTTTTAAAGTCATAAAGCATTTTTACAGGGTATAGGCAAAATTAATATATTTATTTTATTCAATTTTCTTTATTTCTTATATATTTTCTTACTTATTTTCTGTCTTTGGTTGTGATTAATATTTATATTGATATAAGTATATACTGCAATTGTTTTTAAACCATTTGACTGCTGAAACTAGCCTCTTCGTGGAGTTCTTGACCTCGCTATAAATGTTTTTTTTTAATTTGCAATAAGAAATACACGAGACTCCCGGTAAAAAACATAGACATTTTTTCGAGCACGTTCTATCAGTGCAACTAGAGGCCAAATCTTGCACAGGCGGTAAGAAGACTTATTTTTTGGGCATTAATAAATTATTTTGTGTTTTCAATCCAAAACTTTCCGGGTTTAAAATATTTACTACCACTTATTCACCATTTGCATTTTACACATCATTGCTGTGATTCGTTGTTTTTGCGTTTTAAATCCGGGTGCATATTTTTCAGACAATGCAGCGAGTGTTTTCGTTGGCAATTCTTTGTAGTTTATACCAGTTTCATCCGCATTGAACACTTGATAGCGTGTCAAACCATATTCATCGATCATAGATTGAAACTTTCTTTTATATTCGTCAACGACTTCAATACTTGCGGCGCTCAATTTTCCACCTTCGATTTTCAGTTACCGTATACCGTGGCGATTTTTGAACTTTTCCAACCAATCGATGCTTCCTTTGAATGAAGGATCGCCATTCAATTTCCTGTTGAAAAACAACGCTTTTTCGGCAAAAATTGGTCCAACAAAAGAACAGTTTCGCTTCTTTTTTGAACGAACCACAAATACAGAGCCGTGTCGATTCATTTGTGACTTTTTTCATTGTCTTACGATGTTTCACCCGGCCATCCAACGACTCCATTTGTGAAGCATACTTTTCAATTCCTTCAGCATTTTTATTTAAACTATTGATTGTTGTTCTCGGAACATCATACTTTTTCCTCAATCCGACAGCAGAAACACAATTCTTTAGTTTTGAAATAATTTCTATTTTTTTTTTTTCAATAGAAAAAACAACACGTTTTCTTTTTGATGTTCCAGATGTGGAAGGCCCCATTTTTCAAAACTTAATTTATTAAACGACTAAGTGACACAATCAGTGTTCGAATTTGAATCACAGAGATATTGACTGTAATAATTATTGTGCTGTGCGTTTTTATTTTAGGCTTGCGATTCTAAAAATAGAACTCTAAAGGCACGTGATCATTTATCATTATCTATTTAAATTGAAATTTAATCCAGAGCCCGGAGTAAGAACAAAAATTATTTACATAAAAAAAATGCGGTGGTGGCATATCTGCACGTGTACATTTCAACGAATTTCGTTTGGATTATCTCAATGCTCAAACAAAATGAATTGCTGACTAAATTTTTACTTATCTTTATCTAGTCAATATAATTTATGTATGGACCCTGGCGGTTAACAGAGGTGACGGATAATCGTGGTTCCACTGTAAATTATTTAAACAGTTTGTTTGAATGTGGTGAAATTAAATTTGTAGTTGGAGGTATGTATTCAATCAAATTCAAATTCATAGTACTAAAAACTAATTCATAATTTTCCATGCTTTCATTAACACATAGAAACTATTTTCTAAATTGATGTTCTTGCCTTATGATAATTAGAAAGGTAACCCTTTGGGCACATTTTGAACTTTGACCTCCGCGTCTTGAATTGTACGCGCATCTGCTTCGCGCATATAATTATTTTATTCCACTTCGCGCACAACTCTCATACCTATACGGCGGATATACATACATTCGGTGCCAGCTCTGTAAAACTGCTTTATGTCATTAAAAAATATATTTAGATATACCTACTTATAATCATAAAATTCTTCGTCTTGGATTGTAAAATACGACTGACACTTGCTTTGCTATAATTTACACTTTTAGTAGCCAAAAAATCTTTATTCCTTTTTTTTAATAAAAAATATCCGTTTATAATAATTGTTATAACTTTGTTATAAATAATATTTCGATAATTAAGTTTTAGTTTTAAATCTGGTAGTTTTTCCTTTAATTTGAGCTATTATACAGTTATTTTACTCAAATTTGCATTTTGTAAAAATGATTTATATTTGTTAGTTTAAGAGTTATAATCATTTAAACAATTAAATTGTTTATACCAAATTCCTGTTAGTTCCGACGCAAAAGCAAGTTTGAAATTAGAATTCAGGCGGTCAAAATACTTTAAAATGCACTCTGAAACTCCGTAGACTTTGATCGGCGACGAAACTGCCCTGCTAGACTAATATCTTGGCCTGCACTGTACCATTTTTAGAAAATAATAGGACGAGGCTGATACACCATCTCTTATCGAACGACAAAAATTATGGAATATCCTAGACCGGCCATTCAACCATTTTTTGATCTCATTACTTCGTTTTTGTCTTTATACCATAATGGATACAAGGATCTAACACCTGTCTTATGGTATTAACCTGTGCTGTCAATATATCGGAAGTCAAAATTGTCTGTAATATATTTGTAAATATTTCGATTATCATCATGTGTAAAATACCATATTCATTTTATTTATTCTCTCTTCTTTACTGTAACCTTAAGCTGACATTTGTACAATATCCATTGATAATAAAATAGACTAAGTAAACTGAAAGTGTTAATACAAGTTTTTATGTATAAACATTAAACAGAAATGTATTGACAGCATCGATTTTTTTAATAATATCGGAAGTGTAGTACATTTTTCTAGAACAGTAAATAAAAAGTGCATACTCTTATTAATTTAATTAATGTGAAAGTAAATAATTCTTTTATTTTAAGTTTCCCGTACGTTGGTGGCAGGTAAACTAAAAAATACTAATTTTTATTGCTTTCTATGAGTTTAAAAATGTTTATCTTTTGTGTCTATTTTAATAACAAAAAATATAAATAGTGTTAAAATATGTTTTATGTTTATGCTAGCTAGTCAATAAATTATCTATTGATATACCCTTAGTACAAGCCACAAAAGTTTTACTTTTTTTACCTAACTCTTGGTATAAGATTTAAAAAATTTTATTTGTACGATCATATTTGGGGGTTAGGTTGTCTGGTAATAAAGACATTTATTATTATTATATAGCAATGATATATTTTTATCCGGGTTTATAAGTCGTGGTGTAGACCTATCTCTTCCTGATGTTTCGTCTGGAACTTGGCTAACATTATTAATGGCGATGCAGCAACAGTCCTACCTGTGCTTAGCTCACTGTAGGTGCTTAGGGAATATCTGCGTTATTTACAGCCTTAGTGTGCCACCCAGGATCTGTCGGTTGTCAGAACTGGTATTGGAATTGAAATAAAAAAAATCCAGACCATGAACTATAAACCTGGAAAACAATATATTATTGCAAAACTCCGTTCCAAGCCTACAATTCTTGATTATGTAGTAGTTCATCAAACTATTAAATTATCAACTATAAAGATGAATAAATTATCAACTGTATTAATTTTTTATTAATATATTTTTTTATAAATATAGACACGAAAAAAAATGGCATATTTAGCATCTTAACATTTTTAAACTATTTTAAAAGTAATTCGCTAGATTTACACATCAGTTTTTTATTGATACAGTGTTTATCAGCTGTAAGTCCTTCTCACTATTTGAGCTCTTCTCATAATTGTTGTAGAAATCTGAAACTGTATTCCTGATTTCAGTGTAAAGCAATATATTTTAAATTTTACCTGTCTACGAAGCACAGCTTATTAATACTTGCTTCATGTAAATATATGTAAAAGATTTACAGATTTTAGTAAAAGCGTTTCTATCCCTTCGATGAATTGGAACACCAAATATGTGGCGAAAGGAGAAGTATGTCTTCAGACACTCGGGCTGATACAAACCCATGCATGGAACGGAGACTGAATATGTCCTGATATTTCCCACTTCAAGTGGTAGCTACAAAAATTGCCATCTACTTTGATTGCCATAAGCAAACACGATTTACTTACTATAGTTTTCTATCTTTTTGAACTATACGAAATTTATAACCACCAAATTTATATACACCAAAAATTTGTAATACTTAACGTCTTTCTGTCTTCCAGTTTTAGCCTACCACTGTTTGGTGAGCTGTGAAAGCGATGTTGTGGCCGGAGCATAAAATTTTGGAAAAATGACAAGACATACACTCTTTTTAGATGCCCTGCATTCTACAGATCTAAATCCTGAAATCTTTGTGAAAGTTTCGGCGTAAGTCATTCAACGGTGGCCAAATGTGTACGACTAGAGTTGGAAAGTGTGGCCCATGTTTGTTTACGGCAGCGTGGAATCCACAGAAAGGCGTTTGTACAGCCGTGCGGAGAGCAAGGAGAAAATATCGCACTATATTTCTCAAGAAAAGCAATAAAACAAAACGCCCCTACTCCATGACAGACCTTAAAGACTGCTCGGTGGCCAAGGGGTACTAAGAATACCCACGAGGACAAAAACGAAAGTAACAAAAACCTAGTATGAAAATCCAATGAAAATTGACACATGGAATGCTAAAAGCATGTACTTGCCGAGAAAAATACACAATATAAACCAAGAAATGTGTGGGCTGGAAATAAATATTTTGTTAGTGAAACCAGTTTACTAAATAGTGGAAAAGTCCAAGTTATACTTTTTACGTTTATACTAAATTTAAGGTTATATTAAATCTTTATACGTGGAAATAAAACAATTTCTCTCCCAAACAAAACAGGATGAAACCCCATTTATCCTAGGAGACTTTAAAATAGACAAGGATGACTGAGAGCAAGAAACGAAAGAGAAAATGCTAACCTCTAAATGATTTTTGGGATATTGACGATTTATAAGACACCTTGATGTCCATGTCAAATGCATCCTTATTAGCACAAATATATTACGTTTTTCAAAATTTTACTTTTGTTCTGACGGTGCACACTTACGATAAATAGCATCAAATCCTTTGATATGATTCTAACGCCATCTATCGAGGAATAGATTTACGTAAATATTGTTGTGCCTTTTATACAAAAAGTGATATTACAATCTACCACCGCACCTGAGTATATGGATAGCCATTTTATATTATTAAAATGTCAGTGTTCTACTACATTTATGATAAGAGTAAGAGTGGAAAACGATTTTAAAGTATTAATATTTAAATATTTCAGATTTCACACGACTGTTTCGCTTTGGTGGTGGCTCATTGCTCCTGTATCTCTATTGCTCTAAAAATTTTCCATTTACATACACTTTGAACATTAAAGAGTTTATATTCTGTTGTGTAGTGTATGTATGGAAGTTGTGAGTTTTTAGAATTAACATGTACATACTAGAATCACTTTTTTTTAGTTTGCTGTTTTAGCCAGGCATTATGTTACTTCCGAACAAAGTAAATGCATGCACTACTTTTTCAATTACATAGAGAATTGTCTAAATTTTCTACTTATTTAGACCTTTGAAAAGCTATTCAATGTTCGAACAGGTACTTTCTCGAAAAAAATTGATTTTATCTTATTTACATGTCCTTATTAAAATTGTCTCTGAAATATAACTGCTATTTTTAAGTTATTAAGTTCGATATATTATCATCCTTACACATCCCTATAACCCATAACAGTAACCAACGATCATACAATATGCGATTATAACAAAATTAATACGTGATGGATTCGACCGTTACTTAATGGAAATTCATTTTATCTAACAATAAACACTGAAAACTTTTGTTTTCCACAAAATTTATTATCACTACAGATGTTTCGGCAGAGCGTCTTTCTCGAGTGATCTATTTTTGGTATGCGTTTACACTTTATAGTCTTCAACTGTTGAGGAGGGGAGAACTGTTTGTCTTAACCCTTTGACTGCCAGTCCCAGTATGTGGTTATGCCCTATGTGCCATCCGAAAATTAGACTTTTGAAATGAAGCAGGTATAACACGCGGTAGGCGCGTGCACGGCACAGGGCCAAACTCTGTTCCAACGCGGGAGCCGCGTTGCCGGCAGTCAAAAGGTTAAGTTGGTCATTCAGAATTATGTCTGTATTTTTTAATTTCCATAGATTCTATTAAAGATAGCTTAATGTCTTTACTTAAAATGTGAAGAATTTGAATTGGCTATTAAAAGAATGATCATGGTCTAGAAGGTGAAGTGCGTACGTATAATCTGTTTTTCTATTATTAAAAGCCCTTTTTGTGTTCTGCTATACGTTTATTAAAAGTTCTACCAGTTTGACCGATGTAAGTTTTGTGCAATCCGTTTAAGTTTGTATGCACCACTGTGTAAGTTAAAGACAATAAAGTGTAAAGGTATATCAAAAATAGATCCCTTAAGAAAGGCACTCTGCCGAAACAGCTGTAGTGATAATAAATTTTCTGTTTAAAAGTTTTTAGTGTTTTATTATTAGACAAATTAATACTTCTGATAAGTAGATATGACATTAATTCATTAACTTGCCTGCAAGACATTTTTGCTTGTGCGTTACAAACATTCTTTTAAGATTTTTAGTTGCTTCATTTTGTTTATTTAACCTTGACTTTGTATTTGATATTCTTACTTTGGGGACGTGCATGAAAATATACATTCCAACTAACGAAGACACTTGCTGTGAGCTCCGTTTCTTAGGTAGATATTTGGTTGTGTCTCTTAAAGCAAATTGTTTCAATTACGTGAAGAGATATACATATGGTGTATTGTATTAAGTAGATCTCTTTTAGCGCTATTGATTCTCTTTTAGTTAGGTACTGGTGCCCTTTATTTGTCATAAACGATGACATGACCCGTTTTTCGACTCTTTTAAACATTCGTCTTTTATTTTACTGGTGGCTAAATAGCTACTTATTTAGAGCTTATAAAAATTTAGTAGTTTGTTGCCTAACTAATAGTCGCCTAACACATTGTTTATATACAATAAAGCGAGTTCAATTGTATATTATTGAAACGGTTAACTTGAGATTGCATTTATTTTTTACGAAAATTATTCTGGAACAGAAAGCTGTAACAATATATTCGACATATCAGTGATTAATCAACTTGACAGACTTGTCCCGTTGATAAACAGAGGATATGTTTTTACTGATTTACTTTAGTTAGTTATATACTTGTAAGTACACATTTATAACAGTTTACAAATATTAAGAAAACATTCAGTAAGTTGAAGAGAAATTTATAAGACAGACAACTAAAAGAAAAAATACACGAAGAAGCTGACTTAATCTAAGGATAAAAAAATATATAAAGTCTAAAAGCAAACGCTGAAAAAAGACCAAAGACACGAAGCGAAAGAGGTATGTGCAAAAAAAGTTCTTGGAGCAACAATTGTGCTATATTAAAAATTTTAAAAATAAACAATTCAGGAACTTGTACCAAGAAATAAAACGGGAGCGAACCCACCGTAACACCACCCCGAGATATTATAAATATGAAGGGTGAAATCTATTAGGTGTAATTGATGAAAAATTATAAACGATGGGCCAAATATTTCCAAAATATATTAAACATAATCAAGGGACAAATCCAACAAATGCACCTACCAAGGACACACGTACACCAGGGAAATAAGGAAAAAAATACCATGTTCGGGACCCTGACCGAGCCAGTTTACAAATGGGTTTTTTGGGTACAATATACCTAATACATTATAAATGCCAAAGTTTGGAGGCATATAATAGTTATTAACAAATAAGGGTCAAAAATGGCAGTTTTTTCATTTAAAAATGATCTGGGCGAATATCAAGCAAGCTTTAAAACAAACAGATCAATAACCAACCAAATTTTACAATGAAAGAATTCTTATATAACTCATATACGAATCCAATACTACACATGTTGTTAACCTATTTCCGACAGCGCTAGAAGCACTAGAATATTTTGAATTTCCACAAAAATTAAGATTAACTAAATCCATACTCAGTGACACTTAAAGTAATGAAGTTAGAAGAGTATGTTTCGGACACTTTTAATACCAACAGAGGCCTACGACAAAGTAACCCTTTATCAACTGAAATTTTTCAATTTAATCTTTTTTAGAGAAAATTTTACGAGATAATAACATCCAACACTAAAGGTTCAAATATATCCCCGCAGATATCAATGTGTATTTACGATGAATGAAAAGAAATTTTTGGTAGATTAAAAAGGATTATAAATGGTTAAAAACAAAAAATATGATGGTGTTGGAAATCCCAATTATTTAGGACAATTCTTAGGACCCAATTAAGGATTGTAATTTCGAAATTGTTGGATAATTCGATTACTTAGGAGTAACTTTAACCAATAAATGAATGTATGCAACATATAACAGTTAAATGCTGGTCTGCCAAAAAAAATCTACAGTACATAATTCGACTATTGATTTAAATGCAAATATACCGTGTATTCAGTTCTATAAATATAACAACCAACTTGCTTGCTATATCACACAGTAATTCATAATAATTTACTAATGACGTAGATCATCTGACATGTGGAATATTGAATGCTCCCTAATATTAACAATATTTTACTGCTTTATTCATTATTTAATATTTAGAACTGTATTAATTAATCATATTCTGCAGCATCATCTCGACCAAGTAGTTCCCTCAGTCAACAAAGCACAACCAGTTTGGCCAGTTCGGCGAGTGTCAGACACCGTTTGACAACAGCTCCGAGAAAGCCAAGACCAGTGAGTATTGCCGGGACTGGAATTTCAAGTGATGCAAAAGGCGATAATAAACCACCACTTCCTAAGACGAAAAAACTTATTGCGAAACCGACAACCAGCGAAAATGTTGTGCTTAAAAGCAAAACAAAGACACGAGTAGATAGTTCTTCTAATAACACAACTAAAGTAAATAAATCTGAAAAACCTCAAGTAGCACCAAAGCCAGAAACCCATGTCCTAACCGAACCTAAGTTAGTAACAGGAGATATGTAAGTTATATTTTATATTTAGATTCATATATTTTGAGTTTTAGATAATTTTATACAACTTATTCATTTTTCTGTAGTTCATTTTTTTCTTCGGAAGCCATTCTATTTGGCCAAGGGGTGGGTGTGTGGAGTCATGTTCGGTGTCATTCGATAGATTTTTGAAAAATATTGAAAACGTGTTTTTTAGTTTTTTGATCCAATCCAAATTTCGCAAAGTTCTTTTGGCACACCCTATATATGAGCGTATAAGATCATATAAGAGTGTATAGGAGTATTTACAACAACAAACTGAACAAATTTACTAAAGAAGAATCTGTAATGAAGAATTACTAGCTGGTCGATAAATATATGTCCAATTGGCAAATTATTTAGTGAAAAACTCATTCACACTGTTTTGCGACTATAATAGTTAAATCACAGTGAGAGTGTTGAGCGAAACGGTTTCCACGTTCATATTTCAACTTTTCATAAGCTATCTAAAAGCTTTCAGTTCACGACATCATATAGTTTAAGTTAATTTCATGTATTTTTCCGATACGGCAACGTAGCAGTGTCTGCAGATATATATGTTGTTTGCGAAGATTGAAGACGAATCACGAAAAGAATAACAAGGCGACAGCACATACACAAGATACGAGAACGAGACCGACGAAGTGTGAAGCGAAACAATACAAATTGGCGGGCGGACGCCAACCGTCATATATTCATGTATTGTGTTAATTCAAATAAAAATAAAGTTCTTTTTCACACGGAGTTTTGACTATTTACCATCGGCACATTCGAAGTGCAAATCAAGTAACATCCAACGGAAAAATACCCAAAAATACTCGATTTCTGTGGACCCAGTCCAATACCCGAAAAACTGGTGCTCGTGATAGGACTGATAATGTATTTTGATTATAGAATAATCGAAGTTACTCACAAATAGTCAATTATACTAATGTCGCCCTCAATATCCGAGATGTTGGATTCGCTCTCGCTGCTCTCTATCTACTCTTTATCTTTATCTACGTCATCTTGCAGGTTGTTCGCTGTCCACTACTCACTTTTAAGGGAGTAATACGATGCATTGTCCGTCATAACGACATGTCTGCGATCATTATTTAGTAAATTTTGTATTAATGTCTCTTTGCGAACGAAATATTTCACGTCTTCGCCAAAGGTTCGCCTTGTATCTAGGACTACCCCCCAAGTACTTCATTTTTTTGGCAGGTAAGATCCTTTCTCCCTTCAGTGCAAAAACTATATGGTCTCTGTCCCTCGGACTATTGAGGATAGTTTTAGTCTTCTCGGCCGCTAGTATGAGGGCAATTTATGTCCTGGTTGATCTCATTCCACATTTCTCCTCTCTCATCATTTCTTGCCGCTCCCCATGAAATAGATTTTGCATTTAGATCTCCAGCAACGATTAGTCTTTTTTCCTGCTATACTTCCTGCTATTTCCTCTACCAGACTCCTATATTCTCGTAGTGTGATATTAGAGGATATATATGTCACCACTATTGTGACAGTTCCAAGATCCAATATTAGTAATCCCTCTTTTCTCTGGCACGTTTTCACCTGAAGCTCTCTGTTTCTAATATAAACTGCTATATCTTGCCTTTTGTCTGTGATCCAGCCTTCTTGGGCAGTAATCTTTTTATTTATCTCGGACACTAGCAACACGTCCGCTTTTAATTCCTGTCCCATGATCTTAAGCATATCTGCACCACTATCAACCCTTTAAATTAATCCCTACGAGAGTTAAATCTAAAGGTCTAATCTTGCTACTACCAGCGTACTTGCGCCTCTTCCCCTAGAGTCTTTTTCGGCTACGAGCTTCTTGAACTCAGGACAATTTTCCGATTCTGTTCTGTGGTCCACTGCTGCAGATTCCGCATTGTGACGTATTGTTGCACTCCCTAGCGCTGTGCCCTTCCTCTCAGCAGTTCAGAAATTTGTCTCTTACTTACAGTCCTTTCTTTGCATTTGTTTCTGGTATGCCCGAAGGATATACAAGAGTAGCAGCGTATTGGTCGATATCTGGATGTCATTACCTTACAGTTCACCAGTCCTATCAGGACCTTCCTCTGCCGCACCAGTATGTCAGTCGCTGTTCTACTAGCTTTGACTACTACCATATCTCCCCCAAACCGTCGCTTTTTCCCGTTGCAGATTTCAATTGATCCTCCTCCCTTTCTTGATCCCACAGAGTTCACCAGCGCACTTATGACTCCATCTTCCAATGTTTGGTCAAAGTCGTGTATTTCGTGCCTTTCCTGAACCTTCTCTCCTTGTGCTGTCTTTCTGATCTTTTTGATGTCAACCTCGGTGTTTTTTACGTCCACTTTCAGAAGCCTGTATAAAGTAAAAAGAGACAATGGCGGTATATTCTTATCACCTTGAATAAAGTTATGTATACGCTTAAGTATGCCGGCAAAATTTTCATTAAAAATTCACAATGAACAATTCTCCGTAGAGAACTTCTTATAACCTCGTCATATGTGAATATTCTAGAATTGGTTTGACTCGCCCAATTTTTATGTTTTTTTTTGGCGATTTCAAAGTTCCACATTGTTCTTTTTCTTTTTTGATATTGTAAATGCTTCTTTCGCTAACACCAGTCATCACCGAAGTTCGTCTTAACAATAGCACTCACATTCACCGGGTTTCAATTTATGAGACTCCATGCTCTCCGCTCAAAGTCGGATTAAATACTCAAGTGTCGTTTCGTTTTCCTAAGGCACTTTCGTCCATGCCCATCCGTAATTATAAATTAAATGCTTGGAGGTTATTATTATTATATTAGGACAAACAACTTTATGGCCACATGCGGCTGATTATATTAATAATAGTAATTTGCAGCGAAACTTTTACAAAATAAATGTTAGTCGTACGAATATTATTCAATTTTGCATAAATCAATCATTATTTGTTATGAATTGAATCTGCGTGTTTTGTTTATTTTTATATTATATGTCACGTTGACGTTTTATACGCAAAATTCATATTTTTTCTTGTCAATAATTCAACAAAATGCTTAGGTATATATTTCCAGGAATTATTCGAATTCCTGGAAATAGTACTTTTCGCTATTTATACATTTCGTGGAGTATTCAATTATTACAATAATTCCATAGAATTTTAACCTTATCAGGTATCACCAGAGCGTCATATGCAGAGGCTCTTCACCAAGAATTTTTGACGTGATGAAAGACATGTGGAATGCAAATCGTAGATTCCCTTATCGACTAATTTATCTATCTGTCTGCTCTGCAAGTTTTAGAAAGCGCGGTGGTAAAAATTTGAATTTAGTTTCGATAAGTAGGAAATCTTAGGATTTCTAATGTTATAATATAAAATATTATACTCGTACTGCCGGGAGATGCATTTTATCTATGCCGGTCCTGTACGACACTCTAAGTGAGGAATCAACAGCTGGAGAAGGCCGACAACTCTGTGCGTTTATTCTCCGTAAGAATAGCATTGCCCTATCTTAGACGTACTGCACTCGTAAGTGTGAATTTGACAAGCATTTTATCTACTAAGTCTCATTTAGTTTATGAATATGTATAATTTCCTTATTTCTTTCCTAGTTCAAAGCAATTTAATGTTTTTTAACATATGGTTTTTCCTGGTATTAAAGAGTTAGCCCGATGCTTGAACCTTGTTACCTCGTAATTGGAAGGCCAGGATTGTTCGTCTCTTAGCCATGCTGTATTCCTTACAAACCTACCTACCCCCCTGTTACGTCGTGTTATATTTTATTTCCCACCTTCCCGCTGGTCCAAACGGGTTAAGATATTCCCCTATCCGCCACCTAGTGACGTGTTCAAGAGGTTGCAAGTTCCACTTGAGCAAAATTTATGTGAAAAATTAACTGGAAGGGTATATTTTATACAACATCAATTGTAATCACTTATTATATTTATGTTTCAGCGAATCGAATGTCCATGTGCCTCAAACTACCAAGAGTGATTTGGAATCTCCTCAAATTAAAAAATTAGAAAAAGATAATGATAAAACAGAACCAATTCTGGTTGATTTAGAAGACAAAAAGGAAGTAATAGAGAAAGAGATAAAGGATGTAATGGAGAAAGAGAAAAAGGATGTGATAGAGAAAGAGAAAAAGGATGTAATAGAGAATGACAAAGAAGATGTAATAGAGAAAGACAAAAAGGATGTAGTAGAGACAGTAAAGACATGTGAACCTGAAACGAGTGATACAAATGTAACAGAGATACAAAAGTCTGAGCAGGTGCAGCTTAGCATTGATGAATCGCATACATCACAAGAAGTCAAAATCAGTTCTGTAGACGAGAAACCAGAACCTGTTTTACAAGAGAAGCCAGTAGAACCTAAGAAGCCAGAATCCACGTCCGAGGCTCAAACAGTTGTAGATAGTAATACTATCGAAAATATCGAGAACGAAATGACGACTTCCATGACGAAGGTTCGTATTAATACAGAGGAGGAAGCTAAAGCTGCGCTTGCAGAAAGACGAAGACTGATTAGAGAGGAAGCTGAGAGACAAGCCGAGTTAGAGAGATTACGGATTGAGGCAGAAGCCAAAGCAGAAATAGAAAGACAACAGAGGGAAGAGGAACAAATAAGGGAATTAATAGAGTTACAGAGACACACGGAACAAGAAAGATTGCAAGAGGTGAGTTACATAAAATGTTTTTTTTTACTATGTTCTATTTTGAAAATTTTTAGGCCATTAAGGAGACTCAAAGACGCGAGGAAGAAGAAAGGCTTAAGAAGGAAGAAGAACTGAGATTAAAGCTATTAAAAGAAGAAGCCGAGAAAAAAGCTAAAGAAGACGCCGAAAAACAAAAGGCTGAATTAAAAGAAAGACTCAAAAATGAGGAAAAAGAACGAGAAGCTCGCAGAAAGAGAGTCGAAGCCATTATGTCAAGAACAAGGGGGAAGAACGCTACCCCACAGGTAAGCATCTTTATGGCAAAAAGTATTGTTATAAATGGGACTGATATGTATTATGCATTATTTTACACGTACCAGAAAATGATATCAATATGTAGAGTATAAGTTTTATTACTTTTTAACAGAATTTTTTTTTAGAGCGTTGACGAAAATAAATCTGATGATATAAAAAGTGAAGTAGAGGATAAAATTAATGGTACAAAGATAGAAGAACAAGAAAATGGCACAACTAAGCTTTCGAAAGATGTCGTTAATAATGTGTAAGTAAACTTATTTATTTATTTGTGTAAAATGTCAAATCAGCATCAACCATTTAAGCGGATCTAGAAAACTCACGGGTTTCAGGTTGTATGACACTTTTAGATTTCGATCTGAGCCGCCTTTGTCCTTCAGGTAACTGACGACCTCATATTGAGTTCACGTTTTCTAGATCTATTTGTTGTTGTATAGAGTTGTTCGATTTAATACAACATCGGGTTTCGGGTGAGTTTTGTTTGTCCGTATCTAGCTAAGTTTCTTTGATGTACAGAGTTTTTTTCGTCTTTGTAGACGGGGGGTCTGGAATCTTTAAAAGACATCTCAGTCCAGGACGCCGCCCGACTAAGCTTAGTGCAGGATTCGTTCTTCGTACTCCCGGCGATAGTTCCCGAGGTACTTTAAAATGCCCTCTCGTCGCCGAGTCTACGCCGAACCGAACGCCTACCTGCTAAACCAGACCCTCCTCTGTCTTCCATCGATCCGGAAGCGGAATGGCCGCTGTAAGCCGGTATCACTTCCAAAGCACTACCTTCATTCATCCACAGACTGTCAGCAAAGAGGCTCCCTGTCTCGTTCCAGGTAGCGCGTGGACGCCTTCATCGCTCCTAGGACGGCATCACTCTCAGACGGGCATTTCCTCCCGACTCGCACAGTCTGACTCACTTTTCTAACTTCCAGCATCTTTCCCTCTTAACCTTTGCCGTTGTTCCAGCTGTCTTTCTTCCACTTCTTTTTTCTTGATCACTGCACGGATATAGTTGTGTACACTAGTCCAACCTGCTTTATTTTCAATCATTTCTCTCCTGTAACAAAATTCACACGTGTCTCTCTTTCCATTATGTTCCTTTATACTACCCATCTGTTGCACTCTAACATCGTACGAGTCGCAGTGTCCGAGTATCCACAGTACAGGTTCATCATTTATCTGTGTCAGACTTTCCGAACCTAGAGAGATAGGCCCTGAAACACCCGTGTCCTTTGAGCACCTGTGTTAGGAAATAATCCAGTTGCCTGTGGTTTACAGAGTTGGAACTCTCTAAGAAATTAATATAGGCGCTAGATGGTCGCTAGTAACATACGTATATTTTTATATAAGCTTTAAAATAAGTAAAACTGGAGTTTGACCTCAAACCTTCCATAGTCCTCGGTAGGAGTTTTTGAGAGATTTAATGAAGTTGATCATAAATTTTGTTGATGACACAATTCTTCTCCCTCTGCTTTTTTCTTTTCAGTCCATCGTGCCTTCTTCACCTAAACCTTTTTCTTTTAAGTCCTCTGCCAAACAGTCCTTCCATCTTCTCGATTTTCCTCTACCTCTTTCTCCATCAACCTCTAAAAGCTCTATCCCTCGTCCCACATAGTTTTCATCTCTACGTTTGACATAACCAAACCTTTGCAGTCTTTGTTCTTGAATCTTTTTTGAGACTGTAGTCACCCCGGCTCTTTCCCTAATCAAGTCGTTTCTGATCCTGCATCTTCTAGTCTTACCCAACATCCACTGTAACATTTTCATTTCAGCTACATCCATCTTCTTTTTCTGGATCTTCTTTACAGACTACACTACACCGCCGTACACCAACGCAGGTGTCACTACACTCTTTCCTTTCAGTCCTTTCCGATTTTTCGATCACAAAGCTTATTCGCTTCCAATTAAATCGTAAGTCTTTCCTTTTAATAGTCCTTCTCCAACCCCCTTCTTCTCCAACATTCCTTTACTCTTTTACAATAATACGTTATCATCCGCAAAGAGCATTGACCAAGGAGCCGCCTCCCTTACTTTCTCTGTCAGTAAATCCATCCATCCATCCATCCATCCAATGGCGCTACAGCCCAAATCGGGCCTTGGCCTCCTTCAACAGGCTTCTCCAACCATCTCTATTTACCGCTGTTCTTTTCCATGAACGCGTTCCCAGGCAGTTCCTGGCATCCTCATCGACTTCATCTTCCCATCTCTTTTTAGGTCTTCCAACAGGTCTTTTTCCCTGCATTCTTGCATTTAATAATTTTCTGGGGATTCTATTCTCATGCATGCGGACCACGTGCCCTGCCCATCGTAATCTCTGCAGTTTAGTATGTTGTGCTAGAGATGGTTCGCTATATTGCTCGTATATTTCTCTATTGTACCTAATTCGCCAGTTGTTGTTTTCACTTATTGGGCCCAGGATCCTACGTAATATTTTTCTTTCAAACACATCTAATGCATTGGCAGATTTCTGTGTCACCACCCATGTTTCGCAACCATAACTTACTATGGGCCTGATTATTGTTTTATAGACCCGGAGTTTTGTTTTCCGGTGTACGTCTCGCGATTTGAATATGTGGCCCATCGCGAAATAGGCTTTATTTGCCAGCACAAGCCTTCTATTTATTTCCGGTTCTTCTTCATTGCTTGCGACCAGATCCATTCCTAGGTATGTGAATCTATTTACATGTTCTATATCGTCAATAAAGTGTTGTTGCACCGGTCTATTTGATCTGGTTTGTATGAGTAGTTTTGTTTTATTTGTATTTATTGCTAGCCCTACTGCTTCTGCACTCTGTTTCAACTCAACGTAGGTTTCTTCCGCTGCATTCATTGTTCTGCTCATTATGTTTATGTCATCTGCGTATGCTGCTAATTGGGTAGACTTGTTTGTAAGTATGTTATTTCTGTCAGTAAATCCATACTAAGATTAAACAGGTAAGGACTCGGTGAAGAGCCTTGATGCAAACCAATCGTCACTGGAAAATTTTCGCTCAGTCCGACAACAGTCTTTACTTTAGTGTACGCTCTCTCATACATATCCTTTACGAGCTTCATACATCTCCATAGCTCTTGTCTAGGAACTGTGTCGTACGCCTTCTCACGATGTTCTTCTTCACTGAAGAAAAAAAAACTAAAAAAAGCCTTTTAAGACCTTTTAGCATGAAAGAGTTCGACTTTCGGTATGATTTTTCCATGATAGACGTTAGTCGAATATCACACCCAGAAAATTTATATGTAAGGTGTAGTTTAGTTAGTTTATTAAGTCTTTTAAGACGTCGTTAATAGCAATTAAAAATAACATTGGGCCCAGAATGGACCCTTGTGAGGTGCCATTTATTTGTGTCTTGGTTGCAGATGTTGTACTGGAAATGTGAACCTGTAATTCTCTTTGAGATAAAAAATTACGTATGAAATTTATTATATTTATTGTCTTTCAATCTCCATTTATGTAGTTTATTTAGGATGATTTTATGGCATGTAGAATCAAATGCTTTATTAATATCAAAATAAATTGCTAGACGTTTGTCTTTGGTAACAAATGCTTCGTGAATATGACTTTCAAAATGTTATCAAGTGTGCTTCTGGATGGACAAAATACGGATTGTTCGGGAATCAATAATTTGTGAGTTTCCAAAAACCATATAAGTCTCTTATTGATTATTTGTTCTAATAGTTTGCTCATAGAGTAGGTTAGGGATATTGGCATGTAAGATTCAGGTAAAAGTGAAGATTTATTAGATTTGAGTATGGGAATGATTGTTGCTTTTTTCCAGATTAAGGGGAAATCCCTATTGTTCCACATGTGATTAAAATGTCCAGCAGGGTTTGTTTTGCCGTTTCTGGGATATCATCGTAGCTAGAACTGTCTTTTAGGGATGAGAGAGATTCCTCCATTTCTTCTTTTGTCAGTGGCTTGTTTAGGGAATCAAGGTTTTTTTAGCTCTTTGAATTCCGTGAAGAGAGCAATATTATCACCGATTATATTCCTGTTTATGGAAAGCTTATGATAATAGTCTACGAATGCTTCACCTATTTCTTTTGTTTGGTTTATTCGTTTGCCCTCATAATCTAATGCTTTAATGACATGGTAAGTTTTGTTTCCATAAATACCTTGTATCTTGTTCCATGCTGACGATAGTGTTGTGTTTCTGTTTTTGCTTCCAACGAACCTCTGCCATGACTCTTTTTACTTTTGTTGGTGATATATCTTGCTTTTGCTCTATGTTTTTTGTATTGTTATACTCGCTGTGGTTTTTTCTCTCCTACATCTATTTAAAGCAGATTTGCTTTTTTGTATTGCTTCGGCACATTCATCATTCTACCAAGGCACGGGTTTAAATTTTTTGATATGCTTTGTTTTCCCTATTAAAGATTCAGCGACTTTTAATATAATTTCGTTAAGTTGTGGTATTACATTATATATTGGTAAATAGAAGATTCAGAAACAGTTTTAAATCTGTCAAAACATATCCAGGAGCGGACATTGAATCTGACCACATACCTTTAGTGGGAGTCATGGATGTGAGACTGAAGACAATAAAGAAAAAGTCTAGACCTAACTACGACATGACAGCCCTGCAACATCCGGAAGTTAAAAAGCAATTGGGGGAATATATTAACAATCAAGTTAAGCAACTAAAAGAAGAAAATAACATCCAACGAGAAATCAATCAATTCGAAGAAATAATTAAGAAAACTAAACAAGATCTGCTAAAACCAAACAAAGAAACAAAGAAGAAATCTTGGATGACTCCAGAAATCCTTCACTTAATGGAACGCAGAAGGTTAATTAAAGGAAATAAAGATGAATACAAAAAAATGCAGGCTTACATCAAAAGAAAAATAAGAGAAGCTAAAGAAAAAGAAGCTGTAGAGAAATGTAAAGAAATAGAAAGACTACAAGCCAAGCATGACAATTTTAATGTACACAAAAAGGTAAAAGAAATAACGGGTACTTTTAAAAAGAGAACACAAATGAAACTCATAGACACCAATGGAAAATTAATCATTGACACCCAAGATATGAAGGACAAATGGAGAATATATTTGGAGACACTTTTTCAAGATCAAAGAACGGATTATAGGCATCCATTTTCAGAGAGGATGACGGGCCCGGACATACTTAAATCCGAGGTAGAAGAAGCAATAAAACGGATGAAAAGCAGAAAAGCTGTAGGGCCTGATAATATCGAAGCTGAATTTTTAAAACTCTTTGGAGGATGAAGGAATAAATTGGATCACGGCTGTCTTCAATAAAATATACAATACAGGAAACATCCCTGATAAATGGCTAGAATCAGAATTCATAGCGATACCTAAAAAACAGGGGGCTAAAAAGTGCGAAGAATATCGAACAATCAGCCTAATGAGCCACATGTTGAAACTGTTTCTTAGAGTCATCCATGGAAGAATTTATAAGAAGTGCGAGGAACAAATATCAGACAGACAGTTCGGCTTCATTAACGCAGTGGGTACCAGAGAGGCACTTTTCGGAGTACAGGTACTGATTCAAAGATGCAGGGACGTTAACTGCGACGTATACGCGTGCTTGATCGACTATGAAAAGGCATTTGACAGAGTTCAACATCAAAAGATGATAAACATTTTAAAAGAAGCAGACCTGGATGACAAAGACCTCAGAATAATTTCAGAACTATACTGGAATCAGACCGCATACATGAAAATTAACGGAGAAGAAACAGATCACATAAAAATACTACGCGGAGTTAGACAGGGATGTATTCTATCGCCGTTGATATTTAATATGTACTCAGAAAAAATGTTTAACGAGGCTCTTTACGGAATAGACGAAGGCATCCTTCTAAATGGTGAAAGAGTAAACAATGTTAGATATGCCGACGACACCATGGTGATAGCAGATAGTTTAGAGGGACTTCAGAGGCTAATGGACAGAATAAACGAGTACAGTCAACAGTACGGACTAAACATTAATACCCACAAAACCAAACAAATGATTGTCAGCAAGGAGAATATAAATGGGGCTCATCTATACATTAATGGGACGCAGATAGAGCGAGTAAAACAGTATTGCTACCTGGGAACTATTATAAACGAACAGTGGAGCAATGTACAGGAAATAAAGTGCCGCATAGGAAAGGCAAGAACGGTCTTTAACAAAATGAGCGCCATCTTCAAAAGTCACAACATATCCCTGGATACAAAAATGAGACATTTGAGATGCTATGTTTTCTCTGTGTTGTTGTACGGGGCGGAGGCATGGACGCCACTATTAAAAGACAGACACCACTATTAAAAAACTTGAAGCATTTGAGATGTGGCTTTATAGAAGAATGCTGAGAATATCATGGACAGCAAGGATCACGAACAAGGAAGTTCTAGAAAAAATGAAGAAGGAACCAGAGATTGTGTTTACGATCAAACGCATAAAATTGCAATATCTGGGACACGTTATGAGAAATCAGCACCGTTACTCCCTGCTGCAGTCTATATTGCAAGGTAAAGTCAAAGGTAAGCGAGGACCCGGTAGAAGGAGAATATCATGGCTGCGGAATTTAAGAACATGGTTTAAGAAAACCTCAACGGAGCTGTTTCGAGCCGCAGCGAGCAAGGTCATGATTGCCAATATGATTTCCAACATCCGAAACGGATAGGAACCAGAAGAAGAAGAAGTTGTGTTACGGCTGCATCCTACAAAACATTTATTTTGTATATTATTCTCTGATTTTTGAATATATTGAATCTAGTATTTCTGCCATCATTCAGTAGACTTATCTTCATAGTGTTAAATATGCTTGATATAGAATTTGTCCCTTGTGTCCGTTTTCTGAGAGCCCCAAGAATAATTGTGGCCGTCGTTTTCGCGATGTTTTGAAACACTGAACTTATAAAACTAAACTTACTAACTAACTTACTAAAACTAAATTTACAATCAGGTTCGTTAATTTACCTCAGAATCTAATTTAACATGATCTGTCAAAAAATATACATTATTTTCTCCCAGATCTGTGTAATTTCACTACCTCCTCTCTGGCCTCTAAAACTATCAGTTATTTCTAGGAATTTTAAAATTATAATATAGTAATTAAATTATTCATTCGTTTCAGGATTCCCAGCGACCTCATTAAGAACGCAATTACAATAGAATCAATGGACAGCAATGATTCCATAAACTCTAACAATACGTGGCGAGATAACCAACAGTACGGTAATTTTGTGTGTAATAACAATAGTTAAAGAAACAAACATCTGTATTTTTCAGATTCATTAATGCAAGAGACTAATACTATTAGATTACAATAGATAAATATGTATGTGTGTATATGATGCACACATGTAGTAATAACTGTATTGATTTATTCATAAAAATACCCATTTAACTTATTTTATTGTTGATATTTGTGTTCACTTTCAGTTTGTATCCATAAATTATTATTTTACGTAATGTTATCCCAAATACGAGTTGACCCAAATAATTATTTGTTGATTACGAAGCTAGATATTTTGTTAGCAATTATTTGCTCAATACTCAATATAATTGTGTCAGTAATTCTTTTGGTTCAACAAATACATACATTTTATACAATTAATCATATATCATTTCACAGTGTTTTATCTACAGCTGTAAGTCTAGCAGAAGTGAAGGATAAATATCAAATATTTCAGATTTTAAACATATCTAAATCTTGTTTACAGAATCATATCATTCGAGCCGGACCTATTGCTTATATCAACACTGATTATGACTTTTATGATATAGATCAATATAAAATTCTAGACCAACAAAACTACCGATCCGATAACATTAGCCTGTATCAGAAGTGACGTTAGACTTTTTTATTAGTCCATTCCACGATTCCAGGCCCAACTCGACAATCGGATAACTTTTTTTAGAAAGATTTATCTTCTGCCTCAAAGTATGAATCAGTTTCCGTAACAACTTCTCGATTTAATTAAAGTCTATTTCTCCACGTTTGCTATAAGCCATTAGTAGCGTTTCTAGTACATTTGTCTTATTTGCAGCCAACTTATAACACGGTGTATTGTCTTGGTGAAAGACCACTTTGTCCTTCATTTGTAACATTTTCCTTCAAACATATTATTTTCCCATCAGGAAGTAACGCTGTATCAACAGAATTTTTGTTGGTTTGAAAAATGCAAAGTAGCATCACTTGAACCACTGGAACTTGAAACTAATGATCCGATTGAGCTCAAATTTTGACGAGTGTGTCATACCCTGGACTTATTTTATATGTGATGGCTATTTGTCTTTAAACCTTCTGTTAACCTTTCGTTAATAACATCAGTAAAGAAAATTTAAATACCCCTCCATATCTTTAACGCTTTTTTAGATCATAATTCTGATTTGTAATGATAATTCGTCCGTTTTTAAGACATTTAAGTCGCATTTCGACAAGCTAAATGTCCTACAGATCCTAAAGAATTATAAAAACACATTGTAGCTGGTGGTTGTAAAGTATTCTATAATCTGAACAGACGAGCACGTAACTGTACGGTGCAAGCTAATTATTCAACTTAAATAAATTTGGGTCATCTAGCATCTTGTTGAATTATTTGATAGTTAATTGAAAAACGTTAAATGATGGTTCAGAATTGGTGTATTAACCACATCAGGTTATGTAGGTTTGTTTACCGATATGATATAGTATTTTTATCTTCTAAACTTCGCAAGAAATATTTGCATGTGCGAGACAAATGCTATATTTTAATGTTATTCAATGAAGGAACATATACGTGAAAATACTATACAATATCAAGTTTTTGTAAATTTTGTTTTGTTTCACTTATGTTTATACATGTTGATAATTGTTAGATAAACGTGTACACATTCTATCAAAACTTTGCGTTTAAATTTTTAATAAATTGACCATTTTTGGAAATTCTTACTTCTCAATTTACATATTTGTGCATACAAACGGAAATATGTGCTTGTAAAAAATGTGAATGCCATCTAACCGTCCAAAACGTAATCTTCAATTTATAGATTTTTCAATTTTGATGAAATCCTTTATATAGCAGACAGGTTGAAATTATGGTTCCGAAAAAAGTCTTTATTTTTTTAAATTCCTCTTTAGACCTTTCAACCAGGTTAGCCACCCTCTTTTTTACTTTAAATTTTCAATCATTAATATAGTTTAATATTTCCCGTAGTCTATCCACTTTACTGTGATACAAATTTTTTTCTATATTGTAAGTGTTTATATTTTAAACCTTTATTTTAATATAATCCAAACTGCAAACTGAATAGCAATAAGGTATAAACGCCAAAAGAGATTTTCATTTCCAAATGTCAGTTGTTCCATGTTTTTAATGTTGTTTCCAAGTATATTTAAAAAAATATCGATGATTCTAAACCTCCCTATTGGCAAATTACAATTCTATTTTTACCTTCAAAATATTTCCCAGCGTTTTAAATGGATTTTAAGAATATTGGGATTTTGTTTTATTGAAGAAAGTATTAATTTACGATCCAGTACAGTTAAACCATATAACTACAAGTTTTTCATATTCGGGTTCTTTTGATCTGCACAATAAAGGATATTTTAAAATCATAGGACTGTTAGATGTCATAATTTTGTACTTCAAATATAAAACAAAACGACCAAGACTAAAACGTTTTTAGTACAGTATTAGATTTGGTTTTGATCGTTTTAATCACCTTCCATTAACATAATTTTTCGTACTCAATCAGTACTAGTCAGCTTGATATAAGTAAACTATGTGCATAATCTTGTTTAAATATTGGTATAAATCTTCTTTTATAAGATCTATTCTTCAAATTTACTCTAATTTTTATGCTGAGACATTAAAAAAACTATGTATATTTGATTATTAGAAACTACTGTAAAAATTATTTGTATTATTCGCCAAGTCAGTTCAGAAATGTAAATACTTTAGAATGAATCAAATATTCTCTATTGAAACATGTATAGCTACTATATTCTCCTAACGGACTGAATATTTCTATATCTGGAATAGATTTTGACCGTTATTAACAATTTTAAGGTGAGTAACATTTTGGGTTATAGAAACTATAAGATGTCAACAATTTCAGAAATGTTCCTTAATATTTGCAGTGTTCCAGGCATTTTACGGTGTGAATTAAGTTAATAGCTTAAGTTATAGTCATCTTAATGTGATTGTTTTCTTTATATTCAAATGTTTAAAAGCTCCTTCGTGTTTAAATGTGAAAAAGAGAGCCTCTCCGAAAACCAAAAATAATGTAAGGGTCTTATTACGTATCAGTCATTTCAGCATTTAATATTCCGAGGCTACTGTAGGATTCTGGTTTAGATATTGTCCTGGAACTAACTGTGGAGATGTCATCGTGATGTCAATATTATTCACCTCCAAAGTTCTCTGTATTTTGTCATTTATTTTAGCTCATTCATAGGTCTTTATCATATTCCTGTAATTTCGTCCACCCATTTTGTTGAGGATCTTCCTCGTAATCTTCGGCATTCTACATTTCCTTGGATAGATAATACGTCTTGCCATGTTTTCTGTCTCTGCTCTCATAACATGTGCAACGTATTTTAATATATATATATATTAGTCGGTAAATTTTTGATCACCCCTTTTAAATGCTAATACAAATTCGAGAAATATATTTTGTATAATTACTGCTTTAACTTAAAGAGAACACCATTTTATAATTATTATACATCATAGAACAGCTATTCCTTTGAAGTAGACTTTTTAAATTTATTTTAGATTGAAATTCCAAATACACAATGAATCTGATGTCCCATAAAAAGTTTAAACAATTAAGAAGTGTTAAACAAGGGTTTAAGTTTTAAATTTTTGATTATAGTCAAATTTTATTCTGCAATTGATTAATTGCAATCAGTTGCAAATAATTAACTTAAAATAGGTATTGGGAATGTTTAAAAATGATGTATGTTTTGAAATTACAATAAAAAGCAGGGCATTCCATCAAAAAATTATAGGTTAATATGATTGATTTATCTTGAGATATCCGTGTTTATATCGTGACAATTTTTAATATTCTTATCTGTTTTCTAGTAGACTTCTTTCTGTTGAGCATGAAATATCCTGTATGTAATGCTCAACTGTTTCAGAACAATACCCTGTACATTATGAATGCTCAATCAAATATATAAGGATAATATTAAAATCTATGAGGCACAACATTATTTGATATCTTAATTGAAGATATATATATTTTTTTTTTTTTCCGTGGAATTTATGGCTTTGGCGAGAACCAATTAGCCAGACTATGTTAGATTGAATCATTAATTTGTGTAACATGTTTCATAGTATCAGACCTGAGCATGATGTATTCATTTGTTTTGTTAGTAATATATAAAATGTGTAAGGTGTTTATATATATATATATATATATATATATATATATATATATATACATATATATATATACATTTTTTTTTTTTTTTTAATTTTTTTTTTTTTAATTTTTTTTTTTTTTTATTTTTTTTTTTTTTATTTTTTTTATTTTATTTATTTTTTTTTTTTTCGCGCTAGGGCGTCAACCCGGTTCATCCCCTCGGAGGTTTCAGCCCTCTTTGTGTGCTTTACGTTTAGTTTCTTTCGCAGAATTGTATACAAAATTGGTTAGTAATTTTACAGTTTTAGTTTACAGTTTATGATGTGTTGATGAAGTACATAAAGGATATCATTATTTCCTGAAAAAATAATACAATTTAGGTCTATTGGAAGGTTTATCTTGTAGTGAATTAAGTTTTTGTATAGTTGATTAATGTTTACATTATTTATTGGACATTCAAGTAAAACATGTACTAATGTACCCATTTTACCACAACTACACAGTGGATCGTCTGTAATTTTCATTTTGTGCTTATAATAAGGTGTTAGTGCATGATTAGCACGTACTCGATTTATTGTGGCAACAAAGTTTCTGTTTGGTATTTTGTGAAACCATGGTTTTCTGGGAATTCTTTGCTGGTGTTTACAAAAGTTTGTTCCGGTTGTTGAAGCGTTGTGTAGGTTTTGCCACATCTCATTTATTTTGTTTCTTTGGTTTAAGAATAGGTCGGACGGGGGTAGTTTAAGATTTAGTTCTTCTCCTGATGTTGGGGCTGTTTTTGCTAAGGTATCTACTATTTCATTACCTGTTATACCTGCGTGTCCCTTTACCCAAAGATATATTTATACAAAAAATATTACAATAAATATGTTATTGGCTAAAAAAAATAAAACAGTAGAGATAAAATGGTATAAAAGATACAGCATTATAATCTGTTATATATAAAGTGGGCCAAGCCACGGCAGAATAACGTAATGGAGTGTCAAATTTGAAATAGTGGTGAGATGGATCAAAAGGATACGAGTGGATTTATGATTGGCAAATTCAGCTCGTGTGAAGTCAAGAATGTCTAATATCAGAAGTTCCAAAGGGCATACGAACGTGCATATCAGCAAAATATTCTCCAAGAAAATGAGGAGAAAACTCATGAAAGTTCAGAATTCAGTCTATTGTTGAAAGCAGCAGGTGTAATAATGCTTTGCAATGGCTTTTTCTGGCAAATTTGACCGCTTGAGAAACGAAAAGGAAATTAAAATTAAAATTCAAAGGATATTAAAATATAGCCCTGACTATACCATACTACGTCAAAAGTACAGTCTATTGTTGAAAGCAGCAGGTGTAATAATGCATTGCAATGGCTTTTTCTGGCAAATTTGACCGCTTGAGAAACGAAAAGGAAATTAAAATTAAAATTCAAAGGATATTAAAATATAGCCCTGACTATACCATACTACGTCAAAAGTACAGTCTATTGTTGAAAGCAGCAGGTGTAATAATGCATTGCAATGGCTTTTTCTGGCAAATTTGACCGCTTGAGAAACGAAAAGGAAATTAAAATTAAAATTCAAAGGATATTAAAATATAGCCCTGACTATACCATACTACGTCAAAAGTACAGTCTATTGTTGAAAGCAGCAGGTGTAATAATGCATTGCAATGGCTTTTTCTGGCAAATTTGACCGCTTGAAAAACGAAAAGGAAATTAAAATTAAAATTCAAAGGATATTAAAATATAAACTCGGTTCGCTAATCCCAGTCCGAACTGTCTAGTGAATTTAGTAATTATTTTTTTGCGAAGTTAGTTACTTTTTGACAGACTAAAAGTGGCTGGAAATTACTATACAACCAAGCACCCGTACTCATAGCCAATATTAATAGTAAACAAACTAAATAGTAAATAAAATAGAAGTTTGCAAATTACCGACAATCAATATTTATTTATCTGCACCATATAATAAATAGTTATGTTAAATTATAACAACTAAATATATATTTTTTAAATATATACTACCCAAAATTTGATGGGTTTAGTATACACTTCGACTATTTAGAATAATTCTTCTTTTTTTAAAGAAAGAAGTCTGTAATAGCAGGATACTTGAGCTATTAATACTGAGAAGTAGGAATTGTTGTGTTGTAGGTTTCCGACAATGAATCTGTCAAAATTTGTCCGAGCTAAGCGAATGGAGTTTAGCCCTGACTATACCATACTACGTCAAAAGTACAGTCTATTGTTGAAAGCAGCAGGTGTAATAATGCATTGCAATGGCTTTTTCTGGCAAATTTGACCGCTTGAGAAACGAAAAGGAAATTCAAATTAAAATTCAAAGGATATTAAAATATAGCCTCGACTATACCATACTACGTCAAAAGTAGAAGACAGTTGATAAAAGGAAAAAAAAAAAACGGGTAAAAATTACTTCAGAGAAAAAGTTTAACCATAATTATCACCAATGTTAGTTCCAGCACAATATCTAAACCAGAATCCTACAGTAGCCTCGGAATATTCAATGCTGAAATGACTAATACGTTAAGGTCTTACATCATTTTTGGTATTCGGAGAGGCTCTCTTTTTCAATGTTTAGAATTCAGCTATTGTTGAACACAAAAGGTCTTATAATGCATTGCAACGGCTTTTTCTGTCAAACTTGACCACTTAAAAAATGAGAAGGATATACAGATTAAAGCTCAAAAAATATTAAAAATCGACCTGATTATACGATACTGCGTCAGAACTAGAAGACAGTTGATAAAAGGAAAAAAAGACTGGTAAAAATTACTTCGAAGAAACCCTAAACCAGAATTATCACTGATATTAGTTCCAGCACAATATCTAAATCAGAATACTACAGTAGCCTCGGAATATTCAATGCTGAAATGACTGATACGTAGTAAGATCTTACATCATTTTTGGTTTTCGGAGAGGCTCTCTTTTTCACATTTAAACAAGAAGGGGTCGTTACACATTTGAATATAAAAAAAACCACATTAAGACGACTATAACCAAATTCACACCGTACAATTCCTGGAACATTGCAAATATTAAGGAACATTTCTGAAATTGTTGACATCTTATAGTTTCTATAATCCAGAATTGTACGGACTTTAAAATTGTTAATAACGGTCAAAATGTATTTCATATATGGAAATATTCAGTCCATTAGGAAAATGTAGTAGCTATACATGTTTCAATTGAGAATATTTGATTCCCTCTATATTATTTACATTTCAGCACTGACTTGACGAATAATACAAATAATTTTTACAGTAGTTTCTAATAATCTCGGTCAATATTTATGGCTAAAGGTCCTTTTTGTCCTTTTATCAATTGTCTTCTACTTTTGACAAGGTATCGTATAATCGGGTCGATATTTTAATATCTTTTGAATTTTAATCTGTATATCCTTCTCATTTTTTAAGCGGTTAAATTTGACAGAAAAAGCCGTTGCAATGCATTATAACACCTTTTGTGTTCAACAATAGCTGAATTCTAAACATTGAAAAAGAGAGCGTCTCCGAATACCAAAAATGATGTAAGATCTTAACGTATTAGTCATTTCAGCATTGAATAAAATGAGTACCTTGGGTAAAACCAGGGGTAATAATAGGTGGTTGAAGCGTAGCACTGGCCATGTTACCTTCCTTGTATACCGTAGGCCCTAGATATAGCAGACTACCCTGCTATACTCCCAAAGCCGCTAAGCGGTATAAAACGGGAGACTATTATTATTATTATTATATTCCGAGGCTACTGTAGGATTCTGGTTTAGATATTGTGCTGGAACTAACATCGGTGATAATTATGGTTAAACTTTTCTCTGAAGTAATGTTTACCCGTTTTTTTTCCTTTTATCAACTGTCTTCTACTTTTGACGTAGTATGGTATAGTCGAGGCTATATTTTAATATCCTTTGAATTTTAATTTGAATTTCCTTTTCGTTTCTCAAGCGGTCAAATTTGCCAGAAAAAGCCATTGCAATGCATTATTACACCTGCTGCTTTCAACAATAGACTGTACTTTTGACGTAGTATGGTATAGTCAGGGCCTTCGTAGCGCAAGCGGTAGGATGCTTGCCTCGCAAGCCGGTGGTCCGGAGTTCGAATCCCACCGCTGGCAAGAACATCTAGACATTTTAAAAATGTCTATAGGCCCCAGGTCGACTCAGCCTGAATAAAAATGAGTACCTTGGGTAAAACCAGGGGTAATAATAGACGGTTGAAGGCTACCTTCAACAAGGTTACCTTCCTTGTATACCGTAGGCCCTAGATATAGCAGACTACCCTGCTATACTCCCAAAGCCGCGACAGCGGTATGAAACGGGAGACAATTATAAAAATTAATGCTATAGTCAGGGCTATATTTTAATATCCTTTGAATTTTAATTTTAATTTCCTTTTCGTTTCTCAAGCGGTCAAATTTGCCAGAAAAAGCCATTGCAATGCATTATTACACCTGCTGCTTTCAACAATAGACTGTACTTTTGACGTAGTATGGTATAGTCAGGGCTATATTTTAATATCCTTTGAATTTTAATTTTAATTTCCTTTTCGTTTCTCAAGCGGTCAAATTTGCCAGAAAAAGCCATTGCAATGCATTATTACACCTGCTGCTTTCAACAATATACTGTACTTTTGACGTAGTATGGTATAGTCGGGGCTATATTTTAATATCCTTTGAATTTTAATTTTAATTTCCTTTTCGTTTCTCAAGCGGTCAAATTTGCCAGAAAAAGCCATTGCAATGCATTATTACACCTGCTGCTTTCAACAATAGATTGAATTCTGAACTTTTATGAGTTTTCTCCTCATTTTCTTGGAGAATATTTTGCTGATATGCACGTTCGTATGCCCTTTGGAACTTCTGATATTAGACATTCTTGACTTCACACGAGCTGAATTTGCCAATCATAAATCCACTCGTATCCTTTTGATCCATCTCACCACTATTTCAAATTTGACACTCCATTACGTTATTCTGCCGTGGCTTGGCCCACTTTATATATAGCAGATTATAATGCTTTATCTTTTATACCATTTTATCTCTACTGTTTTATTTTTTTTAGCCAATAACATATTTATTGTAATATTTTTTGTATAAATATATCTTCAATTAAGATATGAAATAATGTTGTGTCTCATAGATTTTAATATTATCCTTATATATTTGATTGAGCATTCATAATGTACAGGGTATTGTTCTGAAACAGTTGAGCATTACATACAGGATATTTCATGCTCAACAGAAAGAAGTCTACTAGAAAACAGATAAGAATATTAAAAATTGTCACGATATAAACACGGATATCTCAAGATAAATCAATCATATTAACCTATAATTTTTTGATGGAATGCCCTGCTTTTTATTGTAATTTCAAAACATACATCATTTTTAAACATTCCCAATACCTATTTTAAGTAAATTATTTGCAACTGAGTGCAATTAATCAATTGCAGAATAAAATTTGACTATAATCAAAAATTTAAAACTTAAACCCTTGTTTAACAATTCTTAATTGTTTAAACTTTTTATGGGACATCAGATTCATTGTGTATTTGGAATTTCAATCTAAAATAAATTTAAAAAGTCTACTTCAAAGGAATAGCTGTTCTATGATGTATAATAATTATAAAATGGTGTTCTCTTTAAGTTAAAGCAGTAATTATACAAAATATATTTCTCGAATTTGTATTAGCATTTAAAAGGGGTGATCAAAAATTTACCGACTAATATATAAATATTAAAATACGTTGCACATGTTATGAGAGCAGAGACAGAAAACATGGCAAGACGTATTATCTATCCAAGGAAATGTAGAATGTACACTCCCTTCGGATTTAGAACTGAATTTCAACATTATTTTCTTCAGGTTACTCCTTTTTGTAAGGTATACACTTCTCGCAGCACCGTCGAAGAACCCTAAGAACTGCTTGTACGTGTTCAGTGGCTACATTTGGTGAGTTGGTTAGCTGAAGGATGACAGTTACACAGTTTTGTGTAGTAAACAGGATGAACTTGTGCGTTGCACCCAGTCACAACTTCGGTATCTTCTTAGGGTAGCTTCATGCAGATTGAAAGGCAACAAGAAGGGTTCATCGTGTAATCTCGTGAAACGAATTTCCACACCCTTCCCGTCAACAAAACCAGCAACTTTCACTTTTTAGTTACCTAGGGAACTGACAAACCCGTTGTTTTTTGTTCTTGCAAGATATCGAAAAAGTACACAAAACTATTCTTCAAAAGATCTGTAACTTGTAAGCAATTGAGTATGGGAACAACAGCAAAGTTACGCTACACAATGCGTCCAACCGCACTGCGCTCTGCTGCGTCGTTGCCACGCAATTCAAAACGCAGATATTTTTAATAGCATTATTTGCATTCTCAGTAGGCTCCGTATCATTGAACGTGAGTGGGCGCTCATAACGAGGCGCCGAGCCTCGCTCCGACCATAGGGTCGTAACCTCCTTTCGAAGGATGGCGATCCAAATGACAATTGTAGTTTTGGAAACTGCTGCGCGAAAGATTTCTGCGGATGACTGGTAGAACAATCTCCTCAGGTCTTTCAGCCACGAGTTCTGGCGTCTTCCAACTGATCTTTTGCCCAGTACTTTTCCTTCCAGTATAACTTGAAGTAATTCGTATCTTTCGCATCTCAACACGTGACCCAAGTATTGCATTTTCCTCTCTTTGATTATTCTTAGTAATTCTTTTTGTTTACACATGCGACGAAGTACCTCAACATTAGTAACTCTTTGTACCCATGGAATTCTTAACATTCGTCTGTAATAAATAAATGTATTATTTTAAATGCGACGGTTCACTGTCACTGCTATGCTCTAGGCGAGGATACGATGCGATGATTTCCGTTTTGAACGTACCCTAACGCACCATATATGTTATTTTTGGTAGAAATCAAAATTTTTATCAGAATTTTTATCAAACTATAAAAAGAGGAAAATTACAAAAAAAATTATAACCCTTAGAGATTATGTTGCAGTTCACAAGCTTGTGGTGATTTTTAGAACTTTGATAAGTTATTTTGATATTATTGGAAATTTTTAAGCTAGAATGAAAAGTATTTTCAAGTTGTATAATCTATAAAGCAATATTTATTCAGATGAGTAGTAGTAGCCAAAAGTGTTTGGTCTAAGAATAACATTTTCCTCTTCTAAATGTTGTTTTGATCATAAACCTAAATTATTGATTCTCTTGCTGAGCAGATGATGTGATTTATGCAGTTTTAATTTTCTTACTAATGGTTACTCGAGATTTTAGATGTACTGTATATATTTTGTTTGATACTAATTGTTACATCTATATTGTAATATATTTATCTATTTTCCAAAATTTATTTATATAAAACATACCTAGTCTACATATTAATCATATTTACTTGTTTGTAAAAAGTAATTTATCTTTTTTTTAGTCACCTAATATAGACAATTTAAAATTACTGGATAGGGAATTTCTACCTGGTGTATGTTCCACATAAAGCATTACACTGTTTGGCTATAAGAGGTAGAAATAACACATAAAATTTTTCCATGTATAGTCGTAAGACCTAGTACAGTTTTATCACTCGATTTTAGCATGTCTCAAACTATCACATCTTCCGATAAATACCAGTAAGATATATGTAATAATATTGTCAGATTTTCCTATAAATATCCCAAAACTATTGTAGATTTCGATCTTATTTTCCTTTTTACCGCCCTAGTAAACAAATTAAGATTCCAAATTAGTGTATGCTCGTAATCGTATCCATCCAGTACTCACTCCAGCATTTCTTTATTTTATTGATTTGGTAATTTGGTTTTCAAAAACTATATACTTTTTTAACTTATACCTTTAATTTTGTATTTATCTTATTTTTCTTCATATCTCTGGTATTGGTGATAAAATGCAACCTTATCTAACTAAAATCATGCTAAAGTCATGTGTTTTCGGGCGTTGCTAGCTCATATACTGATATGTATGCATTTAAAGATGGTAAATAGCGAACTATAATTTACTACGGTTCGATTTTATAATCATGCATCTTAATGAGTATATTTATCAGTTGAGGCAATTATAGGATTAATGAAAGATACAGTTTAAATTAAAACTTTCTTCAATAACAATATGTGGTTAAATAGCTTGTTAAAATTGCTTAATAAATGGAAACTTTATTTATGAACTCAGTTTTTTAATGTCACTGTTTTAAACTTTCCTTCAACAATTTAATTAGCAATATAAGAATACTTTTTTCGCTCCATTGCCGGAAGTTGGAGAGAAAATTTGTATAAAAAGGTTCTGAAACTACTTTCTTGTGGCAAGTTTACGTTAGATATTACTTTTTATGGGATTAAACTACAATTGATTGTAAACGCCTATAAGATCGAGGCAAAGTTAGACAACTGTCAAATTAGTATTACCACTCATCGCCGATTATTAACATTTATAGACCAATCAAGTTAAAAAATGAAACGTTTTTTCATCACAACTGTTGGATTTGACAGTTGAAATGTGTAGTATGAAATATTACAAAAAGACTCTAATCTAGAAATTCCTACACGCAATTTTTCAGTTAAACTATTTTTAAATAAACAAACAAAACGACAAACTCATTATTTTGCTCATAACTTAAAAACTTTGTCTATTTAGAGAAAAAACAGACACAAAATGAGATTTGCTAAATTAAAATCGGTTAATAAACAAAAAAGATATTGCAAAATGAACAACAAAATCGCTTTTTTTAATATTGTTAATAACTTTATTATTTATTAAAATTTGTTTAAGTGTACCTGAACTTGAGAGCCTTACTGTGTTTGAACTGTGTGCAAATGATGAACCAGATTGGTTATATAGTTTTGCAAAATTTAATTTGTTTTGATTTTTTGATAATTAATTTGATTTTTTGAAAAAATGGCCAATTTGTATGGCTGGTCCAGATAATTTCACTGAATGGCTATCAACAATCCGGGACGTATTTTCTTTCCGAAGACGTATACTATTTACCTATGGAATCAAATTAAATAGCAAAAAATATTCGGAAAACTGGTTAAAACGCAACCACAACTTTTTAAAAAAGAAAAAAGGCTCTTCTACGACCCTGAGGAGCCAAGATAGCCTCTTTTTTTAATCACGTTTACGTTAATTAACATTAAGAATTGAAATTAACCAATCTTTTATAATAAAAGTCAAGATTTTAGCAAACAAAATTATTAAAAATTGTTTAAACAGGAATGCTGCAAACAAAGAGTACTTTGTTTCCAAATAGAGTAAAAGGAATGAGTGTAGCCAACTAGCGCTCGGAAAAATCTCAGGTTCTACTGCACAAAATTTGCTAATATATAGGGCGATGAATCATCGTCTATAGGAAACAATGGGAAATTGTAAATTGTTTAATTCCTGCTTCCCTAATTATTTTACACCAAAAGTCATGGTGGACAAACTATAGGACTGAAATCTATTCCGTACTGCAAAAGATAAATTTTTCAGGCCACTCCTAAAAGTCAGACCACACGCAGTGCAAGAATGTCTATGACGTGTTGCGTTTGGTCATATTGATGTTTCTGATATTTGACAAGATTTATTGTTTAAAAAACAATAAAATAGATTAAAAAATGTACTCAGTTGAGGAGAAAGTAGCAGTAATAAAAATGTTTTAGTCGGGCAATAGTGCGCGAAGTGTCGGTTCTTTATTTAGCGTAGATATCGTAATAGATCAATTCCAAGTAATTCAACCATTCAAAGGATTTTACAAAATACTAGGACCGTGTTTTGTAATTGTACCTGTACAAACAATATTGCTGAGATGACAAGAAATTTAAAAAATAAAAATGAAATAAATGTATTAACAGCAGAGTAGAAAATCCTAGAATAAGTTCTCGGAATATTTGTAGACCAGTTTAATATTTATAATTCCACGGCCTTAACAATTTTGAAAAGGAATAAATTCCGTTCATATAAATTTCAATGTCATCAAGACCTAAGAGAAGGAGATGCTGAAAGACGAGCGGAATTTTATTATGAAATTTTAGAGAGGGCTAATGCAGACAGACAATTTTTTAATAACATTTTGATTAATGATGAATGTACATTACAATAAATAATTCACCAAATGTTCAAATTTATTAGATTTGGTCGTCAAGAAAGCCTGACGATATTATTGAAAGCCATACTCAAAATGGATGGATGCCCTGCGCATAATAACTGGTTAAGGAATTCCCCAAAACAGCTTTAATAATTGTTTGATTGGACCTAACTGTAATATTAAATGGCCTCCGAGATCTTGAGATCTAGCTCCAAACGATTATTTTATCTGGGAGCTTCTAAAATCAAACATCTATTCTGACCAAAAATTTATAGAAGCATTTGAAGCATTAAAAATGTGAATAAACCACGGATTTCAGTCAAATTATCTGGACCAGCGTTACAAATTAGCTCTTTTTTTAAAAAATCCTATAATCAAGTTTTTGCAAAAACTATTTAATCAATCTGGTTCATCTTTTGCACACAGTTCACGCAGTAAGACCCTCAAGTTTGGTATTTTCTTAAGAATATTGATTCTTTTGCATGTAAAATGCAGATTTTTGTTTTCGTTTCCGCAATAATTAATCTGCTGTTGAAGCATCTCATTTATGTATTTTTTTAGAATCTTTAATAAAACTGTACAAGTCGTTATATATGGAGATGATATTGATATGATTACTGGCTATAACCTTAACGAGCACAGACTCGTTAAAAACAGCTACACTAAAATTGGGACAAAAAAATGAATACCCAAAATACAAAATGTATAATGTGCTCCGCTATGTCAAATAATCAGATACCTTGACAAATAACGGATGATATTGAACTGAAAGGTTTGGACACCTTCATAGTCATTACCGACTAAAGAACAAGGTCAACGAAAAAATTAAAAGATAATGCTGGTTGATAAGTGTTACTACGACCTGAGAGGAAAATGGCCTCAAAACTACACAAGAAAATAAAACTGGTCGTATATAGAACACCAATCAGGCCATTGTTAACATATGCAGCAGAAACGTGGACTCTTAAACGCTAAAACCAAGAACTGTTTAAACTTTTCGAGCGAAAAATTCTAAAAAGGGCTTTACATCTAAACCATGCAAGTCCTTTTTGCATGGCATATCTTTTGCCTAGCCCGATCTGTTTACATCAGAGCTATTTTTGTGCAATGTTGTGATGCCACTTTCATTGTTGCCAACAGAAGAAATATATCAACACATTAACTTTAGATATTTCACTTGAAAATTTCAGTCCAGCATTAAATATATTCAAATATGCATTACAAATTATTACATCCGATAAATAACATTTACACAATAAGGTTAAGTTTTATTCTAAACAATAAATTTTGTTATACTGGCAACATGCATTTTGACGATAAATTGTATCAAAATATTTATATGGAGTGAAAAAGCAAGGATTATGAGGCAAGTGGTAAAATTGTGAATTATACGAAGCCTTTTTTAAAACCCAACCGGCGTTTGTTACGATTATAATTTGTTAAATTTAACAGCGGTTTGTCATCGAGGTGGCGCTGAATCAGCTTTCCAGTCACAGATTATCTGAACGCACCCAATGAAACGGAACGCAACTGTCAGATCTCACATAATGTCACTTTGACTGTTTGGAAAATGAAAAATAGTAAGCTAGCTGAAAAATGAAAAGTTTGTAAATATAGAAAAAAGGGTCTGGTACAAGGAACAGTGAAAGACCAAGACAAATGAAAGCTCTTTGCAGGTAAATTTTTTGTTCTCTACATATTTTGTAACTGTAAATGTCAACCATGGAACAAAATATTTTGGTTTGGCAGTGTTGACATGTTTTTGTAGTAGTGTATATGATGCTTCAAATATAAAGAGAGAAACTTTTAAAAAGTACATTATTATTTTATGAAGTCTGCAATCTTTTAATTTATGTAAAACAAGAACGAGTAAATATTTGTTTTTTTTTTAGATGAATTATTACACTTTATTGGCAATTGCCCTTTGATAGATTAGCGGATAGATTTGGCAATCCTCAAAACACCAGTTGCTGGATTGCGCTATGAATGTCGAAAGAAACAAATATTTACTAGTTCTTGTTTTATATGAATTTAAAAACTGCAGAATTCTTCATAAAATAATATACTTAATCAAAATATATTTTTTAATCGTTTTCTCTCTTTATATTTGAAGCATACAAATACCACAGCCACAGCACAGAATAAATAACAATCAGAATGCCCACTCTCAGATGCCGCTTTTGAAGTTTGTCAGCCCGCGATCGCCATATTTTAAACGGAAACATAGACTCGAATTGAGAAATTTGTGACAAGCTACTACAGAACTGTATTTTAAATTTTTGGAGATTAATAATTTAGTACATTTGAAATAACTTAATCTATTCTTCAACTAAAAGTACGAATAAAATAGTGCATATTATGTCCATAGTTGCCGTAAATAAATAAACCGGGTAAATTTTTCTATGCACACCAAATAAAATGTCACTGAACAGCACTGGTTCCGTTTAAAACATGGCTGATTCCGTCTGCGCGAACGAGTTGCGCGTACTTATTTTTTCAAGCAGAGTGGGCATTCTGATTGTTTATTATTCTTTGACAGAACTGTAATTTAAATTTTTAGAGATTAATAATTTAGTACATTTGAAATAATTTAATCTATTCTTCTACTAAAAGTACGAATAAAATAGTTATTATATCTATAGTTGCCGTAAATAAATTAAACCTGGTTAATTTTTCTATGCACACAAGATAAAATGTCACTGAACAGCACTGGTTCCGACTAAAAGATGGCTGATTCCGTCTACGCGAACGAGATGCGCGTACTTATTTTTTCAATTATTCTGTGCAAATACATTATAAAAACATGCCAACACTGCCAAACCGAAATATTATGTTCCATGGTTGATATTTGCGCGCGGCTATATTCTGGTCATCGAGCAAAAAGACAAAAGAGGGAATGTAAAGGTAGTGGGGGCAAAAATATTGTTAGACAGGAAGTGCCATCTTGAGAGGCCAAATTAAACAAGGAAAGAGAGTCTTTTCTTGTTCAAGAAATCAAATTTAGTTGGGTTATGTTATTATGTGTCCCAACTGTCACATGAAATCTTATTTATATTGAAGTTTTTTAACAATTGTTTCACATTTTAGACTGTTATCGTTAATATTTAATTAAAATTTTCTCGTCTAAGACACATTCTGAAAACTATTTTATAGCTACTGTTAATAAGTGTCGGAAAATTTAAATTTGGCGCATTCGCATTTCCGGATATGTCCGCCATCAGAGGCCACTTTTTTGGTCGCCTTTTCATAACGATTAGATTCCCTCTTTTGTCTTTTTGCTCGATGATTCTGGTTCTGGTTGCCTTTTCGTTAACGTTGTCACTTGTCAATGTATTTTGTTTATTTACTTTGCATGTGTAATTTAAATGTATGCAGCTAAAATATAGCTTATATGCTATGAAAATAAAGGGTATTATCTGAAGTGAAGATGTACTCTTAATTCTGAGGAGTCTTGCAACAGGTAGTTATAACTGTGAGACATTTAGCAGGAAAGCAAAATGAAGAGAAAATATTAAAATTGCAGCAAGGATTTAAGGCATAGCACGTTTTCAAAGAGTTATTGACTGCACGCACAATAAAATCAACTAACGGGGCAGAAATAATGCGAAATATTTCGGAAAAGTCTGCTTTTCATTAAATGCCAAGTGATTTGTGATTCAAATATGAAAATTATGGACATGGGGCCTGGTTCTGCACATGATTCCCAAATATTGGACAACTCAGCCTTACTAATAAAATTAAGAAATGGAAATTTTAGATATGGACTGTTACTATGGTTATCCATTTTCATTGACCCCATTAAACAAATCCACAAGGACATCCTGAGAATTACTATGAGTCCCATATTAGAACCAGGAACATAATAGAAAGAACTTTTGTAGTATGGAAGAGAAAATTATCTATTTTATAATAATAATACTTTATTTCCTTTTTGAGAAATACAATTTGTATAGGATCAGTCACAGTTTAGAAAACAAAATAAGTAAATATAAATGTAAATCTAAAATTACGCTCAAATTAAAACACGACGATAAAAACCGTACAATAACAGCTCATATCAAAGACCTAAAACCCGCATTTACCGATTTCCCTACTCCTTAATCAATCCAAGCACTTACAGTCAACACCAAGTAGTAACAGTATATTTTAATACAGTTTTCCAGTAACCTTCAAATATAATGTCAGACACATTAGAAATATATTACAGTGACATAGAAATGGACGGCACAGTTACGCCGCCACCATACACCGTTCCAGAATTAATATCACCATTTGGGAACACACCAAAACCTTTTCGATGAACCAACCATGGGCATCACAAAAATTCAGAAAGTCCAGTCAATTCCAGTGTCAATCCCGCTGCTCTCACTAATTCCGCCCCAGCATAAAGGAAAAAATACAGACTGAGACTCCCGAACCAGGTGCTGAGGATAAAAACCAATAATTGAAGTCCCACGAAGGAAGACATTTTTTTAAGAGAGAGGAAGACGATTTTTTTTAAGAAGACGATATATTTTTTTTTTAGGGCGGACATTTTTTATTTCGATGTATTGTAAATTTTTTTTTATGGTAACCAAGTACCTGGCAAGGAATAAAAATAAAAAAATTTTGTTCCAAAATTTTTTTTTCCCAGGAAGAGGGGGTGTAACGATGAGTCAAAGCCATCACTGTTAAACCAGCGTGCGCTTATCTAATGGAACTGCCTGTAAAGTGAAAACAATCTACAGCAATACTCTATGATATAGCCAGAAATCGAAATGAAGACAAGTTGGAAAATAAAGAAGTTATCCAACTTCCTGATGCAAATGTAAACAATGAAGGTGAAGATGTTCCAGCTAACCTAATAGAATATTTTCCAAGTTATGGGATGAGCTCAGAGAAACAATATGAATTAAATATTTTTATGTTTTTGTGTTATTTACATAAATACTTTGATTTTTAAATTAAAAAGTTATAATTTTTAATTCCATTTAATTATTGCACTTTCCTCCTCCTATTGTATTTAAAGTCTTGTGTGATTATTTTCTATGTCCTTTCTTATTTATGGTTTCTATTTTATTTTTATAATTATTAAATTTATTTGCAACCTATGATACCAAGATATTTTTTCCGAACAAAATGGTATTTACTTTTGAAACTGCTGTTGACAAAACAAAGGGCATAATGGATAACTTGTCTTTTTAGCATCTGTTTTTTGGTATGTATTCTTTGATATGTTGCTTTATAATTTGAGAAAATTATATTTATGTATTATATCAAAATCAACCAGTGATATTGAGGTATTGGTAACCAAAGTATATTCATTTACAAAGGGAAACAAGTTATACGAATTAAAAATATTTTTTATCCCTATGTTGCAGGTATAATATGTCTGCCGTTCACATCTGTATTCTTTAATGGCTAACAGGTTTTAACTTTTCTTTTGGAGAAGTTAATTTGTAACCCCAATAAGTGTTCTTTGCATTGAAGACTCTTCCTATAATGTATATTGCTTCTAGACTATCCAAAAACTCTTTATATTGTTTTTTTTTTATTAGAAGTATAGGCAGAGAATAAATTAAGCGTGTATTTATACAGTTTAGTTTGTAATGCATGCCTAATTCTTCATAATATTTTATATTTTCTTTAATAATGATTGTGATATCTCCTTTGGTTGGGTTATCACGGGTATACTCTATACCCTTAAAGGGACACAGATAAATTTTTTCAATGTAAAAGACTGCTTGTAACTTAAATTGATGTTATAGTAACACATCCCTATTCCATTCCATGAGTCTCAGCTCATTGGTTGTTTTTCTCTTGGGAATAGCATCTTTAGTAATATGTTCCCAGCAAGTAACTCTTTCATTCATTTTTTAAATTTATTTATTTAATACATGGGATAATCCCATTTAGTTTTAATCACAATATACAGTACCTGCTCAATTTATTATACTCACCATAAAAATTTCAGTTTTTTTTTTATTTTAATCACACTGAAAGTATGTTCACTTGAATACTAAGGTGTTGAATGGGTTGCATAACTATTGGGTACATAGTTAAGTATAAAATGGAAAAAATTCTTCTTCAAGAGTAACTAATTGTTTTACATTTTGAGTTTTTTACTTAGATTATATAGATTTTTGGTGGATTTGCACTAGTAAGTATTGACATTATTACATAAATGTCAGTGTTACTTTTGATTTTAGTTAATTCTTAATCATAAAACAAGAGGATTAATCTTGGATTGGAATTTTTAGATGGGTAAATCTAAAGATCTTTGTGTTGAGAAAATCTCGTCCATAACTGCTCTATTAAAGAATACATCACTTAGTCAGAGAGAGAGAGAGATAGCACGAAAATGTGGTGTATCCCAGTCGTCAGTGAGAAGATTAAGTCAAAAACTCAAAGATAAGCGACCTGTGACGTCAGTTCGGAAAGGCCGATCTGGCAAAAAACATTCAGTCCCCCCAGGACACAACGAATTTTAAAAATTTTTGCTGTAACACACAGAAGAGCCATCCATAGAGATTTAAGAAATAAATTGGAAGAAGCAGAATCGGTGGCAACCGTACGAAAAAAATTTGTATGGCATGGGCTTCAAATGTAGCAGGCCTGTTAAGAAGCCAAAACTAACACCACAAATGCTCAACAAACGCTTAGCTTGGGCCAAAATCCATAAAGACTTGTCTATTGATGATTGGCGCAAGGTAAATTATTACACATCATTTTATTTATTATATATAAATATAGCTCCTGACATGTCACGACAGTTCTTGTCTTTCACCGTAATAGCTTAACAAATAACATTGACTGGTTTAGCTTGATTGGAATTAGATACTTTGCTAACTCGGACATGTGATAATAATATGGTGGATTCCTCTGCTGTAATCCAAGTAAACGAAAGACCTCACACATCTGAGACTTGTCATCTGTGAATTGCTATTTTCCATTAATGTAATTTTTTCTTTGAGACTGGTGATTTCTTCTTCCAGTTTGGCAAGTCTTCGCACAAGCATAGGGACACTCTTAAATGTATCACGACAGATAGCGCAAAAGTGTATAAGTAGACGTTTCGGAAAAATAATTGCCCGTATCTCGGATGTAGACAAGCCAGAGGATTTTTTTGCAATGTGTATCTTTGAACGGCAACTGTCGCATTTGCTTTTAATCAGTACCGAGATATTGGGAACAAGCGCTACAATTATTATTGGCCATTACTCATATCACCTCAAAATTATATCTTAAAATATTTCAGCAATCCTCAGCTTTTTGGGATGTATTATTTATGAAATATAAAAAGCACTAACCGAATTAACCAGTACGCACAATATTATTTTTAATATGCTTTCTAAACTTGAAAAGTTTTTAGAAAAATAAAGAAGCAAAATTTTGTTTATTTTGATAACCTAACCTGATGACCATAATAACAATTTAACGAGTGTCAGCTGTAAAGTTAGGTCTGGTTCCTTTCTGAGCGATTTGGTAGATTTGATTCTTTTAAGATTTCCATTTTTATTTTTTGCACCCATCGCCTGGGAATCACAAATCATTGTCCATTATTTCATTCTTAATTTTATCAATACTTTTTCTGAGTTTACGTTGGAGAAAACAGCATTTTTAGAAGTAAAAATCAATTAAAAATAAAATAACTTTATATATAAAAACTGTTATAAATAAAATAAGTCTTTAACAATTATTTATCTTATTTGCTTTAAAGTCACAGCGGGCCAAATTAAGAAAACTGCACCTGTTAGGTAAGTAATTTTAGAGCCTACGCTCCAAAATGCCACGCTTGCTAAAATTGGTCCAATAGCTCGGGCTAGAGCACCTAGAGATCTGAAAATACCCATAACTGTTCCTTTTTGCTGCTCCGTACCATATTCCGACGCCATTGTCATTATACTCGGAACCACCATTGCTGTTGCTACAAGAAATTTAGAATTAAAATAGAACGGTAAGTCCGTGTCACACGGTCAAATATTTGATCAAATTAGTTTGACCAAACCAAAAAATTGACAGCATGACACCATATCGTGAATTTGGTCAAATCATCTAAAAATATAGGATCTTCTATTTGTCACACTCAGTTTGAACAAAATTTAATTTTGATTGGTCGAAAAATATCTAAAGACAAATGACAATCAGCGGTCGAGACACAACGAGATGAAATTAATTTTCCTTGGTTGACAGTGTGTGGTTTACTTGTCTTCCTATTTTGTTATGAAGGAAAAATAAAAGTATAAAATATCTTGGAGCCTGGAAAAATTTCAGGAGCCAATTTCTACATAATTGATTTATATCGAGAAAGAAGTTGTTTATATAATGTGAAGCATCTAGATTATTATAAAAAATTCTTTCATCCTTTTTATTTTGATTGTGGATAAGAAAAATTTGAATCGTAAATAAAGCACAAGGGACTAATAAATAAGCAAAAGGGACAATTAATTCCATTGACATACTTTAATTTCATCAAATTTGAATGATTGTGTGACAGGTAGATTTTTAAAATTTAAACAAATTGTAATTATGAAGTCATTACGTCAGTTTGCTCAAATATTTGACCGTCTGACACGTACTTTACACTAATGTAAAGATCAGCAAAACGAAAGAACAATTATAAAAACATTTAAAAAAGTTAGTGACAGTTGAAGGAATTTCTTTTAAGCCGTTAGTTTGACAGAGTCCTAGTATTAAGAAGAAACTACTAAAAAACTTTGTGTTTTTTCTTCTCTGGAAGCCATCTGTCGTACAGCGGTTGCACTGCAACCAATCTTCCATTAAGTATACAAATCCTCGAGATTTCGGTATATCCTCTAAATATAAGCTTCCGGTCAACACCCGATAGATCCAATAGTAATATGTTGAAGCTGCCCTACTGTGCTGAAGGCTCCCCTGGATAACCCTATTGTATAACAACTCTGAATATTTCATCTTGAAAACAGGATGTTCATTTAGGTTAGGATAAACAGGTCAGACAAAGATTTAATAATTGTCTTCCAGTTTTGAGTGCCTATTCACTGTCTTTAGCAGTTTAGTATAAAATGTATGTCGTTGGTCACAGTAGCTCAAGTACTCTACCTGCACAGAGGCCTATTGTCCAATATAACTGCGTGTGTATGTGTTTTTTTGGTGTGTTTTTCCGACATTCTTGATTTTTTCCATTAAAATCACTAAAGTGAGAGTTTTCATTCGGTGTGAAAGTTGAAGCATAACACAACATGAAAGTAACATAAATAAACAATTTTCGAACAACATACCCCTGAGGTAAAATCTAGATCCACTGAGACTACTCTTAACATTGGTTTGTGTTGTCATGAGACAATCTCATTGTTAGTTTAATGTCCAGCCAAAGAGCTTGTTTGTGGATAAGAAACAGGAAACAACCATCCTCTTTTATTTTTCGCATGCCTTCACGACACTTTCTGCAATGTAAATAGTGTTCATGACAGAGTATAACTTTGTGTTAATAATAGTGAATGTTTGGTTTCTTGATCTCTTACAGCAAGAGGAAAAAGGGAAGTTTCACTGCATCTTTGATGCTTTTGCCTTAATACTCATAACTGAAAAAATCCCAGCACGTTCAATATTTACTCCTAGACAAATAAATCCAAAAATATACTTACAAATAGCAAACAGTAGCAGTCCCAAATACAGAACGAAAAATTCAAATGCTATTCCAACACATATAAAGGACGGTATAATTAACCACAATCCCTTTATGGCTATTGATTTAATTTTACTGGGATGTATTCTTCTCACATAAATACCTTGTATCACAGACATTGTTAAACCTAAAAAATGTTTTTATTAAGGAAAGAAAGACGTTTATATTTGAATAATTGAAATCTGTTACAGTCTGGCAAATAAAAATTAAATTGGTCATCCAAAATCACGCGCTGTAAGTGGTGAAATGTAGCCGAAATCATGTGCCCATCATGAATTCTCGGAAATTTTGAATTCGATCATTGGCGGCGCGTAAACAATGTTTCCTTGTTGGTCACTTTATATTGTAACAATAGAATATTATAATTCGGCTTATAATAATAAAAATAATACATTAGATCTAGTTTATAAAATACAGTATTGTGCGAATTAATGTGAACAGAGATTGAAATTCAGTTTTCATAAGTTGGCACACCTGCTGTGCCTATTTTGTCAACTGTTTTGTCAAAAAACCAACATAACCTCAAAACCTTATTAGTATATTGTTTAAAACACGTACTTTGTGTTTTATATCATTATATTTTGTTATATCTCAGGTTATGTGCAAGTTGGTGTTATTTTAATTGATTTAACTGTGCAATCAGGTTTGACTTTTTAATATGGATATCACTCCTAGGAAAAGAGAAAGGATCATAACACTTACTGAGCATATACCAATGACTCAGAGAGAAATTGCAAAGGAGTGTTGTGTAAGTTTGGGTGCAGTAAACAAAATAATTAAACAACAAAAGGAAACAGGGTCAGTTGAAGTGCAGCGGAAAGGAAAATGTGGAAGAAAACGGAAGACTACTCCTCGAGATGAAGCCTTTTCTTTTGCGCGATAGCAAACTTCATCCCAGAAAAAGAAGTTATGACATCCAGCAAGATTTAGAAAAGGCTGGAATAAAAATTCACGACTCAACGGTACGCAGACGTCTCTTAGAAGGAGGGAGAAGAGCCGTGAGACCGCAGAAGAAACAACTTCTGACAGCGCCTATGATGAAAAAAAAAAGACTAAATTGGGCAAAAAATACGCTCATTGGAGAAAAGTGTTATTTTCTGATGAGACCCACTTCCTAGTGCAGGGCCAGCGATCAAAATTCGTACGAAAGGCAGCCAATGAGTCACTTTCAGCTAGCCATATTAACCAAACAGTTAAACATCCCACCAAAAAAATGTTCTGGGGCTGTTTTTCATACTCAGGAACTGGCACTCTTATTCCTATTGAAAGTATGATGAACAGTGAAAAGTACAAAGCCATGCTAGAGCAACGCTTAGCTATAGAGCTTGACAAAGTACAGGCCGAAGAGACTGCAATTTTTCAACGAATATTCAGCTCCGTGCCATGTATCGAAGATTATGATATCGAAGAATATTTCAAGGATAATAATATTACCCTTCTTGATTGGCCTGGGAATTCACCTGATCTTAATCCTATTGAAAATTTGTAGGCAATATGTAAGGCTAAACTGGAAAAATTTGACTACGACAAAAACAAAAATGGTGGAAGCAGTGATTAAGGTGTGGTTTAGAGATGAAGCAATCACAAACAATTCCAAAAAACTTGTGGATTCCATGCCTAGAAGACTCCAGGAAGTCATAAAAGTAAAAGGGGGACATATTAATACTAATAATTGAAAAAATCTCATGTAAGTGTATCTAAATTTACCTTTGGCCTAAATAAATCATATCTACAAATTAATTCTGTTTGTTCACATTAATTCGCACAATACTGTAAGTTTTCATGAATCATATTGTTACAAATATAATCCTCCTGGTAATTGATCCTACGACGGCAGTAAACAGACATATATACAAGGATTTCCACAGTTTTCACTGTATTCCTTCACTCAACCGTTTTCTCCAATTTTTCCTGTTTAGCCAGTCCTTCCTGTAGGTTTCTTCTACTCATTGCTTCGTCCACCTCATCTCTGAAAGATCTTCGGGGTCTGCCTCTCTTTCTTCTTCCTATCGGGCTCCACTCTGTTATTCTATTTATCCACCGATTTTGGTCTGCTCTTCTGACATGTCCGTACCAGGTTAACCTCTTCTGTTCGATGTAGTCTATTATGTCGGAGTTCATTCCCATTCTCCTCTTAATCTCCATGTTATTTATTCTATCTCTTCTTGTTACTCTGCAGCTTCTCCTTAGGAATTCCATCTCTGTTGCTCTTATTTTGTTTTTGGTTTTCTTATTTATTGTCCAATTTTCACACCCATAAGTGAGGATACTTCTTGTCATGGTATTATATATTTTTTTCTTTGTTTTCATGCTGATGTTCTTATCCCATAGTACCGGGTTCAATTTTCGTATGCAGTCTCTTGTTTGTCCTAGTCTATTTTTTATATCTTCCTCCGTTGTTCCTTTGTTTGATATTATGAAACCTAAATACTTATACTTGTCTGTTCCTTTGATTTGTTTACCTTCGTCTATCTCCAGCTGTTTTATTTCTGTATTCTCCGTTGTTAGGTATTCAGTTTTCTTTAGGTTTATTTCCATCCCATTCTTTGTATATTCCTGCTTCAGTTTTCTCATCATAAAACTGAGGTCATCCTCGACTTGTGCGATCACTACTTGGTCGTCGGCAAAACTTAGCGTATATAGATATTCGTTCCTTACTGGTATACCCATTCCTTCGCACTTTCTTTTCCATGGTTTCAGGGTTTTTCCAGGAATATTTTGAACAGGGTGGGGGATGTGGAGCAACCCTGTAGTAGTCCCTTTGTCGTCTTAAATGGACTGCATATTCTATTGCCCGTTTTGATAGCTACTTCGTTATTCTTGTAGAGTGCTTTTACCGCGTTTATTAATCTTCGTGGAACTTCGATGTCTTCCATTGCTCCCCATAGCTTGGTTCTAGGTATTGAGTCATATGACTTCTTAAGATCAACAAAAGCCAGATGGACGGATCTATTTTTGGCCATTCTTTTTTCTATTAGTTGTTCGACCGTGTAAATGTGATCTAAGCATGCTTTCCCCGCTGTGAAACCTGCCTGGTCTTCTCCGATTTTATCTTGTATATATATTTCTAATTTTTCCTTTATGGTCTTTCCATACAGTCTGCCTATAGACGATATAATGCTGATTCCCCGATAGTTTTCACAGTTTTTTCTATTTCCTTTCTTGTATATTGATGTCATATATGCTTGGGTCCATTCTGCCGGTAAGTCTTCTCCATTCAGTGCTCTCTCAAACATTTTATGTATCATACGGAATAACTTTTCCGATCCGTTTTTTATCAATTCATTTGGTATTCCGCCGGGACCTTCTGCTTTTTTGTTCTTTAGAGTTTTGATCGTTCTTTTTACCTCAACTAGGCTTAATTCGATTTCGTCATGTGTGTAGATTTCTATTCCGTCTATTTCTGATTGTTTGAATTCGGGGCGGTCTTCGGTTAGCAATTTTTTATAGTATTCTTGCCATTCGTTTTCTTTGATTTGACCGATCTTGATTTTCCCTGTCTTATTTCTTTGGAGCGACTTTAAGATGCGCCATGACTCTGAATTTCAAGAACAGAATTCAGAACAAGAAATAACGTGTCCATTTTTATTACAAAATGTCAAGTAGTTTAGGAGATAATGCAAAGAAACATTTTTATTTTGTAACTTCAAAGGGCTGTAACTTTTTTTGTGTACACTTTTGTACTAAGGTAAGTTGGATTCAATCAATTTATTTTTGTCCCCGGAATGCGTGATTTAATTTATGACATACCTTTTTGAAACACCCGTATTATCTATGTCCAGCTGAAAGATTTACGTACTGTACAACAATTTATATCTTTTAATTGGCCACAATGCTCATTTTTTTCTGTAACTTGTTTTGCATTTGTTCTGTTACTTATTTAACAAGGCAACACTTGTTTAATACTTACCTATCACAAAAAACATCCAGCCTTGCTGCATTGCAGTATAATTAAATCGGTGATGTGTAAGAAAAGTAAGAGTAAACTCCAAGCCACTGTATATAAGCAAATAAACAAAATATAGAAAGCCCAATGTTTTTAACTTTTTTTGTTCATCTCTAGGAAGGCCAGTTACGGCAGTGAAATCAAAAAGACTTTTGACGTTTATTAAAGATAGCATATTTTTCACTGTGACTTTAACATCTTTGGCACGTTTCTCCTAAAACACAACAATGTATGTGTAATTATATTAGATAGATTGTTTATTGGTAATATTACAAAAGTACTTTTACAAGTCAAACATAAATATAAATAAATAGGTCAGTCAAATAAAATTGTAATATGTGTAAAAAGTAAAGAAATTTGTTTCAAAACGAATCCTTGAAGAAATTGAAGTTTTGGTATGAAAATATGGATTTATGTCAAAAGTATCAGTTTAAAATAATGACGTCATTGATTTTATAGCAAAAATCACTATTTTTAATTTTTTTTCAATACTTCTTTCCTAATTGGAAGTTTTCAGTTTTAAAAACACAGAACGTTTTCGGAATTAATATTCCATCATCAGTGCTATCTAGATGTACATGTTAAAAGCCACTAAATATATGGGTAAAAACCCTTTAAATGTTGTTGAATTAACTTTGAATTACGTTATTTAACTTTACAAACTATGATGCTTAAGTTACAACATTAATAGTTGACATGACAACGTAAGACTCCACTGGAGGTTGCTAGTCCTGAGACGAAAACGCAATGGTAAATAAAACCTTTAATGCAGCAGTGCTGATGGCATGATATTCATGAGAAATTCCTTGTCGTATTGAAGCTTTAGGCTGGAATCACAGGACAATTCTGTCAGTTGTCCTTTCTCTCTTGAAAGTGTCGATGGCGCGGATGACAGGAAAGGGTTTCTCACCTAGTCATATTGCTCTATATCTTCGGGTGAAAATGTTTTTCAAAGTGTTCGCTCAATGATAACATGTGTTGTGTAAGCATATTTTTTAAAGAGGGATCAAGGATTTCTATCGATTTTTCTTATAGAATACCTTGTAAAGCAGGGAAACAGTCAATTTCTTGATCTTCCATAAGAGCAACTTCTTCTGAAAACCAGTAATTTTATATGCCAATTGCAGGACATGAGTATTGTTTCCCTGCAAAGACTTATTAAGATCATTTAGTTTGTTAAATATGTCACAGGGAGACGGTCCTGCAAGTGACACAGTAGTTTTGTTGATTTTCGCTTCGTAATAAACTTTAAATAATTGGGGAATTACAAGTTAGAAAATTCAACAAAGTTCAAAAATAAGAGTTAAAAGTTAAGTGCATACAGGCGATAGTAGTGAATAAAGGAAATACCATCAGACAAGTAAGATATAACCATTTTAATAATTTTAACAAGTTTTGAGTAAATAAATAATTGTCTGAAAGATTAAAAAACTGGTGTTGGCGAATGTTTTAAGTCCGAGGGGTCGACCCGCTTACGCATTCCTACGCGTTTTTTGGTTTCTTGGCAGATAAGAAAGTAATTAGTGCCGACAAAAATTAAATATTAAAATAAAAGTCTCATAAGTTTATTACAAAAATCCAGATCCGGCCTTAGAATAAATTAGTTTAAAGTTAAGATTAGAATTAAATTAAATTAAAATAATAAATATTAATTGTTATTGTAATAAAAAAGTTTAATTAATATAGGAAAATACTGTATTGGTGTATATTAATATAGAAAATATATATTAATATAGGAGGTACCAAAATCGAATGAACAGCAAAAGAAATAAACCAGAACACGATAACTCATCCGACGAGGAGGAAGCCTTCAAAAGAAGCAAAGCTACGTTAAGAACACCTCCAAAGGATAACATAAAAAATCGCGAAATGGAAGAACTAAAGAAACTACTAGAAGAAATAAATAAGGAGATTAAAACGGAAATAAAAGAGCTGAAAACAGAAATGAAGGAAGAAAATAAGGAGATCAGAAGATATATAAATGAAGTTAAAGAAGAGATAAAACTAAATAATGAAGAAATAAAAATCATAAAACTGGAAACAGAAAGGGTGAAGGAAGAATGGACAAAAGAGAAAGAAGAACTGAAAAGAGAAAACGAACTAACCAAAACAGATAACAAAAAGATAACGGAAGAATTAAATGATCTAAAATCATTTGGAAAGATTAGACAAAGAAAAAAGAATATAATCATTAGTGGAGCAATACAATAAAGACCCAAAAACATTGAAAGAAGGAATGACTACTATGTTAGAAAATCATCTTGAAATCAAAACTAATATTAAAAGAGTACAAAAAATAGGCACAAAAACATGTTTGATTGAACAAGAAAGCGAAGAAGAAAAAACAACAATCTTAAGAAACAAATACAAACTTAAGAATGTGAACACCGAAAAAATATGGATTACAGAGGATCTCACAAAAGGAGTAAAAAGAACCAAGGAGAGGTCAAGCAACGAATAGAGAAAGAAGAATTACAAAATAATTTGCAGCATTTGACACGATAGAAAGACATATTATAGGAAAATGCTTGAGGAAAATAAATGTACCTAATGCATTGATAAAAATTATAGAAAGTACTTACAAAGAGGTAAAAGGAAGGGTACAAATAACAGGGGAAAGATCGGAAGAATTTAATTGGAAGAGAGGTATTAAACAAGGAGATAGTCTTTGCTATTCATAATAGTAATGAACGAATTGATAAGAAACACTAGAGTCAGAACCAATCAACTACAGACAATAATAGGTTACCGCAGATTACAACCGGTAACAATAGAGTCCTTAATGGATATATGGGTAGAATAAATAGAAGAACTAAAAACTGAGATAAACGAGGAAAAAAGTAAGATAATGATAATCAGCGGTAAAGGAGATAAGGAAGATAACCAAATAAAGATAAAATGTAAAAACTCAGAATTGGAAATAGTAACAACTTACAAATACCTGGGAAGTATAATAACTAATGACGGAAAAATAGACTGGGAAATAACAAATAGAGCAAAGAAATCAAACAAGATATAATATGTGTTAGCCCCAATAATGGGAAAAAGAGAACTTGCACGAGAAACAAGAATAAAAATATATAACACAATAGTGATACCGACTATGCTCTATACAAGTGAAAACTGGACAATTCTGGAAAAACATAAGAGCAGGATAAACGCAATGGAGATGAGACATCTAAAAAGGATAGTTGGAAAGACAAAATGGGATAGATTAAGCAACGAGACTATTAGGAGAATGGCCAACCAGGAACCGATAATGAACAAAATAGCAAAGAGACAAATGAACTGGTATGGGCATCTGATGAGGATGCAATCCAATAGAATAACAAGAAAAATTTATGAAGCAAAAACATCGGAAAAAGAAAAAGAGGCAGACCAAGAAAAAAATGGATACAGCAAGTTGTAGAGGCGGGAAAACGTAAACAAAAATCAAACAGCTACAATCAAACAAAAATTAAAATAGCTAGCCCAAATCCGACACCCTGATAGGGTAAAAGGGAGGGGAGAAAGAAAGAAAGAAAGAAAATATGTCACAGAGGTATGCTAATTTTATTATAAACTCTGAATTAATAGTTTTGTGCATCATCATGTGATTCTGTATGTAGATACGTGTAAAATTCATTTCTTAATTCATATACACGTGCGAGTATGTTGTCTTTGGACAGCCAACGAGAGTTGCAATAATAAATTAAAGAGGTGTGCTCGGCTCCCGTTTCTTCACAAAGTTTATGAAAAAGTCTTGTTTTCGCAGGTCGTGTTTTAATGTAGTTCACCACTTTAATAATGCTATCCATCACAACACTTAAATGTTTACTGTGTGTACACTTTAGGTGTAATGTTCTTTGCTGCTAAGGCCTCTCTATGTATGACACAATGTGTCCATTTTACACTTGGAGCCTTGGTTTTGATGAGGGCTTGTAGTCCTCCATACTGTCCAGACATCGCTCGGGCACCATCCGTACACAGGCCTACACAGTTATCCCAGTTAATATTATTTTCAGTCATATATGAGTTTAAAATCTCGAATAAATGAGTAGCTTTACAACTTTCGCATATTTTTCTGCAAAATAACAAATCCTCACATATATTTGTTTCTTGTATGTACTGTACATAACATCAATTGAGCATCATCATTACTATCAGTCGGCTCGTCCAGTTGAAGGCAAATAAACCTGAAAGTTTCCCCACAATTTACTCATTAATATCTTCTGCCATGTCGTGAATACGGCGACTAACCATATTGTTTGAAAGAAGTATATTTTTTATTTCTTTAGCTGCCGATTCTCCAATCATCAACCATATCAACTGCTGCAGGTAAGATCAGCTCCTCACCGATCGTATGTGGTTTTTTACATTCGGCAACACGGTAAGCTACCATGTAAAAGGCGAGTAATGCTTTGGTAGGAATTGATGCTCTTGAAACCAAAGCCAATTTTCTTACAAAAAAGTCTCTTGGGTCTTGGCTTACCTTGTAAATGACTGTGAGTTGATTCCAAATGCAGTTTTAGTTTATTACGAAGCATACTTTCAGCCGCCAACACTTTGTGACAAACAACACATTGTGGAAGTTTTATATTCCCTTTAATAACGCAGGTAAATCCAAATATTGGTCGTCATATTTCCTACATTTCTTCTTTTTACTTAAATTAAACAAAACAAAAAATTCCGCGTGCATAATAAAACAAAACAACAGCTACTGCTGACATAACATAATCTGACTAAATGACAACGCGCGACAGTGGGGAACACGGGGGAGGGAAGCCGACAGGCGAACAGAATGCGCCCGGCACTCACTCGACTCTAGTGTTGCCAATGTCCGAATAATTATCCGATTTTCGGATAATTTCGTGGACCATCGGATAATTTTCGGATTGAACAATTTTTTGAATAATTTCGGATAATTCAAGGGTCTATTGACTTGATGTTATATTTTTTATTTGATTTATTTATTAATACATATATCTTATACTCATTTAAAATCAAATAAATATATTTTATGTATTAAAAGTCCGCGGTGACAAGCGACGCCCCAGGGCGTCGCGACGCACAGTTTGGAAAGCCTTGGCTTATACGAACTCCTGACTAGCGTGTACTTACCTCCACCTGTGCACTTGACATGACTTGTTAGTTTTGAGATATGGCATTCGTGAGCTTCAAGTACAAGGAGATTCAAACTAATTTTAATGAATGAGATTTAATGAATGAAGAAAATTAAGCCCTCGAAAACTTCTTCTTTCAAATAAATAATTCTTCAATTTTACAATTACAGAGGAAAAAAAGCTAAAATATACCTATTTTTTTTCCTTTACAAAAACCAATTTCTTAGCTTAATTATTCAATTAGGGGTATAATACTTACTTCAGGTAAAGTCTCCTTAAATGTTGTCACAAAGAAGATTAAATCAATAAGAGATAACAGGAACGCAAAAAGTGCAGGGACAATAAACCATTCACCAGAACGTTTTTTGGCCCATACAGCAAAACCTGCCCCAATTAGGGGTCCAACGATAAATCCCAAGGAAAATGCAATTCCAATTAGTGCCTACAAATGAATAACTAATATAGTAGCATATCTGTCAATTTAGGATTATATCCTATATCCAAATTTAATAAAAGGTTACAATACATACCATTCCTTTACCTCTAGTGTTTATGGAAGATACATCAGTAATAATTGCCATACTTAATGATACATTTCCTTTGCTAATCCCTCCTAGAAATCGAGCCAATATAAATATTAAAAGATTTTTGGATAGTGCCCATAGAATATATGAAAGTGATATACCAACCTAGAAAGAAAAAAATCTTTACTAACAGTGTGTTGTGTAATGCTTATTGGGGTTACTAGTTTTTTCCTTTTAAAAATACACTTAAGATTAACCAGACCAGATCAGTCCTTATTCCTAGCAACATTCGTACAGAGTATCTAAAAGCATCCAAAACTTATATATTTAAATTAACAAATTTTTCTCTTAAGGAACAAATCGGTTGTGTACAATATTAAACAATTTTGATAAAAGTAAACTTTACACTCATGTGTTGAAACATTATTGAAAAATGCACTAAAATTTTCATATTACTTACTAGGCAAATAACCATAACTGTTTTCCTTCCAATTATATCTGACAGGCCTCCACAGATAGGTGCAGCTAAAAATTGCAGGAAACTAAATAAAGATCCTAGGAAACCTCCAAATAACACTGAATTATATTCTTCCGGAGCACCCACCAATATTTGAAATTCATGAATTTGGCTAGACAGCCAATTGTACCATCCTTTGCTATCATTCATTTTATAATGATCCAATAAAGAAGGTAAAAGAGGTAATATCATAGTAAAGGCAAACAAATCTAATAGTAAAGATATAAATATTACATATACCATTTTATGAACCTTTTCTTTTTTAGTTAACATATTGTGACTGTGTAAGTGTGATATTTTAATACTGATTATGTTAAATTTTATATAAAAAACTAATACTGATGATTTGGCACAAAATAAACTTTTATTTATTTATCACTGGGAACTGGGAAGCCTACATTTACTGTTTTTTTTTTATTTATAATGATTGATGCTGAATCACTTTTCCATATTTTTAACCTAAAAACCAATAATTCAAATTAAAAAGTGAAAGTGACAAGGAAGTTGGTCTCATTGCTTCCGATTCCAACACATCAAATTTGTGGATTGTTTAATTTGTGTATAAATATTCTAAAAACAGGTTATAAAATAAATAAACGAATTTATTCTTCTTTTTATTTCTCTTCTCTCATATAAGCAGTCTAGTTTGGAATAGTAGCAAAATTTTATATATATATTTCATATATGTATCTAGCAAAATAGTTGCTTTTATTACAAAATACACAAACATTTTATTAAAACACACATATGTATGTATTCCAAAAAGGTCCAAACACAAAAATATAAGAATATATCTTTTGAAACAAAACATTATAAAATATTGTTTTTTTTTTTTGACAGATCCAACGTGTCAAATTCTTTAACAATTATTGTACTGTCATTATCATTTCAAGTGGGAGTTGCCAAGTTATTATTAGGAATAGATATGTTGTTATCATTTTCGTAAAAGATTTGTGAAAGTGTTAAGTATTTTACGTAAAATACGTAAGTACGTAAAATAAATTTTGCATTTGGCTACGTAAAATCACAGTACAAAAATGTTCAGTTGGTTGTCAAAGGATAACAGTAAACAAGAAATATATCAAAATGTGGTGGAAGGTCTTAAGACGATATATAAACATAAACTGCTGCCGCTGGAAGAACATTATCAGTTTCACGACTTTCACTCCCCAAAATTAGAGGACTCAGATTTCGATGCAAAGCCTATGATCCTACTTGTAGGACAGTATTCCACTGGAAAGACAACTTTTATTAAATACCTGTTGGAAAGAGAATTTCCAGGCATACGAATTGGACCCGAACCTACAACAGATAGATTTATAGCTGTCATGCACGATAATAAGGAAGGTATGATTCCTGGCAATGCTCTTGTGGTTGATCCTAAGAGGCAGTTTAGACCTCTGTCCAAGTTTGGCAATGCTTTTCTTAATCGTCTTCAATGTTCCTTAGTTGATTCTCCAGTATTGCAAAATATTTCAATTATAGATACACCTGGTATACTGTCTGGAGAAAAGCAGAGGGTTGATAGAGGTTATGACTTCACTGGTGTTTTGGAATGGTTCGCAGAGAGAGTAGATAGAATTATATTGCTTTTTGATGCACATAAACTTGATATTTCTGATGAGTTTAGAAGATCTATTGAAGCTTTAAGGGGTCACGATGACAAAATTCGTATTGTTTTGAACAAGGCAGATATGGTTGATCATCAGCAACTTATGAGAGTGTATGGAGCTCTTATGTGGTCTTTAGGAAAGGTATTACAAACACCTGAAGTTGCCAGAGTTTACATAGGCTCATTTTGGGACCAGCCATTAAGATATGATGTAAATCGAAGACTTTTTGAAGATGAGGAACAAGATTTATTTAAAGACTTGCAGTCTTTACCTAGGAATGCAGCTCTTAGAAAACTTAATGATTTAATTAAAAGGGCTAGGCTCGCAAAAGTACATGCTTACATAATAGCTGAACTAAGAAAAGAAATGCCATCTATGTTCGGTAAAGATTCTAGAAAGAAAGAGCTCATTAAGAATTTGGGTCAAATATATGATAAACTACAAAGAGAACATCAGATTTCCCCAGGTGATTTCCCAGAAATAAAGAAAATGCAGGAAGTTTTAGCCAATCTTGATTTTAGTAAATTTAATCCACTAAAACCAAAATTATTAGATATTGTGGACAGAATGTTGGCTGAGGACATATCAATATTAATGGCCAAAATTCCATTAGAGGCTGAGGAAAAATCTGCCAAAAATGGTGATAACATGGTACAAGGTGGAGCCTTCACAAGTGTAGAAGATACAATTTCACCTTTTGGTTATAAGAGAGGTGAAGGAATAGATGCTGGGGCAGGAGAGTTGGACTGGATTGTAAGCAGAGAGAAAGATAAATATGATGACATCTTCAAATCGTTAAAGCCAATAGATGGAAAAGTGTCTGGAATGAGTAAGTAATTTTTATTTGTATAGAGTATACTATATTTTATAATATACATTATATTATATTTCCAATTTAAAGCCATCATTTTATATACACATAAATATACGAACAAATAATACAAGAAAATAAATTAGGATATTCACATTTCAGATGTTACTGTTTTTTTATTAAATTTCTTAAACATATATTTATGTATTACTCATGTCATATCTCATATATATCATTGCTGGACTTGATAAAATGGTATTTTTACTTATTCCGTTAGAAAATAATAACTTTCATCTTGTCTGTTTATATTATTTAAATAACTTTTATGATTCACAACATGACACATTATGTCCATCATGTGGACATCATATGACAGATAATTTTTTTAAGCAATATAAATAGCACCATAGCTTGTTTGTGTATTTGAGTAAATATGATATATGTTAGACTGTTTGTAATAAAAGCATGAATAGAAGTACTACACACCAAATCTAATACCTGTTAGATTAAGATCCTTATTTTTTTTCGGAACTTTTTATTTTTATAACCAGTAGACCTGCAGCCAATTGTGTTATAGTATATCTTCCACTGAGCTATGACTGTCACAAGATTCTTACCTTAGGAAAGATCCTAAAATATCAAGCAAATTATTTATGATTGCAAAATGATGCAAGTTTGCCCTAGAGCTTGACAGGTTGAACTAGCTTTCTGATTAAGTCGCATCTTTGGGAAATATCTAGAAGTCTATCCCAAATATATCTGGTCTTTAATTCAGATAATTTATAAGCCTATAATTTTACAATTCTTTATCTAGCTTGTTAGATTTTTCGAAGTAATCCCCAAAAAATCTTCAAACTGCTAGTCTTTTGCAGTGAGCATTTTTGAAATGAATTTAACACACATGTGAATGATTCCCAAATTGTCAATTAGAATACTTAAAGCAGTTTGATGTAATCCTTTATGCCAAATGGAGTCAAAAGCCTTCTTAATATCCAAGAACTACAGTAGTCCTTAGTTCTTGTAATCTTGCTGCCTGTGCATTGGATGTTACTATTGAAAGAGGATAGATGTTGATGATTTTTCCTTAAATCCAAGCTAGTGTGCTGGAATATGTTGGTTTAATTCTTCATATAATTTTCCTTGGATAATTTTCTCGAAAATTTTTTATATTACTGGGAGAAAAGTGATTGGAGTAACTTACCAGTACTTAACAGTAAACAAGAACTGTGAGAGATATTTTCAAAAAGTTCTGTGAAGAAATTGACTATATGTCCATTATTAAGACTACCCAAACTTGTTCAAAGAAAGAGTGGATACAGTCGTCTCAATGTTCATTTGGCGGGATAGGGTAAGGATATCTATATTGCGAAAGGAGTGAAAATTTTTGTACCTGTTAAGGATCGGTTGATCCTCTTCAGGCTTGAGTTTGAATGTGTTTTAATATAGCAGAACAAAAGCAAACAGTCCTAGAAACCACTGGGGCATTAGCATTGTCTTCTGGTGGAGTGTCTTGGAGTCTGTTGAGATGGAGTCACTATTCAAACCAGAGGTGAAAGGCTTGTCTGGATTTGGATGTTCTTTCCAGAGTGAATGTGTGTGTTTTTTTAGCTAGATGTGAAAGAGTTGGGTCTCTAGTGACTATTGTTCCTGTGTTATTTTCGAGCTTATACCCGGCCCCAAAACCAGTGTATTGCACTGTAATTTTGAAGTCGAGCATGCTCGAAAATAGAGGCCCTCAGCTTTCGAGAGTCAACTTGACACATTTTGCCCCGTGTGAATGTGTGTGTGTGTGTGTTTAACCCAACAGTGACTGACGCTACCATTTCGGTGTTACCTGGCTCCGTCAATCACTTAGATTTTCCCCGTCCGACCACAGACACCGTGTTAAGTAACGGAGATTTAAAGAGTGGCCAGTTTGCTCTACGATAATCTCTTATTTGTCTGGGGGGAGCTGGAGTTCTAGGTGACTTGATGTCTGAGTTTACTAGTATTGGTAGATGGTCTGACGTTATTGAATCGCCTATGTGGCATCGATCGTCGAACCTGTGCATCACGCTACCAGTAACAATGATGTGGTCCGGGATGGATGCCCCATTTGCGTTCAGAAACGTATAATCAGTAATGGATGCAGTAATAGGTACATAAAAGACAGCTGGTAGAGAGAATCAATAAGAACGAGCCAAACTCTTGCTATTAATCTTATGAAAATGAGATGGATTATATAAAATACAGGATGCAGAACTTTTTAACCTGGGGCCACAAATCATTATAAATATTTTGGATGGGATAGGACTAAAGAGCTGTTATAACCACTGTGAATTTATCAGAAAATAAGCAAATGGAGACAAGGGATAGAGTGTAACTTCCCCCTATGAACACAGATACATTGTATTTAATTATATCCCCATTTTTGCAAATAAGTTATCAAAAATATAACTGTTATAAATGGATAAGAGATCCATTAAATATAGGTTAGTTTAAATGCCAATTAATTTATTCTCATATATTTTTTGATGATCAGCCAGATGTTTTTAATTTGATTATTGTTGTATATATGTATTAAGTTGTTAAAATGTTATGTAACTCAATGCAATTATCAATTTGAAATGTATGTTGGAGTCTTATCTTGTATTTGCTTATTATTATTCCACTGATATTGATTGTATCATGTGAACGTTGTCATTTTATTGCTTTTTGTTCAATTAATTGTGTCATGCTACTCAAAACTGAAAAAGATGTTATCATTAATTCTAGAAAAAAATCCTTTTAGATGACTAACTACTTTTTCAGATAATTTAGAATTACGAATTTGATAAAACTCAAATAAAGGATATAAGTTATACTAAGAATTTCTGTAACTAAAAAAGAAGGCAGTATGAATAAAAAAAAAAAAATATTTTTAAATCCCATAATGTTGTGTTCTACCTTTCTTCTTCGCGTTTTTGCCTGCCAAATTTCTTTCACCAGTTTTTTATCCTACATTCTTTAAAGATGACCCCACCATTTGAATTGCCTTCTTTCTATATATATTCTAATGTTGGCTCTATTTGCAAATCTTCTCTTATTTCTTCTGTTTTCCATTGTCTTCTATTTCTGCTCCTAAATATTGGAAAGTTTGTGCTTGTTCTATATTTACTTCTTTTATTTTTATAATTATATTTTTTTCTTCTCCATTATCCCATATCACCATAACTTTTGTTTTATTTTTATTAATTGTCATTCCATACTTTTTTAGTACTTCATTCCATGTTTCTATATAGGCAGTTGAGACGAGAAGAAAAACGAATACTTAAAAAAAGAAGAAAGAGCATATAGAGAGCCAACTAAAAGAACTAGAGAACTATAAGGCACAAGCAGAAACGCGAAAGTTCTACAAGAAGATTAACACATATACTTTCGAAGGAGTAAGAGAGTTTATATACCTAGGCTCACAAATTAATCAGAATAATGCAGTAAGTGCAGAAATTAACAGACGGATATATCTGGCAAATAGATAAACATTTTAACAACAAGCCTAGTTACAAAAACAACGAAACTAGTGATATACAGAACTCTTATCAAGCCCATCCTCACCTACGCGTCGGAAACATGGACGATGACAAAAAGCGATGAAGAACGTTTAAGATGCTTTGAACGCAAAATCCTCCGGCATATCTATGAAGGAGTACAGGAGGGCGGATTATGGAGTAGACGCTATAATTTCGAACTTTACCGCCTGTATGACAAACCTGATATTATTAGGTCCATCAAAATAAACCGGCTGCGGTGGTTAGGTCACATAGAAAGAAAGAACGGGATGGAGCCGCCAAAACATATTTATAACCAAAGAATAGATGGAGTGGACATAATTCATATTGCTGTTGTAAATTATTATTTTGTTATTAATACCTTTTCAAAAAGCCTTTTTAAGGTCTATATACGCAGATACATATTTTTTTCCTGTTGCTGATATTTTTATATTCTTTGTTTGATGGTCTTCTGACAAAGAAATTGTGCTGTTTGGAGTTTTTATTGCTTAGACAGGCAAAAAACAAATGACAATGTCGTGGGGAAATGCGGGGATGCTAAAATAAATGAAAATAGGATTCTTCTATCCTATCCGGATCCGGATGTTGGGGATCAGTATAGCTATCCTAACTTTACTTGCAGCTATTCTGAATAGTCCGGTTGCAGACGTATTGAACCACTTCCTTAGGTTTTGAAGCCAAGATATTCTTCTTCTCCCTGGTCCCCTCATTCCAAACCTTGCCCTGAAGAATGAGTTGCAATAAGCCATATCTGTGTTCATTTCTCATAACATAGCCAAGATATTCTAATTTACGCTCTTTAATTGTGTTAGTGATCTCGCATTCCTTGCCCATTCTACGTAGGACCTCAATATTAGTCACACGATCCACCCATGAAATTCGTAAGATGTGCCTACAATACCACATCTCGAAGGCCTCGAGCTTTCCTAAAGAAGCTTCAGAGAGCGTGCATACCTCTACTCCGTATAATGTAGAAAATACACAGCATCTGATGATGTACCAAGTGGTAAATCGTGACTACTGAAAAGAGACTTCATCTTTACTAACGCTGATCTTGCTTTTCCTATGCGTTGTTTTATTTCAGTAGAGCGGTCCCATTGACTGTTTATGTTAGTACCAAGATATGTGTAGCTGTTTACCCTGTCAATTGGCTGTTGGTTTACCAAAAGATGTGTATTTAATATTTCGCGCTTACTAACTACCATATACTTTGATTTGTTCGTATTGAGATCCAGCCCATATTCTATACTTATATCTGATATGCGTCAAGCATATCTAATGATGTTAAGACGCACTCCGTTAACTAAGACGCTTTCCTGTAGTTGTCCCAGTGCTTGCTCGAATATGCGCTCCGAGTACATGTTAAATAACGCTGGAGACGCTTCTTTCAAGATGGATATGAGCTTGTCATGTTTTACTCGGATTCTACCAACATAAAATCATACGTAAGTATATATGGGTCCAACCAACAAGAAACATCAAGTCAATTATAGATTATGTTATCATAAAACAAGGAACACACATACAAATAGAAGACGTAAGAGTGTTAAGAGGACCTTAGTGCGGAACTGACCACTTTCTGATAAGATCAAAATGTTACCTACAGTTTCTGAACCTGCTTTGTGATTCCTCAAGTGTACTGTCAATTTTTCCGGTTATTCTTTTGTTCAATATTTTTTCGTATATTTTTATGGCATTACTTAAGAGTTCTCTGTAGTTGTTGCAATCTGTTCTATCGTCTTTTTTTATAAATCGGTACTATCTGAGCCTTCTGTCAGTCATTTGGTATCTGTTCTTATCTCCTTATGGCATTAAGTATCTTTAATAATCACTCTGTTGCATTTTGTCCCATTTTTTTCATCATTTCACTTGTTATTCTGTCATAATAAATAATAATAATAAAACTTTATTCATCCTTGCAGATTATTTACATAATATAGGACATGTCAAAGTAAAAGGAAACGTTAAAGACTACCTATACAATATAAACATACACAGAAATATAGAAACAACATACAACATATCTAAGACAAAAATTCCGAGACACTATAAAAACATGACTCGATGAAATAAGTCTTCAATTTATTTTTAAATGCCCTATCATCTGCTTCACTTTTTAATTTGGATGGAAGCTGATTAAAAAACCTTACGCCGCTATAATCAGGGTTTTTTTCTAACATAGAAGTGAAATGTTTAGGAGTCCTAAAGAAATCTTTTTATCTGGTACGATAATTGTGTACATCTGAATTTGATTTCAATCTATTGATATTAGCTTTTGTATACAGAATACTTCTGTATATAAAAATTGAGGGAACAGTGAGTATTTGATATTTTCTAAAATGCTCTCTACACGTATGTCTATATGGTAAATTAAAAATCAAGCGAATTATGCGCTTTTGGGCTATAAAAACTTTCAAGACATTTGTTGCACTGCCCCATAGAACATATCCTAGGACCTTCCCGTTTTTCATTTCTGCAATAGCTTCTTGTAGCTCGTTTATGGTCATAGGATCTACATTATCATATTCTATTCTTTGGTTCAACAGGTTGTTTTCTTCTTGATAGCAGTCAGCTTGTAGCATCTCTTGGACATATTCTTTTGATCTGTTCCTTATTTCATTTTCTTCTGTGAGAAATTCGCCAGTTTTATTCTTTATACTGTTTGTTTATGTCTTAAATTTTTTCTTTTCTCGTTGATTTTAGAACTCCATAGAACAGTTTCTGATTCTCTTTACTGTTTGTTTCCATCTTTTCTCCAAATTCTGTCCATTTCTCCTTTTTTGCTTTTGTAACAAATTATTTTACTAGGCTTCTGTATTTTTTTTTTATTCTTCATAGTTTCCTGGTGTTTTATTAATCCGATTAAATACTATTATTTTCATACATATCTTTACAGCGTTACTGGTTACGGATATTGTGCGGTGATCGTCGCAACTTCTTGCCTTGTGCTTCTTTGGAAGAGCTATGTATGTAGATGTTAACCAAACTTGTGGTAAAGTTTCACTTTAATATTAAAAAATGTCTACTATAAAAAAACGTAGGTTGATTTTTTGATAGTATTTTCACTTAGATGTTTAAAGTGTGCGGCTGTTATTAAGCCTTCTCCGGGTTTTGTTGCTCTTTGTCTCTGTAAAGTATTGCATTGTTACCCTGGCTATGTGCGACCGAGCATTATCCTACATTAAGAGAAACTTTTCACCTACAAAATGCATATAAGGTACCAAATGTTTTTCCATGCTTTGCCTAATGTACGTATTAGCATTAAGGCCACCTCCCCTAACATAACATGATCTGTATGGCATACTTGAAAAAAACGAACGGATAAAGGCAACTTATATTTGGATAAATATATTTAATTAATATACAGGACAATTCAACAAAACTAAAAGAAGGAAACTTTCATTTCTCAAAAAACACACAAGGTATTTCTTTCTTTTGACGATTTATTCTCTTCTTGATTATATCCATTTTTCTTGATAAACAATTATCAAACAACACTCTTACAAGTAAAAATAAGAAAAATAAAATACAAACAACAGCATGCTGGATTAAATAAAAACGTTGGAAACACGTTGGAAGTAACATAAGATCGAAATGGATTGACTGGGAAAAGTTTTTTCTTAATGAATTTTATAGATAAATGTGTAACAAATGTTAGACAATTTTTGCTATGGTATTCTGGTTATTGGATATTTTTGGAATTTTCCTTCTAAATATATCCTATCTTGTGTAAGGACACATTTTATGGTTAAAGTACATCCGAATGTATCGGTACATTGTTTATCTTTTAATAATGCGACTGTAAACAATTTGTTTACTATGATACATAAATAAAATTCGATTTTTATTAGGTTTTGTAACCTTCTACGTACCTCGTTTTTGCTACACGAAAGGAATTTTTAATTATCCTCATCGAATCTATTTAATCTAATTATCATGTCGTAATTATCATTATTTTTGTACCAATATTAAAGCAACTACTACTAGATAAGGAAAGCGATGTAGAGGATGACGAAGATAGCTCTAATATGGTTCTGAAAGTACACATAGTTTCAAAAGTTATGCACCACCCCTCGTATTCACGATTTTTACCGTATCCTCATCACATATTTAATCGGCTTTTTTCATATAAAATACACCTTTTTTGTTTTTGTTTTTTATTTTATTTAAATACCCATTTAATTGATCTGGTTTTGTCAAGATGTAAACATTGAAAAATTTACTGGAAAAATTTGTGAAAACGTGATTTATAAGGAATCCTTGAAAAAATTGAAGTTTTGGTATGAAAATATGGATTTATGTCAAAAGTATTAGTTTAAAATAACGGCGGCATTGTTTAAACATTGATTTTATAGCAAAAATCACCGAAAATCACTATTTTCAATACTTATTTTTTAATTAATTTTCATTATTATTTCAAAAGTTATTCCAATTGTTTGTTAGAAAGTTGCTTATTTGATAATAAAAAACGCGATTGTTTCCATCACCTTAGAACACTTTAAAAAATCTCATTTTGTTCGTTTTTATCTATATTTTCAAGATGTAAGTTGAAATACCATTTTCAAACTATAACACCCTAAAGTTAAATTTAAATAATGGACTAATTTGGTTATACAGTTTTTCGTTAATAACTTTGCGAGAAATGAATATGAAATATTGCCAATAAGTTTTTTTAAAACTTTTTTTAAACTATCTAGTACGGTTCTTATATTTTCATTGGATAAATAACGAGCTTTTTCAATCCGTTGTACATTATTATAATTAGCATAACAACTATTATGAATTTTAAAAGTTTCAAGTTTATTCAAAATTTTAACTTAAAATCATTTTCTTCGTTTACTATAGTGTATTTTTATGTATGAGAGAGTAATAAAACAATAAATTATGTATGCAAATCCCTAAACTGTTGATACGGGTGACTCAATGAAAAACAGATATTTGTCAACAAGTTTACAGAAGTATATAGGAAAACAATTTTAAATTGACTATGACCACCAGGTATAAAGGTTGGAGCAGAATAGAATACAATAGTTGTGAGGGTTACTAATATAACCAATAAAAGTTTAATAAGTACCTACCTATTTGCAAAATAAAGTTTAATTCTTTAGATAAAATAAAACGTTTTATTTTATCTGAAATGAGTGCATTCCACGAAGTAAGGGTTTCAACAATCAAACATTTAATTCTTTAATTCCAGGAATCTACGACAGTAATTGACTAGATAATTACCTTATTCCACAGAAAATGTGATAGTGGGTTTTTCCATTTTGTAGGAAGGTCCAAGTGGCGTATTCAAAATTCTTAACAGTTCACTAAAAGTAGGTACTTCAGTTGCAAGGTGCAGTTTATTGTGTATACTAGTGTTATGGAAAATTTGGAAGTGCCGTGTAAACGCCGAAAAATTGGTCCTTTAACGGTTAATGAAAAAACATTAATATTTAATTGTTTTAAATCATTTACAGACAAACGTTTATGTGAAAGTGTTGATGAGACCGTTGAGTTAGTTAGCAGTACACTTGATGTTGGGAAATCTACGATTTACAGAGTTATTAAAGAAGAGAAATGTGGTAGTTTTCAAATGCCACGTAATACTCCAGGGAAACCAAAATTTCAAATAGAATATCATTTTAAAGAAGGACTTCGACGGAAAGTGCATGAATTCTTCTTTAAACAAGAATTTCCAACATTGGATAAAGTTCTTGTCTCAGTTCGAGATGATAAGGATTACCCAGAAATGAGTCGAAGTACGTTATGGAAACTTTTAAAAGAAATAGGCTTCCGCTGGAAAAAGAATCCCAGAAAGTCTATTTTATTAGAAAGAAGCGATATTGTCATATGGAGAAGACATTTTCTAAGAACCATAAAGGAAATGAGAAACCAAAAAAGAAAAATATTTTATCTTGATGAAACATGGATCAACGAGGGTCATACACCAAATAAATTTTGGCAGGATGAAACTGTTACAAGTCAAAGGCACGCTTTTGTAAATAACTTATCTACTGGTTTAAACCCACCATCAGGAAAGGGACGCAGGCTGATAATAGTACACATTGGCAGTTCAGACGGTTTTGTTGAAGGTGGTTTATTAACTTTTGAATCAACTCGTACCGGTGACTACCATGAAGACATGAACGCTGATGTCTTTCAAGAACGGTTCGAACAAATGATAGATCTTCTTCCTAAGAACTGTGTAATAGTAATGGATAATGCAAGTTATCACTCCAGACTTATAGAAGGACTGCCCACAACCAAGTGGTTAAAAAAAGACTTGCAGAATTGGCTGAGTTCAAAAAATATTACGTACCATCCCGGATCTATAAGAAAGGAACTTTATTCGTTGTGTGCCCTTCATAAAGAAAAATTTAAAAAATACGAAATTGATGAAATTGCCAAAAATCGTGGAATGACAGTACTTAGATCCCCACCATATCATTGTGAATTAAACCCGATTGAACTGGTATGGGCACAGATAAAGAGTGAAGTTTCAAGAAAAAATACCACTTTTAAAATTCATGATGTTAAACAGTTGTTTTTGGAGGCCGTAAATAATGTAAAACCTGAAAACTGGGAAAAGGCAGTAAATCACACTATTAAAGAAGAGGAAAAAATGTGGAAGCTGGACAATATTACTGATAAAATGATCGAGCCAGTTATTATAAATCTTGGTTCTGAAAGTTCATCTTCTGAATCTGATTTGGATTTGTAACAAGTAGCTGTAAGTTTTATATTAATATTTTTATTCATCTATTTAACATACCTTAGATGGTTTTAAAAACTCTTTTTCTCTTTTGTAATTTTTAAAAATTAAAAAAAATGTGAATTTTTTAAAACCCTTTTTAATGTAGGCCAGTCAGTTCTAATATAGTGTGTGATAAAAGAGGTCTCTTTTGTTTACATACACATAACACTTTATAACACTGAAATAATTCATTTATTTTTTACAATTATTCAAAGTAATTTTTCAATTAATCTTGAGCACGCCCATGGAGTGGTCGGAGGTACCAGTTAAAATTATGCTAATTACTCTCTCGTTCATAAAAATAAACTATAGAAGGAATAAATCTTGAAGCTGCTGCTTCACTAACAATGCGTGATGTGTGTACAAACACTCATTTTAAAGGATTTTCTATGCTTTTTCAGTAAAATTGTCACTTTTCCATATAATTTGCCGGTCTTCATCTTTAGTATTTAAAATGAACTAGCGATTTTACATTGTTTATAAGTAAAAAATGACGTTTAATCTATTTTATATTTTGTTTATTACATATTGTTATCACCAAATTTATCAAAAGCAGTTCACATACAAACAGTATCAAAAGCACGAAAAAGGCTTTTTATGTGCTAATTTCTGTGGTCTACTATTCTACTGTATGTAAAAACTGTAAAAGTCTGGTTAGAACAGAATGAGCAATTTATAAAGTTGTTTTTACTAGACGTTTTAAGATGTGCCACTTATTCACTTCAGTTTATAAGACAAATTAATCGGGATCCCGCTTGTTATTACATCGGGGTTACAACAATAAATGCATTTCCGTATTAATTTAGGTTGAATAGCTATTTTGCGGTATACCCAGATGTAAATATTTTTTGTTACATAAAATGGCCATGTAGATCATTATCTGGTATATATTTTTTCAGTCTTCTTACAATATTCGGATTTTTATAGGAAAATTGGAAATATTAGGCATCTGACCAGTCTGATTTCAGTCCCTACACTGATTTCGTGGCTTCTTCAGATTTTAGTCAGCTTAGCCATTGCATTTTTTGCTACTGATATTCTTCGTCGTATTTTCAGTGCATTCTTCGGCGTCAGTTATTATGAGCCCCAGGTATACTATACTAAATTCAGGCTCAAGCTTCAGACGGTGTAAACAAATGTACGCTTCAACCACGCGTTTGTTCAGGACTAGACTAGTAAATTAAAGGTACAATATAAAACTTTTTGTGGCTTATAGACGTTTGACAGATATGACAGTTACAGATTATAGTACATCAATTTTTTAAATATAACGTATTTTTTTCTATTTTTCCATGACATTTCATTATTGAATAAATTTTCAGCAAATGTGTTATTAGCTGCAACATAATTCTTGACTTGCGCCCATACAAGCTCGATTGGATTGAGCTCGCAGTGGTACGGTGACAACCTTTAACCTATTCTATTTGTACTACTTACCAGTTCATCTACTATGTACGTATTATATTCGCATTTCTTCTTCTTTTTGTGTAGGCATGACTGTCTGTTTTTCAATGTGACTCCCTAACCTAACCTACAGTAAGTTGTCGTTCCATCGTTTACGTAGTTTTCCTACTGATAGTGTTTCACTATATTGTTTTGACTGTTTTGTAAATTCTGGCTTTTATTTCTTTCCCGATATTTTTATTTCTCCATATTGTTTCATTAAGGCAGCCTGCGGCTCTGTTTGCTCTGTTCACTTGATCTTCCACTTCTGTTTCAATCTCTCCGTAGCTAGATAATGTGATACCTAGATATTTAAACTCTATCACTTGTTCTATTATCTGACCTTCCAGCTCCAATTTGCATCTTAGTAAATTTGCTGTTATTACCATGCATTTTGTCTTTTTTGGGGAAATTAAATTAATTTTCTGGCGGTTATACAAAATTGGTGCAGCATACGTTGTAAATCATCTTTATTCTCAGAGAGTAGTATTGCGTCGTCTGCATAGCAGATTATTTTAAGCTGTTTTTTTCCCATTTGGTATCCCTTTTTAGTTCTTACTTTTTTTATTATTTCATCAATAGAGGACTCAGGGAATCTTCCTGTCTTATCTCATTGCCAACTTCAATAGAGTTAGTTAGTTCTTGTTTTACTTTTACTTTTATTATGTTGTTTTAGTAGATATGTTTAATTATTTCTAACAGTTGTACTTTAAACAGCGTTTCTTCAAAGGGAACGTCTTTTGAGCGAAGCCAATTTTGAACATCTGACTTTTTTGTAGCCATAGTGGGAATTTTTTACAATTTTCTGGAATGGTAAGGGGCATTGTCCCTAACAATTACGTCATTTTCTTCCAGTGTTGGTAAAATCGTTTGGAACCAACTTTCAAATGACTTCCCATGAATCTCCTCATGGTAGTTTCCTCTTACTATCCTCATCATCATCAGTAGCTCGACAACCCTTTCTGAGTCCTGGCTTGATCTAGGATTTTCCGCCATTCTGTTCTGTTCCTTGCTTTGTTTTTCCAGTTGGTAATCTTAAGTTTTTTATTTCATATTTTTCAATTTTGGATCCCTTTTCTTTTTTAATGTTTGAGATTCTGGCTCTTATTCTACTTTCCACTAGGTAGTAATCCGAGTCTGCAGAGTTTCCACTAGGTGATGATCCGAGTTTCTTCTTATGCTTCATTCAAAAGCATACAGTGCATCAGGAACAAAACCATTCATCTTCCGTTGTGACGAGATTATTAATCTTTTATCTTTTACTAAAAGTGATATCAAAGATAATAATTAAAAAATTGAAGGTTTCTTTTAATTTGAAATACCTGAACCTATCCAAAAATGCACGTCTTGCAGAACTCACAGAACCATCCACTCTAACTTTCGATGTTGTATTACTAGCATTTATCCATGTCTCATCTAAGTAATAAATTGTTCTATTTTTAGCTGTATATTGTCTTTTGCAAATAATCTCTTCGACATAGCACAATTTTATTTGTGTCGAGTAGCAAACTGTTTCTTCCACGTTTTTGAAATTTAAAATTTAATTTTTGTAAGAGTTTGTAAAACGTGGTTCTCTTAAAATTTGGTCAAGTCATTATCATTATTTACATCTATTAGGACTTTGTCAATTGTAGGAATTTCATTACGGAAAAAATATTGATCAACCTTTCTTCTTATAGCTGACTTATCAAAGTCATCTATAGCATCTATTGATTTTGGACGTTTTTGGTTTGTTTTCAGTGCAGACAATGTGTGGATACTTATATATTCTTTAATGACATGGAAAATATTTTTCGAACAAACTTTATCTGCAACTCTTTGTTGAATGTCCGTTAACGCTTAAGTAGGATTATCTTATAATTCACATTTTTATGTTTTAACCACTGTTTATTTGGTTCTCATGTCACGTGATTTTTTAACTTTTTTCTTAGGAGGACTTAGTGCTAAAAGTTGCCCCGGCGTAAGTAGATATGCCGATAGATAAACCCACTTCGCAATCGAATTTTGTACGTCGATGCGCATGACGTCACTTGGTGATAAAATTTCCACTTGTCGGTAAAACATCTATGGAAAGAGAGGGTTTTTATTTAAATATTTAGAATATTTAGGGATGTTAGGTAAAATATCTGCAATTAAAACTTAAAAATGTGTTATATATACTTATATCTCTGTTAGCCTAGCAATGTAAATTAATAGAATTTAAATAGATAATAAAATTATATAAAAAAGTAAGAACTAAACATCCTTTTGGAAATGGAAATTTATATACAATGGAGTGATTTATTAAAATAAAAATTTAATACAACTGATAAAATAAAGTACACTGTAACAATTTACAAGTTTATTTAACAATTTATTTTACAATTTTTAATATTTTCTTCTTCTTAACTTTGGATTTTTCTTTAATATATCTATTCAATTTTCTAATTTTAAAATATAATTTACACCTAAAAAAAAAGATGTTTGACATCTGAACTTACGTTTACTAACACACTACTAGCGATTTTAAATAATTCTTGGTTAATTTTAATGACCCTTTGTTAAAATTGTTAAAAATATGGTACAGTTCATTACATTTAATTAGAAAATCTGGATATGTTTTAAGTAAACTTCCTTCGGAAAGATGGTTTACCCACGAAAATGACATTTCATTGCTGTCTGGAATATAACCCAGAGTTTCGGTTTTCTTTAATTTAAAAGCAATAAACCCTGCCAGATATACTAAATTATTATACAAAATATACCTGCAGGCAACAACCACTGTCAGATTACATACTAACAGTAATCGCATAAAAATAGAACGGGGGGTTAGACAAGGAGACCCAATGTCATCTAAACTTTTTAATACGGTGCTAGAAAATGCTTTTAAGAATTTGGATTGGATGACAAAGGGAATAAAAATAGATGGAGAATATCTAAACAACTTACGTTTCGCCGATGATATACTTATAATAGCTGAAGATCTAGGTATGGCAAGAGAGATGGTACAGGAACTCGTTGTGGCTACAGAAAGTGTAGGTTTAAATATAAATATCTCGAAAACAAAAATCATGACCAATTTGGTACCCAACCAGAACATCAGTATTGGTGGAAAAGAAATTGAACTCGTAGATAGATATAAATACCTGGGACATGAAATTATGATTGGCAGGGATAACCAGACTCATGAACTGAAGAGAAGAATCGGCCTTGGGTGGGCAGCATTTGGAAAACTGAGAGAAACTTTTAAAAGTGAGCTGCCCACATGCCTAAAGAGAAAGGTATTTGACGTACGGAGCAGAAACACTTACCTTAACAAAAGCAGCAGCTACCAAACTGAGAGTCACGCAGAGAAGAATGGAGCGGTCCATGTTAGGAATAACTCTGCGAGACAGAATAACCAACGAAGACATCAGGAGAAGAACCGGAGTGACTGACATCATCGAGAAGATCTTCTTCTTCTTCTAATGGCGCTACAACCCTTTGTGAGTCTTGGCCTGCTTAACAATGTTCTTCCATTCTGCCCTGTCGGATACTTTCCTTCGCCACTGCCTGATGTTCATGGTTTTAAGATCCCTCTCTACGTCGTCTATCCATCTTTTACGGGGCCTTCCTCTTGTTCTGTTTCCTTGGGGCTTCCATCTCTGGACTACTTTTACAGCTCGATTATCTGGCATTCTTTCTAGGTGACCAAGCCAGTTTAGTCTTTGTGATTTTACAAATCTGACAATATCTGCGCTCTGCATTAGTTCATCCAGCTCGTGGTTCATTTTAATTCTCCACGAACTATCGCTGCATTGGGTTGGTCCAAATATCTTCCTTAGTATTTTTCGTTCAAATATTCTCAGTTGATTTTCATCAGTGGTTGAGAGGGTCCACGTTTCACATCCATATGTGACCACTGGTCTAATTACTGTTTTGTAGATTCTCAGCTTAGACTCACGATTCAGTAACTTACTTTTCATTAAGTCTTTGTATGCATAAAAGCACTTATTACCGCTAAGAATCCGTGCTTGTATTTCTTGACTGATGTTGTTGTTGTCATTTATTATTGAGCCTAGGTAGGGAAAAGTGGAGGCATATTTGTAGGTATGGTTGTCTACCTTCAGATTCTCATGTTCATTCGATTTTGTGCACTCCATATATTTTGTTTTGCTTTCATTTATATATAGACCAAACGTAGCAGCTTCTCGTTTCAGTTCTATGACTTTTTCGCTCAATACCCTTTTGTTGCGGCTTATTATGGCAACATCATCCGCATATGCGCATATTTGCATAGATCTTGTATTAATACAGCCGTTTACATCCAGTGTTCTAACAACAGCTTCTAAAGTTAGATTAAAAAGTGTTGTTGATAAGGCATCCCCTTGTCTAACTCCATTTTCAATATCAAAGGCCTGCGTCATATCTCCATCTATTCTCACCATAGCTTTGGAACCCTCCAGAGTCATTCGTATAAGTTTAACCAACTTATTGGGTATCCCTAACATAGATAGTTGCTTTAACATCTTTTGTCGATCTACTCCATCAAACGCCTGTTTGAAATCGATATCATCGAGAAGATAGCCAGACTAAAATGGAGATGGGCAGGACACATAGCCAGAATGACAGATGGGCGATGGACAAAGAGGTTATTGGAATGGAGGCCAAGGGAAGACAAGAGAAGCGTCGGTCGACCACCTACAAGATGGACTGACGATTTAAGAAGACTCAATAAAAACTGGATGAGAGCGGCGCAAGATAGACGGGGTTGGAAACATGAGGAAGAGGCCTATGTTCAGCAGTGGACTCTTGAGGCTGGATGATGAAACCCTGCCAAGTTTTCTAAACCATCCCATTCCACTTCTTGAATATGACGTTCAATATATTTATCCTCAATATCAGCCGCATTTTTCGGATCAGCATGTTCATTATCATTAGATAAACTCAAGACCTCAAACATTTGTGCAGTAACAATTTCAAACTCGTCGACATCGTTTTCATATACATCTCGTTTGACAGATACACTCACAATAGCAATATTTGGAATGTGGCCTATTGTAGCAGTCTTGGCCGAACTGGAAATAATCTCATCATTTCGCCCCATAAGATAATTTCTTAATCTGTATTTGAACTGTAGAGCAGTATGATGATCATTTAACCCTCCAATGGCTCGTATGATGGAGAAAAGACCTTCTAAAGGATCCTGATTCAAATGATATGTTAATAAATATTTTATGTCAAAATCGTCTTTCATTTCGATGAATAGTTCCTTCAAAGACTTTATACTAATTATTATATCTCGTTGAAAAGGCAACAAGGTATTAGAACCAATTTTTCTAAGATTTCGCATGGTTTTCTCCATTTCGTCCAAAATTTCATTTTGTTGAATTAAAGCTAAACCATACGCTTTGCGTATGGTTTAGCTTTATTAGCTTTATAGCTATGGTTTAATATATTATTCCGGTAGCGAGAATAACCAACACAGACACGGCGTGGCAGTAATAGTTAATAAAAAATCTAATAGAGCGGTGGAATGCTATTTCCCTATCTCAGAAAGAGTAATGGTACTGAAGTTAGTGACATCTCATGCCAAACTGAATTTGATACAAGTTTATGCTCCTACGGCGAATGCCGACGAAGAAGACGTAGAATTATTTTATCGAGATATCGAAGAGGCACTTAGAACAACGAAAACAAGAGAAATCCCGATAGTCCTAGGTGATCTCAATGCAAAGATTGGAAAGGGACAAAGCGGAAAGTGTATAGGAAACTATGGTCTGGGAAATCGAAACGAGAGAGGAGACCGTCTGTTACAATTCTGTCAAGAGCAGAACTTTATTATTACAAACACATTTTTTATGTTACCAAACAGACGACTGTATACATGGCGATCGCCCGCAGATACATCGGAGAAAGTAGTCAGGAACCAGATAGACTACATTATGATCAATGAAAGATACCGTAATGCTGTTAAAGCCGTGAAAGCATATCCTGGATCAGACGTGGCCTCAGATCACAATCCACTTATAGCCAAAATTACACTCACCCTTAAAAATATTAAAAGACATCAAAGAATCCCTACAATAGACACAAGAAAACTTAAAGAACCTAAAGTAAAAGAATGCCTCCAACATGAACTGCATGTGAACTGCAACAAATTGAACACAAACACCAACGATATTGACGAGTACTGGAATCGACTAAAAGATTGTCTACTGGAACCCTGTAAAGAAATATTAAAGACTTCCTCAAGGAGAAAAGAGGAATGGATGAATGACGAGATACTCAATATGATGGAACAACGGAGACAATTTAAAAACAAGGATAACAATAAATACAGAGAGATAAACCACGAGATTAGAAAGACGATAAAGCAGGCAAAAGAAAAATACTTTGAAGAGCAATGCAAAGAGATCGAAGACCTTCAAAATAAATATGATCTGTTTAACCTACACAAGAAAGTCAAAGAACTGGCAGGACTAAGAAAACAAAATCCCACTTGTGCAATTCTGGATAGACACGGTACTGCTATAACACATACGGACGAGAAAATACAAAGATGGGCAGAATATATCGATGAATTGTTCGATGATGAAAGAGGAGATCTGGAGCACATAGAACTTACGTCAGAAGAAATAGGTCCATATATTACAAAAGAAGAAATATTGCACGCATTAAAAACAATGAAGAGCGGGAAAAGCCCTGGACCTGATATGCTTCCTATAGAAATCCTAAAAATTCTAGATGAGAAGCACATTGATGTTTTAGTGACACTTTTGAACCAAATTTATAGTTCAGGCGTATTACCCAAAGAGTGGTTAACATCTATTTTTATTTGTCTCCCTAAAAAGAAAAACGCAAGAGAATGCAGCGATTACCGCACCATTAGCTTAATGTCTCATACGCTAAAGTTACTACTTAAAGTCATCCATAACCGAATATATCACAAACTGGACATAGACGTTAATAATACACAATTTGGTTTCCGCAAAGGCCTAGGAACACGTGAAGCTCTTTTTTCACTTAATATACTAATACAAAGATACCTGGACGTCAATCAAGATATATACGCATGTTTTATTGACTATAATAAAGCATTCGATAAAGTACGACATAAACATTTAATGAATGTCCTGAAATCAAAGAAGATTGACTACAACGACCTCAGGATTATATCAAATTTATACTATAAACAGCGAGCAAAAGTACGTGTTAACGAACAGCTGTCAGAAGAAATTGAAATTAGATGTGGAGTAAGACAGGGATGCGTATTGTCGCCAATTCTTTTCAACGCCTACTCCGAAGAGGTCCTGAAAAAAGCTCTTGAGGGTGAAACAGCTGGAATAAAGGTAAATGGAGTTCCCATTAACAACATTAGATATGCGGACGACACTGTGATTTTAGCCGAAAACATTGAAGATCTTCAGAGACTGGTGACCAGAATAGCAGAGTATGGAAAAGAGTATGGTCTAACAATGAATGTCAAGAAGACGAAATTCATGAGAATATCGAAAACTCAAAGAAATAACGAGAATCTTCTAATAAACGAAACCAACGTCGAACAAGTGGACAAATATGCATACCTGGGAACAATGATTAACTCCACAAATGATTACAATCAGGAGATAAAAATAAGAATAGAAAAGGCTAGAGCAAATTTCAACAAAATGAGAAGAGTTCTATGTACCAGGGATTTAAAACTGGAACTAAGAGTTAGGTTGGCGAGGTGCTATGTTTTTTCGACCTTATTTTATGGAATGGAATCTTGGACCTTGAATGCTACATCAATGAAAAAACTGGAATCATTTGAGCTGTGGGTGTACAGAAGAATTCTGAAAATATCATGGGCAGAACACGTCACAAACAAAGAGGTTCTGAGAAGGATGAACAAAGAAATGGAAATTTTAAATTCAATAAAAACAAAAAAATTGGAATATCTCGGACATATTACACGTGGAGAGAAATACACCTTGCTCCAACTGATCATGCAGGGAAAGATCCAAGGAAAGAGAAGCATAGGGAGGCGTAGAATGTCATGGCTGCGCAACCTGAGAGAGTGGTACGGATGTACATCAAATGAACTTTTTAGAGCAGCCGTCTCAAAAGTTCGAATAGCTATGATGATTGCCGACCTCCGCCGCGGAGATGGCACTTGAAGAAGATACGCTTTGCAACGATCTCGTGAATCACTTTGAGATACTTTTGAATTAAATACATCAAACCAGTCATTGGTGAGTTTAAATAACTCCGAACATTCAAGCCAGTTGTTTTCACTCTTAAAAATTCCAAATAACCCTAGCGTAGAAATTGCTTTCGATACTGTGTGCGAAAACAATTTGGTAGCTAATTTAACTTTTTGTCGTTGAGCGCCCTTAACTATTAAGAAATCAGCATTAATTTTATGTGCAATATTCAAATCTAAATTTTGTGTATTGTGGAGTAAATCTACAACTGGCTTTGATGTTATAAACTTTTCATTTAAGATAAATCCATGGTCAAGAAAATGGTTCCTCAAAAGTTTAAGCATATGTGGAGCATCTGCAAACACATGCACTCTTTGTTTACTTATTGGATTTGTAAACCATGTTGTTTCTTCCGTTGTATTTTAATAACAACCCACCACTGCACAGAACATCATAATTAAAAGTTTAATTTAATATTCTTAAATATATTTTATCTAAAAGTGCACACATTTATTTGTCAACCTACTAAATAAACGATAAAACAATACTAAATCTGACAAAACTCCATACAAAACAGAACATTTCTGGTGATATTTGTCGCCAATTGACGTCACACGTGCAAAAGAGATAGACTGATCGCGTACGCGTGGGTTTATCTTTAGATAGTTCATAGTATCATGTCCCAGAGTGTAGACGACTCTGTGTGGGAACCCAAGCAGGAGCGATGTGCATCAGCGAGCGTATTAATTCTCGGCTAAGAGCTCGTGATGACACCATAATCCTACCCTTAAAAAAGTTGTGTTGAATAATACTTGGCACAAACCTTGTAACTAGCGCCCTCTATGAGAGTCAGATATACAAATAAATTCATGTGATGTATCAGCTTCCAAAATATATTCGTATACAATTTTATTACAATGTTGCTAGCAGTTTCGCAAAATCGTAAAAAATGTGTAAATTTTTTTCTTCAACGCCCTTTATCTTGAAAACGGATTGCGTTACAAAACATTTTTACTAAGCAAACCCCAATTATTTTTCAGTTTTTTACCTATCCTAGAGACGGTTTTACCTTTTTTTTGAAACACCTTGTAGTAACTTTAATCTCAATATTGATATAAACTTCTAATCTCTCTGTGCTAATTACTACATCGTTCAAGGGTGAAAAGGGGCTTTATAATAAATTTATCGCTTCCCCTCTCCGTGATGACCCAAAAATTTTGCTGGTTGTTTCTCTTTTTCTATTGAGCAGTTTGATTTTTTATTGGAAACACACGGGCCAATCTGGATAGTTATAGCTCGGTAACGATTTTTTTAGGCATAGTCGCTCCGAGTATCACGGCTTTGTAGGAAATACAAAGAAATAGTACCCTATGATCGTCATGACAGTACAGTATGAGGAAACGGACCCTTTAAACTATATTTCAGACGACTTATGAAACATGTAGATGTAGTGGAGGTCTCAAGTAATGTTGATCTCTAGTAAACTAAAACCGTAATAAAATAATACACCGGAACAAAAAAGTAACTGCGTGAAATCAATAAAGCACACATTATATTTTAATGAACAAACGTGTAGCAGGTTTGAAGACTAGCAATAATCAGCGACCGTGTAACCAGACAATACGTAACTCAGTCGTAATTAATGTTACGTTACGTATGAATGATATAGGTCAGATCCCACCGTTAAAACATACTCTAGAGTAGACTGTAGTTTATTATGTGTAATCATTAAGCATTATTGAATATATGGACTAAGGACGAGGCATTTACTGGTAATTCCATTTGTGTGATTTATCTGAAAACCGATTTTGTTGCTTCCGTTCGGCAAACAAATACACCTTATCTCTCTATAAGTCGGTATTTAAAAAATATTTAAGAATCTACGGAATATTTATAAAACAAATAAAATTCGTATTGTTTATGTTAAACATTCTGTGATTCTAAAAAACCTTGTTATGATCATAACAACTTCGGCCTGACGGTCTCGTTGAACAATTTCAGGTCGCGTACAATAAACATTAACTTTTTGCACTTGTTGCATTAATAATTATTATTTTGACATTAGTTTTAATAGTCTAGCTAGGAGCCAGAGGGTTGAGTATGCACTTTTATTTCCCCTCGGTATTTTGTTATGTTTTTAGGTACGTAGATTCGATTTTTCAAGGGTACCAGGTTGAAAACCCGTCAGATAATTTGTTATTAACAATTTAATTGTTTAAATGATTATATCTCCTAAACTATTAGAGATATTTAATTTCGCCAAATTGAAAATTTTTCCTTTTTAAAAAACGAACAAAATGGCTTTTGGTAAATTCTGATTCGATTGTTAAAACCGGAGTTATAACAAATCGGTCAAACTGGTAGAGCCTTTAATAAACGTATAGCCGAACATAAAAGGGCTTTCAATGATAAAAAAAAACAGATTATACGTACACACTTGACCTTCTAGATCATAATCATTCGTTTAAAAACCAGTTTAAAATTCTCCATATTCAAAATAAAGACCTCGAACTATCTTTATTAGGATCTATGGAAATCAACAAAATTAAAATATACAGCTGACTTAAGACAAACAGCTCTCCCGTCCCCAACTTATTCAGTTAAAGTGTAGAGGCATAGTAAAAATACATCACTTAAGAAAGACATTCTGCCGGAACAGCTTTAGTGATAGTAAATTGTAATAAATTTTGTGTAAGTGTAGAAAACAAACGTTTTCACTGTTTTATTCTTAGATAAAATGAACTTTCATCAAGTAACGAACGAATCCATCAGTTATTATTATTATCCAAATTTAGCCATACGGCTCACACTCCCTCTAAGGGGGAAAATTCACTCATACCAGATACCAGACCCCTAGGTGAATTGGTACGCCGGAATATCTCCCAAAAATGTTCTTATGTATCTAAATGTTGAGAGCAGTACTGCTTTCTGCTTAGGTTAGGTGGCTATTATCCCAGATTTAGCCATACGCCTCTCACTCCCTCTAAGGGGAAAATTTACTCATCCCAGATACCTACGGTATCAAAAGGATTGAGCTCTGGTGGGACTCTTTCCGTGTTATCGAGCCCTAGGTGACTTGGTCTGCTGGAGTATCTCCCAAAAATTTTCGTACACATCTGGACGTTGAGAGAATTACAGCTTTCTGCATGGTCTTGTAGAGATGTTCATTCAGACCTAGCTTTCTTATGTTTTCTAGGAGGTTCTTCGGAATGACTCCAGTAGTAGAGAGAATAATAGGTATTGTCTGGGTACTTTCCATTCTCCAATGCCTTCGTATTTGAATTTCCAGATCCCTGTATTTGGCGATCTTTTCGTTTTGTTTAACACGAAGATTTATTGTTGTTGGGTATCGCCACATCAATTAGTGTTGTTTGTCTCTTTAGTTTATTAACTAGTATGAGATCTGGTCTATTATGTGCCACTGTTTGGTCTGTGAGCACAGTGCGGTCCCAGTATAGCTTGTAGTTATCATTCTCAAGTATACTTTCAGGAACGTATTGATAATATGGGAGATGGTTTGTTTGGAGAAGTCCCAGTTTGATGGCTATCTCTTGATGAAGGATCTTTCCTACTGAGTCGTGCCGTTCTTTATATTCAGTTGCAGCAAATGCCTGGCAACCCCCGGTAATGTGTTGGATGGTTTCTTGAGCTTGACATCCATATCGGCATTTGTCATTTTGGACCTGAGGGTCTTTGACGATATATTTCAGGTAATTTTTGGTTGGTATAACCTGATCCTGAATGGCGAGTAATGAACCCTCTGTTTCAGGGAACAACTTTCCTGATGTCAGCCAATAGTTCAACGCTTTATTGTCGACGTGGTCTTGACTGACCTCATTAGGATGTCGCCCGTGAAGAGGTTTACCCATCCAGGTGCGCATTTTTTCGTCCTTACTAAGATGGTTTATGCGCATTTCTGGTTCCCTCAGTTTGATCGGTGTTGTATCATCTACTGCACAAATCGCGCGATGTAGAGTAGATGTCTCAGCCTGCACCTGAAAATAAGTTCTTAAATTAGTAATGTGTTTTTCTAGTTGCTCACTTATATCCATAAGTCCTCGTCCTCCTAAATACCGCGGTAATGTCGTTCTTTCTACTGCACTTCGAGGATGGTGTTTTTGTGCCTTTGTGAGGTGTGTTCGTACTTTTCGCTGAAGATTTTCTGTATCCGTTTTGTTTTTATTATTATTATTATGTATAATTATTTGCTAAACCGTCTGTAAATGACTACGTTGACTTTATTTTTTTTATTTTTTCAGCTGCCAAATCAGAGATGGTGAAATCCAAACTACCGAACTCAGTACTGAGTAAAGTATGGAAACTCGCGGACGTAGACAAAGACGGCATGTTGGACGACGAAGAATTTGCTTTAGCAATGCACTTGATCAATATAAAAATCGACGGTAATGATATACCTGCAGTATTGCCCGCACATTTGATTCCACCTTCAAAGCGTTAATATTTATATTCTTTCGTTATTTATAGTCCACAAGTGCTATTCATTTCAAAGTTTTGTGCCTATATCATATATGTACAAACATTGATTTTACTGCCTTTTTTATTCTTCTTGCAATTTTTTTTATAAAATATCGAATATTTCACAAAACATTGTTTTTCATGCTGGGCTGTATCTTAGCCAAATCTAGACCTATTTAGTAATATCTTATACACGTCACTGTGCTGGCGTATTACATATTGTAATCAATAATCGTTTCCTACTGATATGAGTGATATAAGCTGCCTAAATAATTCCATTTTTTATCTTATCTTTTACTTTTACGTGTACAACAGAACTGTTTATATAATCTCTAAAATCATTTACATTTCATTCTAATTTTGATATAAATTTCAGTTTTCATTTGAGACCAAATAATTTCATTTGTATCCTTCTAACCCTCGTATAGGTATAAAATTTTGGCTAGTGAATATTGTAGCCGCATGTAGATGTAGGGAATCAACTCCCAGTATCACTTCTATAACTTTGTTTGAGATTATAACAACCTGGATGTCTAGAAATACAGTCTTAAGCGTTTTGTTCTTATTTTGTTGTGCTGATACTTCCGCACAACTCTTAAAATTTTTATTTTTCTTCTCTCTTCATTGTCCCATTTAGATATATTGCAAACAGGGTGGGGACATACAACATACTTGTGGCAGGACTCTATGGCTTTCTGATAGTTCCTTTTTAATTTTATTCTTGATATCTTTCTAAAATTTGGCACATAAATTTAGCAACTTAGAGAATAACAGTGTTTTGTGTCTTACACAAACGGCAGTATATCTGTGGTTTATGATCAAATATATTGAGATCCAGTGACAAAAATTTGAATAAGTTTCACATACTTAAGTGAATTATATAGCTTTAGTGTCCATTTTTATATCATAAAAGATTTGAGAGGTGCAATTGATGTTTTAATCCAAATTTCAAAGTGTAAGTCGATATATTTACGCATAGAACAATTGTTAAAATTTTATGTGGATGTACTGAATGTTTTTCTAGTTTTAATTTTAAGCTACACATCAGCTGTTTTGGATTATAGAAAATTCAATTTTCTAGAACATTGTGAGGGTGATAAATTTTGAATAGTCCTCTATCTTGATAGTTTCTACTTTCTTCTCACGTAGAGGTATATCCATTGTTATCAGCAATGACAAAATACTATGAGGATTATAAATTTATTACTTGATTTTTAAACATCCAACAGTTTCTGTATGCTGCTTCTGCAGTAGATAGTTTAGTATTTATTGGAGAACTGTATGAATTTCTTTTAACACGTTAGATTTACACGAAATGTCAAAATGAAATAATTAACCCCGTAACTAAAATGCATTCGTAATTTCATTTAATCTAGGTTTCAGTCCTTCACATATTTTGATCAGCAGATCACTTCAGTATTTTTTATTCCTTAAGTTAAATCAAGTACTAACTTTATGTTTAACAATCAGAAAAGTTTGTTAAATTTCAACAATTAGAATAAGTTCAAAAAGTTAAATCTATGCTGTATTTGCAACACAGGAGTACCGTATCATCTTTGAAACATAAAATTGTCTGTCAAATCTATAGTTCCTTGTGAGAAGTGAGAACTTTAAACAATTAATTTGGGATTTTGCTTAAGATTATTTAATCTAATTTGCTTCTATGAATCACTGAATATGAAATATGATTTCTTACTTTAAACACTTCAGGTCACAACGTAAAGGGTTTTCAAGAGGTGGAAAATAACTAATTATCAAATATAATTCCCATGCTGGTTTTGTGGATCATTATTTTAGGACAACAGTTCAAAAAGACGTATCAATATAGATTTTAACATCATGAACCCGCACATGTCCATACATTTGGAATAATTCAGTGGCGTAGAAGCATCTACACTAATGACCAAATTTCGGGAAACTTTACAAAATTTTTAGTTTTGTTAACAGCATTCATCTTTTCACACGATTTATGTTATTTATAAGATTATTTAGTTTTATTGCATCGTTTTATGCTTCTACTTAATATTTAACGTCTATTTTAAGAGGAAAAACCCTTAAAAATTTTAAAAATAAATAAAAAATAACCGTTAGCTATTAGTAGTTATATTTAAAAAAAAAACACACACACAATGGTTATTATGAAGAAAATTAATATTTGGTGGGATAACCTTTTTTTAAGACATACTCGACTCTGAGAGGTATGGAGTTCACAAGACGAGCCCAATCTTCTGGTGTAATAACTCTAAACCAGTTTTAAATAATAGCTTCTATCAGTTTCCTTTTGTTCCTAACATTTTCAGCCTTGACCTTAAATTTCCTATTGGATTTAGGACGGGACTATTTCCAGGACAGTAACGGCATGGTTTTTTAACCATCCCATGGAAGTCTTAGCCGTATGACAGGAGCTCCATCCTGCTGGAGGATGCATTTCTGAGCATCCCCTTCAATATTGCCTTCTATTAATGCCAAACGTTTTACTCCGTTAGTGGTCATACAAGCCCATACCATGATACTCCCAGGGGATTTATAGTTTCCGTAGTACACTGGGACAAAAGGTCTTCCCCAATCGGCGGCGAACAAAATTCACTCCATTACTCCCAAAGATCGAGATTCTGGTTTCATCACTTCAAATTACCTTACTCCACTGTTCTGTCCACTCTATGTGTGGCAAATCCCAATCAATGCGTTTTTGTACCAGATTTTTGTTTACGGACGGTTTCTTTCTAGGAGTTTTTGCTCGCAATCCATGTTCAAACAACTTTCTTCTGATAATGCGGTCCGATATTTGTAAGCCAGTTGATTTGATTAGCATTAATGTCTTTAGCCGTAAAGCTGTCTGTCTTAGAGCTGTAAAGCCGCACTAAGACAGGAGGCATATTCTGCGCTCATCGTATTGATTAATTTTCGGTTTTCTGTCCGTTATTTTTGCTGAAGTCACTAATAAACACTGGAAGTCGCATGAAACTGTACTAAAAGCTTTCAATTGAACGACTAAATTACGCCATTCCTCGTTGTCTGCCTAGCGAAACTCTGACTGACGCGATACAGTGTTGCCAGTGTTGCCATTCACAAATCTCTAATTTTTGGTTTTCCACTTGATTCAGTTTTCATATTTTATTAAATAATTATGTAAATATTTTTTGTAAAGTTTCTAGAATTTTGGCCACTAGTGTATTCATTAATCTGTAAAGACTTAATATTTAAATTTTGGGTAGCTTTAAAGGCTTTTTAAATGTTATTCTACTTCTAGTCTATAATACGATCCCAATACAGTATAAACGTATTTTGGTCAATATAAAGTTATAATTATGTTATTTTTTGTATTATGAAATACTGTTTGAATGTTTTTAATTAATAATTACTCAAAATTCCGCACTGTTGCAAAAAATATAATTATTTATTTATTATATTCCGTTTTCATATCATAAATTCCTAAGTGTATTTGGCAAGTTCAGCGAAGATTTTTTAACTTAAGTGTACATTATATTTTTATTGTATAAACCTTCAATCAATAAGTAACTGAGCTAACTAATAAAATAACAACTTTTAGTCAAAATTTGACATTTTTTTACCGAGACACACTGTTTCCACCATTTCCTCAACGGTTCGAGACGCATTTTTAGTAGAACACAGTCTTTGACCACAAAATGCTCCTCAGTTTCCTCAATAACCTCCCCTTGTCCTGGAGGTTACCAACATCCAGTAGAGGGCCATATTTGGAGAATACACTGGGTGTGAATAAATTCATGACATGATGGTGTTGGCGAATGACCTCTTTTTGCTTCTTCATTTGTTTTCTCTTAGTTTCTTCTTTCGAGAAAAACTCTAACGCTATTATATATAATATCTTAGCTATATACAAAGTGATGAGTTTTTGGACGTCTTGAATCTGCTACTATCCACTCAGCCTACTTCCGATATGGCTTCGAAGTAAAATGGTTGATCCATATTTCATCCATTGTCATACAAAGATGAAAAAAATCTCTAAACAGTTCAAAATAAAGTCGATGCGTTATTGTTTTTCATAGATTGTGAGCAAACATAAGATCTACTGTCAATAAATATTTACTATTGCCAAATGTTTCTGCAAAATCGACATTGTCTTCTGGTATCTTTATCTTTTGTGTTAACTCACACATCTTCAATTTACGATCGCCCAAAACAATTTTGTGGCCTCTCGGAATATTTTCCGGGGCGACAACTGTCGAATTTAGAAGATCAGAGTATTCGGAAACCTTAACCGTTGTTTAAACAATGTTTTATCAACACAAAAAATCAAATTTTTCCATCGTTTTGAAAATCGCAATAGCAACGACACCAAGACCACTGTAACTTATAGACTACTGCTCCCATTGAGATCAAATTTTGGAAGGTACCGTTTGAAAGATAAAACTTTTAAAAACATGAATTTGTTATCGTGGCTCCATCTATATGTTAGCTCAGAGACTTATTGATTGGTTTGGTACATGTGTAGAATGCAGTTAAATTTATTTGCATGGGTGCGTTTAATTCTCGCAACAAGTAATGTTTTTCTCGCATATTGTGATATATTTTGTTAAAACTAATGTATAAATGTAACCATGTAGGACTTTTACTAAATTACTTAAAGAATATATACAGGGTATAGATTTAGTCCGAATAAAATGGAGGGATATATTTTTAATATAGCAACAGAAATTCACAGACAAGTTGCCCAAGAGGGGAGAATAAAGAGGCTTGTGTTGAAAGACATGATCTTGCACTGAAGAAATATAAATGAACATAAAATAGAGTGTCTGAAATAAGTAATGTAGAGAAAATAATCCAATAAACAAACCTCAGTGAATTATCAGTGTTACCATATCAAATAAGAAGCTTTGTATAATGTTTATCGTCAACGAAACTATATGTTAAAATCGTGAAGGACCCTCTACAAAACGTCCAGTACTTGATGTATCTGTGATTATGTTGAGATTCAGTGAAAGGAATTCGGGTTTAGAGGAGTTTATATCACTAAATTGACAACTCAGAACTTTAATGTTTTCTACATGGTTGTATTATTTAATATGTCTATTCAGTTTGTGTAAGGAAAAGTTTTATTGCCACTGCATAAATGTGGAACATACTGCAAAATGAACTGATAGCAAATTCTAAACAGATTGTACACATTTTTTATATCGCCTATAAATAGATAACTTGCTTATTATAAAATGCATCAATGCGATCAACAATACCGTTAGGTTTTTTACTACATAACTATTTTTTCAAATTTATGTGTAGGTCATAACAAATTTTGGTCCATGAGTGTATCTACTCTAACCTGTGATGTTATTTGGGAAATTTTTAAAGACTAAAAGGTGCTAATGGTGCTAAAATTAATATCACGAGATATTTTCAGTAGTCTTAGGAGCAACAACATATTAAATGCTTCAACTATGTTTATTAAAAGCATTTCCAAAGAAGACTAACGAACTTTCTTTCATTTGAATGTCAATCTTGGTATTTTTACTCTACTCACCTATTTATTTTTTTATCAAAGTATGTACAAATTTCTCGTTTATAGATATTCCAACGGCGTTATTTTCAAGTACTTACCATACCATATACCATATATATACACATCTTACATGGCAAGGACCCAGCCATTTTAATCTAGCATTCCTGATTTCAATCATAATATTGGACTATCTATTGCCGATAAGTGGTTGATAATAGTGGTATTCTAAACAGAGTGTCATGATCGCCTCAACCCGAACACCGTTTGGTAAATCTATAGAATCTGAGCAGGTTCGTCCTAGCTAGCACATATTTAATTCTTTCGCAAAACAAGTAAAATTGGATAAAGAACCCTTTCATCTAGAAAACGAAAGCTCTAGTTTTAACAAATGAAGTAAATATATTAATAATAATTTAAACATTTTCCAAATATTGATCACAGATATGTAGTTGATAATTTTGATATCGGTCCAAATATTTAATAAATATAAATAATGTGATATAAAAGTTTGTACTCTGTACATTTGTATTATAAATATAACAGTAGATAAGTATGACTTTCTTATTTTTTTGGTATATTTGTTTAACTGCCGAATGAATTAAAGTTTTTAAATCATTAGAAAGGTCATATATTTTTGTATATTATTCCAACTTGACACGACTGTTGCTAGTTAGCACTTGTAGGAGTTTGTTAACAATATTTCGTACCATTTCATTATTTAGTATGTACATTATTTAATTTAAAGAAATACATTATGTTATATTATCTGTTTATTTCATTTCAATAAATATATTTAGCATTTTCCTTTATGTAAAAGTTTAAAATAGTAATTATTTTTGGACATATACCTCCCTACAACGTTCCTTTCCTTGATCTTATTTTGTATGGATGCGATACCTGTTTCAAAAATCAAAAAGTACTGCTTTATCATGAAAGCTAATAAACTCGGATGCACCAGTAGATTTCAGCGTTGGCTCTTACGGACAATGTTAATCAAATGGAAGAAAACGCTGCAGCGTTGCTAGTTCATCGTCGGCCTCAACGTGGCAGAGCCGGCTTCGAACTTAACACTCCCTTACACACGGAGCACTTGCAGTTTTGCACTAACATTCACTGATTTGCCCTAATGACTGTTCCAGAAAATATTCGGACGTCGTCGTAATATAGTGCTCAACAATTGATAAGGATCATAATTATGATTTCAAATATTTTAAAAGTTTGTTGAGATCCTAGTATGATGACTTAAATAGAATAAATGAAAATAGACGACTTTAATATTCAACTTTTTGCTGACCCTAGTAAAAAATGGCCATAATGGCAAAATTTATTTTATTTCGTTTAAAATTTATAATAAAGTCGGGGTATTAATATTACTTTAATTATATTAAATTTTTACAAACTTCGGCTATTTCTGGAGTAAAATATTACTTCGATCCTTATCAATTGTTGAGCAAAAATCCAGCGAAATGGATGTTTGGAGACCTTTTGAATATAATTGAAATGAATAGAAAGAAAATGCCACGATTAGTAGATAAGTTAAAAATATATCGAGGATACATCATTTATATTTTAGTATTATTTATACAGGGTGTTTCATTAACAGTTATCCATATAGTAACTGGAGATACCTTAGCACAAAATACGAAGATTTAACCTAAAACTCTAATCAGATGCTATGATTTTTGTGACATATTTTTAAGTTAAAGTTGATTTCATATAATTTAATGAACTATCTTTCAATAAAATCCTTGCAACTCATAAATATTGGCAATATCATTTTGATGTCTTCTACTTTAAAATGTTTAATATGTCTGATTTGCCGATATGAATGAGTCAGATTAAATTTAATTATTAGAAGAATTTTTTACTAACAATAAAAATTTTGTAATTGATTAATATTCTGTACTTCGATAATGACCTCCGAAGTGAAAGTCGTAGAATAGCCTACTGACTAATGGGCGTTTGTAGAAATGGTTTAACCGTGTAGAAATTTCGGTATTGTAATTAAATACAATAGTATCTACTAATTGTTATACGAGTGAGTATATCTATAGCAGTTTTGCAGTTTGTAGAAACGGTTTAACTGTTTTGTGTGTGCATTCGAGAAGGTACGTTAACTTGTCAAAAAATAAGTGCAATTTATTTTTAAACTTTTTTTATGTACTGTGTCAAAAACATCATTCAATCTTCGATTATCCACTGCTGGACATAGATCTCCCTCATAATTTTCCATCTATTTCGATCTTGTGCCTCTTGCATCCAATTCCTATGACAACGTTTTAGATCGTCAGTCCAACGTGTTGGTGGACGACCTCTGCTTCGGTAGGCATCATCTCTTGGTCTCCATTCCAGTATCCGCTTTGTCCATCTATTATCTGTCATTCGAGCCACGTGACCTGCCCAGTTCCATTTCAGTGTTGCTACTCTCTCTACTGCATCAGCCACTCCTGTTCTTTGTCGTAGCTGGCGATTTGGGATCTTGTCTTGTAGTGAAACGCCCAACATAGCACGCTTCATCGCCCTTTGACACACACGGATCTTTTGAACTGTTCTCCTTGTCATGGTCAACGTTTCGGCACCGTAAGTTAACACTGGCAAAACACACTGATTAAACGTTTTTCTTTTAAGGCATATTGGTATATCAGACGATTTGAAAATATGGTTCAGCTTGCCGAAGGCTGCCCAAATCAGTCTTATACGACGGAGAAGCTCAACGGTTTGGTTATCTTTTCCTATGCGAATCTCATGACCTAGGTATTTATAGGCCATTACCTGGTCTATGGATCTTGTTCCTACGCATATATCTTCGCTGACTACAAGATTTGTCATCATCTGGGTTTTAGATATATTTATTTTCAATCCCCCTTCTAGCGAGGAAAGGTAGAGCTGATTTAAAAGTTCTTTGGCCTCATCTATCCTATCAGCTATTAGTACAATATCATCTGCAAACCTTAGATGGCTAAGCTTTTCTCCGTTTATGTTTATGCCCTTGTCGGTCAGTTTTGCCCTTTTACATATATATTCCAAACATGCTCCATGTTTCAAAAACATGGAGCATTTATAGGTGAACAGTTTCAAACAAGGACAAATCTTAGATTTATATGCGCGACAAATTATTTTGTATATGTTGATATATACAACAAAAACAAATACCGATCTGATTCCAACACAAATTGTTTCTACAATAAGTACAGCGCTGGGTGTTATCGATAGGACAGTCTGGAAAATTCGTCAGGAAGGATTGGATCATAATGGAGACTTACCCAAAATTCTGAAAAACCCACGTAAACGGACCAAGAAGGAAACCAATCGGGAGTTTACCTACGATAAGAATATCAGGAGCCAATTGAGAAGACTTGTTCACATGGAATTTTTCTTAAAGAACATACCTCCCACAATCAAAGCTATCCTGGATGCCGTTAATTTACAGAAACATTTACCTACATTTTTCAAAAGTACTCTATATCGACTATTGCGAGAGATGGGGTTTGTTTATGAAAAAAGAGGAAAGAAAGCAGTAATGATGGAACGTCCTGACATAATAAATTAAAGGCATAAATTTCTTAGAAAAATACAGAATTATCGAAATCAAGGATACAATGTTTTCTATTTGGATGAAAGTTGGGTAAATATCGGACGTACAGTAAATAAGGTATGGATGGATTCAACCATAACTAGTTATAATGATGCATTTTTAAAAGGCTTGGCTACTGGTCTAAATGATCCAAAACAAAGAGGTCCGAGATTTGTCTTGTTACATGTTGGGTCTGATAGAGGTTTTCTACCAAATTCAGAATGTGTATTTTTAGCAAAAAAGATTCAGGCGACTACCATGACGAAATGAACGGCGAGTCTTTCGAAGACTGGCTTGAAAATAAACTAATCGCAAACCTCCCAAAAGGAGAAAAAAATGTGGATAATGCTCCATATCATTCATGCAAACAAAATTTCCCAAGAAGCTCCTGGAACAAACAACAAATTCAAGAATGGTTACGAGAGAAGGATATATTTTATGAAGAAGATTATTTAAAGTCAGAACTATTGGATGTAGCAAACAGTTATGCAGATATATACGTCAAGTATAACATCGAAACTTTGGTCGAGAAATACGGCCTATAAGTATTACGATTGCCTCCGAAACACTGACTTTAAAAAAGATCGTGTGCAACAACTCATCCATGAAGCGTTTACCAAAGTCTCTGCAGAACAGTGGCAAAATTATATACAGCATGTCATCAGAATTGAAAAAGAAATCTGGATAGCTGACAACCCACAAGAAGATATCCTACCGGTGATTATCACAGCCAACACCGGCAGTTCCAGTGAGGACGATTTTTCCGAAATGGAGTAGAGACCAGACACTGTTATTGTAAGTCTTATCTTTATTCATTAGGTACCGTTTAGGCTACATAAATTTTTATTCTTTTATTAGCGTAATTTTATTCTTTGGTGTATACACACTTTTCTTTGTAATAATTGTTGAGACCGTTAATAGTAATAATTGATCCAAGTTGGTATATATCCTGTCGGTATATAAATTAACAATTTAAATTTGTAGCCACTAAGGGGCTACGAATTTTTTTTTGTAGCAGTTTCCCTAGTAGACTCCATTCTGTTATTACACCCTATATAATTTAGTAAAAAAGATTTCAAAGAAAATGGTTTAATTCAATTTTGTGTAATTTGCAAAATCTTGAAGTTGTAAATAATGTTACATTTACTTCTAATAGGATTGCATGATTTAATGTTATCGTACAGGAGGGCCAACGCGGTCCTGTATCACACCTGCAGACTATGAACGTGCCTAGCGGCCTAAGCAGCAACATCGCTTCTCATAAGCACCGTACTGAAATCCTCTCGTGAATTTGTCTATAGATACCTATGTGCAGCTCTACACTTAGTCGACGTTAACCCAGTAGTGCTCAAATTAACTCTAAACAATCGTAATTGGTTTTATTAGAAAATGTAATAAAAGATATATAATCGTTAGCAACTACGTTAGATACCGTGTTCATATGAAGATGCTAAGCTATTTCGGGTAAACATTAAAACAAGTTAATAACATTTAAAAAAATGAGATTTGAATTTGTATTGGCACAAAAAAAACAGTTTGACAGCTGTTAATTTAGGGTTAGTAAAAATAGAGCGTTATATGAGAGAACAACGCGTTTTGATTGTTGAACAATATTTTAAAAATAATGAGTTTGGCGGCTACAGTTAGAAAATTTCGTACAAAAATTTAACTTGGTCAGCTGTGAAGAGATTAATTGAAAAATTCGGGAAGAGTGGATTAATTGGTGATACTAAACACACTGGTCGTCAACAAACACGTTGAAACCATGTCTAAGAGTATTCGTATACTCACTGAACCTTCTCCGACTGAAGACTTATCGAATAAACAAATGTTGAATGATTTTATAATTGGACATAGTTATGCAAAAAGGAACCAACTACCAAAATACAAAATTTGATATTATTGTTTATATAACACAAGGAAGGTTCAAACTTTGTTTAGCAGAAAAGAACCAAAGGCTTCAGCATCAATATTTTGGGTTATAACAGTTTGAATCAACTACCATTTACGTAACTATCGTTTAGAGATTTGCATTCAGAATCCAATCGCATAAAGTCAGTCATGTGTTTTGCAAGAGGGAACCAACTCCATCTGTGTTTAGTAAAATGAATCAAATGAGCCATATTGTATTTTACAAAAGAGAATCAGTGTTATTGCCTGTGCTTGTGACTGTAACAGTTTTCCGTATACTGTTTTTAGTTAGTGTTATACAATTTAGTTTAAAACCATAACATTTTTCTCATTAAGAATGTATTCAAGATCACGAGATAAAATGATGGTAGATATGTGCAATGAACCACAGGAGAATAAAACACCATATTTTGAGGTTAGTTTGCAAAGTCATTATCGACGGAACAATACAGATTCTTTGTACTTGCCAACTGATATTACGCTAATGAAAATGTATGATTTATATAAAAATGAGTACAGCCACCCAGTGTCTTTCAGCACTTATAAACATATTTTTCTACAGGACTTTAAGAGCGTAGGCGCAAAATTTCGGGCCAATGCTTTTTAAATGCATTCATTTTTTTCGAATCCTGAGAAAACTAATAAGTATTTTTGAAAAATTTAAACGCAGAATGAAAGATTACATTATTGCCGAGGGCCGAAAGTCCATGAAAACTTATATAATGTTTATTTTAATAAGTTACAGGGGTGAAAAAGAAGAGAAAATTTTGTGTAATTTTTAATTTCAAATATCTCATCCAAAAAACTTTTTGTTTATTCTAAGGGACTTTCGGCCCTCAGTAATAATGCAATCTTTCATTCTGCACTTAAATATTTCAAAAATATTTATTAGTTTTCTCAGGATTCCAAAAAAATGAATGCATTTAAAAAGCATTGGCTCGAAATTTTGCGCCTACGCTCTTAATTTACGACATAAAGAACTAAAAAAAGATACTTGCAATTAATGTGACACACTTATTCTACAGATTAATGGAGCAGAAAATAGTACTGAAAAATCCACAAGGAAACTAAGTTCCTGTAGTTGGCTGTATACCATATATTAAAAAATTTTTTAATAAAATCCTTTATAAAAAGGTATATAAAAACCCAGTCGGGCTGCTGAAAAACTTTAGGAAAATCATGAGGAGCATGTGGCACTAGCAAACTTAGCTCAAGTTCTAATGAAAAATGATTTGAAGTTTGCAAAAGACAACAAGAGCTTAGAGGCATTAACTTTTGACTTAGAGAAAACTCTACCTATGCCGCGTATTCCAACTAAGATCACGTTCTACAAAAGACAGCAGATGTTATACAATTGCGGAATCCACAGTGGCAAGAGTGAAAAGGGTTTTTGCTATGTTTGGGTAGAGGGACAAGCTGGACTCATGAAGTTTCATCTTGTTTATGCAAACATATGGGTAATGTTGACAAGGCGTCAAAAATTTGACACTATGGAGTGATTCATGTGGTGGCCAGAATAGAAATATCAAGATAGTTCTATGCCGAAAAGTGTGTTGGAAGTCCACCCTAGCCTTCAAAATATTACTACGAAGTTTTTAGTGTCGGCAACTGAAAAAAAAACACAACAAACAATAAGATAAACTGGTTGAAATTTAAACAATCCGCATTGTTAAAAATAAACCAATGTCTATTTACGTCAGTCACAACGAATTTGTCGAAATAAATCTGCAAAAACGAGGAATTGGCAGGCCCCCTTCCATGTCATCTTTGTTGAAAAGTCTCTGGCCAAAAGGAAAACCAATATCGCCTGAAAATCTTAAGGATATCGCTTCATTTCTTCTATTAATTCCAAATGATTGTAAAAACTTTTATCGTAATTTATCATCTAATGAAGAAATTGAAGATGACATTGATGGGTTCAAAGGATCGCTGGAATCTCAAATTGAAATTGATTAAAATCTATTCCATTATATTAAAATTGAACAACAAAAACATCTTAATTTTTTCATTACACTAGTATTGCCATAATAATTATTTTCATTACATATTTTAGTTGAGTTTATTTTTAAGCTATAAAATATTGTTAGATTTGCCTTTATTTTTTACTTAGTTTTTTCTATTATTTTCAAATAATTACAATAAAAATATAATCTAAAGAAGTTTGTATTTTTATTTCCCTATTGTGAAATGTAATTAATTAATATGTATAATAGGCAATAAGGAACCAATCACCATTTTTTGGGAATACCAAAGCTGTTATTTTATATTATGTTAGTTTAAGTATCAACAATAAAAATACTATCTCTTTCCAACACAGTACAACTTTCAGTAAGGTTGTAATTTGTACCTGTAATTTACAATATATAGCTTTGCGAAAATGTCTTTCCTGAAAAACACACTTTTTGGAGTTGAGTCCTTCTTGCATAACTAAGTCCAATTAATCATGGCCAACTAGAAATACAAGGTAAAATTGTCAGAGCAAGAAGGTTAATTACACCAGGAGAACGATTTGTTCTAACCAACGTATGTCCTACAATACCGCACGACTTGCTAATCAATGAGTTAGAAAAAATCAGCATAATTTCTGTCTCCCTCATTCTTCAAAATTAGTGCTTGTATGTCGTCCGAGACGACATGCCGGTACTCCTCGTATTTATAATCATCTTCCTTACTTAGCCAAACTATTTATTCTTCAACTTTTTAACTTAATTTGGCAAAATTATAAATTTTCATCGATTATTTGGTCTAAAGCTATAATATTACCTCTTTTAAAACCTCAAAAATCTACTATCAGCTTGAAATGTTCTATGAGCAAATTGATGGAAAAAATGATTGATGTCGGGATAATATTCTTAATCTAGAATCTGACACTCATGAAACACTAGCGACCAAGCAATATTTTTCGATTTAAAAAGGCATTTAACACTTGTTTGAAATTCAATATTCTGAAAGAACTAAATTCTTGGAATATTCGTCGAAATTGCCTAAAATTTATTAAAAACTTTACAAAACCGGTCTTTTTGCATCACAATACATAATACTTACTCAGAGGAGAAAACTGAAGAAAATGAACACCGAGGATCAGTCTTAAGCATTACATTATTTTTAGTGGTATAAAAATATAGTAAACAATCTTATTAACCACCTTACTAAACCTCTAAAGGCTCGACTTTTGCAGATATTGTTGTCTTTATAAAAGGAAACAACACCACATCAATCTCAAATCTTCTACGGCACTACAGTCCAAATTGAGCCTTGACCTCCTTTATTTTTTGTCTCCGCCCTTGCTTGTCTGTGGCTGATCTTCTCCATGCACGGACTCCTAAAAAGGGCTTGTGCGTCGCTGTTTACTGTATCTTCCCAGCGCTTTCTTGGCTTTCCAACCGGTCTCTTTCCTTGCATTCTAGCATTCAGTGCTCTTTTTGGTAGCCTATCCTCTTCCATCCTTATCACATGTCTGGCCCATTGCAATCTTTGTATTCTAATGAAGTCTGACAGTGGTGCTTCCTTATAAAGTTGATAAAGCTCGTTGTTGTATTGAATTCTGAAGATTTCGTTTCCCTCGCAGGTCCTAATATTCTCCTCAGTACTTTCCTTTCGAATGTATCGAGTATGCTTCTGGCTGTTTCTTTCAAGACCCATGCTTCACTGCCATAGCCACTGCCACTGCCTATTGGTCGAATTAAGGTTTTATAGATTCTTATAGATTCTCATCTTTGTATTTCGGTGAACATTTTTAGACCGAAATATATGGGAGAGGGCAAAATAAGCTCTGTTTGTCTGCGTTATTCTCTTCCGTATTTCTCCATCTTCTGATCCGTCGGCATATATATATATATATATATATATATATATATATATATATATATATATATATATATATATATTAACCTTGGGTAAACCTTTGCGTTTTAAGTTCAAAGCTACCATACATTTCAAACCTTAAAAAAAACTTTTCTTTTGCACATAGTAACAAAAAACACCATTATGTTGCTAGCAAAGTTTTTTAATATTCTAACTCTACAATTCTAAGTTACGGTAAGATCAATAATGTTTTTAAAAGATAATATATGGTAGCTAATTATAATTTATTCTCTTTCAGCCCTGAAGAAGCCAAATTAATTCGTTTTGGCGAAAACGTTCGGCGAAACAATTGATACTCATTAGAGTCTTTCTTGCAGATTTCCCCAATATTTAAGAGTTTACTATATATATATTTATATATCTACTCCCAGGTATGTAAACTTTCCAACCGTTTCAATGTCATCTTCATGTATAATGTTTTGCGGGACTATATTTCTTCTCGTCTGTATCATTATTTTTGTTTTTTCTCTGTTAATTTCCAGACCTAGCATTATTGTTTGCGTTTTTAACTCTGTCTATGTTTCCTGTGCTCATGTTGATGTTCTACTCCTAATACTAATATCCTCGGCATAAGCGGCCAGTTGAACCGTTCGGTTGGTCATTGGTCAGTAGGTTTCCTCGTCCAGTTTGCATTTGCCTAACCGCATACTCCAGTGCCAGGTTAAACAAAGTTGGGGCTAGCCCATCCCCCTGCTTTAATCCCTGAGAAATTTTGAAAAAGTCTGTCCTGTGGTTTTGTATTCGTACACATGCCTGAGTTTCATCCATTGTGGCTTTAATGAGTCTAATTAGCTTGTGTGGTATTGCCAATTCAGCCAATATATTGTAGAGATCAATCACAAATGCTATGCAGTATTTTCTAAACCAATTAGCAACCTACCTTAAAAGTGTATAATACCAATCTCTCATTTAAACCAATTGCAAAGGTCAGAACCAGGAGATTTGTTGCATTTGCAGCTACTAAGAAAAGTAATTGAGATGTCAAAATAGGGATGATTCGCGTCAAAGAAAGATGTATTTTCTCTATTAATTGTTTGTTGAGAATTTCTGAAAGATTGTTTCCATAAATCAACCGATATTTCCATATTACGTTGATTACCACGTATCCTTTTGAACGTGGTCCAAACGTTATTAATCTATTAATCTCGATGTTTAGAGTATATAAATTTTTAAATATTGAAAAGTTTTTTCAAATTTTACTTACGAGTTTTTACACTAATTACTGGTACTTTTACTTATCAGTACAAACACAATTAACTCGTTTCAATTATTTGAAGATATTAATATTTGCTCGAACTATAAAGACACGCGTCTGAACACTACAGTGTCACGACCTTAGATTAATGAAACTGGTAGATATAACATCGACAAGTGCGCAGCCTGTACGTTTCCTCTTAATCCCCACTCCCTTGTCCTGCCAATCAAAATAAGCAGAGTATATCCCTCTAGCACTGTCCGACGGCAATAAGTTGTTCTCTGATTTAAATTGTGTGATTTTGTCGATTAAGTTTTCGACTGAAGCCATCATTCTGAAGGGGACAAGGAACAGGCAAAGTATTGAATTACAATGTGTGGGAGCATGTCTAACACCCAAGAAACAAGTAAAGTACCTAGGAGTGACATTACACCAGAATGGAAAATGCGGCGAGCACGTGCGGGAGGTGGTCCGGAAGGCTACGAATAGTGCGGCTGCGTTGGGGAGGGTGATGCCCAACATTGGGGGACCCAAATCGGAAAGGAGGAGGGTCTTACACGGTGTTGTACAGTCGATCGTCCTCTACGCGGCACCAGTCTGGATCGAGGCGGTATAGATAACGGCCTATAGGAGGATCATGACACACGTGGAGAGAACAAGTCTGTTGCGAGTGGCATGCGCCTACAGGACTGTCTCTGCGGCAGCATTGTGGACCATCACCGGATGTGTTCCGTTGCATGTTTTGGCGGTGGAAAGAAAAGAGCTCTATGAGAGAAGAGGTCCAAACCTTACTGTGGCCGAGAGAAGACAGGAAAGGGAAAGGTCAATTGAAAGATGGCAAGAAGAATGGAACAACACGGAGGATGTGGCACAGTGGACGAAAATGCTGATCCCGAACATAAGAGATTGGGTGGACTGTGGCCACAGGCGACTGGATTATTTCCTGACGCAGGTGCTCACAGGACACGGGTGTTTTAGGGCCTACCTCTCTAGGTTCGGAAAGGCTGACACAGATGAATGCCTATACTGTGGATACTCGGACACTGTGACACATACGATGTTAAATTGCAGCAGATGGATAGTAGAAAGGAACAGAATGTAGAGAGAGACAGGTGTGGATTTTGTTACAGTGAGAGAAATGATTGAAAATAAATCAGGTTGGACTAACATACACAGCTATATCCGTGTAGTGAATAAAAAAAAGAAGAGGAAGAAAGACAGCTGGACCAACAGCAAAGGTAAGAGTGAAAGATGCTGAAAGTTGAAGCTAGAAAAGTGGGCCAGACTGTATGAGTTAGAATGCGTGAATCAGACTGTGGGGAAGGAGGAAATGCCCGTCTGGGAATGATGCCGTACTAGGAGCGATAAGGGTCTTCTACGCGCTACCTGGAACGAGGCAGTGAGCATCCTTACTGATGAATGGAATGTGGATATGTATGAAAAAATAAAGGTAGTGCTTCGGAAGTGATGCCGGCCTTTCCGCTTCCGGATCGCTGGATGACAGAGGAGGGTCTGGTTTAGCAGGTAGGCGTTCGGCCTAGACTCGGCGACGAGAGGGCATTTTAAGGTACCTCGGGAACTATCGCCGGGAGTACGAAGAACGAATCCTGCACTAACGTCAGTCAGGCGGCGTCCTGGACTGAGATGTCTTTTGAAGATTCCAGACCCACCTCTATAAAGACGAAAAAAAAAAGTTCGTAACGAATGAGGGCAAATCCCTCAAGCAGACTTTGGTGTCTTAATCCGAAGTATACCTGATCGAGTAAGAGCCGTAATTAGGGCTCGTGGAGGTAATTTACTAAATATCGTTTTCCATAAAGAATTAAAAAAAAAATTCTGTTTCTTTGAAGATTTTCAAATTTTTTTAATGTTTATTGTTTTTTCTGTGTAACATTAATTAAAGTAAATTAATTTGACTTTTAAATTTTGTTTATTATCAATTGGAAACATCTTAAGCTGTTTTAAACGCCAGTTTTTAGGAAAAATCTGAGTGTCCGGTTAATTTTGCACCCCAGTGTATTAATATTTCAATGTTTTTTTTATTTATATAATTTAGTGTATTTTTTGTTGTAACAAGAATACTACAGTAAATATGATTTAAAATCATTTTATTGCTAACAATTTGCGTAAAAAATAACAATCAATCCATACAAAATAGTTTAAAAAATTGAAAAATAAAAATTGTTTTTACATCATACATATATATATTATTGTCTTTAGATAAAATTTTCGGTAAATTTACATTTTTGGCTTCCACTTGTATGACCCAGTATACTTGAAGTTATTGTTATACAATAGTTCATCAGCTTCTTTTGGTCCCCTGCTACCATATCTAAAAAGAAAATTGCATATATTAAATAAAACAATACTTTTATGGCGTAGGGAATTAACGTAGGCATAGGAGAGAGAAGTGCTCGAGATGCGATGCGATTATACAATGCTGAAATGCCGGGATGGCTGTCCCACACGAGACCCGAGAGAGAATGCTCAAATATCGCTCCAATTAAATAAGTTATAGAAAACGTTTAAACGTCTTTTAACAAATTCTAACATATTGGGATATTTCTTTCAGCAATAAACCCTTTTTTGCGATATATTTACGAAGACAATGCATAATATAAAACAATAAAGCTGAAATATTTATTACCCTTTAACGAGAGTTCCGAAAAGCAATAAACAACCTTACCGACCACTTCTTGGTAGACATTATTACCTGTTGACGTGACAACGTCTTAAATTAGGTTGTGGCTCGGAGTCATTCATGAAAAAGTGTAACGCCCGCTCACGTCTGTTACAGTGAGTCACCGAACGAGAGAGAGGCCCGCCGGACCGGCGAATGCCTTGCGTCTCTCTCCCACTCAAACATGATCGGTCCGCTGCGCGCGCAGCACTAGAGAATTAGGCGCGTTGAATCGGTGCGTGCTTCCGTGCTTGTGTCTCTGTCTTTCTCGAGCGTTCTTGGCGTTCAAGACACATTACAGCAGAAACACTTCCTTTCATTTCATATTTCTCCTATCATCGTCCTATCCTCAACAAAATCACTCAAATAGAAATTAGTTAAGTTTAAGTTTACATGTACAATGTTTTAGTAAACAAAATATATTTCTATAGTTAAAATTTGTGCAATTCTTATTTTCATTCAATTCCTTGTTCCTATTGTGCAATTTAATAATATTCATATCAATAAATATTCTACCGAGAAAAAGACGTTGTCACGTAAAATCTTCGCCCGTAAAACCGACTTGCAACCGATTTTTTTTTTCTAATGAATTTGCAAGCGGTTTAGATACGAAGAAGAAACATTTTATGACTTTTTACTAGTTTTTATATTGAGACAAGGAATGTTATTGGCAAACATGAATAGACGCATGTTTTTCTTTATTAACAATATATACATTCGAATACTCGAACTGTTCCACGGTCCGCTGGAATGGAAAGTCAGTGAACGCCAGACAGATGTCAATAGGCAGACAGCTAGAGTAACATAGGACTAATTCACTTCAGAATAGGATTGAAGGCATTGAAGGCGACGATGACCGTGTAGATTATTAATACTTTTGTGATACAAAGTAGAAATGTTGAGCAACACAACTAAACTATTATTTTATATCATCCAAAATGAACTGCTCGTAAAAAATATATTAAAAATTACTTACACGTATGGAACAGGTTTCACTCTTTCTTTTTCGATATAATGTAATAGAGGGGTAAATATTCTCCAGGCTTCAGTCAATTCATCAGCACGAACAAAGTGCATCTGGGAACCGCAAAATACGTCTAATATTAATCGTTCATATGCTTCCGGAAGTTTTACATTCTAAAATAAAAAATAATATTAATCTAGAGTACGAAAAATATATACTAGTAATCATTAAAATATATTATTAGAAGATTAAAACCAACTTACAGCATATCTATTACTATATGTAAGATCTAGTTCAGTTTCTTCCATATCAAAAGCCATACCAGGGGTTTTTACCATAAGCTTTACATACAGGGCTTCTCCAGGTTGAACCCGAATAACTAGTTCATTTCTCTTGGGTTTTCCATCAAATATATCACCAGGTACATTCTTAAATTGTATTCTTACTTCAGCCTTTCTTTCATTCAATGCTAAAACGAAAATATACAAACAAATTTCTTTAAAGTATATATTCAGATAAATTAAATTATACTTTGTCCAATATTAGTCCTTGATTCAATTAAGATTTAAAAAAAAATGAAGAGTTTTGAAACCACGTTTACCTTTTCCACATTTAAGTATGAAAGGTACACCATCCCACCTCTCATTATTAATATGGACAACAGCTAAGGCATATGTTGGAGTAACAGAATCTTTAGGAACACTCGGATCATCTAAGTATCCTAATTTCGCATCACCTTCTCCATCAGGATTTCCAACGTACTGGCCCAATACAACATCTTTGAGCTTTATTGGAGCTATACTCTTTAATACCTTAACCTGCAAAGTTAAAATATACATTAAACATGGGCTTTGCGATATTTTAAATAGTGGTAAAAGTTGATGAGGATTTTTTTAGTAGATAAATTGGATTTACTCGATAAATATAGGCACAAAAAGGAAGTTGACGAAAAAAAAATGCTAGTGGTATTTACCCGATTACATGATATATATATATATATATATATATATATATATATATATATATATATATATATATATATATATCTACTCAGATATATTTACCCAGCTGAGATATAGAAAACAATTGTAAAACTTTCGTCGATTGGTAGGTTAGTCAGTTCCTTCTCCTAGCGGATGTTAGTTATCATCATAACTATCCGTCTTTTAAAGCTGCTGCTCTGAGGAGGTCTACTGAGCTGCAAGTATTCCAGTGTTAGTGATTGGCACTTTCTGGGCTGTGAGATGACCTCGCCGTGGTGAAACGGCCTAGTAATCAGTCTTAATATATTGTGGGATATATCCCGGGGAGCATGGCTGGTGAAGCCAACTACAGCCCAACTAGCGTTCAGTGTCTGTGCACCGGGTGAGCGTCTGACACCGCTGCTATACAATGCAAGGCGCAGCAAACAGTCACAAGTGCTGCTCCTTCTTTCAAATCACCCAAGCATTCCCATTTCCTCCCATATAATCAAATCCATCCTGGAAGCGGTGAGGCTCATCTCTGGCCATTCACCAAACCTTTTGATGATTTGGATTCTTAACATCCCACTTTGCTTCAACTTGTCTTGGGTGAAATAACTTTTAATCTTTTCTATCGACCTGCCTTGGTCAAACTTTTCTTCGTCTTCGGTCATTTCATTTTCTTTTCTTCAGTTTCAGTATATAGGGAAGGCGCCTGTGTACTGAAAAACTACCGCATCCTCCAACGTCAATGTGGAGTCGGATGCGGCGATGGGAACGACTGGTATGATACAGGGTCAAACAGAGGCCGTCTAGAGGTAAGCAGCATGCCATACTGGTGGATTGCGGACATCGAAGAGCTCAGAGATGAATGCATAGCCATGAAGAGAAGGATAACAAGGCCAAGAGACAGAGCAGGGATAAACTTTGTTATCGTCGAGCAAATCCAGCAAATTAAAATGAATACCGCACACGAAAGAGAACTCTACAGAAAAATTCGTACAGAAACAAGAAGGCATTGGAGAGAACTGTGTGACAAGCTGGATAAGGACATCTTTGGTCAGGGATATAGGATCGCAATGAAAAAGTTCCATGCGTACCCCTCATACCAAATACCAATAGACAAAAAGCTTGAGGTAACACGAGAGTTTTTTCCCTCCGGCAGATGACATGGAGTGTAGAGCGACGAAGAAGCTGAGCGGGTCGTACCCTTTATCATAGGTAGACACTCAAGATACGTAGGTCCCCGGACTAGACCAGACACCGCTCGAAGCAGTAAAAGGTCTAGGACGCGCAATCTGGGTGGCTTTCCATCTTTTTCCAATCTTTTTTGTAGAGTTGTAATAGTCGTTGATAGCTGTGCAATACATCACTAAAAAGAGTAAAAAAGTTTTCTTTGATTAAAAGGTATCTTTTAATCACCATTATAATTCAATCACATACATAATTCGACGAAGATAAAATGATTTGCAGATTCCATATTTTTGTTTTCAATGTATTCATTTTTATGATATAGTTATGTAATAAATGTTGCTGCTGTTTATTGTTTTGATTAATGTTCGAATAGTTAGTTTAGGATTCTTTATATTTGTATTTGAAATTGAATTGTAAAAACGGGTTCTCCCCGTTAATACATAAATAAATAAATAATACTTAGACTGTAGCTAAAAGCCCTAATAAAATTCCAAGATATAAAAAATTAAAAAGACTAAAATCGCCTCGAAGACTTTCTCAAAGATGCTATAAATCATAGACTTTATATTTTTACATGATTATATTCACATTACAATACGCTTTTTTCCTCACTTTTGTCTCAATATGAGCATAACGCAACAATAACACGGTATTTACACCTAATAATTTCCTATATTTCTTCTTTAAGACCAAATATAAAAAGTATATCTTAAAAAGATAAAAAACATACAAAGCAAACCTTCCAAACCCTCGCATCCAATAAATTATTGGTGAATCAGAAGTGGAACATACATTATGACAAATCGCAAAATAAAAAGAAAGTATTTAAAAATCAATTAGCAAGGAACAGGTTCCGCCTTCTTTCCGTCAACTAATTAAAATTGTACTATAAGTACGATAGGTACAATTGGTGCGATGACTCGTTTAGTACCGCCTCTTTAATTGATTTCTTCTGTTACAAAAAGTTAGCGGTGGATAATTCTGTTTAAAACGGTATGAAAATAATCTTATTTAGTTTAATAATATACTAATATTTAATACTAATAGAACCGAACATTTCCATTACTAGATAATTCAAAAATTCCATGTGCTATAAATTTAGAGCTCTATCGAAAAAAAAAAATCGTTATTTAATGAGGCCATGGAATCGCTTAACGCTAAAGTTTAACGACTTAGTATGAAAAGGACGAGGTAAAGGATAAATTTTACTGACGGATTTGGTAGAGAGTATTGAAGTTAAGAAGGAAGTAATTCTACTAGGCGACTTAAATTCTAGAACCGGAAGAAAAGTAAATAGCAAAGAGGTCGGTCCATTTGAAGATGAAAAAATAGTTAAGAAGGATGAAAGATTTTGAAGTTTTTGAATGAAACTGCTTGGTTAATTTTAACTGATCCACTTAATACTAATTTAATAATTGTTTTTTTAATTTCTACAACAGTTTATAAATCGCGATCATCATGTTGAATAGTAGTAAATAAAATAAACCTCACCTTTTCATTTCTGATATCGTCTGGTTGAACTGAAGCAGGTTTTTCCATAGCGACGAGCGCTAGAATTTGTAAAATATGGTTCTGCATTACATCCCTAATAATGCCAAATTCGTCAAAATACCCTCCTCTGCCTTGGGTTCCAAAGGGTTCCTTACAATTTATTTGGATGGAAGCTATGTGGTCACTGTTCCATGTGGGGTTAAAGATTCTGTTACCAAATCGGAGTGTCATTAAATTCTGTACCATCTCTTTGCCCAAATAGTGGTCTATTCTGTATAATTGGTGTTCTGTGAACAGTTGGCTCAAATGTGAGGAGAGCTTATTAGATGTTTCGAGATCGCGCCCGAATGGTTTCTCGATGATAATACGTGTCCATCCTCTGAAACAAAAAACTATGTTTAAAAAGTAGTTAAAAAATTATACAAAAACTTGTGAGGCATTAGAAAAAATAACAGAGAAGAAGCATATCTTTATTATGACGTGTAGAGGAAACACAATGCCAATCGCTGTAACATGTTACACGTTTCCACCTCTATATTAATTTCACAGTAGGTACGAATTGTCGTAATTGTCACATTGACATTAAAAATTTCAAACGAAGTTCTGAAAGAATAAACAAATAATTAATAAAATGCCTATTACGTTGTATACCGTTAAAGAAAAAGTGCAACTTGTTACACGGTACTTTCAGGGTCATTCGATACGCATTGAAAGTAATTGATTTATTTATTGTTTCCTTCGAAAATAGACACCCACCAAGTGTTACAACAGTTAAAAATACCATTAAACATTTTCAAACTCTGGAAAGTGTAAACAGTTGTAAAAGTGTCATGAAGGAAACGAACCACGTGTTAAACCTGTCGATGAGGAGCGTCAAACAGGGATATTGATATTTGTGCTTTTGTGGAAGCTAGTGAAGCTGCAATAGTGTACAAATTGCTAGGGAAGTTAACGTAAATGCTCGAACTGTCCAGCGAGTTCTAAAAAGGAATAGGTATCACTGTTTTAAGATACAACCAACACAAGAACTGTTTCCGGAAGATAACTTTAGACGGATGGAGTTTTGTGAAATTATGTTAGATCAACAAAATGAAAATGTACACTTTTTAAAAAATATTGTATTTTCTGATGAATCTTCATTTTCATTACATAAAAAACATTATTCTCGGAAAAATAAGCATCTCAGTGTTGCAATGCGAACGCAGCATCCGCAAAAGTTAAATGTTTGGACTGGGATATTAGGCGACCATATTGTCGGTCCATTTTTTATCGATGGAAACCTAAACGGGCCCAAATATTTACAACTTTTACAGAATGAGATCATTCCGGCAGTTCGACGCCTTCCCGTTAATTTTCAGGAGGTTTATTCCCAACAGGATGTGTGTTCGGCTCACAACTCTAGAGCAACTACTGACTTCCTCAATCAAACGTTTCTTGATCGACTGATAAGTACACGTGGTACAATTAAATGGCCCGCTAGATCCTGGTACTTAGCGCCTAACGATTTCTTTTTTTGGGGTTTTCTTAAAGAAAACATTTATAGGCATCAGTTTGAAAGGGAGACAAACCTAGTCGAATTAAGGGCAAAAATACTTCATTTCTCTGCAAGCATTACACCAGCCCTACTCCAAAATATGAGGTATGAATGATTTGGTTACTGTTTAGCACAAGGAGGTGGAATATTTGAGCCCTTAATTCATTAATCTGCTTTCCTAATTTTTTTTTGTTAGGTACATTTTACGAAGTTTGTAGGTTCTACATTAGGTGGTATTTTTTTAGTTCAAGTTTGGAAGAATTTGATTGTTTTTTTTTTATTTAAAAGTACAAACGATTCTTATTCTGAATTTTTTTCTTCTTTCTTGTCTTATTGTTATAAGCTTTGTCCATAAAATTTGTACAATTTTCAGTGACAATAAAGCATATTACTTAATTACTTACTTATTTATTTGTATTGCTATTAGTCCTAAAAAATAACCAAAAAATTAGTTTTAGAGCATTATAATAAATATACTCTAGAGATGGGATGAGATTTATGAAAACAGTATAATTCCTGAAGAATGGCTAAGATCAACGTTTGTCCCTCTACCCAAGAAGGCACATGCTAAGCAGTGCAGTGATCATCGCATGATCAGTGTGATGAGCCAACCTTAAAAATATTCCTCAAAATAATTCACAATAGAATTTACATAAAATTGGAAGAATATATAGGAGAAACTCAGTTTGGATTCCGGGAGGGATATGGAACTCGTGAAGCATTATTTGCCTTTAACATCTTGACACAGAGGTGTTTGGATGTGAATCAAGATGTATTTGCTTGTTTCATTGATTACAACAAGGCGTTTGATAACGTCAAACATGACCAACTTTTAGAGATCTTGGAAGCTAAACAGTTAGACAGTCCGCGATATAAGAATAATATCTACTCTGTATTATAATCAGAAAGCAGTCGCACGCATCTAAAATAGCACAACTAATGAAATTCAAATTAAAAAAGGAGTTAGACAAGGATGTGTGCTGTCACCATTGCTTTTTAATCTCTATTCGGAAGAAATTATGAAGAAAGCATTGGAGGAAGAAGAGATTGGGATAAAAGTTAACGGCCAACCAATTAATAATATTAGATACGTAGATGATACGGTTTTAATGGAGGAGACAGTAGAAGACCTGCAAGACATTTTAAACAAGGTAGTCACAGCTAGTGAGGAGAAAGGGTTAATAATGAACGTCAAGAAGACGAAATTAATGATTATTTCAAAAAAACAAAGATTGAATGCAAACCTGTACATTCACAATAACGAAATCGAACGGGTGCACAAATATAAATATTTAGGAACAAGCAATTCTGTTAGATGTAAGATTCCAGGTCGTAAGGACAAAACAAGAGTTTATTGTGAATCATGTGACATATTTTTATGTTTAACGGGAAATAACAATTGCTTTAAACAATTTCATTTACAATAATTTTTTATTGATGCGATTCTGATGTCCTTTTGAATGGATGTTTTTTTTTCACATTTAGCAAAAAAAATTTAGAAAAATTTACATGTGTTTTTATACTAAAAATCATACGAATTCTATTATTCAATAAAAAAAAAAAAACAAAAAAGATTAGGTCAGGTCTCAGGAGGATATACATCTATAATTGTTCTTGTTGTAATAGGACGAGGACCTGTCAATTCTGTCATCTGCCTTCTTGTAAAGGGTAGTCATCTACCAACTGGAAGTCTTGATTCTGGTTTTTGTGTTTTATCTCTCCAACAGCGACGCTATCATTTGTGGTCCCTTTTATTGTTCTTAAAATTGTCAACTTTCTTATAGGTCACAAGTACGGACTTTTACACATATGTTGATTGAATAAAAAAACCAGAGACAAAAAAATACTAAATATAAAACTAAAACTAAGAAGACAAATTCATGGATTAGAGAGAACACTAAAGTAGAAGATGCCGGAAGATAAATAGTAAAACTAAAATGGAAACTTGTAGGACAACATCAAATATCAAGATGAACGGTAGAATATCTAGAATCTAATCATTGGAAAACGGGAGATGACAAGGAAGACGACAAATACGATGGGCAGACGACCTTAATTAAATTGTAGGCCCGACGTGTATGAATATAACAAAAAACAGAGAGGAATGAAAGAAATGAGACTTATGTTAAATATTTGGCAAACGAAGCTGATATAATAGGTAGATATAAAAATAGACAGAGATCCGCTTTTAAGGTTAAGGAGAGAAGTTAAAATATTATTCGCAAATATATTCTTCTAAGTGACTATCTACAAAATGATCACGTCTCTATCACTTTTTACTTTCAGAAAACCTTGACCTGTAATCTACATATCTAAAAATATCTTAATAAGTTATCTTGAATGCACATTATTATGAATGAAAATAAAAACAAAGTTGGCCACCGTAGGATTCAAGAGTGTTTTATGCTAATGTGTCATAATAATTCATTTATGAAAGATATCTAAAATTCTCTGATATGCATTTGACCTATCACATGTTTTATACATTTAGATGTTTATTGTTTAAATGTTAGAAAACGTGTGCCTTTTAGAAAATCCAAATAATTGACAAATATAGCAAAATAAAAGGCTCTTCTTGACATCGAGTCGTTTACTCGTCATAACTCTTAAATGAAAAGATCTAGAGTCTTCAAACTGGGTAGATAGGTTCCTCTTGACGTAAATAAACACTACTAAATCTGGGGTCAATAACTCACCAAAGTTGAGAAATTTAAGGGGTTATGTCTGTATCCTGACTCAACACAATGTAACATTTTAACGCCTACAATCCCAAACTGGCGTCCATAGACCTCCATGGACCCTTAGTGGTCACGTGATGATAATGAAGTCATCAAAGATATAGATAACTAGAGATAGAGAATATGTAGAGTCTTTAAACTTAAGACAGATTTCGTTTGGGATATAACTACATATCCTCATATTCATTCTCTTTCCGGATAAGTTTTTATCTTAGGCAATTAATAGCAATATCTATTCTTAATTTCATCGTTTGTTATTTGATTCCAATAACAAGTCAAGCACTAAACTCTGACGCCTTGATCTGACTAGCATAAATACAAACCAATTTTATGACATTACGGTTTCTTCAGATATTTATATATCCAGTACTGTCCTCCATATTTTCATCGTGTGAAAAAGGAGTATTTTGGCCTTGTAGTTTGGGCATTATTGAACATGTCCTTTTTTTTGTAAAGAGGTACTAATATACTATTTCTCCATTGGCATTTATGATCTTGCAGTCCTTCCATAGTCTATTTGAGAATGATTTTGTCCACTTTTGATATGTTAAGTTGCCTTTCTCTCTTTCGAGACAATGTCTGAACATCATTTCTAGTTGCAAAGCCTAATTCTCCATATATGGTTTCGTATCCACTTATGGATTGATCCAAATGTGCATTAAAATCACCTAATACGACTGTTCTCTGATCGAATATTTCTATGTATGTCTTCCAATTGGCGCACACTAGTTCGCTCTCGAGGTCAAAAACCCTTTTATTTATATGCTATAAGTAGATGCCACAGTTAGAATGCAGTGTTGATCTTACGGCGTGCAGCAATTCTGCTCATGACGGCACATTGGTAGGTGTGTGGTAGTTTGGTTTGTGATAGACTCAGAAATCAGGACAGTACCTCTCTTTACTCGTTAATTTAACTGAGTTAAATAAGAGAATAGACAAAAAAAAACAAATTAATTCTATAAAAAATGCCTGTATAGATAAAACATCTAATACCTCGTAAATACTTATATACATATATACAAAAAAAATGCAAGTAGTTTACCCTATACGACACGATAAATATATATACATAAAATACAAAGAAGATCATGAGAACTGAGATGTACTGTACGTACAGTACTAAAAAACAAATGAGCATTAAATCTTAAATATTTCTCGTTAATTAATACCAATCGCAATCCATATCTAAATCGTCCTCATCCTCTGCATCATCGCCTATATTAATTATCGCCGGTTCAATATTCGCTTCCTGCAAATTGTCCAGTGCAAACATTTTTTCTTCTACTTTCTTGACGTGGTTCACATAATTATGCCATTGCTCTTTAGATACGCGTTTATTAAGCTTTTTTTATCAACCCGTCTACCGTTTTTTCTTTAAAATCGACGTTGTTTGAAGCCACATACCTTTTCACTTGACTCCACAACATCTCAATCGGGTTCAGCTCGCAATGGTAAGGCGGGAGTCTCAAAATCTTAACACCATACTTTTCCACAATTGTTTCAATTTTGTACTTGCCGTACTCGTCTCTAAATGTGACCGCAGTATCCAGTAATTCACTTTTTAGGTAATCTTCGTCGAAGAAAATGTTATTTTCGATTAGCCAATCCTTGATTTGCCTTTGGTTCCACAATTTTTTCGTGAAATCAAATTTGCGGGAGTGGTATGACGAATTAACGTCTTCTCAAGTCTTCTAACGTCTTAACGAAGGTTTTATAGATTCTCATCTTTGTATTTCGGTGGAAATTTTTAGACCGATATATATGGGCAAAATAAGCTTTGTTTGCCTGCGTTATTCTCTTCCGCATTTCTCCATCTTGGAGAATACATGCTTAGAAAACTAATTGAAGAATACCAGAAATGGGGATTAAATATCAATTTAGAAAAGACAAAATACCTCTCAATTGGAGCTGAAGCAGAACAACTCGATATCGATGACAATTAAAAAATAAATCCATGCAACGAATATAAATACCTGGGCGTCATCTTCGACCGTAGTGGAAAAGACGAACGAGAAATAAAACATCGAATTGTACAAGCACGAAGAGCTATAGCATGTTTGAACGGAATTCTATGGAGTAAAGAAATATCAAAGAAAAGAAAATGGAACATCTATGAGACAATTGTTAAAACTAGCCTACTTTATGGAGCTGAGACATGGAGAATAACCGAAAAATATAAGAAAAAGGTCGAAGCCACGGAAATGGATGCCATCAGAAGATCGATGAGAATATCAAGAGCCGACAGAATACGGAATGAAGTGATAAAACAACAAATGGGTATAGAGGGCACTATAGTTGAGGATATTGAGAGAAAACAGCTCATATGGTATGGGCATGTGAGCCGAATGGGGGACGAAAGATTGCCTAAAAAAACGATGATCTGGCAACCCCCAGAGAAGAGGAAACGAGGAAGACCACCACAGAGCTGGAACCTGGGAGTTAGGAAAGCGATTAGCGCTCGAAATCTGGACGAAGACCTAACTCAAGACAGAATACAGTGGCGTTTGGGAGTCGGACAACGTCGTAAGACGTTATAAAAAACCGAATATATATATATATATATATATATATATATATATATATATATATATATATATATATATATTCTCCATCTTCTGATCCGTCGGCATATATTTCTACTCCCAGGTATGTAAACTTTCCAACCGTTTCAATGTCATCTTCATGTATAATGTTTTGGGGGACTATATTTCTTCTCGTCTGTATTATTATTTTTGTTTTTTCTGTGTTAATTTCCAGACCTAACCTTTTTGTTTGCGTTTCTAATTCTGCGTATGTTTCCTGTGCTCCTATTAATGTTCTACTCATAATATTAATATCATTGGCATAAGCGGCCAGTTGAACCGTTCGGTTGGTCAGTAGGTTTCCTCGTCCAGTTTGCATTTGCCTAACCGCATACTCCAGTGACAGGTTAAACAAAGTTGGGGCCAGCCATCTGATTGCTTTAGTCCCTGCGAAATTTTGAAAAAGTCTGTCCGGTGGCTTTGTATTCGTACACATGCCTGAGTTTCATCTATTGTGGCTTTAGTACGTCTAATTAGCTTGTGTGGTATTGCCAATTCAGCCAGTATATTGTAGAGTTTGTTCCTTTTGACTGAGTCGTATGTCTGTTTGAAGTCTACAAACACGTTGTGAATATCAATGTCATATTCCCATGATTTACTTAAGATCTGTTTGACTGTAAATATTTGATCCAGTGTCGATCTTCTCCGTCGGAAGCCCGTCTGATACTCTCCAATAATATTTTCTGCTAGTGATTGGAGCCGCTGGTTTATAATATACGCGAGGACTTATATGCTGTACATAGTAGAGAAATTCCACGGTAGTTTTTGCACTGGAGTTTGTCCCTTTTTTTAAGGACCGGGCATACTATACTTTTCTTCCAGTCGTCGGGTATTTTCTTTTCTTGTCATATGTCTTTGATGAGCGCGTGGATGACTTGCTAGGTGGTCGCCACTTTCCTTATACAATTATGCTGGTATTTCGTCAACTCCCGGGGCTTTATTGTTTTTCTGGGCCTTAATAGCTTCGAGAACTTCCTTTATGGTTGGAGCTTCTACTCCATTCTCTACTTCACTCTCTTCTACGTAGTTCGTACCCATTCCATCTTCCATGTCTACTTGTGTACTAAGTAGGGTCTGAAAATAATGCTTCCAGGTTTCTGTGACTTTCTGTTGGTCACTGATTATTTGCTCACTTTCATCTTTACATAGACTTGTTTGAGGTTTATACCCACTTTTTCTTGTCTGCTTTCCGTCTTGCGAATTCAATTGATGTTCGTCTTTTCCGTGTTCTTTTTGTTATATACATTTTGTGTTCTTCATTTCTTTCCTCTATTGCTTGTCAGCACTCGTCGTCGAACCATACTCCTCTTTTCGACTTTTTCTTGTTTACCAGGGTGGACGCTGCCGCTGTCAGTACTGCTGTTTTGATATTATTCCATTTGTCCTCTATGGAGTTCAGTTCTAGCGTTCTTAACTCATTTGCGACTTCTTCTTCGAACTTCTCTTTACATTCATGAATCTTTAGTTTTTCCAGGTGCAGTTTGATTGTTCTTTGTTGTCTTTCGTTTCTATCTTTGTTAACTCTGCATCTAAATTTGGTTTGGAGTAAAAGATGGTCTGATCCACAACATGCTCCCCCAATATAAACAAGGTTTACTTTACTTACAACCTTATTCCTGTTTTTATTTGTCTGTGTTACTTGTGTCTCCAGGATATGATACCTTTTCTTTCCATCATTATCGAATCTCGACCTCTTTTAGCATATTCAAAACCCATGTCATTTAGTAGCCTACGAAATTTGGTTTTTGAAAAAGCTGGTAGGTCCTCATCATCCTTCACTCTGTTCATTATTATGCTGTCGACGGTTGGTGGTATGTTTTCAAAAAAAAAAATGTCAATTTTCCTTATTCGAGATTTCACTCTCTCATCTTAAGTATTCTCACGTGAATTGGACTGGAAAGTGTTTTTCTTCGTTTATTGCACCGGTTTCAGTTCGCCTTGCTGGGCCTCTTCGCGGATGTCATAAATTTTGCGAACACTCTAAGCGCCCATTTTCGAAACTTTTTCCACAGTAATAGTCAAGTTGTCACCATTTTTTAAGTACAGATGATACAATCAATTAAAAAAACATTATCTAAATGTGATACTTCTTTCAAAGGGAAAGAAAAAACAAAGAACATTATAAGAAAGAAATTCGGCAATGAAGCTGATACTGACACCCAGAAATTTAGTGACAAAATGTCATTAAATGATTCTTCTGCTGATTATGAATAAGAACATAAAACTAGATCTGACACTAAACTCTTTTGTTCTGGTTAAGTTTTCCACAAAGAAGAAATATGAAAGATTGACAAGTCATGGATCGACATTGATGACATTGTTAAAATATCAATTCCCCTCGAATGATCTTACTACTGAACGTTCAGTTTGATTGTGGTTCTTTTCTTCGGTAGTATTCGGTATTTCTTTAGTATTTTTTTAGTCCCATTAGACCCCAAAGATGTCCAATTAGTCCCCTATCTGGGGACCAATTGGGCAAATGTAACTCAATGACGGAATCAATAATTTTTAAACGATTTATATTTATTAATTTATTTATAAATCAATTCTATCAATGCCAAAGATGTATAGATATTGTTTTTAATAAACATAAAAATTATTTTAAATCATATAATAAAAAATTCTTTCTAATAATTCTATCTACGCCTATGGCCGCGAACTGATATACCGAATGCACGATACAACTTGACTACGCATGCGCGAAAATCAAAAATAAGTTATTTTCCGCCATATTCATAGTCATTTTAAATTTTAAAGTAGTAATTACAATGCATTTAACAATGTGATCATGATTACTGAACATATTGTTTTCAGTGTCGTTCAGTGAATTATCAGCCCTTGAGTTGTTTGTTATTATTTTTGATAGTAACGGTTGTTGTTTTCAAAATGTTTCTTAACTTTGGACCTTCTTGAGAGGGAGGGGGATTTCCCAATTTCCCCGTGTATCCGCCCCTGGTACGAAGAGCCTTAAAATTTTTCTGTGAATACTTCACAGTCAAAAATGCACAGAAAAACATGAAGACACACAGTTTGGTTTTAGAAATGCATTCGGGACTAGACAGGCATTGTTTGGACTGAACGTCCTATTGAAAACAATGCTGTGAAGGATAAAAAATGTTCCTCCGCGAGAAAAAGCGATAGTAATATGGTAAAATTTCAGTTTACGAAGATTGAGAGATAAACTCAAGTTTATACACACGCCAATCAACTTATTTTTACTCCTCTACTACAAGAAGCTTAAATTTCTGTGATAAATACATACTTTACAAGGATGAAAGTTGGAATTTTCTATAGAGCACTTGAGACTTAAATATTAATTTATATATCAATATAAAGTGTTGATAAATCTTCAAAGCACTATCAGATTCCGGTGATAAGTTTTTATTTTTCGTTACCTATCAGTCTAAATGTAATTAAAGATGAATATAAAATACAAGATATCGGAAATTACATAAAAATACAATATTTGAGGAATTTCACAGCCTTTATCAGTAATGAAGATGATCTCAATAACCATTAGGTTTTATATCGGATTGCCTATCAGTAACTGAATAATCAAATATCAGAAATATAATCGATGACAATAAGACTGGTTCGATCTTTCTTTGCACATTAAACAATTATTTTTTTTATATTACTTCCCTTTTCTACTCACAGAATTAAAATCATGAAATTAAGCAGCCTGAACATCCATTATACAGTAGAAGCCACAGTTAGAATGTAATGCAGGTAAGAGAAGCAATGCATTTCTTACGGGAGAACGGCCGACCACGTTGCCGGTTTGCCCCGAGCGGCGCATCAGAACCAGAGCTAAGAAGAATAGCACTGGCGATTAGCGTGACTCTTAGCGTGCAAGTAAAACGTGTGGTGTCAAATGTATTGAACTATCATCTGAACTTAAAAAATGGTTGACAGCTTGACTATTACTGCGGAAAAAGTTTCGAAAATGTGCGATGCGAGTGTTCGCAAAATTTATGACATCCGCGAAGAGGCCCAGCAAGGCGAACTGAAACCGGTACAAAAAAGGAAGACGTGAGGATACTTACGATGAGGACGTGAAATCTCGAATAAGGAAACTTGTCCTTAATTTTGTTTGGAAAACATACCACCAACCGTCGACAGCATAATTAACAGAGTGGAGGATGATGAAGACCTACCAGCTTTTTCAAACACCCCATTTCGTAGGCTACTAAATGACATTGGTTTTGAATATGGTAAAAGAGGTTGAGATTCGATAATGATGGAAAGAAAATATATCATATCCTGGAGACACAGGTACCTCAGACAAATAAAAACATTGAGGAAGCAGGATAATGTAAACCTTGTTTATACTGATGAGTCTTGGACTAACGTCGGTGCTTCAGTCAAAAAGGAATGAAGGGACACAACGATCAAGAATCCATGAGCTGCCTTTATAAAAGGGCTCTCTACTGGACTGAAAGCTACAACGCAAAGAGTTCCTTGGTTTGTTCTTCTTCATGCTGGAAGTGAAACTGGTTTTGTGGGGAACCGCTGATTACCACGACGAAATGGACTAGGATCTATATGAAGAATGGTTTGAGAAGATGTTAATTCCAAACTTGCCGAAAGACAAAGAAAAAATTGTTTTGTTTGGATAACGCGTCATACCACTCCCGTAAACTTAATTTCCTGAAAAAATTGTGAATCTCTTCCTCCAAATTCAAATGGAGATTATTATTTTTTGCAAAATATTCTTAGTGATATATTGGATACTCTGTCACAGGATTACACAAGACACATGTGGATTTTTCAGTGTAGAGCTCCACCTCATTTCCCATTATGAAATATATTTAATAACAAATTTCCTCAACAATAGATTGGTACAGAAAGTGCTTTTGAATGATCACCAAGAAGTATAATTTCCTTGATTTTTATTTTTGGGGATATATGAACTTCTTAGTTTATGCCAATAAAACTAATTCACAAGACAAACTTATAAGGGGACAAAATAATATTTTTTTAAAATCCAAAACCAAAAGAATTATGTGTTCTGTTAAATTCAATTGTTTATAATTATGATTTATGGTCAAAATAGGAGCTTTATGTTCAACAGTAGGTAGAAATAATATTCATGTCATATTTTTAATAAGAATAATTAAAAAGTTTTGAAAAAAAAATTTTTGAAAGAAGTTTATCATCAGTAATCATCCAAATGGCACCCCTATAATAAAATGTAAAATAAAATAATAACTAAAATAATATTCCTTGTCCAAAGTTATGCTCTTTTGCTGATTTTGGTAACAATATATAAATATAAAATAAAATGATTACCAAAAAAAGGAAAAAACTTCAATTTCAACACACTGTATCTCTTTTGCAGTAACATTTTATTGAGACATTTTTTTGTCTAAATCTAGTCTATGTCCTAATAGTTATAATTCACCCTGTAGAAATTGTTAACTATAAAATACCTTCATCAAAACAAAATAAAATATTTATATTTACTTAGCACAAGTCTTAAAAAAAGTGGTAATATTAAGTAAAGAATATTTAAAGGTCAGTTAAGTACTCACTTTTGTCCCATACAGTTGTTTTTTATATGCACTGTGACATCTTCATACACTGTGGGTGGTAAAGCCAAATAAAACAATCTATTCGCAACTGGTCCCTTTTCAAATTTTTCTATCTCCTTGTTCAATAGTTCAAAATCAGTCCTGGATGTATACTGTCCAGACATGTAATGATTAAGTTTCCAAAATTCTTCATACTTTTCTTTTTCAGCAGGTTTCACATCCATCCATGGTGAACATTTTTGTCTGACTTCACTCAGAGTAATTTTACTTCTGGCATAACCATAAAATATTGTATTAACTGGTAGGACATTGTCTCTATACAACCACCATAATGTAGGATAGATTTTCTTTTTTGCTAAATCTCCCTGGAACAAAAACCAAATAAATGCAGGGAAACCTTTACGGGGAGATAGAAATGGAAGACGATTGAAACAGCAACAGGAAAGATACATCAATCTGATGAATCTGTGATATTATTAACTGCTTGGCATATATTTATATTCATATTTGACCTGGACCATTTGGTAAATATGCCACCTGGATATCTGGCAAAAATGGAACATTTTTATAGAAAGACAGTGAAGGTTCTAGCCAACAGTTTTAACAGATTATACAGTGCTTGTTTCAAACAAATATATCTACCATAATTTGGAAAGTGAATATAACTGAATAGATTTCACAGTAATTTTATCCAAAAAGAATAAAATTGTAAACTTATTTTCTTGACCTACATTAAGGTTTCCTTAGCAGGGATAGCACTAAATTATCATCTATTAAGTTTGAAACAGTTTTCTCAAGTTTTGAGTTATTCAAGCCACCATATGGAGTTAATTTAATTGGAATAGCAAAGTAATTATGGATCTGTTAAAAAAAATTTACTTACGGAGGCCCCTAGTATTACGAAGACGTGAGGATATTGACCATCAAAGTGAGTCCCATCATGGTCCATATCTTTCGATTTCAGGGAGTCTCTGTATAGTGAGAGACATAATTCGGCGCTTTTTGATTCTGAAAAGAAAAATACAGTATTGTCTTCGGCTACTTATCGATCATTTAATCATATACCTTCAATTTCACTCATAGGCTGTCTTCTGAACATTGTTAATTGTTAGGGATTAAATTCAAATAATAAATGAATAGTTAAATAGACCTTGCAAGTGGCGGTCAGAACGGTTGAAATTAAAAGGAAATTAAGTTTGTGGTTTATAGATAACCCAGCCTAAAATTATTATCTATATGAAGATATACATGTATATCTGTGCGTAATTTGACTTTCAAGTATCTTTCAATAACAAAAATGTCTACGTCTGAGGTTATGTTTTATTAAAAATATTATCAAATATCACGCGCACCCTGGTGTAGTCTAACTGTATTAAAGAAACCACCTGTTTCGAAATATACGAGGTAAGCTCACAAACTAATCTGCTATAAAATAAACCAAAACCTATGCCAATACCTCCCTTACAAATTAACTAGCTTCTTAGAAATAGTATTGGTTGCTGGAATTTATTTGTTTGCAAACTAATCTTTATAAAGTATGAACATCTTTTTAGGAACACGACGAAACCTTTGACTTTAAATGAGATCGAAAATACAATGAATCAAAGATTTATCGATTTAGCACCACCAGAAGAACACCATTAGCTATTAGTGGTCATAAAATGGATCATTACAGTAGGCATTCTTGAATCCTTTAAAAAAGACAATAAAAGAGACTATATATATTAAGTTTTTAATTGTTAGCACTTTTAATTTTTTTTTAGTCATAGCCATTGATTATGCCACCCGGCTTTTAAAAAGACACAAATTTTTTAATTGTTTTCACTTAATTTTTTGTTATTCATAGCCCTTGATTATGCCACCCGGCTTTTAAAAGGACACCTCTTTTTTGAGAAAAGTAGCGTATTTTTAGCAAAATATCTTCCAAAATTTACTTTTGTAAGCATTAATAAATTAAAAAGTAAATATTTCAAATATTTAAAAAAAATTTTTCGGTCCTATCTGGGTTAATGCTACGCTTTTCCCCTTGCTGATTCCCCTAGTACCGCGCGAGTTTTTTGATGTTTCAAAAACAAAAAGTATTGAAAAAGGACTGATAATGAACACACATTCTAAATAATGTGAAAAATGAAGCATACAAATGGCTTCAAAATAGAGACCGACCGAATGTGATTTTTTTGGCCGAAGCCGAAGCCGATGCCGAAGTTCGGCCTGTAGGATACCTTCGGCCGAAGCCGAAGCCGAAGCCGAAGGTGACTAAAAATATACCTATTATATGTTAATAATTTAAATAATGTGCATTATATTTTTATTAACTGATAAGTGATAAACAAAAATTTGAAATTATGATAATAAAAATAAATAACATTAAAGCAAGTGAGTATTTCTGATTACTGGATCTGGTAGTTAATATTCGAAATCAAACATCCTAATATTATACGTAAGAAAAAGAAGCTTGTCAGCGTTTTCTCCCAACAAATTAGTTCTTCTGTCAGCGTATAGTTGCCCAGCAGAGCTGAATAACTGCTCACTAGGTACACTCGTTGGTGGTGCCGATAGAAATTTTTTGGCTGCAGTTTTTAAAGAAATATAGGGACTTGATTCCCAATAATGAAATATGTCGGCACTTCTTAAAAGCAAAGCCTCTCGTAAATACGAATCTAGGTAATCTGCATTGAAATCGTTGTCGTTATGAATTTCTATTGTTTTATCTAGAACGGCTGTGACAAAAGTATCATGTGAATTCCAAAGACTATTGTTTTCCAGATCTACTACATGTGTAGTTGTAGATGATGATGTTGAAGCGATAGCCATAGGAACTTTATTTGTATAACTAAACTTAGAGCTATCAGATTCACGTAAAAATTTTAAAATACTTGCTTTACATGTAATTACTTCCTCGTCTGTCAAATATTTTGATTTAAAGCGAGGATTTAGGAGAGTCGCAATTGACAATTCTGGCAAATTTGTAATATTAGCGAATCTTTTAATTAATGATTCACGAAGTCGTAGCTTTAATAAACTTATCTCCTCAGAGTCCTGCTCTTTCGCAGAAACTTTACCAATTAGCATTTTTATTAGTGGGATAACTAATGATACGCAAGCAGAATCGGCTGAAGGATCTAGCGTCGCTTGGTAAAAACAAGTTAAAACTGAAATTAAATTGTTGATCAATTCCCATTCTGTTGAACTGGGAACTTCAATACCACCACGTTCAGCCATATAAAAATTTATTGCAACTTTCTTTTCGAATAGCCGCTCCAACATTAGGTAAGTGCTATTCCATCTTGTTTCCACATCCTGAATTAACATATGCTGTGGCAAATTGCAAGTTTGTTGAAACTGCCTCAGGTACCTGCACGATTGTTCACTCCTTTTAAAATGTCCCACAATTTTACGACATTTTTTAATTGTGTTTTCGATTAATTCCTGTTTTAACAAAGAATCATGAATTACAAGTTGTAATGAGTGAACCACACATCTTAGAGACGTAAATTGTGTAATACGAATAGCCGCGACCATATTTGCTGCGTTATCAGTTACAGCTATATGAATTTTGTTTTCTATTTTAAAATTTTTAATTATTTCATTAAGTTTACTTGCAATAAACATACTAGTGTGGTCATCATTAAGCACACTAGCGCCTAATATAACTTTAAGACGTTTTGAACCATGAACAAAGTGAGCTGTAAAACTCAAAAGAGAACAGGTTTTAGCAGGATTGCTCCAAATATCTGACGTAAAGCTTATCCATTCGGCTTTAGAAACTAAATTTGATACTTTTTTCCAAACTTTGTCATAGGTAGCTGGCATTAAACTAGTTCTAAAAAACTTTTCCGTTTTTTTTCTGTATTTGGAAGTAACATTAGGATCTCCAAAATTTAAACGCTGAAAAGCTCCTCCTTCAACGATAGAGTATGGTAACATGTCGACAATAATAAGGTCCATGATACCCTTATCAATCCTAGATGATATCGGATGATCATCAGGCCATAGAGCAGGTGACTTAAGTTCCATTATTTGATGTAGGTTGGGCTGAAATGTCCTGGAAACTGGTTGTGTAACATCATGCGGAGTTTTCATATGTTCAAATTTTCGAACTTTTATTCCCATTTCAATGTCACAAAATGATTTCCATTCTTCTGTGTGAATTTTTTGTAGATGATTTTTAATGTTTGTAATAGTTTGTTTTTTAGGTATTAAACTGCCAAGCGATAATGACTTTGAACATAGTTTGCATGCAGCTTTGTTGCCACTTTTTTCAAAATAATCCCAAATTGGATTTTTTATTGACATTATCTAAAAAACGTTTGAATTTACTAAAATTATATTAAAATAAAAATTACAGACTTACCAAAAGTTATTTTTACAACACTAGAACAAAAACCTGAACTGATTTTGCAACGTAAATTATAATAATATATATTTCACGGATAAATAAGCACTTTACTGCACCTACGAGAGAATAAACTTAAACTGTTGTAAAATATTTAATATTTGCATTCATAGTCGATGGTCGATGTTTTGTCATTTAGGTATCTAGTCAAAACACCAGCAATCGTGAGTTTTAACAAATACAAAATTAACTAAAGTAGTAAAATTATTATCAGAATTTTACTACGTGAGAAATATTCAAATGAAGATCTTTGAGACATCTTGGCCTATTGTTAAAATTTATAGCCTACCTACACCTACTACCTGACCTGAAAGTTTGTAAAACGTTTTAGTTGAGGGTAGAAAATAGGGTGTAAGTAAATATTATTCAAATTATCAAAGACTCGCCGAAGCGTATTGTTCAGAGATTATTTCATTTCTTTAGTATAGTATACTGACAGAGCATGTTTCACCTCGGCAAAACCTTCGGCTTTGTTTTGGCCGAAGCCGAATTTTGACCGAAGGTTTAAATATTGGCCGAAGGTGGCCGAAGCCGATGCCGAAGCCGATTAATCGGTCGGTCTCTACTTCAAAAGTACAGAACGTGACCAACTTTGTACGAAAGTTAAAATTTGTCGCACAAAAACAGAACAATATAAAGAAACGGTGACATCTATAGTGAAGAAATTACAACAATAATATTCACAGCTAACCAATTTTACTATGGCCTTCTCATTTTCTCTGGTGATCCGATGGCGAAATGATTAGCCAACTGCATTGTTTCCAAGGATCGACCGATTGGTTTAAAAATCAAAAAGAAGAAATGTTTGAAAGGAGTCTACATGGAGGCTCCTGTCGTGTCCCCCAGTTCACAAGATATTACCTATACGATGAATTACTCCTACAACCATCAGAAGGGAAGTGGTTAATGGGAGTTAAAGGAAGAAATGAGCGAATGTATCCACCAAGATTAAAATCTTGTAAAATTTTGATGAAGTTTTGGTTTGCATGGTCTCCTAAGAGTACTGGATTACATCAAGAAATGCCTATATAGACTTTATTTCAATGAAAGCAAATTCCCAACCAGCACCTCCACGTAGTAGATGACGGGTACCTTAAATAGATAACTTTAGTGGCTAATGCAGATGGGGACCGAGTACATGCGGTACTCTACGAGTGAAGCGGTCTCTTATCCTGGGGAGGAGAAATCGTCCCCAAAGTTGGATGAATGAAACATAATCGTCAACAGCATAGATTATACACACTGGCGATGCTGCTGAACATCATACAGGCCGTACAAGGATAACTAGATCATCATCGACTTCAGTGAGCAAAAGAACACGCTAATTGTGATAGACGTGAGTGGGCCTCTACTTCGTTTATAGATGAGTCCCGATTTGGATTTGCACCAGATACAAGACGGACAAGAGTTTGGAGACGATCTGGCAATGCTGAACGATAGGCCACCGTGCAGAAGGTTCATAGACAGCAAGGCGGCAATATAATGGTATGGGGTGGCATCACTCTTGGTGGAAGAACCAATCTGGTTTGTTTGGAACGATTTCTAAATGCAACAGACTACCGCGATATTATTCTCGAACTTTATTGTTGTACTCTTTGTACAATGCTACTTAAAAATTTCAAAACTCTCTGCAAAGCGCGCCCCCGCCTGTGTGTGACATGCTCAATCAAGAAATCTACAGTTAATAACATAGCTGTAGACCCTATGTCATGTTCTCAGTTGATCCGCACATGTTTATTTGGTTATACCTTATTTACACTTGTCATGTGGTTCTATATACCTATAGGAGCTTCACATATTCAATTTTAAAAGTTACATTATGACGTGCCACATAAGCCTTTGTTTGTGCCCAGATTAGCTCAATCGGGTTCAATTAACAGTGATATGCTGGAAATCTTAAAGCAGTAACATTGCGAGCACGGATCATTCCATCCCCTACGTAATCGATATGATTAGGGCGATGTTGTTTGATTAAACACATCAACTCTAATCTAACTGCATTCCCATATTACGGGATATTTTTTTTCCGGAGCTAGTTTTGCATTTCAGCCTTTCGGCTGTTTAAAGTGGGAATTTAATCACTCCGGCGACTATGGTATGATGCATTATCTATAACGATGACGTTGCAGAACATATTGAAACCACTGTTCGAAACGATCTGTATTCATGTCCTCATGGTAATCACCGTTTTTTTTTGATAAAACAACTAAACCACGTCTTTTAGAAAGTCACTGTCACTTCCAATATGGGTCACTATCAGTCGCTGTCCTTTACCTGTCGATCCTCGGAATCCTTGAGATAGACCAAAAGCTTGTTAACTACTTGTTACAGTGGTGTCAGTTCACACGTTTATAACAGCATGTCCAACATTGACCCAAGTTTCGTCTAAATAATATATTTTTCTATTTTGTTCAAGGAACTCTGACAATTTACGCAGATAGTTGTGACGTTTTTGTACGTCTTATTTCTGAATTGTTATGTTCATCAAATTCAATTGGTTTTCGACCTCGTAAATGTGTCTATGGGACCTGTACTTCACCCGAGCGTTGTTTTTGATGGACAATCCTGTAAACAGTGCAATAACGATACTCCTGTCACACATTCACAACGACATTGCATCCGACTGAGGCAATGTTTTTCTCAAATACTCATACACATTAGACACTATTTTTTTTAGCTTTAGTCGTAACTGTTTGCTAGAACTTTTCACATTTATACTCTCCCTGTAGGAATATATCATTAAACACAAAGGCACCTGTAAACTTCTAACTCTGAGAAAACTAAATACTGACCATATACGCACCCTTTTCCGCTACTGACACGCTTCGTGGTAACATTCATGGCGATAGCTAAACGATACGAAAAACCTTACTGATCACGCTCATGACTAAATTCACTTATTGTTTGTCAGACTATAGTGTCGTGTCGGGGATCAGAACTTCTTCACTCAGTCTGCACTGCGTTGAGTGAAGGCGAACTCAGATTTATAGCCTCAGACCGTTAGTCGGCAGTATAAGATTACGTGACGAAGTGATCCGGACACGAAAAGTGAGTAAGTATGACGGTCTTAGAAAAGAAATGGCTTTAATTGAGTAGTTGAGCTTCATGGTGTCAATTGAGTAGCGTACATACAAGTTTTGAGTCGGTTAAAATCTTAACATTTATTAAAGCGATCAAGTTTAGACCGAAAGCGCATATAATAAAGGTAGAGGGGGGAAATTTGAAAGAATCCAAACAAAATTGGGGACAGAGGAAGGTGGAAATGTGCCAAGGAATGAAGTACTGTTCAAAAGAACGTGGCCTATAAAAAGCAGTAATGATCTTTTCTTTCGAATCCAGAATTTTCCGATGTCTCTTTCTGTTAGCCGTTAAAACAATTTTAAACACAGAAGTTACAGATTTTCTCATGTCTCTGCTAGGAAGAAGTCTAGCTGTATTCACTCTCAAGTGACTTCAGTATCTTTAACGACACCTTGCATAATGTAGATAATTGGACTGATATGAGACACTCGTGAGCGCTGATTTGTATGGCGTGATTTTTCACTGGAACTATAGAAGTGGTATAATAAAGTACTATTTGCAGTTTTATTAATTTGCAACTATATTTAACCTTATCGTATTTGCGTAATCGGCACAACCAGGATATCTACGTAACCTTGAATTGGTCACCGTCAACTACTGACCACAACAAAAGTGATAGAATCCCCTTTGGGGAACCTCCTTGGTAACTTAAAAAGTTGCATTTTGCCTGTCTTGATTTGCGAATCATGAACTATAACCCTTATGAAAGCTTTATTTTTAACAACCAACTTATATAAAAAGAACTTGTAGCTTTATGAATTATTTTTAAATACAAATAGGAAACGAATACACATGTAGCCAGAATGGCACATCGCATTAAAAAAAATACATAAACTAAAGTTTACTCCCGGTCGACTATGAAGGCTATAGACCAAAGGGCCCGAAAAGATCATAAGCTCAAAGAAAGATGCTAAAAGTTGGAGGAATACAAGTACTTAAAAAGGGTGATTTTTTCATATTTAAGTAATTGTTTGTCCTTCTATAATTATTGCATTATCATCCGCGGTAATCTACTTAATGTAATCACAGTAAAATAATTTTATTAACAAGGTTATTATCAGTGAAGTATTGTTGAATACCTAAAATTTAATTACTCTAATAGGTACATCTCAACATGATTGTTTGCCTATACGATTATCATAAACATGATGTGTGAAGAGTCAGATGCATAATCTGTTTTTATATGGGTACTTGATAACTTTTACATATAAGTACAATATGTATCACAGAAATTTATCGAAAAAACAAAAATTGAGTAAATAAATAAAATAGTTCGGGGCGTAAAATTAAAATTTTATGTTTTATTTTGCACATAATAAATTTAAGGTATACTTCAAGGTTAATCAGCAAATATACGAAATGATCTTGAGCCATATCATATCGCTTATTTGAATGACATTGAAAAACATTAAAATTATACGTCATAGGCGTACGATAACATCCATACTAAATCTTTATTTTGAGTATCCATTATTTGTAGGTAAATGTTTTAGACAAAACTTGTAAAAAAAATTAGATGCAACCATTTTGGAAATATAAATCCTCAAATCAAAAATTCTTTTCGCTATTTGTATAAGCTTGTTTTTAATGTTTTTCCAAGGCTCTTACGCTTCATCCTCTTCAATTCCTTCATGCAATAATGAATACCAGAATGATTTTAAACACAAAACTATAATATCTGGGACATACAATGTCTCAAGCCTCCTGGGCTATACTGTTCTAGAAATTCTAAAAAATCTAGAACTCCGGCGGCCCATCTATCGACTTAGCCTTGGTCCACTTGTTAAAATATTGATAACTAAACAAAATTTAAATATTAGCGCCATATGTCTTTTACATGAAGTTAAAATTGGTACAATGTAAACTGTCAATTGGATTCACTTTTGGAACAAAATAAAGTTAGTTTTAACTGTATACTCAACTGGAGCGTTTCAGTTATGTTTCAACACTACTCAGTTTGCTCATTAATACTGGTTACACATTTGTGATTCTTTTTAAGCATCATAACCAGCGATGATTACAGCGACACTTAATAATGTCGCAAAAAAGGACAAAAGAAGTGTTACAAGAAAGAAAATACCGTCACCGTCTACAATTATGTAAATTTGCTGGAGAGAAACGAAATTGTTTAACGAAAAGAGGTGTAAAATACTGTCGAATAACAGCTTATTTAATGCTGAAAGAAATCGATCACAAAGGATCCAAACATTGACGTCTATGGAGTTATAACCATAGATGATTTAAAGATTACATTGTTTTAAACAAAAATGGAGTACTTATTTGAATAAAAATATTTATTTAGTAGTGAGAAAGCCTTCGAAAAAATTGAAGCTAGTAGATGTGACAGAATGGATAGTCTGTAATGTAAATGATGAAACCTCTATAGATATACTGCTACTAACTAAGGAATTCCATATTAGATAAAATGAGAGGAGTTATCTAATATAAAACCTCTAGATATTCTAAACTTCCTAGGAGGAATAGGATTGGCGTCAGCTGCTCTAATCACTGAGAAACCGTCAGAGAAAGCAAAAAGCAGACAAAATATAATATATCTTATATCTAAGTTTCGATGTCATAAAAGCAGTAACAGAAACAATACAATCGCTGTTTTAATCAAAGTTATCAGTAGGAATTGTATGCCTTAATATGCATAAATGGCACTTAAAAATAGCTGTGCGAAGGTTTCATTCCCACCTAGAAAAAAACTTATCATTTTTCGAATAGTTTTACTCTAAAGTTACTTTGAACCGTAGTTTATATAATATTTATTTCTATAACATGCCTTGATAATTTATTTTATACTTCTTTCATCTTTTTAGTTGTGTATTCTTGGTTTCAAATTCTAAGGTCCTTTTTGCTTCCAGATTGTAAAAGCATCGACGTTACGTACTTTATTTTGCTACTTAGCTTCATTAAGAAATGTGCAAGTAATGAACGAATGGTAATGAAGCGACTTTGAATATAGAAAATATTCGATTCAGGGAAACAACATTAAGTTCCTAGCGATACTGAAAGTGCTCTATATTCTACTATGTACTAAATCTGATAGGGCTTAAAACTAAACATTACCAATTCATTTACAAGGACTTAAAAAATATGTATTACCACACAGTCTATTATTTATAAGTTTATAACTTAATTAAGTAATCTTATAGCTATACCCATAGCGCGCTACTGATGTCAAGGTTCCCTCATCGCCAATCAAAATCTACTGCGATTGAGAAGATTATAATACAAAAACTTGTCTAAGTCTAAAACGATTTTTTTTTTAATTAACATTAAACGTCTTAATAAAACGCAGAACTATACCATAAAAAATTATAATTTGATACTTATTAATTCCATTACTTAATATAAAAAAACTCCGTACGTGAGATAGTAAACAACTTTATAGTAAGTATGTGTTTGTTTTATGGTTATTTACCAAGTATACTTATAAATTACGTATTTACATAATATATAAAATTAATTAATTGTAGATACACAAAAAAATGTTTTGTACTTACGTAGTTTTCCGTTTTCCATTGCACTGATTATTTAAATTTATGAGGAGTGATTGAGCTGCGTTGTTACCTAGCTAGAGAAATGCCGACGATTAAAAAACTTATCAGGAGATAACACACCAGATGCGAATAAATAGCAGCAATCAACCACCTTCTAATCCTTCCAAAAATCAAAATGACCCGAGTGGACTAATTTGAACTTCGCGATGTAAAGCTTTATATGTTCACCGCTTCGTTAAGGAATTGACATACCATTACCAGCAAGTTTTGTTTGAATTCGGCAGGTTGGAAAACGACTAATAATTTGCAATGTACTTCAGTGCCGGCGCGTATTATCATGCGCGGGTATTTAGGTATATTCTCAAAGATTAAAAATAAAATACGAATTTAATTTAATCAATATATTTAGCAATATTGCATTTAAAACATGGTTTTTTTATTTTGTAAAATATAATATATATTAAAAGTTCTAAAATAAAGCAGACACTATTTTCCTTTATGATTGGAAAATTGTTTTCAAACTTTTTGTTTTTTTTCCTTTTGGTGCAACTTAGACATTATCTCTTTGTGAAACTTACTAAGGATATACAGGGTGTCTCAGAGTAGATTTTAGTTTTTAAATCAATAAAACTCTGTTTCAGAACCTGTTAGAAAAACATTTATTACGAAAATAGACACACAGAACATGCGGATTTTATTTCTTAAATAAGACGACGGTTAGATGTTGACCATCTCGCTCGTAGCACTCTTGCAATCTGGATCGCAAATGGAGAAAGACGCGTTGCGAATATTTTGCTTCAGCCCTTCGATTGTAGCTGGTGGATTAGCGTAGACGATCTGTTCTTTAAATACCCCCACAGAAAAAAGGAAATCTTGGGGAAAACGGATATCACCATTTTGTGAAACCAGTGTGCCTAGAAACATTTCTGTTAGGGCGTTTATTAAAGTGCTCGCTCTGTGTGGTCTTGCTGGAACCATGTATTGCCTGGTTTATACCCTGCAAAATTATTCAATTCTGGACGTAGCCAATTCCGCAACATGGCAGTGTATTGTGCACTGTTGACAGTTAGCGTGCGTCCTCTAGCATATTCAAAAAAGTAGGGTCCGATGATCCTCGATGCAGACATGCCACACCAAACCATCAGGACACCAGTAGCAAGCATTGTGCTTATTGACATATCCATTAAGGTGAAAGTGAGCCTCGTCACTGAAAATAATCCCTTCTAAGCCACCGTCATCCCAAAAACAATTCATCATCTCCTCAGAAAAGGTTTCCTTAGTAAGTGATCCGTTTCTTTCAAATATTGGCTTAACTGAATTTTGTAAGGGTGAAAACTTTAATCCTTCTTTAAAATACGCTGGATACTAGCACGAGACAAATTTAGCGCTTGTGCATATTTGCGAAGTGAACGCCGAGGATTACCATTCACAGCACGTCGAACTCTTGCAATATTGACAGCAGTTTGAATAGTTTTTACTTTACCTGGATGTTTCACATTTGTAACAACTTCTTCTTCTCTAAATTTCTTTACACTCTCTCTTGTCGTTTCCTCATTGCTGAGGATCGTGATTTCCATCTCTTGCGATTTTGGGCTGCTCTCATGGACTCGGAAAACGTCTCTCCAGTGGCTTTCTGTACTTGATCTGACCATCGGATAGGTGAGCGTCCTCTGCCTCTACGTCCTTCTACGTTTCCGCATACAATTAATCTTTCTTTACACATGCGTGCACTAACATCGCGGCTAGTGCGTTACCCACGCCTCTAATATTATACCGCATACAAAAACGGCTTCGAGCAACTGTATATAACCGTTGGCTTTAAAATACGCCTCAGCCATGTAGGCACGCTGCGTTTTCGTCCACGGTAACTGAAATCCGCACATGTCGGCTACACGGCTGACATATCGCTTACACGGAATTTCGAACAGGGTCGGTGTAAGGTAAGTTTAAATATTACAATCTACTCTGAGACACCCTGTATTTGTAGTACCGTAACTTGTCCTTTCATTCACCAAGAAATGAAAGCCAGCAAATCGTTCTCACAGAGAGTTTAAGGATATCTAACGTTCCACTTATTTGACTGAATATGACCACCTCATATCTATGACAGTCAGGCTTTTGAGCATATTAGAGAAGCGTGGAGTCGTTAATCCTCTACTAGGTGCCTCCCTCGCGGATAGAAGATTGCTTCCCAGATATAGATGGGACAGGAAAATAAAATACCCGAGCAAACCAAAAAAGTATGGTGTTCCGACATTCTGTCGCAGAATGCGCGGCTGAATACAGCGACTGGGCCATAATCTTCTTCTTCTTCTTCTTCTTCTTTTATGTAGACATAAAAGACTGTCTGTTTTTCAATATGCCTCCAGTACGTTGTCGTTCCATCGTTTTCGTGGTATTCCTACTGATCGTCTTCCTATTGGGGAACCGTCTCTTGCCGTCTGTCTTTACTACTCTATTTGTTACATTCGGCTTAGTGTTTTCATCTCAGTTATTTCTAACATCCTTTTTGTCTTCTCTGTGTCAGATCGTGTTTCTGCCGCGTATGTCATAATTGGTCTGATGACTGTTTTGTAAATTCTGCCTTTAATTTCTTTCCTTATATTTTTATTTCTCCGTATTGCTTCATTCAGGCAACTTGCGGCTCTGTTTGATCTATTTACTTGATCTTCCACTACTGTTTCGAGCTTTCCGTAACTAGATAATGTGATGCCTAGATATTTAAACTCCATCACTTGTTCTATTATCTGACCTTCCAGCTCCAATTTACATCTTAGTAAATTTGCTGTAATAACCATGCATTTTAAATTTTTTTGAGGAAATTAACCTGTTAAATTTTCTGACGGTTATATTAAATTGGTGGAACATACGTTGTAAATCATCTTCACTTTGAGAGAGTAGTCTTGCGTCGTCTGCATAGCAGATTATTTTAAGTTGTTTTTCTTCCATTTGGTATCCTTTTTTAGTTAATACTTTTTTTATTATTTCATCCATAATCAGGTCACACAAGATTGGTTAACATTTCCGCAAACGCTTTCTGGTTAAATATGTAACCACATAATTTAAGGATGACAATGTCTGTATTCCTTATGCTAAACGAACCTTATTGCGGCAGTCGGGTGTTGTACACGTTCTGTATCCAAATATGTGAGCACTTATTCAATAGATCTGACAACACCGCTTACAACCGAGAATGTGGAATAAGTGACCACATATTTAACCACTTCAATACAGTTGTTCATTTAGCATCTAGTGTTTCTCTACGGAGTATATTTTTCTAATATTTTGTGTTTATTTTCGTGAATAAATTGGAATAATTGGAACATTTTGGTTTAGTTAAGAATTTTAAATTTAAAATATGGTGTAACATCTATTCCAAAAGTTTTATGTTAATTTTACTTTCATAAATTGTTTTTTAAAATTGTAGGCTATGATAATCTTTGTAAAGAAACTTTTAAAAAATAGTTTTAAGATAACTTTCGCCTATTTGAAAATTAATATTTTTAATGATACGATCATATTATAACAAATTATGTGTTTTTCAGCTGTTTTAAAAATGAAACGAAAGTACCTATACATATGATGAATTGCAAAAGTTACATGATAATGAAGTGAATGAAATTTTTAGAGATATTCTCGACTTTGGCCGTTTATTCAGATATAAGAGGAAATAGTGATGCTGAAGACGGTAGAACTATTTTAACAAATACGCCACTTAACACCCGTGGTTTCGGTAGTTCTACAACTAATAGAGAAAAATAAATTACAACCGTAGCTCCAAATATCAGTGATTATGACAGTGATGAGAGTATAGCTGATCCAAATTTTCTACCCGAAAATATAACAGAAAAACGATATGTACACGCCAATTCTGAAAGTGATGATACAAGTACTTCTTCTTTAGAAGAAAGTGATAAAAATTACAATTTTTGTTTCACCAAAAATAGCCAAAACCCTATGCTAAGTCTATATCTCATTTTGACTGACAGACCTTTTGGAACTAGAATTGAGGTATCTTCACTGACAAAAATATTTATAAATTTCTTAGGTCTAATGTTTGCAGTAATTGTACAGCAGTTCAATTTATAAGCTACACAGAGATTTTTGCATCTTAATGATAATACCAAAATGCCAAAAAAAGGAGAGCTACATTTTTATAAACTATAAGGTTAGACCTCTAATAGATGCTTTGAACAAAAATTACCATGATGCCTTTTCTCCAGTCAAAATTTGTCAACACATGAAAGCATGATTGGTTTCAAGAACAGAAGCGGTTTGAAATAGTACGTGCCTTTGAAACCAATCAAACGATTTTTCAAAGTTTTGGCCATTAACTCTGCTGCTACCGACTTTTTGTTGGGATTTGAAATCTATCAGGGGAAAAGTACAAAAAGTAGTGAAGTAACTTTGGGAGAAAGCGTTGTCTTAAGCCTCTCTTGGGGGTTTTAGGGGTTTGGTTTGGGTATTGTTTATTCTTTGAATAGATTTTTTACCACTCTTCCATTGCTAAAAGGATTGTTAGCAGTGAAACTTTTTGGTTGTGCATGCAGTTAAATAGAAAATATTTTAAAATAGAAAATAGTGAAAATGTGGAGTGCTTACAGTGTCCTATTTTAGGGGGAACCACCAGTATCAGATATAATTTTAGGAAATTACCTAGGGACCTATATTCTTTTATAATATTGCTATGGATTTATCCATTTAATATTGAGCAATGATTGTTAACATTCTTTATAGTTTAAACTTCAATGAAAATTATTAACTGTGTCTAAAGACATATATGATATGAGGTATTTTACCCAAGAGTATTAAGTATAATGAATATACATAAAAACATAATTTTGTTTTCTTAGGATTTAACATTTTGTCAGCACATTATCTCAAATTCACACTTAAATCAATATGTTTTTACTATTAGGTCTGTTGAATGTTTGTTCTTTACACAAAATTTAGTCTATACTTCATATTTATTAAAGGCGGTAAAATATACATTACAATTCAGTTGTTTATAAACCACTTTCAAAGCATAAAGAACCTTTTAAGCTTTGTTTATATTATTTTGTGTATATTAATTGAGTTAATTGGAGTAGCCCACTTTGATACAAAAATACAGTCAATTTATGGATATTTCAAGGTGACAATCTAAAAAAAGCTGATTTCCTCCCATGCATTTTATTAGAAACACTTGAAATTTAAAAAAAATTTAAAAATCGTAAGATGTAAGACCTTAATCGTGAGATCGTGAGATTTGTCTTTAATTCGTGAGTAGATTCGTCATTTACAACAATTACAACAATAAAGGTAAATAATTGTACACTAATATTTCATTATCGTAAACTATGATTGATTGATTGTTAGATTGACACAAAAGTTGAGAAACTGAGTTTATAGCGGCAATTCCTTGTTCCTATTGTGCAATTTAATAATATTCATATCAATAAATATTCTACCGAGAAAAAGACGTTGTCACGTAAAATCTTCGCCCGTAAAACCGCAACCTATTTTTGTTTTTAATAATAAATTTCGTAAAAATATTAAAAATTCTCCTTTTCTAACAGAAGTTTGTCTTTGTTTAATAGTGTTTTAGTTAACTTGATTCTTTCTTTATCTTATTTGTTTGTTTTTAGTAATAAATTGCTTAAAAAAGTATCAAAAATTGTGTTTTTTAACAAGCAAAAAATTGTGTACCCATGTTTGGCCACCAAACAGTTGGATTCTAATATACTCTTAAAAAGTTAGTGGGCACATATTTAACCACCAGAAAGAAGCTATTTACAACACTATAATACACATATAAAGTTAAAACGTAATTATTTGAATACAAAGTGATTTACATAGTTAGGTCCGTTAGTTTCCATAATATATATTTGACCATTCAGGTACTTTTCAGGTGGCTACTTATGTAGCCACAAAGCGTTAAAGGGTTAAAATTCAATGAACATTATCAACATCCGTCGAAAGACATATAATATGAGGTATTTTATTCTACCCAAAAACATTACATAATGGGTATACATACTTCTAATTTTGTATTCTGGGGAATCTCAGAATTTAACATTTTATCGGCACTTGTTGGATTTTAAAGTTATTGAACATGAAATACATGTCATTATTTATTATTAAATGAAATTGCCGATTTGTTTCATAACTTAAACACCCTTAAATCAATAAAATATGTTTTTTCTAGATCTGTTGATACTTTATTTATAATACAAAATTCCGTCTATTCTTGATATTTAGTAATGTAAAATATACATAAAATTCAGTTGTTTATGGACCGATATTTACAATTTCAAAGCAATAAAATAAAGAACCTTTTAAGCTTTTTGTTTATATTATTTTGTGTAGGTATATTAATTGAGTTAATTGGAGCAGCACACAACGATATAAAAATACAGTCGAATGAATATTAATTCAAGGTGACAATCTAAGAGCACTTAAAAATGCTCGATTTTCTTCCATACATTTTATTAGGTATATACTTATAAGTAAAAAAAAAAGAAGTATAAAATTTATCCGGTTTTTCACCGGTTATTACTTTAATAACAAAAAACCGGTTATAATTGGGACCGAAAAACAACCGGAAAAACAGATTATTGCGGAGTAACAAACCGGTTTTAGGTTATATCCGGTAGGTTTTTCCCACTCTAAGACCCGTTTACACGGGTAGACTAATGAGGCAAGTACTTGGTAGAGTAGAGTAACTCTACCCGTAAAAACGCTCAGCGCACTCTACTACCACCACCACCGACAAAATATCCACTCGCCTGCGCACTCTACCCATGGAACGTGGTCAATTCTGGTAGAGTAGAGTAGGTAGGAGAGTGCATAGGGACGCTGTCATTCCGTCTGGAGTTGTGTTTTGTGTAAATAGTGAAAATGAAGTTCACCGAAGATGAACTTCATTTCACTTTCCCTTTAAAACGTGTAGAGATGTATGGCGAATACCAGTGTTTATGGAATTTAGGTAGTGTACACTACAGAAATAAAAGTATGAGGCAAGCTGCGGAGGATGAAATCGTCGAAAGAATGCCAAAAGGGGGCTTTGGAGTAAACGAGCTCAAGCAAAAAATTAAGAATATAAGGTGCACTTATAATCAAGAGTGTTTAAAAATACAAAAATCAAAAAAATGTGGTTCAGGTTCAGCCGATGTATACGTTCCGAACGTGAAATGGTTCACTCCTATGGAAGCAATCATAAAAGGTGCAAAAACAAAACAAGAAAACTGAAGGCTCACGGGCAAGTTACAGGTTTTTATTACTTGTTAATAAAAAATACAATAAGAAATAAAAAATGTATTCTTATCAAGATAAAAGAGCTGAGGCCCCGTGTGCATTCCTTCTTTTAAGCCACTCTCTCATCCACTCTTTTCTTTGTTACAAACCGACCTCAGTTACAAATGCATTTGCAGCAGTAGCTAAACAATTTTGAATCAATTTTCTTTTTCTTGAATTCATTTTGTACTAAACAAACACCTACTCCACAGTATACTAGCATAAGTACTATACTTGTAACTCTCCTCGTGTGAACGGTATCAAGCCATTTTTGGTAGAGTAGCGAGTAGAGTCGACTCTACTCGCTACTCTACTTTCCTGACAACTCTACTCGTGTAAACAAGTCTTTTAGATTGAAAACAGGGACGTACAGGAAATATAAAATAGAGAAAACTGTTATGAACTTTGCGAATGTGAAGTGCTAAGCAAAATTAGGTGGTATATCTCTATTTAGTTTAATTTCATTATTTTTTGTTAGAGTCCAGGTCTCTAAACCATATGTTAGGACTGGGCGTATTACTGTTTTGTAGAGTTTTATTTATGTATTTCTCGATATAATTGTGGATTTAAGGGGAAGATTGAGACCAAAATATCATCTGTTGGCCGTGCAAATTCTGCGGTTTATCTCTGCGGTAGTATTATTTTCAGTGTTAAGGCGCTTCCAAGTATACAAATTTGTTCACTCCTTCGATGACGTCGTTTTCTACAACAAGTGGTCGTAGGATTTGTGGTTGGTGCTTATTTTCATATACTTCGTTTTGTTGGTGTTTATTATTAAACCCATTTTTGTAGCTGATTCTTTTATTGGTACATATGCCTCTCGTACATCGTTTTCCGTTCTCCCAACAATATTGATATCATCAACATAGGCAAGGATTTGCACTGATTTATTATATATTGAAAAAATGGTTATGATTTGTGACATATATATTACTTTTTCCTGAGCCAGATTGACTAGTACCTATACAGGAGAGAGAATCTCCCTGTCGCACCCCGTTATTTCTTTTAAAAGGTTCAGACAGTTCCCTCTGAATTCGTACTCTACATTTAACTTTTTCAAGAGTTAGTTTTGTTAAATTTACCAACTGATTTGGTATTCCTAACTCTTTCATTGCTTTGAACAGTCGTAGTTTGCTATGTAGTCTATAAATATGTGATGAATATCTATGCCATATTCCACTGCTTTTTCTGAAATTTGTTCATCAGTCACCTCTGAAACCAGCCTGGTATTTTCTACTATCCGTTCTGTATATGGTGCCATACGGTGACATAGTACTGTGGAAAATATTTTATACGCTGCATTTAGAAGCGTAATTCCTCTGTGGTTAGAGCATTCAAAGATATCTCCTTTTTTGTGTATGGTGCAAAGTTTTCCAATATTCCAATCATTGGGGAGGGATTTCTGTGTCCATATTTCTTTTATAAGCTGCTGTAATGCCAATGTGGTATCGTGGTAGGGCCACCTTCTCTAGCTGGGAGATTATATATTCTATTCTATTCTATTCTATATATTCCGGGTAATTTGTTTCTGGTCAGTTTTTTAACTGCATCTTTAACTTCAAGAATCGTTAGTGGTTTACAAACAAAAGACACAAACTACGAAGATTTTTAAACATGGTTAGCTGAGTGACAGAATTTGACTAATCCGAAGCAGCACCCTCTTCTGGACTGGATATCAAATCACCTACGCCTGGCTGCGAACTACCCCGCAAAATATGAACCACTCTGAGTAGAGTTCGGACCGGTCACAGAAGGTGCGACGCTAGGTTTGTTTTTGTTACTTCTTTACTTCGTTACTTCAGTTACTCCTAAAGGAGATTTCTTGATTCAGAGCCTAGATATCGAACTCTCATTACATGCACGACGAGTATAACTTTCTTAATTTAAACGAAGTTTTTAAAAGAGCACTTCTTTTTTAAAAACCCTTCTCGAATTTTATGTTTCAGATTTGCCATTCCAGAGATTTAAATGTCCGCCATGGAGCAGTAATATTTGAATGAAAATTTTTGCGCGCCGTCTTTAAAATACAGGAACAATGAAAAAAAAAATGAAAAAATTGTTGTAATCTTTAAAACTTCTATAATAATATAAAAAAGTTTAATTGTCATATATAATAAATAAGAAAATTTTTTTTCACCAAACCAGTGTAGCATAAGTAATTATGGTCTTAAAACCGTTACATTTTACCAACAGATCATTTTAGATTTCACAATCCATATTTTGCCTTGGCAGGGTCATAATACCGGATGTACATTAAGAGAAAAGAGAAGAAACGGTAGATACGACTCTGAAATAAAGAACATAGCAGTGGCGGCTGGTGTGGTAAAATTTTGGGTAGGCCAAGCCAGCAAATTACATAGCTATGAGTAATCAGTGACGGATCCAGAGGGAGGGGTCACGGGGTCATGACCCCCCCCCCCCTAACTAATTTTTTAATGATTTCTCTGTTCATTTTAACTTCTGCGTTGTATCTAATTTTTGCGATTTTTGATTTTTCATCTAGCAAATCGCGAACAGAAAACGCCCTCTTCTGTACATCCTTAAAGGACAGGAAATTACTTAAATGTTCCTTGCAACTGGAATGTTTTTTTTAAGGAGGCAGACATGTTTTTTTAAATCAAAGTATCCTTCACAATTCTATACACATTTCTTATTAGAAAATAACAAACACGGCCAACAATATAGTCTGTTTTTCGTAATACTTCCAGACAACCATTTGTAGACATCATACCAAGAGCAATTAAAAGTACGCACCTTTTTCCCCATCTATTTGGTCAATACGCAATGTTGGAGTAGGCCTTTCATTCATAATAATTTTTTTCCATCATTTTTATGTATCAGTTATAAAACAATCTCACATATATAAGTTGCATACAATCAGGCGATATAGAAATCATGCAAATGAGATTTTTTTTCTTCGAATTTTACGAATTTTTTAAAATTTATTTGGGCAACCGTGCACTTGTTTGCAATTGTGTTGTTTGTTTAAAAATATGTTACAATTATAGATTATGTTACATATTTTTATCATAATTTAAAAGAAAATTTATATTACAATTCGATAATTACGTGACAATTAAGTGACAACGATGGTCATCGTAGGCCCGATGGTCTGGTGCCTAAACAGCAAGCGTAAACACGACAATATAAATCGTCCGGCAAGCTACTTAACTTCAAACGCTTTTTGTACGGGGATCTTATGTGAGCTGGGTCGGCCAGTTACGATCGGGCCTATTAATGATATTTAAAATGCCTGAATACGATTCGATGCTTTCTGTGGTAATATAATAACTTACTTGTTTTAACGGACGCTAATGTATTGAGTGATTTAGTACATTTAAAAGTTATTTACATGCATTAACATAATATTTAAATATGTTTTTCAATTTTAAAGCTCTTAAAATTATTGGGTAGGCCCGGCCTATCCTGCCTACCCCCAAAAGCCGCCACTGATTAATATATGTTTAACAATTTTTGAATATGTTTTTCAATTTTAAAGCTCTTAAAATTATTGGGTAGGCCCGGCCTATCCTGCCTACCCCCAAAAGCCGCCACTGGAACATAGTAAGATGGACATGCCATAGAAGCTGATAGAACACCTGGATCTGATTAAAAATTAATACATGTAGAAATGTATAGAATAAAATCTAGTTAGGAATACCATTTCTCCAAAGACAGCTTATTTAGTGACATAAAAAGTAATCCCAAATTGTAACGCGTCAACTACGACTCTGACTATGTTAATAATAAAAAACTTTTAAATCATATCAAATTTTACTGTCAAATGTTTGCTCTAATAGCTAATAACAGTTGATACCTTGTCCACAAGTATAAAATAATATTATAATATTTAATTTTTTATAATTGTATTACAAAGTAATATTTTACATAATAAAAAAAAATAATTATATTTTAAAATTTATGATTTGACTTTAAAATAAATATATTTTGAAACGATTTTCAAATATGGCGCCTCTACTAATATTTCAAACCTGCGCGTTTTTCTCAAAATCGCCGTAGTATTGGGAATCGCAAACTATCGATAGCCAGGATTATCGATACTTATGGATATTCAAAAGGTTACTATCGAACATTATGAACAATTCCAAATTCATTTTATTCACTCCAAAAATAAGAATTTTAAACATATACGTTCCCTACAAAAAAGTAGTTTTAATTGAGTTAATATTTAGTTTAAGTTTACAAATTTTAAAATGATTAAATTACAAATAACAACTTGCTTTATTTCCAATTAGTAAATAGTAGATAGAATAGTTTATTGGAAAAAATTTAAAGAAAACGCGTTAAATCAGGAAGAATATCGTGACTGCATAATTTAGTTAATTCAAACCCATTAAATTGATGTTGATGTTGTTCAACAGTAAAAATCATCGAGAGAATCGATATTGTTATCGATAGTTCTCGGCCTATAGGAAGCACAATGAAAACGTCGGTAGATATGTCTGATTTCATGATCAGCCGTCGTTGTTAGATAAAAGTAGATTTAGGTAAATAATGAAAGAATAAGTGTGTTAGACGAAGTGCCGATTCATACAGATAGGATTTTATGTTCTAGTGCTATAATTTGTGGACACCAAAATAATAAAATTATCGACACTGATAAGTATAAAATGGCAGCCCTTCCACGCAGAATAATTAAAGAAACTCAGCGTTTAATGGCTGAACCTGTCCCAGGAATTAGTGCTGTACCGGATGATAGTAACGCTCGGTATTTTCACGTAATCGTAACGGGCCCCGAAGATTCCCCATTCGAAGGGGGGCTTTTTAAACTAGAATTATTTCTTCCTGAAGATTACCCCATGTCTGCACCTAAAGTAAGATTTATAACTAAAATATATCATCCTAACATCGATAGACTTGGTAGAATATGCCTTGACATTCTAAAAGATAAGTGGAGTCCAGCTCTACAAATTCGTACAGTTTTATTGTCCATACAGGCCTTACTTAGTGCTCCAAATCCAGATGATCCATTAGCTAATGATGTTGCAGAACTATGGAAAATAAATGAATCAGAAGCAATTAGAAATGCAAAGGAATGGACACGACGATATGCTATGGACAATTAATTGTGCTCCAAATAAATATGGGTAAAAAACATAATAATTTTACATTTACTAGTGTATGTTACGTTTATTTAATTTATAGATCAAAGTAGAATTCTTATGTTTGTTACCATACAGTTGTATAAAATATTGCTAATGAGAGAACTTTCTAAAATAATTGATTTAGTTTTCTTAAATTTTGATCACAACCTTCATTGTTATTCAATAGTGTATATTTGACTTTTATTATTACATCTTCTTTTATACTTCATAATTGTATACCTAATATCTACCAACAGAATTCCTGTATTTAAGGCATTATATAAACTATCACCAATGTGATGATGGTAAGTTGGCACACAATAGAAGATGGTGTGATGATAGTGACAATAGAATGGCCAGTGATGGTTTTTCAGATCCCACTTCATATGTGGGTAGCATACAAAAAGTAAATTGTGTGTTCCTACTTCAGTTTGTCCCTACAATGGCATATTTTGGAAGATTATTCAATTAATGCTTAAATTGTGTTTGGTTATATAGCAACATAATCAGTATCCATTCTTTTGTAAGGAAATAACAAGAAATAAACAAACTTGCCATTAAATGGCCCTTTGTTGATAAGTGGTTGTAGATAGAAAAGCCAAAGTCAATACTCATGGTTGTCGTTGTAGTGGGCCATTGTGGAGAGGATCTATCAAGTATTTTTATGTATATAGCCACTACTGGAGCCTTAATAATTATTAAGCTTTAGTTTCAATTTTCAGTCTAGAAAATGCAAAAACTACCAAATAGTTAATGAAAACACTTTCACTATAAGGCTATGTTTTGTATTAAATACCAGCATTTTTTATTTTACGCTTAGCGTGAATAACAGCTCCTAGTAGGAAATATCTGGTAGAACTATTTTGTTTATTAAATATTTAGTTTAAATCTAATAATCAGTTCTTTTATGTTTACTGTAAATTTAAGTAATTATGTGGTATAAAAGGATCAAGATGTAAGCTCTAATCTAATAGAGTAGGTATTTTATGTACTGTTTTTATCTAGTGTGAGCTAAAGAGGCTGAAACTCTAGACTGGTATTCTCAAAATTTTTTTCTGCTCAGTTACAGCTCCAATATATTTTCTCTGTACTATTGTCTGAATATGTATACAATATATAATTAATCAGGTATAAAAATGAAAACAATGCCTCAGTATATGAGATATTGATTGTATTAAAATTGGCACCATAAAGTATAGGGAAATTGATAAAAAAAAGATATAAAAAGATATGTACAAATGGGTGGTGGATGAGCCTGCTGATTTTGATATATTTTTTCAGATAGTGGACTAATGCTTGATTCTGCTTTCCTATTTCTTGTTCCACATTGAACAATAGATGCTCTTTATTATATCAGTTAAGGTCTACATTTCAGCTCTGTATAAGCGGAATATTGTAAATGGATGGAAGATTATTTCAGCTTTTGAATAATTATATATTCATTTTTAATGAGCTAATCTCGACTAAACCAAAACAAGTTAATTTTGTTTTTAGGCTATTATCAGAAGTAAGTTCCATTGGACTCTCTTCTTACGAAGTAAATTCTGTTAGAGCTTGAGGATGAAATGGATTGAGGATCCACAAAAAATTTCTTAAAATTATTTTATGTGGTCAGTACTATAATCAGAGACCAGAGAGCAATTCTTGTGAAACAAATATTTCATTAAAGACCATGCAATAGTGCAGTTAAGACAAAAATTTTGTTTTTCTGAATTCCTGCCCATCTAAATTTTTCTTTACAATAGTTGCAGCTTGTTTCTAAATGCGATAATCCTTTACAACTTGTTATTTCCTTGCAAAAACAGAATCAATGCATTGGACTTGTCAAGTATTTGTCCAGTTTCACAAAAAATTCCTAACTATATCTTTTTATTTGGTGCCCAAAAATAATCACTGAAACTACTACTCCTTTGATGGCTACTAGTTGTTTTAGTAAGTAAGCAAAAGATCCAGAAAAGAAAAATGAGAGAGCCAATGCACACACTTAAGAATGTTCTGCTAGACATTTTAAATCAAAAGATAACAGTGAAATAAAATATTTTGTATGTATCTCTTGGATACATTTTCAGTCTTACTTATATACTAAATACTAGTGTTTTTTCCTTATTTATCTGTATATTAGTATAATAACCATCTGATTTAATTATTTAAAAATTTCAGATTAATTTTATCTTTAAATACAATTTTTTTGCTATTTATCTCCATAATATAAATATCTGATTGTATTATTAAAAAATGACAGATTAATTCTAATTGTATCTTAGTTTTAGATATTTCTTATGAAATAATGCAATGAAGCAAATTTAGTTTGATAAAAGAGCAAAATCTTTTACTTCAAAAGTTGATATAAACTAGAATTCACTATTTTGTAAACACAGCCATACTATTTTTATGTTTCATACTCCATCAGTAATTATATCCAGATTGCAGCAAATGTAACACAGTTTGTCTTTACGTTCAGTAAATTCATATTTTTGGTTGAGCACTTAAAAAGTCTAGAATTCTGCTTAGAAAGTTAGCCAGTGTTGAATTTGAATATTCCTTTTAGAATCATAACCCTGGATGGGTCGTTGTCTGCCTGGCTATGTCCTTCCATTCAGACTTCTCTTGTGCCTTTATTCTACTTTGTCTTATATTTATAGTTTTCGTTTTTTAATCTTTTTGCAGGATTCCATTGTAACATTTTCTATGATGCTTTTATATCGTTTTGTCTCTGGACATGTCCTAGCCTAGAGTCTTTACAAAATACATAAAATATCATACTCTTCATTTAATTAATTAATCTCGTAGTTTCTTCTGATTCCATTCTCCAAGTGACGTTCTCTCTTGCACTGGACCACATACTTTTCTCATTGTCTTTCTCTCGAATTTCTTGAGTTGCTCTTCATATTTTTTGTCATTACCCAGGTCTTACATCCATAGATTATTGTGGGTCTAATTACTGTTCTGCAACTAGTCATTTTGGTTCTTATGTCTAATCATTTCAATGTCATCAATCTTTTATTAACATAGTATGAACAATTCCCACTGTTAATACATGTATTCTGGTTTCTTATGGAATTCTTTTGATTGATTTCTGTGTTCAGATATGTAAAGACATCCACATGTTCGATGTTATAGTTGTCTATTGCAATATTATTTTTATTGTCAGGTGTCCTTTTGACTGTCTGTACTTTGTTTTTGTTTCACTTACTTTAAGCCTCCTGTTTCATACTTTGGGATCAATTTTCTTAAACACTTCCATTAACTGTTTCTTGCTCAAGCTTTTTCTTGAATCATTCTTAGTATGGTCTATTTGGTCTGAATCTATTATAGATAATACCTTGGTTATGATATATGGTTATGACACCTTAAAATGATTTGATATTCCTAGTTGACAATGATTTAGAACTGTCTTTTGTACCTTGTATTAGAGAACTTCATGAGCTGCATTTATCTCCTCTACAATGTCATACTGGCTGCGCCACCTAAATTGTTAAATTTAATGTGGCAAACTGTCTAAACGAAATTCTGGTGTGCTTAAGGGGCTGACTAAAAACATTCCATAACATGTTCCATATTCGATTTTTAAATATAAATAAAGCATTGTCGCTTTTTAAAATAATAATCTTCAATAATACTTATGTGAAATAATACACAAAAATCAAAATTTAAAACATAGCATACTACTGGACCAACTGAGTACAAAAGTGAAAGTGTTTACCATGTAAGTTAATTTTTTAGGTATAATTGATTATGAATGTATTCAAGAGTATTTCGATATGCTTCAACTATGTAATGTTTAGCATCAATTCTGTGTATAGAAACACTTAAATGATGGTTTGTAGTTTGTTGTAAATAAAGGTATGTAAGGCTTTTTACGAATAAATTCTTTTCACTAACATGACTAATATTTATTCACTTTGTTGGTGACATTCACTATTACATGAAAAAAACAGATGAACCACTGAAAATGATTCATCATCAATTAGCCTATATTTGTCCACTGCTGAATGTAGGCCTCCTGTAAAATTTGCCACCTATTTCTATCTTCAGCTTCTTGCATCCAGTTTGTGGTGATGCACTTGATATCATCCATCCATCTAGTCGGTGGTCGTCCTCTGCTTCGATATGCCTCTTGCCTTGGTCGCCGTTCCAGAATCTTTCTGGTCCATCTATCATCTGTTAATCTGGCAACATGTCCGGCCCAAGCCGATTTAGCCATGGCTATTTTTTCAACTGCATCTGTGACTCCTGTTCTTCTTATTTCTAGGTTTGGTACTTTATCTCTGATGGTAATACCGAATAGTGATCTTTCCATAGCGCGTTGTGTAACTCTTATTTTACCTATTGTTCTTTTTGTCAGAGTCAGTGTTTCTGCACCATATGTAAGAACTGGTAAAACGCACTGAAAATGATTGGTTTTTACATATTGAATTCTTTAATTGTGCCATGATCTGGTGTCCTGTAATTCCCATTTTATTGAGATATTCAACTTTCATACCACCTCTTAGATGTTTGCCCTAAAGTTTTTTTTATATCTCCAACTTTTTAATTTTACCTATATGTCATTCCCGATCTCTCCATTTCTACTATCTGATTGATTTCTAGTGATTCTCTGATAGGGCAGGTAATAACATTACATACAAAGAAAGACCAAAAAAATTTGTGAAAGATGTAGACGAATAATTTCATTAAGTACAACATATAAAATGTTGGCATCAATAATATGAAGAAGATTGTCACAGATCTCCAAGAAGAGTGGGTCAATAACAATGTAGATTCACAGAAGGAAGATCAACAATAGATACTTATATACAATAAAACAATCGAAAAAACAAATGAATACAAATTAGAATTTCAAATGCTATTTATTGACTTCAAACAGGCATGTGATTCGATTAAAAGGATAGAATTAATGATGGCACAGGAAAAATTAAAAATTCCACACACACACAGACAGAAAATTAATAAACATGACATTGAAAATACCAAAATTAGCATAAAGAACCAGAGAAGGGAGACAGATGAACTTATAAATAAAGGGGTGAAATAAGGAGATGCCTTATCCACAACACTGTTTAATCTAGCTTTAGAATATGTATTACAGAATAAAAACAAAGGGAACCTAAAAACAAGAGATGGGCAAATAATCGCCTTCTCAGATGACATTATTAGTATTGCAAAGAATAGAAATATAATGAAAGAAGTGCTAGAAGAAATAAAAAAGAGGGAAGACAATGAGACTCAGATTAAATCATAAAAGACAAAAATATTATGATTAGGAAAATTGGGCATTATTGACTGACACATTATGTAAACTAATGTTTTAATTTTGAGGTTGCTGTCATTAACTGTATGGGGCAGGATAAGTAAAACTATTTGTTTTCGCCAAATTTATTTGCTTCTTCAAGATATGCTAAAATAAATTTAAATTATTTTTTTAGTAAATACAATGAAATTAAAACTAAAGAACATTGTAAAAAAAAGCCTAAAAGCATTTATCTTAGCTCTAGGTTTAGTGTGTGTATGTATATATATATATATATATATATATATATATATATATATATATATATATATATATATATATATATATATAGAAAGAAAAGGATAATGTAAGTGAATAATAAAATGTATATGATGGATAAAATAAGGAATGCTCACAAGTTAGGCGAAAAAACATGCCTAATTGAATTAGAAAACCAAGAAGAAAAAAGAAAAATAATGGAAAAATAGCACAAGTTAAAAGAAATTAAAGAGTACAAAGTATATATCAACGAAGATGCAACCATAAAAGAACAAGAAATATACTGCATTGCTCAAGAAAGAAATAAAGGAAATGAAGTCAAGATTGGAGTAAAAAAATATGGGTAATTAACAGCGAATGGAAGTGGAATGACAAAGAAGGCGCAATAGTCAAAACAACATAAAAAAACTAGCAACTAACTGGACTACTGGAATAACGTTGACGAAAGAAGTACAGAAAAAGGTTAGCGATAATACAAAAGAAGGAAAAAAATGAAAACCGGACCAAAACACAAGAAAACATGTCGAAAAGAACACTTACTTTTAGGAACATGGAATGTAAGAGGCACATATGGAGAAGACAAAATTAAACATATATCGAGAGAAATTGATAAGTTCCATTTTGACATAGTAGCTTTGCAGGAGACGAAACAGCTGGGAAATGATATATTAGAAATTAATAGAAGACACAGTGTTCTTTAACAGCGGCGGAAAGAAACGAATTTTGGGCACAGGTTTTATAATAAGAACAGAGCTAAAAGAAGCAATAATAGAGTTTAAATCAGTATCAGACCGCATATTTATGTAGTATCAGGTTCTAGTGAATATACCAAAAAATCACCCTCATAAATATTCACGCGTTTTCAGAAGAAAAAGATAATGATGTCAAATAATGTTTCTACAGCGAATTAAACAGAACAATCGAAAATATACCCAGATATGATATGAAAATTATTTCAGGCAACGCAAATGCCAAAGGGAAGAAAGAATTATTTAGACCGACAATAGGAAAATATAGTAAACACAATGAAACTAATGAGAACGGACAATTCCTGATAGATTTCGCAAGAGAAAAAAATATGATCATAATGAGCACATATTTCGAAAGAAAAGAAATTCACAAGGAAACATGGATATCTCCAGATAGAAAGACTAAAAACCAAATAGACCTCGTGCTCATCGAAAAAGAAGAACAGCAATATATAAAGAAGATAAGAACATACAGAAGACCAGACGCTGAATCAGATCATTACATGGTGGTCATCAAAATTAAGCAACTGGTACCAGAAAACAAAAACAAAAGAAAAGAAATGTATAAATAACCCCAATCCGATTAGCAACAAAGAAAGAGCAAGAAATGTACGAGGAAACAATGGAAAGAGAACTAAAAAAGATACAAATAGAAGAGAAAACTGAGAACAAATGGGAAAACATAAAGCTAGTAATGAACAAAGCAGCAAAAGAATGTAATAAGCAAGAGAATAAAAAGAGGAAAGGCTGGTTCGACATAGAGTGCCAAAAAGAAATAGAACTAAGAAAATCATTAAGGATATATATATATATATATATATATATATATATATATATATATATATATATATATATATATATATATATATATATATAACGAGTTTATTACAGCTGCCGCCGTTTCTCGCAACTTAGCTTCCAACGCTTGCGATCGTTCCAGTCATCTACTTGTAGACCCCTATCTTCCATTGCACCTTTTACTTCTTGTCTCCACGATCTTCTTGGTCTTCCCTTTTTCCTGCGGTTGGTGGGGATCCACTGTAACATTCTCTTTGGCCATTGATCATTCATCCTTTCTACATGGCCATACCATTTCAGCCTTTTGCATTATATAGTTTCCAGGACGTCAATGTATATGCCCATACGCTCTCTGATTTCAGTATTCCTTATTCTATCTCTTCTAGTGAGTTGGCAACATCTTCTCCAATAATTCATTTCCATTGCTTTTATTTTGGATGCGTCATTTTTATTTATTACCCAAAGCTCTGAACCATATGTAGCAATGCTTTCTATGATACTTTTGTATATCTTAATTTTTGTGTTTCGGGTGATGTGGTTATTCCAAAGTATACTATTCAGTTGACGTATTGCTTGACCAATTCTAGTAGCTATGTCTTTTGTATTCCGACCATTGTTTGTAATGTTTACACCGAGAGATTTATAGCTATCAGTATTTTGAATTTGTTTGCTTCCTAGTTCTAAGTGCTTTCCTTCACCTCCCACTACTACGTACTCTGTATATATATATATATATATATATATATATATATATATATATATATATATATATATATATATATATGCTTTCTCTTGTAGTTATAGTTATAAGTATAATATATTTTATAAAAGTCTTGGATTTCTTTTGCAAAACTTTAAAAACTAATAAAATATTTTGAAGTTTATTGCTCGTGAAATTTGTTGAAGATAAAATTGAAACGCAACTCTTGTTCAAATGACTAAGTATTCTTTTTTGTTTATAAATAACAAATTTAATTTCATATTCACATCAACTCTCTGCTCATTATTTCTGTATACATATAAAATTTATATCCCCTTCAAACATCTTCCGATTCTCAAAATTAAGTATACATTTTCTCTTATTAAATTTGAATTTAATCGACCAATTTAGTAATAATAAATCTTGTAGCATTGCCTCTTGAGCTCAAAAGTTGATAACAGTACAACAACCTCCTAATTTTAGTAAGTTTTATAAATTGATCCTTAAATTTGTTAGTGTGTATTTAAAATACTTAGCTCAATTTGAATTAAAATAGGCTTAACATCTTTATGGCTTGCTGCTCTGTTTGATTTTCGTTGTCATTATATTCTATTACATAAATCTTGTCATATAATACCTCGCACGTCACGACTGGCCCGATAGTGGCAAAGGTACGTATCTAAAGCCCTTTTTTAATGCTGCCATGTTTGATATTTCTTTAGTCATCGTTTTCTATTCTCTATTCGCGAAATCCTGTCATATGACATATCGCACGGTCATTTATATTAAGTCGTTTAGGCACTATAAGCTTAAGGTCTTTTTGACAATTCACCCTCTGACGCCAACCCTTTATTATTTACTTCTTGAGCTATCCTCTTTCCAACGACCTCTCATTTCAAATTTCCTGCAAATCGAATGTATAACGTTGACGAGACTGACATAACGACGGTACAAAGACCTTTAGGAATGTTGGGCCCAAAGAGACAGAAACAAGTATTTTTTGCAATCTCGTTGGAAAGAGGAAAGACCGTTACAATAGTTAGTGCGATGAGGCTTCTGGAGGATATATTCCACAGATGTTCATCTTCCCGAGGAAGAGGATCAATGCTCAACTTCAAGATAATGGTCCGATAGTTGCAGTATATCACTGTTACGACAATGGTTGGATAAATAACGAACTCTTACGAGTGGTTAAAGTACTTTAAATATCATGACCATTCTAATCCACAGTCCCCTGTTTTATTAATACTTGACAATCACACCAGTCATATTTCACTGGAAATACATGCATTTTGTAAAGCTAATTCAATTCACCTCATTTCCATACCTCCGCACCGCACACTTCTCATATGCTACAGCCCCTCGACCTTTCATTTTTTAGCTCTCTTAAGTGAGCCTGTCATAAAGAATGTGAATAATTATATCTCAGAGCTCATCCACATCAGAGAATAACTAACTTTAACAGTTGCTACAATGAAGAAAGGGATTGCTGGCTTTAGATCTGCTAGTATTATTTATCCTTTCGACCCAGATAAATTTAAAGATGAAGATTTTTTGAATGCTCAACAGTTTCTACCAGTCGTAGAAAATGAAGTAGAAGAACATACAGCATCTGATACCGAGCAACTGGAAGATCAGGTTATTAATGAAAATGGCATCATTACTCCAGAGGCAGTCCCACAAGTAAATTAAAATAGATCCAGTTCCTGGAGCATCAAAAGCCAATGTTTCTTTTTCGGATTTATTACCACAGTATACTCCCTCTATAACGAACACGGTTATTATGAGTTTTCGCTTATAACGAGGTATTAGATGTAACGTGAAATGTCTATTGAACTATAACCCTCTATAGCGATGTAAATTTGCTTATAACGAGAGAAAATAAGATTGAAAAACGTGTTTTTTTACGTTTTGGCCCGACCGCAATAATAAGCGCTGTTACAAAAAGAAAAAATGTTTGACAAAGAGGCCAAAAATCAACCCATGTTAAGATTAAATTTCAAAAACGTGAAACGGAGGAATCGGAATATGACGAGAAAGACATCTAACGTCTACTCTGCAGCGATTGCTGAATCATAAGTCTTATGAGCCATAGTCGTTAAAGTTTTTCTCCAATTTGTACAATGGTTGAATTAGAAATAAATACGAAGAACGCCTCGGCGGTACACTATTTACACTAAATATACTCGTTCAAAAGTGAAGAGATCAACAAAGAGACGCTTATGTGAGTTTCATAGATTATGAGAAAGCTTTCGATACGATTCAACAAGCTAATTCAATAAAAAACAGAATTGATAATCGAGGTGGTCGATTATATTTTTAGATGGAAGGCAAATGTAAAAGTTGGCCATTATACAAGTACGAAATGTCAAATAGAACGCGGTGTGAGACAGATGTGCGTTCTGTCACCATTACTGATTAATTTATGTTTCGACGGAATCTTCAAGGAAGATCTAGAAGTTCAACCATAAAAGTAAATGAGAAAATGGTCAGTAACATCAGGCATGCTGATAACACTAATTATATGCATTAATCTACAATACCTCGAGAATCTGTTGAACTATCAGCCAAAAAGAACGAAAACTGGGTTTGAATGTAAATGTAAATAAGACTCAATTTATGAAATAATTTCAAACAGAAAAAGTAAGTAATAAATAAAAGTAAATATAAAGAGTAATAAGTTAGAGGATAGACAAAAGTAAATTCCTCTGAACCGTTATGGTAGTATAACTTTTGGCGCTATCTAAGAATAATTAAATACAATTATTAAAATTAATAATACTTAAAAATGGAACTGATTATAAAATGTTTAAAAAAATAGACCAGCAATGTAAAAACTATAGAAAGTACCATGAGAACATTATTAGATGAATTAAAAGAAATGAAAGTAGAAAAGACAAAATTAAAAAAAAAACGATAGGAGAATAAAATCTAAGAATAATCTAATTGAAGAAGGAAATTAGAGGTAAAAACCTTGGCATCAAGGGCATTGAAGACAAAAACACCGCAGACAATAAAGAGACACAAAAAAATACATCAGGAACAAAAAATAACTCAGAAATAGATATTGATGAGGTAAGAAAACTGTAACACCAAAAAACAAGAAATTTGATTTATACTCCAGTAAATGACCGTTTTGGAGTGTAATTTTCCTTCTCTCGACAGATTGCTTGAAAATTTGAATTAAGGCTCCTCTTACCATCTACTTCACTTTGAGACTTGAGCCCAGGGTTGCTTTTACTTGGGGAGTGTGGGACAATCATCCCTTCTTGGGGGTTACAAATATACGTTCAAAATAGGTCCGAAAATGGATAAATTGACTAATTTTAAGAGACTTTTATTCTGTAGAGTGTCAAAAAGTCAATACTTGAGTTATTTGCGAGTGAAAATGTTCATGTAGACGGTTTTTCACAAATAACTCAAAAAGTAAGTACCTATGTATCGAAAAAATGTTCTCAGCAAAAATGTAGCTTATAAAAACGAAAAAAAAAAATGCTTATGAAGTCTGTAAACCTAGTAGAAACAGTGTTGTAGCTCATGAAAAGTAGGTTCTTATTTGTCAAATTCCAAATCGAATATTTCAACGTGAAATAACCAAAAATTTAGCACTTTTCGGGGGAAACTCATTAAAACTTTTTGAAAGTGTTTTAAAAAGGTTTATTTTTGTTTTTTTTTTAGTTTCTAGCATCAAAATTAAGTAAGTTACGCTGAAAATAAAGTCATGCCCTTTTTTTGGTAAAAACATCGTGAAAATCACCCCCTAATTAGCACCCTAAACAAAATTAATCGACACTTTATATTTTACTTTTGAAATTTTGAAAAAATGTCTTTTTTTCAAAATAACTTAAAAAGTATTAGTGTTGCGAAGAATCTTAATAAAAAATATTGGTTTTGCTTTTCTGAAAATTTTGGTTTTCTTTGTTTTTCTGTAAGACAAAAATTGCTGTTCGAAGTTTGCATACACTCGTGATTAGACTCATTCAAGCCCTTTCATCTACAACCCCTTTAAAATTAAGGGTTTAAAAAAATATTTAAATGATTTTTTTACAATATTTAATTGCCTTTAAAAAAATTTACAAAATGGTTTTGTATTGTGATCCTATTGTGAATGGTACGGTGATCTTGTATTGACATCTCTGTTGTTCTCAGGTGCATAGATTGCTATCACATTTAAGGCCTTGACGTCTAGTTTAACCTATATGCGAACTATTTTGTCTGACACACTTTAACAGTCTTCTAGTTGGTTTGCAAGTTTCTGGTGTACTAATAGGGCGACTCCTTCTTTGGCTCTGATTTCTTTAGCAACACCACTGTAGAGTACATTAAGTAATTATATAACATAATTTGGCCTTTTCCCTTTTTCCATTGTGTCTTGAAGTGTACAGATTCAATATTCTTCTCTTTAAGTTCTTTGGTTATTTCTTGTTCTCTTGTGGTTAGTGACTTAGGTTAACGCCTGACTCTGGCCAAAGTCGCCAAAGTTTGGCAAGATACAACAAAAACAAATGCTCGGCAAGCCTTTGATAAAGGTTTATCGACAGGATTGCTAGCACCGTTAGGTAACGGCCAGCGTCTAATTGTCGTCCATATTGGTAGCACCCACCAATCAAAGATGAGGCAAACACCTGGGCTAGGAACGACAACGAAAACGCTGATCTTTTTGGCAAGCACCTTCAAAAAGTATTCACGCCATACCCTTTTACAGTATCTACAGAGGAAGAAACAGAACTAACCAGATTCCTAACAGCACCGTTTCAAATGGATTTGCCCCACACGAAATTTACAGTCAACCAAGTAAAACAAACAATAAATGAAGTCAACATCAAAAAGTCCCTGGATTTGACCTAATCTCTGCCAAGATTCTAAAAGAAGTCTCGGATAAGTGCATAAAACTAATAACCTTTATATTTAATGCAATCCTGCGCCTAAACTACTTCCCGAGTTCATGGAAAGTGGCACAAATCATAATGATACTTAAACCCGGAAAAAGACCGGAAAATGCATCTTCATACCGACCTATAAGCCTTTTGCCTATGTTTAGCAAAGTCTTTGAAAAAATGTACGTTAAAAGGTTAAAAACGATAATAGATGAACATAAAATAATTCCAGAACATCAATTCGGTTTCCGAGACAAACACGGAACCATAGAACAAGTGCATAGGCTAGTCAACCAAATAAACAAGGATTTTAATGCCAAAAGATACTGTTCTGCTGCTTTCCTTGACATATCTCAGGCTTTTGACAAGGTATGGCACATAGGACTACAAATAAAATTAAAGAAGCTCCTACCCTATCCTCACTTCCAGCTCTTAAAATCCTACATAGAAAATAGACACTTTCTGGTGAAGCACGGTATCGAGCTCACTAAGATATATCCTATTCAATCAGGCATCCCACAAGGCAGCATTTTCGGCCCAATTCTATCTTTTATACATAGCGGACATTCCAACATCTAGTACAACTATTGTTGCAACGTATGCAGATGACCTACTATCATGGAATCCCACACATATCCATCAACAGCATCAAGAAATCTTCAATCAAACCTAAATAGAATTCAGCAATAGATGAAAGTAAGGCGCATCAAATCTAATGGAACTAAGTCAATACATGTTACATTCACGCTACGTAGAGAAACATGTACCCGTACAAACCCTGTATATGTTGATAATTGTCTAATTCCTCAATCCGAGGACGTTAAATATCTTGGCATGCACTTGGATCGCCGTTTAACTTGGAAAAAACATATTTTTAACAAACGAAAACAGCTTGGACTTAAATTGAGAAATATGTATTGGGTCATTGGATACAATTCAAAACTATCTTTGGATAACAAAATTTTACTCTACAAGTCCATTCTCAAGCCCATACGGACTTATGGGATTCAGCTATGGGGCACTGCTAGCGTCTCCAATACAAACATCTTACAGAGATTCCAAAACAAGGTGCTGCGTGCCAGGTGATTCAACACGACATCCCCCTAGAATCCGTGAAAGAAGCCATACAACGTTTTAGTGCTAAATACTGTGAACGAGTGCTAGTGCATCCTAATGCGTTTGCGCAACAACTAAATGTGCGGAACGTCTTTGAAGTGCGTAGATTAAAACGGCAATTGCCGTCCGACTTGTCCAACTGAACATAATAAGTGTATTCAAACTAATAAAATTTTAATTTTAGAATTATAAAGAGGTTACTCATTGGAGTAACTCTCTAAATGTCTGCATTTTTTACCATACCAAATGCTTAATGGAGTTAATAAAAAAACATATTGGTAGTGATTTGTTTTTCTGCAAAATTGTGCTCTTGTTTTTATATCAAAGAAAACTGAGGACCATCATGAACTTCATATGTTTCGAGAAGTGGTTCGTCGTAACTGTCATAGTAGTGGATAATGTATCTTATCACAGCCGCCTTGTTGAATTCATTCCAACAATGACTGGTCATCTATCACGCAGAGGGAAAATATATTTCATTTACAGAGGATATGGTCAAAGCAGAACTGATGGCAATAATTAAGGAGCATCGTGGTAGATATCGTCAATATGTCTCAATTTAAACTTTATGGTATTACTGTTTTGAGACTTTCACCTTACGATTGCGAGTTGAATCCAATTAAATTAAACATAATGACGGTATTAGATTTTTGTTTTGATACAGGGCAGCGACAGCCGCTTATACGTATTTCGACCTCTTTAGGTCTCCTCAGAGCGGTATAGCCACTACTCTGAACCAAAACAAAAATCTTTCCCGTCCTAGACAATAGTTATCAAAATTACTATATACGGACGTTACTACGCCATCTAAAAACAAAAAGAGAAATCAAACGATTATTACTTTACTTCGGTTGGAGTACCAGAAACTGAATTCACTACGAATTTTAACCATGATGAACGGCATGTGGAATGCAATTTTAGATTCCCTTGCCGAGTAATTCATCAAGCTGTTTGCTTCGCAAGTTTTAGGAAGCGCAGTGGTAAAAATTTGAATTCGGTTTCGCCAGGTAGAAATCGTTTGATTTCTCTTTTTGTTTTCCAATTAAATTAATTTGGGCTCGAATGGAGGTATATGATATAACTATGAATGAGCACTACGACAAGAAACAGAGGTTTGCGGCACGGTGTTGCTCACTCCATAGATCCCTATTGGTCTAGTGTTTACGCTTAAAAAAACATAAAATAAATAGGTATTTGGCAATTAATTATCTAAACAAATTAAAAAAAAATGTCAATACTTTAAGATGTCTTCATGAAACGCCAACGATATAGCGTAAATAATTAAGAATTTGGATAAATTGTGCTAATCACATTTTAATTTGCTAAAATCTATCGTGAATATGTCTGTTGTTAGAGATGGCTCACTAAAGGGCTGCATATTACCCATTAAAATGTACGGAAAGCTATCTAAACGTTATAAACCGATATTATTTTGATTTTCTTATTAGTAAACGGCGTATTTGATTTGCACCTCGTACAATTAGTATATATAATGTTACATTTATGAGTCACTCTTCCCAATTTCTTTCCAGACTACAGCTGTAACATTTTTTTACAATTTCGTTTTACTAACTTCAGATGGATTTCCCCTTTCCATCTAAGAGCAACGTCTCCACTTAATGCCTTTTTACTTCAATTAATATTTTAATTAGTGATACGCTAGTGTTTCAGTTATCTCTATAAAATATAAGAAGCATCCACTATCCAAAAGATCACGCATTAACTTTGTTTTTACAGTTTTTTCAGAAACGGACATATCAGCTGTGTTTTGTTTTCGTCTAAACCTTAAATGGTTAACGGTATCCTCCAGCAACATATAGTTTTAAAAACTTTATATCTTATTCAGCCGATTGTTTAGTATGTACTGTAGGAAAAATAAACATCCTCAAAGAGATGCATTACTTTCATCAACGCAACGATGTCGTCTGGCATATACCATGTTTTATATTTATTCTGATGCAGATCAAGAACTTCTCTAAAACAAGCTTTCGAATCCATTCCTGCTTATATTTTTTGGGCACTGAGTGCAAAGCTCATTCATATCAAAGCACCAATAAATTTTGCCGGAGCCATCTTGCCACTCTTCATTTGACTGACTTTTTTCTCGCAGAAAAATTTCACCATTTACGAAGTCATCTGAGAAACAGCGTTGATGTTGAATTTATCTACATTCACATCAGAAAGGTGTTCAGCTTCCTCAGCGTGTTCAGACAACGACATTTTTATATTTTGAATTAAAGAAAAGTGCAAGAAACACACAAAATAGATCGGTGGTCACGCAGTCCAGAAATGTAAAATTTCATTGTGGGACCACGTGCCACGTGCATGAGGTTACGCACAAAGAGCATTAAATTGAGCAAAAAAAAAGATTCTAGATGATTTTTTAACTAAATCATTTTATTTATTATCATCATCATTCTGGCTTTACACAACCTTGGGTGGGTCCTAGCCTCCTCAAGAATTTCTCTCCAGTCGTCACTATCCATCGCCTTCCTCCGCCAAGCACGTATTCCCACATTTCACATGTCTTTATCGATGTTATTAAGCAACCTTGTTCTGGGTCTTCCTCTTCTTCTCTGACCAATGGGTCTACCAAGGAGCGTTTACTAGCTGGGTCATTTTGTTCCATCCGCATTACATGCCCTATCCACCTCAGATGTCCTATCTTAATATGTTTTATGATATCTGGTTTCTTGTATATTCTATAAAGTTCGAAGTTGTATCAGCCAGATTGATTTATTTAAGTCTACCGAATTCACGGATAATATTGCTAACGAAGCTGTAGATCGCATAACACGTGCTAAAAATATTCTAATTAGAGGCGTAACAGAATCTTCCTCTGGAGATGCACAACGCAGAAAAGATGACGACGCGAATAAGGTTAAGCTTGTTTCGGATACTGTTGGCTGCCAGGAAAAGCAAATCACCTTCTACAGAGTCGGCAAAGCAAACCAACGATTTCCCCGCATGATAAAGGTAGTAATGGGTTCGGAATACCACGTTAAAGATATTCTGAGAAATAAAGCCAAACTTCTGGAGAACAAAGCCACGGAAAAATTCTCAATAATTGACGACAAGACGCCCATCCAACAAGTACGTTTAAAAGAACTCCGAAGTAAGCTAGAAACTCGCAAAAATAACGGTGAACATGATTTAACTATTAAATACATCAATGGCACTCCCAGAATCACGAAATTTCGTTTATCATTTTTCTACCGACAAATTTAATGACTGGCTATTTCTATATACTAATTTAGATTCACTTTCCGCTAAGTTTGACGAATTTGTATGCACAGTGCAACTTCTTAAACCTGACATTATTTGTATTGCCGAATCCTGGCTTAAACCCACAATTCCTGACTCCTCTGTTAATATAAATGGATATACAATATATCATAAAGACAGAGAAAATCGTGTGGGTGGCGGTGTATGCATTTACTTATCTAATATTATTACAACAACTTTCAAAATTAACATTAAACTAATAGATATTACTGGAATAGATGCAATTCACTTATCTATTACTAAAAATTCTTTTTGCCTTAATTTAGTATGTATATATCGTCCACCTACTACACTACTTGCACACGATAATGTTTTGTTCACAAAACTTGAAGAACTATCATCTCTTGATAATCTTATCATTACTGGAGATTTTAACTTCCCAGAGATTACCTGGCCAATAACTTCATTATCTGACGCCGAAAACGCTCATAATTTATTTAAAAGCTTTGTAGTAAATTCAAACCTGATACAACTCATTACAGAACCCACTAGATTTAGAAATAATAACCAACCTTCTACTTTAGATCTAGTGCTTATTAATGACGAACAGCTAATTTCATCTCTCGACGTCAGTTCTCCTATAGGAAAGTCAGATCATGCAGTTATAACGGCTCACATTCAGTTCAGTCAAATATTACCCCTCAAAAATAATATTGTAACATATGCTACTACCGACTTTTCTGAAGTCGACATTGAACTCTCTCAAATCGACTGGCATTTATTTTTTGCAAACTTAAACGACCCCTCATTAATGTGGACTGCATTTCTCGATAAAATCCACAATATAATTTCTACAAATACCACTTTCCGTAAGAGTTATAAAAACAACCTTAAACCCTGGATAAATCGAAGAGCAATTAAACAAATTAACCACAAACGACATCTATGGCGAAAATTTAAACACACCGGGCTTCTTAGTGATTTCCAAAGCCACCGCAGATTTTCAAATAACTTAAAAACATCTCTAAAAACCCTAAGACAAAATTTTGAAGCAAATGTTATCGAAAGCGGCAACATTAAAAAAGTCTACAAATACATACGTTCCTCCATGACATCTAAAGTTTCCATTCCTCTACTTCAAAAATCCAACCAGACTTTATGCTCTTCTGACAAAGAATCTTCCGAAACTCTCTCTTTAGCATTTTCACAGGTTTTTACTAAACAATCGAATGATGGTTATCTACCTGCTATTAACTGTAATCGTGTCGGCGCATCCTTACAGCAAGTTGAATTCACAGTGGATCATGTCAAACAACACTTAATTAAACTTCGCACAGCCGCTTCACCCGGTTTAGATGGTTTATCACCAAAACTGTTAAAAAGGTGCGCAGACACGCTTGCAATACCCTTAACGTTAATTATGCAAACTTCTTTCATCCAGAACTCTTTACCCCCCAGTTGGAAATTAGCTTCCGTTACCCCTATTTTTAAAAAAGGCAACAAACTAGATCCCAACAATTATCGTCCTATTAGCTTGCTGCCAGTAGTTGCCAAAGTTATGGAAGCCATTATCTCCGAGGAGATGACCAAATTCCTTCTCCAGGAACATGTTATTCCAACACAACATGGATTTGTCTCTGGTCGCTTTACTCTAACCAACCTCTTACATTGTATTAACGACTGGACGTCATCCCTTAACAGTTCGCAGCCGGTCGACGTTGTTTATCTAGATTTCTCTAAAGCCTTTGACCGTGTACCTAAGCGCAGACTTCTACATAAGCTAGAACATTTCGGAGTTCGCGGTACTTTACTTCGTTGGACAGTTTACAAAGTTAGAGTTGGCGAATCTTTCTCACAGGACAGGTTAGTGGAAAGTGGAGTGCCTCAGGGTTCCGTCCTTGGACCTCTGCTGTTTACGGTTTACACCAGCGATGTTCCTTATTATGTCTCAAGTAAAATATCGTTCTACGCTGATGACACAAAAATATATGCCAATCCAATGACAAACCAGCTAACACTCCAAATGGACTTGGACTATATTTTAACTTGGTGTTCCCAGTGGTTACTACCCTTAAACGCCGAAAAATGTGTAGTGCTTCGAATTGGTAAAAATAACCCACTTGTGCCGTACTTTGTTAACGGGCAGCCATTAGATTCAGTGTTTTCGCATAACGATCTTGGTGTTATCATAAACAGCAGCCTAACTTGGTCCGACCATATTACCTCTATTTGTAAACGTGCGAACTCCAGACTGTATCTTATTCGGAGGTGTTTTTCGAGAGTTTCAATGCAATCATTCTGTAAACTTTACGCTCTTTACGTAAGACCCATACTTGAATACGCTGGACCAACGTGGAAAACGTCCAAAGAAAAGCCACCCGAATTTCTTTGGGACCGAGAAGACCTTCCTATGCAGAAAGACTTAGTATGGCTAACCTAACTTCCTTCGAACTTCGCCGACAACGTGGAGACTTAATTACAACTTTTAAAATATTAAAATTCAATTTTGGAAATCTCGATGAAATTTTTATCATTAATCAAGATGAACGCCTCAGAGGTCATCAGTTCAAACTGAAGAAAGAAAATTTTTCTATAAGATCAAGGCAGAACTTTTTACCAAATAGTTTTTGAGTGCTGGAATAACCTTAACGATAACATTGTCTCTGCTCCCTCTACCAATTCGTTCAAAAACAGACTTGACCGTTTTACATTATAGTAAAAAAAATTTTTTCTTTTAAACCAAAAATTGTAATTTTATTTCTTTTATTTGTAATTTTTGTTTTTTTTACTAGTAGGTTATTAATGAAATTTCTTTGTTTTTGGGCATAATAGGGACTTAGTTCCTCTGCCCTCGCTTATGTATAATAATAATAATAATAATCATCTTCTCCACACTCCATTGTCATTCACTGCTCCATAGATTCGCCTTAGTACTTTTCTTTCGAAACATTCTAACATGTTTTCATCACTTTTTGTTAGAGTCCAGGTCCTAAACCATATGTTATAACTGGGCGTATTATTGTTTTATAGAGTTTTATTTTTGTATTTCTAGATATAATTGTGGGAGGAGATTGAGCTCAAAATGGCATCTGTTGGCCGTTAAAATTCTGCGGTTTATATCTGCGGCAGTATTATTTTCAGTGTTAAGGAGCGCTCCCAGGTATACAAATTCGTTTACTGCTTCGATGACGTCATTTTCTATAACAATATATTTCATATACTTATTATTTTCATTGCTTTACCATTTATCAAGCAGTTTCACCATTTACGAAGTCATCTGAGAAACAGCGTGGGCGTTGAATGTATCTACATTCACATCAGAAAGGTGTTCAGCTTCATCAGCGTGTTCAGACAACATTTTTGTAATTTGAATTAAAGAAAATTGCAAAAAACACTTAAAATAGATAAAAGACCGGTGGTCACGCGGTCCAAAAATATAAAATTTCATTGTGGAACCACGTGCCACGTGCGTGAGGTCACGCACAAAAATCATTAAATTGAGCAAAAAAAAATGATTCTAGATGAATCTTTAACTAAATCAGTTTGTTAGAAGAATTTAAAAATTTACTAAGAATATAAAAAAAAATGTTCCCACGATGTAAAACACAAATGACCACCGGTAGGTACATGAGGCTCAAAGCTGATAAAAAGAATATTAAGCAAAATTACTGTAACAAATTGTTTTATGAAAAAATCTAAAAATATTTAAAATGGAGATAGCAATTACAAAAAAAATTCAAAAGTAAATAATGAATCCACCGATGTGTGTGCTAATTAAATAGAGCATTCAAATTCATTTATTACTGTCTTTCCGCATATATTACAATAATGATTCCGTCCTTGCACGGAAAATTTAAAACACCTTATTTTTATACCTAAATAAACTTCTTTAGTGGAATAAATCACTATTTATCGGGATCTTTTTGAAGTCATACTATGCATATTCATAAATTATGCAGAAATTTTTTGTATCAAATTATACCCAACGCACGGGTGCAGAAAGTGCTAAATTATCTAATTATGATTCGCTTTTCCGGAAACAATGTTTGATATATGTCGAAGGTAACTCTTATTTTGTTTGTTATTTTATTGTGTAATATCAGGTATCGTTTAAATATACACTGAGGTTCGTTCATGTGTTGTATTCCGTTGGCAGCCTTGGAGGTTGTACTAGGTACCTCATAAAGTGATTTTTACCATAATTATTAACATTGACCCTACGGACAAGATACCAGTCAGTCTTAACTTTCGTAGTTACAGAAAATATAGTTATGCTTGGATTTAAAATTTTGCTTGTGACTGTGTTGTGTATATTCAGTTTTTTTGAAACTATAGGTATGTTATTTTATTCATATTACATTTTTATTTTCTCACGAGTCATTAATTGCATTGCACATCCTCTAGCAAATTATATTGCATACATAATATGTGATATTAATATATTAATATTCAATTACACAGATATGCCGTAAAATTAATAGGCTCATATATATTGGCAAATTCTCCCAATAGTTAAAGCACTGTTGAAAACAAGCAAAATACGATTTTATCTCATTCGAGAAATATACAATTTATACAGAAGTAAAAAACTTCACAATTTATATTTTGGTATAAAAATATTTAATTTAAAATTTGTGTAAAGTATCTTCCAAAATTTATAGATACAGATGCATAACGTTTTCGATCTAGATCAGATCATCCTCAGTGCCTTCTTGGTACTTGAAGCCAACACTAAAATTGCAGCGGAGAGTTTTTAATTAAATGTTTTATACCAAGATACAAATTGTGAAGTTTTTTACTTCTGCACAAGTTTTTTAACTATGGTATACAGCCAACTACTGGGCTTTTCCCATTAATTTTTTTTAAATATACAATTGTTAGTGCAAAAATAGAAGAAAATTACAAATTCTATTGTTTCTGAACTGTAGTGGTAAGTAACATTCAAAATTTTTCTTAATGAGAAAATGAAAACATATTATCTTGCAGTTTAATCAAGAATTAGATCCATACTCATAATTACTGTCGTCAATATCTTCATTTGGATTATAAATGAATCACTTATAAGAGGAACCCCATAATATTTTTTTTCTCAAATAAATTGTTCAGCGTCACCTGAAACTAAATTTTATAAGGAATTAAAATGAAAAAAAATACAGATAGTACCTACTGTAATTTATATTAAAAAGTACAAAAAATATTATTACAACTCAAAAAAAAAAACGAAAAGTGTGGTGATCATTTATCTTCTTCAGATATATTGTTGAACAATTCATTATAATAATCCTGGATATTTTCTACATCCGGTATATAACTTTGTAGTTTTTGTATATCAACAATCTTCGTATAATTAATCGGAATCTTTCCACTGGGATATACCAATGCTTCTGGCAATATTAGTATATTTTTTTTATTACTGTTAAGCCTGAAGGTGTGATTGGCTAATCCGTTAATAAAAGGGTATCTACAACTAAGTTTGAGTTCTCGTAGAAGTGGTGAAAATACATGAATTGGCTTATTTTTAGTTGAACCTTCTGATTCCTTGGAATATTTTTGCCACTGGATTCCGCGGATAACATGGTTTCTTTGTAGTACTCTGGCCAGCAACTTTTGTAATCCATTACGTCTTCAGCATTAACCAATATCATATTAAAGCGGTTATTTTTACCTGAAGTTTTTATGAGCTGTCCATATTCTTCCATGTTGTATATTTGGTCTACTTTTCTAATTTTACTTTTATTCACCGCAAAATCCCTATCACAGGGTAGGAAGCAATGACCCCTAATAGGAAAATAATGGTAAATGGTCTTAAATTTTTCGAGCGAAATCAAAGCGGAAAAAAACCTTAACACAGTATTGTTTTTATTTTGCGCTCATGCTCTCCACAACCGTCAGAAAAAAACATGAAGATATTTCACTAACGGCATCTTCTCTATAAAATATCTTATTAGAAATGAGCAAACTTCATTCGGTCCCTTCGTACTGTTACCCTCATGATAAAGGAAAAACGTCGCGTTTCCTGTTTTATTATTTTTAGTACAAAAAACGTTCACTGTTACCTGGCTAATCTAGAAAACCTCTTGCACTGGAATTTGTGGCAGTTGAAGGTTCTGCATAAAATCTATAGAAATAATCCCAATTTCCTCATTGGACTCGGCCATTTCTATAACAAATTTCATTTGAGTTGACAATTTCTTAGCTCGACGTAGATGAATCATTTTCTGTCGCTTTCACTCATTTTAAAATATTTTTGTCAAGATATAATACAAATAAGTAATCCACAATATTATTACTACTGTATTTGTATTCATTACACATTTATTTATCTATTTGCATTCACAACACAAGATTGAACTTGACTGAAAATTATTGGCATTATTGCGCCAAATTATAAAGACATGCGCGCTGCATACGAGAAACGCCTTTAGTCATGGACATCTGGTGTTTCTCTAATATACCACCAAATCATACCGCTGTAGATAGGTTACGAATGCACTGACTGAAGGCGTTTCTTTACAAAAATGTGTATTTACAGTTTAAAAGTCCATTTTAGTGAAAAAACGATTTTGGCAAAATTATGACTTATGGGGTTTCTCAAATAAGTGATTCAAATGATGACCGGGTTAATTGCTTCCATGCGATTTTGGACGTGTACGAACTCATCACTATATAGCCCCCCATAAAATTATTAGACACTCGGAGATATAGTAAACATCACCGGCATCCTTTGGAGATTGGTAAACTCATCACCGCAGATAGGTCACCGGGATTTTAGATAGATAAGATTGCCTCTTACCTGTTACACTTTTCGTTTATGTGATAATTTAATAAATTCAGAAATGATTTTAAGCAAGTTGCTTTAAAATTTAACTGAGATATTAATATGTCTTACAGTGTAGCCCATTAGGCGTATCTGCCAATCTAAATGCTTTTGAGATCTAAAAATTTAGTTGCATAGGATTTCGATAGTGAACTTTAAAATGAATAAAATGATTTTTGTTTATATCGGAAGTAGTCCCCAACTTCGTTATTTGATTTTCATTGCATTTTTATATTTCTCATTGAATTCTCGAGATAATTTGTTGAGCATACACTCGGTCTAAGTCTTACCGTTTTGGCGTTATTTGACTATCTTGAAAATAATAGGCGATTGAACCTTGAGTGTGCTATTGGTGCATAGAAGTCGAAGGAAACTTAATTTTCTACACTTAATTACGCTGATTTTTTTCTGTTTGATCAGGATGATGCGCGAAAACCAGTGCGAAACAACTAAACAAAAACGGTATAAAATTTCTACTCACCAGTTTTATGACATTTAGCCTTACACCCTTTCGTCGCACAAGTCCACAAAAGCAATTCGATTTTTTTAGAGTCTTTCGCAATTGAAATTTGAAATTATTGAAAATCATCATTTTTTGTCCGCGTTATCTCAGAACGTAATCAATTAGCAGTTCACTATACATGTTGAAGGAACAAGGGCAAATGAAGAGAAATTTTTCTTTTCGCATGATTTTAGGTAGCTATCAATAGAATTTTGTGGAATTCCCAAATAAAAACCAATAAATTGCAGTTGCATTTGAGACATCTGGATTTGGATTATATTGTGAAATTACCAAAAACTAGCCGTTTGCAAGGATTTTATGGTCTATACCTGATCCGGGGTGCAGGTAGGCCAGTGATCAGTTTACCAATCTCTTAGGGTCTATTTTGAAAACCCTACTTTTATGGCGGTGATGAGTTTGTACTATGTACGAGGGTATTTATGGTAATTGGTGATGAGTTTACGTGTACCCGCCATTTTCATGCTTCTAACTTTTCACATTTCCGTACATTTTTTTCCCAAATTGCAGAAGTACAGTATTCGATGCTTCTTGCCATGTTTTCAAAACTACGGCGTTACTGTAACCATTACGTCCAATATAGTAATCGTAGTAAGTTTTGAAAGAATCCTGAGGAACTGAAATATTTTCATTCATTAATCATTCTTTTATTTTATGATATGGGCATTATCCAAACTTATAACAGATGGTTTATGTAAACTTGGAAGCAGATTGTCTTTCAACAATTTCACAAACATCTTGGTAATTATGTTGTTGTGATAATCAACCGATTTTGATTTTGACGAAAAGACAAGGTCCGCTCCATCAATAAAACCATGTTTTTACACACATGCAATATAATATGTCTCTGTCCCTCAGTATCGGTGTTTTTTACGCATTTTATACGCTCGTCCTGCCAAGTTAGTTTTATTCCACCTTTAGCAAAATCTACGTTTCATCTAAATAATCAAATAACGCGAGTTTTTTTTTTCCAAGTAATTATAGTTCCTTAAAAACTCGATTCTTTTGTGAACGACACTAGCTCTTTCACACAAGGCTTTTCTATTGTCTTCCGTTTTGAATCTAAATCTAATGTGCTTGAAAACTTGTCCTCACGGAGTATCTGAGTGCAATTTATTAAAAAATAAATAATGAGTGTATATGTATTCGTAACAAATAACAGGAACTCATTTAACATCGTTGTTATTCCAAGAAATTCTTGACGAAAACAAAGTGACAACAGATGAGACAAGATAATAATATATTAGGAATCACGGAAATATAAACGCACAGGGAAAAACATAACTTTTATGGTCAGATGAATTCAAACAATAGGTTTTTCATTTTTTTAGGTTATTTAATTGGTTAGGATATAGAATTTCAATGGATTCAAATTGTTTAGGATATAGAAAAATTCAAGAAAAACCTTTATGTAAATTTTGAAATATCGGATAGACCGTCAAGTGATCGAAATGCTCTATCTATAGTCTACCTACCCTATCGACCGTTTAGGCTTACAGAGCCTGCATATTAAATAATGTACAAAATATTCCCATCTATTCATGACATAAACACGTTTAAAATACCGCAAAAAATGTAATTAAGAAACAGTTTAATTATATTCTTAAACAAAAATTTAAATATTAATAATTAATGTGTAGTTAACGTTAGTCGTGGTTATGTTTTTTGTACGTGACTTTTGTACTTTCGTACGTTAATGTTATTTTTAAACAAACAAACATTACTGCATAAACAGATTCATTTGTATAATATTTAATTATGGCCACAAATAAGGGAATTAGGACAGCAAAAATGAAAATCTATTGGTACCGAGCATTTTATTACCCAATAGTACTAATGAGAAGGGTCAGGGCAAAAACCATCACAAATCATTCAAGATTTGTAGTCTGCTTTGCGACTACAAATCAATGAAAGAAAGTAAATGTGATTTAAAACAAATAAACATTAATGTATTTATGGAGGTAGTCCGACAAGGATGTATATTGTTACCTCTAGTATTTTCCAAGAAGTAGAAAACGAAGCCAAACTGAGAGAACTGGAAATAAAACAAAATATATGAATGTAAGCAAGAAAAAGAAGACACAAATGGCAATAGATGGACACAGTTTCGAAGAGTTTGAAACATTCAAATATTTGGGAGTACTAGTCAACAGAAGAAATGAATGTGTAGATATGAAAAGAAGAATTTAAGCAGGAAATACAGCATTTTATAGAAATAAAAAAATGTTTAGAGATAAGAAGTTAAGCCTAAACACAAAAATGAAAATTTACAAAACGACCATAAGACCAATAGTAGTACATGCTGCAGAAACATTTACATTAACAGTAAGAGAAGAAGAGCAATTAAAAGTTTTTGAGAGGAAGATTATCAGAAAAATACTGGGACCACAGAGGGAAAACAAAGAGGTTGCAAGACAATGGATGAATCACGAAATACAAGAATGGATGGGTCAAGAGCACATAGTTAGAGCAATAAAATCACGAAGAATTAGATGGTATGGACACATAATGAGAAGAGAGAAGAGCAATCCGTTAAGAGTTATAACGGAATGGATACCACCAGGTAAAAGAACCAAGAAATCAAAGAGAGAGAAGAATGGAGAAAAGTAGTGGAAACAGCGAAGTCACACCAGAAACTGTAAAACCAAACCCAGAATGAGATGATCCCCCACACAAAAAGGATCTTCAAGTGAAAACAGCTTCAGCTTCTTCGGGAGCGTATAGCTTGTATATATATTATTTTCCACTTAATCGGAAAAAATCATACTGGAAGGTACTGAATCAGAAACAGCAGGGATCAAGGTGAATGAGCTTTTAATTGTCAATGGAATGGAGGCCGAGAACCTATAGAAGAAGCCGAGGACGACCACCGACAATATGTATATGAGTATCTGGAAGCTGGCTACAAGCTGTCCAGTACAGAGAACATTAGAAGGGACTAAGGGAGGCCTATGTCCAGCAGTGGCCGCTATCGGCTGAATGATGATGGCTTTTGTTGCTATCATTATGCACTGATGAATTCCATGTATGTAGATGTCTTTCAGGTGCTTTATAAAAGATAATGGTTATTCCTTGGTTATGTTATTAGCAGAAATCTATGAGGCGATCTCCTCTGTCGTTGCCTACACAAAATCAATATAATTCTACTATTTTAAAATTATGCTTTAATTTTGGAGCGCAGTGTAGGTGAGAGCGACTGTCATATTTAGTGCTGCTGCTAAGTTTATCAGTCGTAATCCATTATCGCTACTGATGTTGTGTAGGCTATGCTTTCCTATCGTGGGCATGAAAACTCGCTTTCGTCCTATTCTTGCATTCATGTCATGCATCTGTATGAACTTCAAAAACGATGTGCGATTGTCCTAATTGAAAGTGCTAAATATTTTCTTTGTGTTGCTATGAATCTTCAAGTTAGTTCTTTAGTAGTTTATGCTTTATGTAGACTATAGGGTCATAAGCAAAGTCGAAAAGGGCAGCGAAATGAAAACGACTCCATAGCAAGACCATATTCTTGTTTTTTCGGCATTATGACGTCATACATCTACTACTGCTAAAGACCTGCTTAAAGATTTCCGATTGGTAAATAGCTGACAAGATCAATGGAATCTAATTTAAGACCCAGAAAAGTTATATGAAAGCTTCGTCTAACATCTAACACAAAATATTATTTGGTAAAGTTAGCCAAAATTGAAAAGTTGTATATCCCTCAACAAAGTGTGTCGCTAATTCTGTAAGGACATTTATAATTTCAACTTAATCAATTTTTAATTATGACATAATGAATCATTTCTGTAAGTTTATTTTCAATAACAGGTATTTAACAGGAGCCCGTTTTATGTAAACAAGTATATGTTACAAGTACAACGTGTAATTTACAAAGTATGTCGTAGAACCACGTAGTCATCCTTTAATTCAAGAAAATGCGAATAATGAAATACTGTGTATTCAGTTATTATACGAGTAATCATTTGAAGATGTCTGAAGTCAAGAGGATATTTTTTTTATGTATTATTCTGTGGCACAAAAGATAGTGTCATTTTTTAAAATAACTAATACAATTAAAAAAGTAACGTAACAAATAAATGCAAATAAATTTTGTTTATTTATTTATTTATTAAAAAAAAACAATAGATAAAAATACACTACCAAGCCCGAGTAAGCAATATTTAATTTTAAATGAAATATTTTAATAGTTTGTAATAGTTGCGATGTGTATAATTTATCATCATATTATATCACATAATTACTATAACAAGGTGTCGCTACTATCACGTAACATTTGTTCAGTTCTTTCCAATCTTGTTTACCAGCTTTTTCCATTGTTTTCTATTCATTGCCGTACCTTTTGTTTTGCAATCTTTTCACAATTTCCGAACGTCATCTAGTGAACTGTAAATAAAACAAGCCCGAGCAGCTCATGTTCTATTACCAGTCAAGAACCCATTAAATTGTCAAAACAAAAACACAAGTCGACCTCATTCATTTCATACTCATACATGAGTGATAAACAGAAAGAAAATACAAACAATCTAAAAACAGGACACTCATCTTGGAATACCCAATTGAAAAAAGAAAACAAATACAAACCCATTATTGGAAGCAACGAATCGTCTACTGTAAACACCATTCCTAGACAAGGTCATGTACATGTGTCACGCGTACTGCCCTGCTAAGTAAAAACGTCCGAACTGACAATAGTGACAATATTAGACTTTTGAGAAAAAGCAATATTTGTAGTTAATACCGTGCCATCCTCATTTTAAAAAGCAGACAGTTTTCGACTGGGAAATTTCGACACTAAGCAGGTAGCGACTAAAATTTAATGGCAATTTTCGACACCAGCCCCAATTCCCGTTTTTATCTTACAGGTAAATTCGACACCAAATAAATATAGCTGCGACATAAATAAAATACCATAATTAATTAATTAATTAATTTATTTTAATAAAAGTAATGTGCATTTTATTTCTTTATAACTGTAATAATATCTAAATATAATACAACTAGTACCTAATTTTTGTACATTTTACCGTTAATGTACTTGTATACAATGATTTATTTGCTATTATAGGAATGATAAGATACAGCTTTTATAAAATCTAACCTACGTATTTGTTGGGATCGTAGTTTATCCATCATTTTCTCCAAAAATGCCAATTTAGCCTTAACAGTAGTATCTTTGATTTTTGCTGGTATATGTAAACTATTTATTTTGACATAAGTGTCTACTTGAAATTCTTTTAACTTTTCAATAAAAATAAAAATAGAAGGATGTGTTGAATAAAAAGAAGAATTAAATCTAGAATGAAAGGATTCACAGGCATTTGTGGTCCTCGCAATAGACGGATTCTGATTAGACCATGTGTGTGGTGGAAATAGAGCGCTATCGAAAATGTAATTTTCCAGTAAATAATCTGCATATATATCAACTGTTGCGTTTATAGGTTTATATGACATTAAATCATAAAGAAAGCATTCTTCAAGTTCTGCTGGATTTAAATAAGTTAAACCAAACGTATGCCTTAACCATTTTCCAATTTCTGAATTTGTATCCTTATATTCTTGTACCAAACCCAAAGATTGAATTTTTTTAAACCAGTTTTGGTATAAGTGAAAACGGCATCCACTAATTTTTGCATTGGGCCACATATACAATAAAGCACAGTGAATTGCTTTTTCAAAGTCCACAAATATTTCAGTTGGCTCTAATGATAATTGAAATGTTTCAAAAATCTTAGACCTTAATAAAGAAAATAAATTTTTGTATGTCATTGACAATTTGTCTTTTAACAAACAGTATGCTAAAGGAACATAATGTCCATTTTCCAAGCCATGTATAGTAAATAATTGTAGAAAATATTTGGTACTGTATGAAAATGTACCATCCATATACAAAGTTTTTAATTTACACCACAAACGAATATTTGTCTCGCATGAAAATACAATTACATTTAATTCAGGATGATTTAAAAACAAAAAACTTTCATTGCGACAGGTTTTAGGAGAATAATTACTAACCGCGTTATGGACTTCTGATATGCTTCTTGGTAACGGACCTGGTAACAATTTATGACGACAGTTGTAAATGTTCTTTCTTATGCTAGCTATGTCAGGAACCGTCAGTAAATTGGCATCACACTCAGCAACAGCAGTTCTTGTAATTTTGGCAGGCTTTTCCGATATGTCCTCTTGGGCTTTTCTTTTACATGCATTGGTTACCATCTTTACTTCAAGCTTTTTTGGATCGGCTTCATGATTATGTACCAAATCACTTCTTGTGATGGTGAGGTCCTCACAGCCTATTGTAAACACTTTTGCGGAACACTTAGTGTTTCTTTGGATGCAGCGCCAAAATATCTCGCTGCTTTTTAACACTTTCTGTTTCGAGAACGAATGATGCTCCACCACTAATAAATCTCGACCACGGGAACTTTTTATCAAACTCATTTTTTAAATACCCGTATACGTGCACAAGTCAACGTCAAACAAGAAATAAATTACAACTGAAATAATTTAGTCACAAGTACACAAGTGCCACGCCCCCCGCCGTGACAATAAATATTGGGAAAACCCGCTTGTCCTGCTTGGGTGCAAATGTCCATCGCCTCTAGTTACCTACCTACCTGCTTTACACCGCGGTGTCGAAATTTCCTATAATAAAATTTGACCCTTCGATTACCCCAGGTACAAAGACAATTTGGTGTCGAAAGTTCGCCCGCCGAGTTAATTAGGATTAAAGTTTATTTTCATTTACCTGCTACTAACAAAAACTACCCAAAGTTTGACATTTGATAGATAGGATTTCTTAACTAAGTATTAATAATGTATAGGTTATTTAGAATTATTAATTTTTCAGATAGGACTTTTTTAGTTTAAATATGAATGACAATTAAAATTGTTCTAACTGCATTTACTTATTAAATAAGTTTATTAAAAAAAGACAAAACTGTTACATATTTAATATTTCCACAAAAATAATTACATTAAAAAAAATCTTGAAAAAAATTAAATCAAATTACAAATTATCCTCAACAACAGATTCTAACACTGGCATATCTTCCCAAAACATAATCCTATTCTTAGGTAATATTGGGTGGAGCTTATTTAGCAATGTTTGTTTTCTCTTTATGTCAATCCCTCGAGCCTTATTATGCATGTTGGGTTTGGGTAATGTCTGCTTTGTAAGATTTTGCCATTAGGAAATTAAGATTTATAAAATCGTCTGAAAAACTTACTTTGTATTTAAGGTTTTTACTTCCTCTTGAACAAGAAATAAGAACTACATCTCGTTATACGGCGTTGGTGACAAGTGATTAATTTTATGTGTTGAGCTATGATCTTTCCATGCATAAAAATGTTCTATTTGCATAGGTAATATCTGCACTTTTCCAGAATTTGAATTCTGTACACAAGACATAAAGTTATCAAAGTCTAATACTTTACCCATTTTTGTTAGTGCCTTTTCTACCTGATGGTGAAAACTATCAGCAACCATAAAAGTTTGTCCAGGTTCGAAAAATTTTAGAGTCAGATTTTGTAACTGAACTTCAGGACTATTTACAATATATATTAAAAAGAAAAGAAGTGCCCAGTTTTTGTTTTGAGATGCACAGTTATCTAACCAGAATGTTATATTTTGTTCATCTCTGTGGTGTAAAATAAATCTGTAAAAAGTCGAAATGATGTCTTCCTTATTTCTGCCTGATATACTCTCATGCCAAATAACTGCTGTTGGCTTTTGTTTATTCGATGAAATACCGATTGGCACAAAACTTTCGTTGTATGCAATAATGCGAGGAACAATACGTCTTTGAACATCTCTGCCCGAGGTAACATGATCACTTTTTGTAAATCAACAGAAATATACATTTTGTGAGAGGTTGTGGATACAGTCACATCATTTTGATATTCTTTCCGTGCTGAGTCATATAAAATTTTATGCTTCTTCCATGTTTGACAGCAGGCACACTCTGCATTTTCATTAATTTCATTATGTTTTGTCTCAGATTTATGTAGGTTGTATGTTTCGCATTCAAAACACTCTTCATGACCCAGCTTTGCAAATGATATATTCATATCACTAACATTTTTACGATAAACTTCATAACTGACTTTCATATCTAGATACATTTCCTTGAAGTGCTTGTGCATTTGTGTAATAAAAATATCACTGGGCAAATACAGCTCATTTGGTGCATGTTCTCGGCGATAATGTGCTATTGTCGGATTGAATAACTGTACTTGTGTCTTGTTTAATAAGATCGGTATCAATTTTCCATTTACATGGATGACGTCCTCTTTTATCAGGAACAGGTATTATGTTCGTAGCTGCTGGAGTGTTTCGAATAGTTTTCAAAATTCGGTCTTTGTTAACATCAAAGCCCAGGGTAGAAAGGAGAAAAGTTTTGCAAACAATAACTTCATCACCATTAACATTTTTCAGGTAATACTTGAACGTATTTCTGCGACAAGTGTTTGTTCCAGCTGCTCTTCGTTTTATATCGAAGCGCTTTATACAACCATATATAAATATATTTCTGGCTTTTGCATTCATTTCCCACACTAGCTGATTAATAACTTGCTGTCTCTGGACATTAATTTTTGATGCACACTTTAACTTGCACTGTTCTGGATTACATGGTGGTTTAATGACATGTTTTTGCTTCAAAGAAACTGTTTTTTGCTTTTCTCTAGTAGCTGGTGATAAATCACACTTCTTACGTTTTCTGATTTTACCTTTCTTTGTATAAATTTTATCATATTTCAGCTCAACAGTATGTATTGCGTTGTCCACGACATTATCAAGTAGCTGCTTAATAAAAGGCAAAGTTTCTTCTGCAACATCGATGTTCACATCATCTTCGTTAATATTATTGGAAAAGTATTTGTTAGTTGATAAAATTTTGTCCTCACGTGGGTTGAGTTTTGTTTCTGAACCTATAGAAGATTCTGTTGCATTAAATTCAACTTCTGCATCAGCAAATTGTCGTTTTTTCTTTTTCTTGTCCTCAATAATACGCATTTCTTCTCGAAACTGTTTATTATGCAATGCTAATGCAACTAATTTTTTTCCTCTGTCCATTTTCCTAAAGAAAAACAAACATTTACTAACTACTCGGTTATTATTTATATGTATTTTTACTTACCACAGCGAATTAAAGAGTGCGGTGGTTATTTATTTTGCTAGTATGTATTATCAAATAAGCCTACTTGCAAGCCTCACAAAATACAAATGAAATTTATTTATTTATTTACAAAACAAAAATTATCACATTCAATTATTATTCAAATATCTATATGAGAAACGATCGGGTATTCACATAACTTACAGTTGTAATTCCCCTAGTCATATATTTCGTATATGCGCTAGATCAACATTAATTTCACCATTTCAATGATTTTAACACGACTTACTTAACTAAAAAGTCCTATCTTCACAATTTGATGCAGACAGGACGCTTTAACTAAGTAATTGGCATCATCATCATCATCATCATCCAGCCCCGTTTTCACATCCATTGTTGGATATAGGCCTCCTCCAAACGTCTCCAGTTCTCTCTATCTCTAGCTGCTGCAATCCAGTTTGTTTCTATTCTCCTTAGGTCGTCGGTCCATCGGGTGGGTGGTCTGCCTCGACTTCGCTTGTCGGCTCTTGGTCTCCACTCCAATAATCTCTTCGTCCATCTTCCGTCTTCCATTCTAGCAACATGTCCAGCCCACCTCCACTTTTGTTTATTGATTCGCAGTATAATATCGTCAACGCCAGTTCGTCGGCGTATCTCCTCATTTCTCACGCGATCTTTCAAGGTCAGACCCAGCATTGATCTCTCCATTCGCCTTTGTGTTACCCTCAGTTTTGCGGCAGTAGCTTTCGTTAAAGTTAGGGTCTCTGCTCCGTAGGTCAAGACTGGTAGGATGCATTGGTTAAATGCCTTCCTTTTCAGGTGAATTGGAGTATTTGTTTTAAAAATGTCTCTCATCCTTCCATATGCCGCCCATCCCAACGTGATTCGTCTATTTAGCTCGCAGGTTTGGTTGTCTCTGGTTATTCTGATTTCATGACCCAAGTATGTGTATTTATCGATTAATTCTACCTTGTTGTTATTGATCTGTATCTCTTCGCTGGGAACCATATTGGTCATCATTTTGGTTTTCTCGAAATTTATCTCCAGCCCAGTTTCTTGTAGTATGTAATTCAGTTCTTGGAGCATGTCTTTGATCTCTCCCAGATTATCTGACAGAAGCACGATATCGTCCGCAAAACGTAGATGGTTTAATCTTTCTCCATCGATGGATATTCCTTTCTGTTGCCATGTTAGTCTTTTAAATGCATACTCAAGAACGGTAATGAACAGCTTTGGTGACATGGTATCACCTTGCCTGACTCCCCTTTTTTTTTGTAAGGCATTGGCATATAGGCATATAGGTAATTGGCATATAGGATGTTTATTCTAAGCACAACAGCTGTTAGTTGTAGAAAGGACAAACAAATTTATGATTTTATACGATTTGAGGTGGCAGAAAGGACTTTCTGACTAAGTAATAAGATGGTAAATGTCTAATAGTAGTGGAATATAACATTATTAAGAAAAAACGAAAATTGTAGATCGGATGTTTTTACTAAGCAGGGCAGCGTAGGTGTTGATATGAAAGCCGATGATTTTCTAAAATTCTTGGGTGAGACGGTACTCGATATTACTTTTAACTGTGTGAAATGACATAGTACTGACAAAAGGCATCTTTCCCTTTCGATAAAAGTCTACAGACCTAATATCTGAACCAAAGAAGCTGAAGTTAGGAGATTTAACTTCGAAAGAAATTTTCAGCACATAAAGAAGACTGAAGAAGAAACCTAGAAACTTCTACTAATTCTTATCAAAATAACTAATTCGACAAGGCAAGGCAAGCATGTTTCATGTAAATTTGCAGTGTATTTCAAATAAAGTCAATATGATCAATGCTTCAATAATATGTTTTTCGGAACACTGGCAAACTAAAGAAAATCTAAAATTAATTAATCAAGGTGAAGTTGCAATTTATATAAAAGAAAATCTTATGTATTCTTCTCTTAATCTAAATGAATATAATGTAGAGCAAAGTTCAGAGTTTTGTGCAATTTATGTACCTTCAATAAAAACCAATATTTTAACTGTATATTTTAATATAAATTTTAAAATTGAATCAGACCCTTCTTTTGATATTCAAATATATTAATAAATTTTGGTCTAAAAGTAACTATAAACGATTATACTAGAATCACATCCCAGTCCAGTAGTTGCATCGACAACATTATGACAAATTTTTCTGAAAATATCTACAGAGTGGGCGTATTTGAACCTTGTTTTTCTGACCATCGAGCTCAATTTTTATTAATTGACTCTGAGCATAAAGTTGTTAACACTAATAAAACATTTCAACGGTTTATTACTTCTTCTGGTTTACAGAAGCTTAAACGTGCGCTAGATAGTACAAAGATAGACTTTTTCATGGTACCAATAATGATCCTGATTTTTTGATAGTCTTTCTATAAAAAAAATAACCAAAATTTATAACAACCTAATATTAAAGCATTTTCCACTAAAAAAAAAATACGACAAACTACTGAAGAATACCCGTGCAATGGTTTAATAACGAATTACGGTCTTGCAGATCTAATCTTTCTCTTATTAAACACATTGCAGATGCCACTAAGGATTCCGATTTGTTCAAAATATATAAAAAAACAAAGATTTGAATATAATCGGCAATTACAAAATGCTAAAAGTTCAGCTTAATCTGATTTTATTAGTAATTCCGAGAATAAACCTAGAAACTGCTGGAAAATAGTAAATTTTGAAAGAAATAATACAAGATCCAGTTCGGTACAACTTGAGTCTGGAGGTACTCGTATTTTTAATCTCATAATTTTTTATTAAAATTATAGAGAATATAATTACATCTCTTAATATCGATTTCCTCTTCAATTACAGAAATTATCCTTCTCCGAGCAAGTCCTTTTTTTCATCCCGTTACGGAAGAAGAGGTATCTCAAATAATGAAGTCTCTTAATAATTCCAATTGTAGGAACGTTCACGAAATTAACAGGAAAATTTAAAAAGAAACCAACTTTCACGTATCTTAATAATTTAATTTTACCAATTGGAGTATTTTCAGAAGTACTACCTATCTATAAAAAGATGATTCCTCAAAAATTGACAATTGTAGACCCATAAGCATTGCTTATACTTTTGGGAAAGTGATTGAAAAGGTTATCAAACAACAATTTTATTCCTATTTTGAATCCAATAATTACTTAAGCAATATGGATTCAGAAGTGCTCGTTCCACTACGAACGCGGTATATTATAATGTTGTGAACGCGGCAATCGCATAGCAATTTTTCTTTGCGACTTGTCTCATTTTGCTCCACAAATTAAATTACTATGGAATCAGAGGTATATCTCTTAAGCTTATAACTTCTTACTTATATGGTGGATACCAGGCGGTAGTGTCTAAAGGTCATTTCAATTCATATCTCCGTACAAATCCGTACAATTCGCAGATGATACGACATACGTTATATCAGGAAAAATAATGAAGATTTAAAAATGTCTTACGAGGAAGTTTCTACTAAATCTAACACATGGTTTGCTGCATACAAACTGAAACTTAACTCCGATCAAACGCAAAACAATGATTACGCTAACTTTGCGGTAAAAATAGCATAGCCATAGCTATATCTCTGCAAGGAAAACTGGTACAGGACCCATCTTGATGGCATATTTTATTGCTAATTAATTGCTATTGACTGGTGTATTACCAAATCCTCAAAAACTACCCCATCATCCCCTAGCTCAAAATACACCCCCTGAAAACCAAGATATCGGCCAAAAAGCGAACCGCAAGGAATTTATTGCCTAATTTATTGCCTAAATTTTACGTCAAGAAGCAATTTATTATTGCAACTGTTACCGAGTGATATGTAATAAGTATTGTCGTTTCACCCCTATTCACAGAGCGGCCTATGCCTTACCTAGTCTATTCTAATTAGGCCTATGGCATGTTCGACCTCCTGTTCTTATGCTCTACAAATATTAAGTTCCGTTGAGGAAGATTCGAGGCAATGTTCACGTTGCATTATTTTGTAGGATTACCTTAATAATTATACATACTTTTAAAATTGTATCCTGGTTATACTTTATCAATGTTAGAAATATAAATTGTAATAATTATTATAATAACTACATTATTATCGAAGTGGTTTTTCTTTATTTCATTATTATTCAGACTTAATTTTACTACTTTAAAGTGATAATTTAGGATAAATTTTTTCAAAAAAACTGATAAATATTCTGTAGTTTTTGTTCGATTAACAAAAAACATGCAAAAATATGTGTGAAATAGGTTTAACAAAGTACCATTATTTTTAGTGCAGGAAAAAAAAACAAAGTATGCAAAATACATTTTTGTCTATATCCAGTAATGCTAAATTTGCTAAAAAAACTAAATGTTGGTTAAGAGTTGATGGCTTTACGAATTGTGTTACTATACGTCATGGAACCCTATGAACACCATTACGAAGAGCTGCTGTTATAGGTTTATTATTTCTTCAAGTATCATTCAACAAAAAATTTTACAATATGATTCATTTGTTTATCAATTAATAACAATTTTACAAAGGTTTTACGTACAAGAATATATTTACATTCCACTTATTGGCTATTGATTATGTACTTCAGAAAGGAACTAAAACGTTAAAGGGGTTTTATTGTTTCGTATGGTCAATGGGTCCACACACATGAAAAAACCGCGGAGTGCTACATTTAAAAGGGTGCATTTAAAAGTTATGGGGCAAAAAATATTATTTTTAACTTTAGAAGGTGACATTTTCTAGCCTATTAAGACATTTTGAAATATTATTAGTTTCTTGGAAGACAATAAAGTACCAAGTTATATAACAATCACATCTATGACTATATATACTACTTATTATAGACTTGTTCGCCTTTCTAAGAATGCTATTGCCATAGTAAACACTATATCAATTAACAAAATAAATACTATTGCTATGTAACTATGACTTGTTATTATAACACAAACATTTTATCAAGTAAATACGATCATGAAACTCGTTAATTCAAAAAAGCCAATTCTACAATAGTAATGTATAAAACACATAAAAAGACTACCATCCAAAACTTAGATGTTTAAAAAATAACCACAGATTGAGAGAACGTACACATCAGCTGTAATTTTCTAGAAAATGCTCAAACTAAGTATGTTTGGATCTAGAAAATAACCCGAAATTTTGACAAAATAATAACACCGAAAGTAAGCCAGTGTTCGATAACAATAATAAGATCAGGTTCTTAGTCGTTCTTCATTTCTACCCATGATTGTCTAATATTCGCTTTTCTGTCCATGTTGTACCAAAAGATTTAATTTAATTTAATTTCTGTGAATTACATCAGTGACCTTGGTTTTCTGTCTAATCCATTCTATTCTTTTTCGATCTTTCTTTTTTATACCTACTCTGCATCGCTCCATTGATCTTCGCTATTATCTCTTTTTTTAGTGTCCAAGTTTTGCTGCCGTATGTCATGATTGGTAGTATACACTGATCGAATGCTTTTTTCTTCAGGTGAAGTGGCATCCTGCATTTGAATATAATTGCATTTTTATCAAAAGATGCCCAAGCCAGTTTCATTCTTCTGTTGATTTCTGGGAGTAAGGAGCCAGATTTATGTATTAATTGTCCCAGGTATACATACTCGTCTACTTTAGCGATCTGAACGATATCGTCTGCAAATCTTAGATGGCTGACGTATTTTCCATCAATGGATACGCCTTTGTTCTGCCAGTTCATTTTGCTGAATATATTTTTTAGAGTTGCAGTGAAGAGCTTTAGTGATATTGCGTCTCCTTGTGAGACGCCTCTGGTAGTGGGAAATTTTGGAGTATTTTCGTAAATTTTTACCTTAGCTTTTGCTTATCTGTATATATTTAGTACGTACAGTTTGTCAATGCCTTGATTGGTCAAAGCTTCGATTAGTTGGGATATAAAGAATCTAAAATCTTCTCGAAATCTATGGTAAACGCTAGCAGTATTTCATATTATTTAGCTCTATTCATTAGTTCTCGAAGCGTATGGATATGATCCAGGGTATTGAATCTACTTCTGAAGCCAGCTTGCTCTCTTGGCTTTGCAGTATCTAATACATTTGTTAATATCTGTTGTTGATGATCTTTGTGAATATCTTGTATATGACTGGTAGTAGACTTATAGGTCTATAGTTTTTGATATCCTCTTTGCTACCTTTCTTCTTCTTCTTCTTCTGGTTCCTATCCGTTTCGGATGTTGGAAATCATATTGGCAATCATGACCTTGCTCGCTGCGGCTCGAAACAGCTCCGTTGAGGTTTTCTTAAACCATGTTCTTAAATTCCGCATACCTTTCTTATAAATGAGAATTATGTTTGCTGTATTCCAGTGGCCTGGTATGCATCTTGATTTTAGGTAGTTCATAAATATGCCTGCTAAGATTTTCCAGGTATATTTGCCAGCGTATTTAAGCAGTTCCACTGTTAAGCCATCTATTCCAACCGTTTTTGTGTTAACATTATTTTGGTTTTATTAGACAGTTTCCTATGTTCAAGGAAATAATGATTTCCATTAATTGAGAACTATCGATTTGGTCATGTAATCTTTCATCAATTTTTCTTTGGTAAAAATCTGAGTTTTCTTTTAGATTTTTATACCAGCTGCTGTTGGTTTTGTGATTAATTTTATTCTTTCTAGTTTTAGATTAGATCTAGAACAATTATTTTTGCTCTGATTACTCTATTGTCACTGCCTTTTTGAAATTTATTTATTACACTAACATTTTTTATTGCAGCAATCTGATTTGTTAGAATGAAGTCAATTTCGTTCTTATTGGTTCCATTTGGTGCTATCCAAGTCCCTTTTCTGTTCGATTTTTTCTTATAGAATGTATTTGCAATATGCATGTTTTGGTGTAGTGTTCAAACTGAACCAGTCTTTCTGACCTTTCATTTCTCTCATTTCTCTCACCAACTATATACTTTCCCATGACTTGTTCCTTGTCTTTTCTTTTTCCACTTAGCCATTAAAGTCACCAATTAAATACTTGAAATAACTTTTATTGTTATTTAATGCTTAAGTTATGTTACTGTAGAGTTTCTCTATTTCTTCGTCAGTGTGAGTAATCGTTGGGGCGTATATTTGTATAATTTGTATGTTGTACCTCTTTAATAGTTGTAAGGTTAAGCTAGCTACTCTATCCGAGATACTATTTATTTCGACTATTCTTCGTTAGAAGTTAGAATAGGAGTACATTAACTTGGGAAAAGGATCACTACAGGAGCAATGTGTCCAATTATATTTATAATATGTACCCTAATCGATGGCTATCCTAATAATTTCGAACATTGAATCACTGTGTGAGGCTTTGAAATATCTAGTAACACTCTGAAGAAGTGGCTGAAGACTATAATCGTGTAAAGTGACACAAATACCACTTAAGAGCTTTTGTTTTCGATGTGGAGGGTTTGATGATGGCCAAGTGCATTGCTATTGTTAATAAAACCCAAAAAACAATACTGCAGTCATACACACACAAAACTCAAAAAACAATACTGCGGTCATACACACAGTTAGTTTGTCGCAAAATAGAAAGTAACTTTCTATTTATCTTATTTTAATAAGAAGACTTCTAATACAGTAAATAACAGCAGTCATGATCATATGTCCAGATGCATTTCCACACAGATTTAGTCGATCCTTCCACACTTTAAAACCATTATCCTCCTTGGCCTTTTTCTGAATGTAGGTTGTGTCGGGCATTTTTTCTTCCAAAACAGAACCGTCTCAGCACAATTGACAAGATGCCGAGATTCGTATTCTCAATCCTCTTTGAGGATTGATCCAGTGAAAAATATTTATAAAGTATGGAAATAATTCTCTTAAGTTTCTGTTATTGTTTTTTGTATATACATATTTGTTTTTTTACGGTTTCGTAGCATACGCCATATCCTCTTTTGACCTCATTACAAATCATGTTCCATATTTGTATCTATTCTGTATCTCCAGAACTGTGTTTCTGTCTTTTGATTGTCTGGATTTCTGTGTCTACTCTATTTGTCACAGTGTTATAAAGCTTAACTTCAGAGGACGTTTGACTTCGAATATTAGTTACAATAATTTTTCGGGTATCGACCCTCGTGTCACCTTTAAAATGCAAGGTTAAAACCTATTAATGGATCTAGTGACTGGCAAAGAAAATGTCGACATAAAAAAGAAGAGGAATCTGGCAAAAGAAGATTTTGAGTAACTTTTGTACGTGTAAATCAAACTTTTTAAAGTTTTTTTTATAGTTTTTTGAAAAAAGGTATCGTTGCCTGATCAGTTTACAACTAAGAACTAAAGCACTATTATTATTCACAGAAAATTTTACTAATTTTATACTAAAGCCTTAAATTCTTTAAATCATTACATGAAATAAAATATGTAATAAACCATACCACTTGCACAAGGACAAACAATAAACAAAGCTATTTTAATTTCTAATAACCATGTTGAATAATAAAAGTATGTTTGTAGAACCGTGTAATTAAGCAATATAAATAACATCCTAAAGTATGCTGTTAAGCATAGGTAGTATGTTAAGCGTTTTTCTTATAAAATTCATGTCGAATCGATGAAGAAATATTAAGACTTATAAACAAAAGTTAAGAAATTGTTTTTTCTTAAAATTTAATAGCAAATACCAGGGGCTGCTTCAATGGTCAAGAATATATTATGCAGAGCAGAATCAAGTAGACATCCCACTATTGATGTCTAGGAGACTTAAGAACTAACATAAGGCAAAAATCTTAAATGAAATCCAATTGGAGGGCAAACCACATAGAAACATCGTTCATTATTAAAGAACTCCACGCTAGTAGTAAGTTGAAAAATAGTAAAGCTGCAGAGGTACATGATAAATGCACTGAAAAAATTAAGCATCACATTAGGGAATAATCCAGCGAACCCTAGCGCTATAAATCGATCTCTCATATATAAAATCTATTCATATATAAAATATTCACTATATGATAAGTTTTCCGAAAATATGCAAATATTCAGATAAAATATATTTTGTGCAAAAATTTTTTTGCATAACATAAGCAAATTATCCTGCTTACATAAATGCTCTTCTATATCTACGTTTGAAAATTTTTATTAGAAGTTCATTATTGACCTCTTATTTATAATAAAATTAGACAAACATTTTTTGTTTCAGACTTGGTTCCTATTGATGACAACGAAAACTTTGATTTTGACGAATATTGGGATTACAAACTAACACCACACAATCTACCTCTCCTAAAAAGCTCAAGAGAAACCCATTTGCTTTCAGCAGTCTACCAATTTGAAGAAGTACAAATATTATAAAAATTTCAAAATATCCTTTACATCAATTTATTTTGTCTAACAATAGACGTTTTGTTTTAGGATCTAACAGTATCTTCCCTTAATAATGAAGAAGAACTATCAAATAATAGATTGCCGAAAAAAATACACGATGTAATCAGAAACAAAATTCCATGTGGAGTATGCAAATTAGGTATTTATAATCCTAGCTTCCCTAAAATGGTTATTTAACCAACAAGTGTATTAATAAGGGCGATTAACAATTGAGATATTTTAACGCGTGAACGAAGCGAGCGCGTTAATGTTCGAGATTGTTAATCGCCATTTTAATTCACGAGTTCGTTACAAAACTTTTCCGTCGACCGTACTTTTCAGAAATAAAGATATCTTAATTTAAATATTTATTTACTTAACGATAAACAACAATTTTTTCAGCTTTCATTGACTTTATTCAAAGTTTCCTTAGTGGTAATTTTATTATAGTAAACATTAATATTCGAAATGGTACAATTACTGAAATTAAAGGAAGGTATTGATAAATGATTATCTGCTGTGTAGCATTTTGACAAATTTATATTGAAGTCTTCTTGGACCTCCGTAAGTTCTGTGATAGAAGAAGTTAAATTATGGTGGAGTTAAATTAAACTCTTCGTCAATATCCATCCTTTGATTTTTCAAATTCAAAACAGAATTTTAAACAATAAAGTAAATAATGACATACAATGACAGATAGTACTAACAGCGGCTACTTCATTTTAAATTTTAATTCATGCAAGCAATGTATGTTGTGTTGCCTATAATGAAATAGTTCATTAATAGAAAAGCATTCAGTAATAGGGGTCATTAATCAATGATTTTGAGGGTGTTAAAATTGATCATAAATGGACGGTCGACGGAAAACGTATTTAAATGTACTATTTTAGGTATAGGATTATTAAGAAGCCATCTTAATAATGGAGATTCTATGGAAGAAATTAGAACTAAGGTTATCCAATTATGTGTTTCGCTAAAAATTGAGTCTGAAAAAGTATGTGCAGGATTCTTTGATGTATTTGGGCCCGAACTTGTTCCAGCATTTAATACATCTGTGTTAGGTGAGTAATAAATAACTGGAATGTTACTTATAATTACTATAATTTTAATTTAAACTTTTATTACTATACATAATGACGGTATTAGATTTTTGTTTTGATATAGGGCAGCGACAGCCGCTTATACGTATTTCGACCTCTTTAGGTCTCCTCAGAGCGGTATAGCCACTACTCTGAACCAAAACAAAAATATTTCCCGTCCTAGACAATAGTTATCAAAATAACTATATACGGACGTAACTACGCCATTTAAAAACAAAAAAAAAATCAAACGATTTCTACCTAGCGAAACCGAATTCAAATTTTTACCACCGTGCTTTCTAAAACTTGCAAAGCAATTTATTACTATATTACTGCTAATATTGTGCAAAATGTGCAAAATAAAATTGCAGCAATAGTGGGGCTCAAAGGAAAAAGACAAATCGCATCACTGACTTCGGTCGAGAGAGGATCATTGATCACTTTAATTGCAAGTACGAGTGCTGGAGGGAATTTTATCCCACCCATGTTAATCTTCCCAAGAAAGAATATGAATGTGCAACTCATGAAAGGTACTCCTCCTGGATCGATATCAGCCGTTCATCCTAGTGGTTGGGTGCAGTTTAATTTATTTACACAGTGGTTTAAACACTTCATAGATACCGTTAAACCCTCAAAAGAGTTTCCTGTACTTCTTATATTGGATGAACACTACCACTACAGCCATACTCGCAATTTAGATGTGATCAATCTGGCAAGGAAGAATAACACAGTTATAATTTCATTACCTCCACATTCAACACACAAACTGCAACCGCTAGACAAAACTTTCATAGAAACGCTCAAGGCATACTGTAGCGAAGAAATCAGGCAATGGTTACGTCATAATAACCGCGCCCTCTCTCAGTACGATATTGGAAAACGTTTTGGCAAAGCATACCTTAAAAGTTAAACTGGAGAAATTGCTGTAAATTGAGTCCGCGCCACTGGAATTTATCCATTGAATAAGACTGTGTTCTCAGATGTAGATTTTATTGCAGCAGAAATTGAGAGTAACAACCACAGCCTTGTAGAACCGCAAACTATCGAACCTGCTATCCTACCAAAAACACCAGAACCAAGCAACATCAGTGAACCAGGTGCTTCTGGTTTGTAGAAGTTTGTAAGTCCGCAAGCTATTGAATCTGATATCCTACCAAAAACACCAGAAGCCAGCAACATTAGTGAACCAGGTCCTTCTGGTTTGCAGAAGTTTGTAAGTCCGCAATAAACCTGCTATGCTACCAAAAACACCAGAAGCAAGCAACATTAGTGAACCAGGTCCTTCTGGTTTGCAGAAGTTTGTAAGTCCATTTGAAATATCGCCAGTGCCGTCGATCAGGAAAAAATCTACAAATCGTGGTAGACAATCATTGAAATCAACGGTAATAACTTCTTCACCTTACAAGGAAGCATTAGACCAGCAAAACAGCAAAAAGAAATAAGTGTACAAGCAGTAAAACGACCCATTACGGCCGAGTCCACAAGGGAGGTGACTAAGAAAAAAATTAAAAACAAGAGGCGGCATAAAAAGGAAATCGAAAGTTCTTCTGACAACGATAGTGAGCAGGAATTTCAACCGGCTGATGAAGATATGGATTTGGAAGAGATTACTGGTGTAACGGATCCGGAAAATACGGATGTAAATTGTATTTTCTGTGACTGAAAATTTTGTGAGGATTATCGAGGTGAAAATGGATTTAGTGCCTTATGTGCAACTTGTGGGCATATATAGATTGTCCTGGTGCAGAAAGAGACGAATATGTGTGTGAATATTGTACATAAAAAATTATGAAATAAAAATAAAAATATTTTTACCAGTAGCCCATATTTATATCACCTTTCCGTTTCTTACTTAATTGACACCGTGAGTGTTTTTATGACATTACAGAAAAAAATATCTTACTAGGCAGAAAAACGAACTAGCACAAAAGAGCAAAACAATTCTACATGCCAATTATGTAATTTGAACTTTTTCGATCAAAAAATAGTCAAGATATCAGCAATAAACAAAATGGTAGCCCATATTTGTACCTTCTGCTCTATCATTCTGATTTATTATAGTATTATAAAGACTAAATACTTAATATTTAAATCAGTAAGACCCTAAAACCATTAAAACCCTGTACTTTCCCAATATGAACATTAATAAAATCCATTCTTAATTGAAACAAAATAAACTTGCTGATTGTAACTTCTTCAAAAATTTAATTCGCAGTCAAAAAAGTTAAAATTGTTTGTTTAAACAACATTTTAACAAACTGTCGACTAAAGACATACTGTCATAAGTCATAATCAACAAGGCCTCCCCAAAAGAATTTCCCGTTCTAATCTAAAATTTAAAATAGTAAATAAAAAGCTAAATAGGTATGTGTATATAAATCTAATTTGAATTCAACTGTAATTGCTTGAATGAAATATATAATTAATTTGATCCCAACTTGTTTGCAAAAATGAGCAATTATTAAGCATAATGAAATAGTCTACTACCCAGAGTAATTGTTTTTATTTTAATTCAAAAATTACTTGTACGAAGCACAAAATTTAAATCAACGTTTTGAAAACATTATTCAAAATTGTACATAAATTTTACTATTTTTCACTAAAACATCGGTTTTTGTTACAATAGAATGGTCAAAATAATTATTTAATGAATAAATTATTACAGAACAATAAAAGTATTTATTGCTTTCCAAATATATCTCAACATACAGGAAACTCGTTACTTTCTAGCTCCCATAAAATTATTAGACCCTTCGAGATATAGCAAACTGGTAACAGGCATCCTTTGGAGAGCAGTAAACTGATCATCTCACATAAGTAAGCTTATCACCAGCATTTTTTTGTCCAAGGCACTGGTTTCTAATCCGGAAGATTGTCTGTTACCCGTTACACTTCTGATTTACGAGATAATCGATTAAATTTAGAAATTATTCTAAGCAAATTGCTTTAAAATTTAATAATGTTTATTTCTTCAATTAGCAAAGTTTCATTAATAAAACAAAATAGCGTTTCTCTGCAAAAAGAACAACGTTATTATAATTTAAACAATATTAAATTAAAATTACATTACCTGCAAAAAGAAACATAATTTGAAGCTTTTAACTAATATTAAAATGACGTCTCTTACGGCTGTAAGACTCAATGTCATTGTCAGAAAAGAAATAAGACTGTATTTTGACAGTGGCGTAACAAACTATTAAAACCTAAATTACATAAATTAACAAAAATACAAAAGAGTGTTCTATTTTTTTAAGCCAATTTAAACGGTTTTCAGATTGGAAAAAAATTGTAAATCAATAAACCAAGAAAATAAACAATTACTAAAAACAGCAATGTCAACAGTAACAGAAATTCTACAATTAACATGGAAAGTACACATCGAGTATATGCTTGACAAAAGCAATAAAAGTGAATAAATTTGATCAATTTCTAAAACTTGGTGGGGTACTGACGTAGAAACAGCTTTGCTTTTTTACAAATCTTACATCAGATCCATTCTAGACTATGGATCAGCAAGTAAACAAATTTAAAAAAAAATTGATGTATTTCAACGGACTGTTCTACGTACCTTTATGGGAGCAATGAAGTCTGTTCCAATAGCTCCGTTGCATGTTGAAGTTTTTTTAGACGAGATTATCTCTCACAAAGTGAAAAATTTGTAGTGACAATTTCATATATCAACAATTCCTTATATTCTGGCATCATCTTACTAAATACAGATGATCTAACAAACAGTTACTGGACTCATAAAAATTCACCAACCCTTTGCACGGCCTTTAGAGCCATGTGTAACAATAACAGTATTAGCAACCTTGATATTAACGACAATTTCGCATTTTTTAATGAAGCTGACATACACATACCAACATATCATAGTACTCCATTATTAGATTCATGCATCTTAAATTCTTATATAAAAAAATCGGTTGCCTGTAAAGTCGGTTTTACGGGCGAAGATTTTACGTGACAACGTCTTTTTCTCGGTAGAATATTTATTGATATGAATATTATTAAATTGCACAATAGGAACAAGGAATTGAATGAAAATAAGAATTGCACAAATTTTAACTATAGAAATATATTTTGTTTACTAAAACATTGTACATGTAAACTTAAACTTAACTAATTTCTATTTGAGTGATTTTGTTGAGGATAGGACGATGGTAGGAGAAATATGAAATGAAAGGAAGTGTTTCTGCTGTAATGTGTCTTGAACGCCAAGCACGCTCGAGAAAGACAGAGACACAAGCACGCACCGATTCAACGCGCCTAATTCTCTAGTGCTGCGCGCGCAGCGGACCGATCATGTTTGAGTGGGAGAGAGACGCAAGGCATTCGCCGGTCCGGCGGGCCTCTCTCTCGTTCGGTGACTCATCGTAACAGACGTGAGCGGGCGTTACACTTTTTCATGAATGACTCCGAGCCACAACCTAATTTAAGACGTTGTCACGTCAAAATGGCCAAGGCAACTGTAATCTATACAGATGCATCCAAAACATCGGATGGGACCGGATGTGCTTTCTACATTCCATCCAAGTTAACATAAACAATATTCAAACTACCTCTCAATTGCACAATTTTTAGTGCTGAAGCACTTGCAATTCTTGAAGCCTTGATATATTTCGACAGTTTAAACAATAATGCAGTTTTAATAATATCCGATTCATTGTCAGTCTTATTATCTCTCAAAAATAAATACAAAGTTACCCAATTATAATTCTAATCCTTTCATTTACCAAATTAAGAACATGCTTGTCAACCTTCAAAATAAAAATAAAACTACTAATTTTATTTGGGTAAAAGCTCATGTTGGTATAAAACATAATGAGCATGTTGATTCCATTGCTAAATCTGCAATAACCTCGACAGCTGAAATTTTACCAGATGAGAGAATTTGTGTTCCTGACGCTTTTCTCATCTCTAAAAGAAATCAAACAGATCGTTTGCCAGGAATACTTCCTGGCAAACTTTTTGCGACCACTCAACAACACAATACGTGTATATAAAACCACACATCCTTAATTCCAGATGGTTTAAGAATTTCAATATCGCCCGTAAATATACAACAACTTTAATAAGATTGAAATTTGGCCACGCTTGTTATCCTGCTCATCTTGCTCAAATCAAAATATACAATCCAGACTTATGCGAAACTTGTCAAGAACAAAATCTTAACCACATCTTTTTTAAGTGTTCCAAATATCTTCAGCATTCAGGAACTCTTTTAAACAACTTGCAAACTCTGCAAATATTTCCTCCATATCAAATAAATAACCTATTGGCTACTAATAATAAAAAATTCTATGATTGTCTGATTAAATTTACACATAGTGCAAATGTGTGTCTGTAGTCAATCTTACCTAAGCTCGTTTACCTTTGTTTTAACCCAATTGTTATTTACCTTTCGTTCTGTGACCTATTGCTAGTAATGTCTTAAACAAATGTCCTGATGGGTCCCTGGACGAGAAGTGAGTATCCCTGTTTTTCCTAATATTTGTTTTTTCTTGCTATCATTTTCTCTTTTTGTTTGATTCAGTTATAGGGACTTTATGAGGTTTTTTTTTGACTCGAATAGATACACTTTTTGCACTAGCACTTATTAGTAAAGCTCGGATTTATAGGCAAAAAAAATTGAAGAAAAAGGCGCCTATATAGGCAAAGATTTTTATTAAAAAAGGCAGGAATATTAACATTTAGGCAAAATATAGGCAATAAAGGAATATAACTTATTATTTATTGTACAAAGTGAATTAACGTAATATTAACTAAAGGCAGATATATTTACATATCATAATCATAACATTAGTATAAATAAACTAGTAACTAAATAACTGTAAATTAATAATTAAACATTGTAACCACTTAAAATTTTATCATTAATAGAAACAACTAAATGTTTTTCAATATTTTCGGTCTTAAAACTATGTATTCGATCACTTAAAATTAATTTGTACATTGAAAACGAACGTTCGACATCGACAGATGTAATTGGAGCATAAATCTGGCATAATTTGAAATTCCGCGGAAAATGTCCCATTCAAAACTTTAGCAACATTAGATAAAAACGAAAAACCTTCATTCTTGTCGAAAACATATTTCATTTTTTTTTAAATTAATTGACCGTTACTTCCAGGTGCCGATTTAATTTTCGTCTTTAAATTATCTATTAATTTTACTGACTCACATAAATTTATCTCTTGTTTTTCTAATAAGGTAATTGTGGTAACTATTAATTTATAATTGTCATTGATATAAGCGAGTTCCTGTTTCAATTTGTGATTTTTTTATTTTTTAATATTTTTTTGCTTCTCGAATGGCTTCGGAAATATCATCATCAAATTCTGACATAACTAATTCTATTTCATTGCAGTGTTCAAAGTAAAACAAAACTGCTTCGAGCCAGGTTCCCCACCTTGTAATTACTGGTTTAGGTGGCAAAGGGACACCGGGAAGTCTTTCTTTATATATTTGCACCCTCAACGGGTGTTTTTCATAAAAAAGTTATAAAATTATCTACCAACGGAAACAGATTTCTTATTTCTTCAGCAATTCTATTTACCCCCTGGGGTAAACAAGTGCAATGAATTAAATTAGGATAAAAAATCTTTAAATTAACAGAAGCTTTTAACATATATGCCGCAGCATCTGAAAGTATTAAAACTATTTTATTCACTGGTATAGCGTTGGGTAAAAAGAGGTTTGTTAAACTATCTTGTATATAAATCGACTTATTGTTAAATTGTTTGTTTTTTCCAATTCTTTAACGGCAACTAAATAAGGTTTTCTCGCAAAGTTTTCGTTCAAAATTCCAATCATTAAATTAGCTATATACCTGCCGCATACATCTGTCGTTTCATCCACGATAATATACAAAAAATTGCCCTCTAACTCCCGCTTAATTTTTTAAATACATTCCACAGTATGTTTTCTCAATGTACTCTCGTCCGGTAAGGATTTATTAAGATATTTTTCGAAAAAGCATTTAAAACTAGGGTTATTAACTTTATATAGAGGAATGTTGGATGCAATCATCATTTGGCATAAATCGAATTTAAATGGGTCTTCCTCCTTTTTTTTTAACTGCTTAAACTATTCCGCAGAGATATTTGGGCTAACTTAGAGGAATTTAATTTTTCCAAATTACGTTTATGAAGTGGGGTTCCACAATGCTGGTCAATAAAGTACTTTTTTCTACTTGAAATCTGAGAATTAAAAAAAAATAATTAGGATTCTAAAACCTTTAGAATTTAGTTATGTTGTGGGACGAGAAAAAAAAAGAAAAAATAAAACTTACCGATTTGCCGCATGGTTTACAAAATGCTCCATCTCCTTCTAGAGAAAGTTCCGAATAAGGTGCGATCCATAGCCTTAATTTAGATGTCATATTTTCACACAAATGTCTAAAACGTTTTAAAGCGTGTTCTTTGCTTTTCGGTATACGCAACAAAACTAAACTAGGATATAGCAATTTGTGACTAAACTCTGATACAGTAACCGACTGTACAACTGATAATAAACTAATAAAGCTTAGGGATTTCCAAATAGTTAACCCTCAAGTCTCGATCAGGTACATTTTCCTAGAAATCTGTTATATAAACATAACCATTGATATTTTATTATTGACCCAAAATTTTATTATAGAATGGTTTAGTAATAGAATAATATCATGGGTAGTACCATGAAATTTTAAAAAAGGCACAGGCGGAATTTACGAAAAAAGGCAAAAAGTGCAAAAAACAATTATAATAGGCAAAATAGGCAAAAAAGGCATTTTGCCTATAATCCGAGCTTTAATTATTAGTATAGATATACAATTTTTTATTTTCTTTAGCATGTTAGTAATTTTTCATTTATTATTTCTCAACACGTAATTGGCTAAATAGCTAAGTGCTAAAGCCTCAGAAAACTGCAATATCTGGGACATGTCATGAGGGGCGAGCGTTATAACTTGCTGCAATTAATAATACAGGGTAGAAAGAGTCGCGGAAGAAGACGCATCTCCTGGTTAAACAATTTGAGAGCTTGGCTTAACTGCACTTCTGCTGACCTCTTTAGAGCAGCGATATCGAAAGTGCGAATTGCCATGATGGTTGCCAACCTTCTTAGAGGAGATGGCACATGAAGAAGAATAAAGCCACAAAAAAAAACAGTAACAGATTCAATATTTGAATGAGCGAGGGTCAGTAAGATAGACACAATAGAATGAATCGACAATATTTTGGTAGTATGAATGCAAAGTATATATATATATATATACGAATACGAATATTTTTATAAAAACATACACTACACACAGATATTTTAGTTGCGTAGGTTAGGAAATATATTGAAGTGATAGTTGAAATATATTATATGTCCTCTTTCATAAATGAAAATTTTTTAAACGATAAACTGAGTTCCCTGGTTAGATATAGTCACTTGTGTCTCAGAAAGATGTGGCATTGTATGATTTCAAAAATGTCAAATTAATAAAACAGTTATTTAAATTTTGGTTATTTACAGATTCTTCCCAAACTTGTATGATGGTATTTGGCGAAAGTTGTCCTTCAGTTTCCAACGAACTGCATGAGTGGTCGATAGATATACCCACTAACGAACTAAATGTTGAAGAATCACAAACAAAACGCCGCAATGTGAGTATCTAATAATAAATAAATGGACGATGTAATTTCTTGTGTCACGCATATTGTCAAAGTATAAAATGTATATCAAACATTACAGTAATTATATACATATGTTATAAATACATATTTTGTAATTTTGCATGGTCAGTTAATATTATAATTTGTATTTAATCGTTGACTTACTAATACACATACGTTGTTGACAAAATTTGACCCAATTATGACAAATATCGATTAACTATGGACTACAATTAAATAAATAAAAATAATTTTTCTCTGTTTATAATAATTTTTAAAAAGGTAATTGTTTTTCTTCTTCCTAGTATTTTTTTAAGATTTTTGTATTTTTATTATAATTTTAGCAACCATTTATATTAACTGACTGCCTTTTTGTCTTTTATCTTATTACCTTTTTTCATTTAGCAAGTTTCTGACTACTTTCATTATCTCTTTTCATTAGGCCAGTTCAGTTAAGTTTTTACTCCAGACAACTATTATCAATTTATCAATTTTTTAGTGAAAATATTTTTAAATAAACAATCAAAACATCTAAATCATTATTTTGCTTATAACTTAAAAACTTGTCTATATAGATTTTTTTCGTTAACAGAGAACTTTTTCAGAAAAAAAGTACACGAAATGATTGACACGAACAACAAAATCGCTGTTTTTAAATATTGTTAATAACTTTTTTATTATTTATTAAAATTTGTTTAAATGTACCTGAACTTGAATGTCTTACTATGTTTGAACTGTGTGCAAAAGATGGGCCAGATTGGTTAAATAGTTTTTGCGAAATTTGTTTATAAGATTTTTGGAAAAAAGAGCAAATTTCTAACGCTTGTTATGAACATTCGGAAAGCTGGTTATAAAACACAACTTTTTAAAAAAGAAAAAATTTTCTATGTGTCTTATGAGCCAAGATTGTCCCTTTTTTAAAATCACTGTTACGTTAATGTTTATGTTAACTCCTTGTGGAATAGGAGCAGTGCCTTTGGCAGTTATTATTACCAAAGGTCAAACAATTGAAGAATACCAGCTCAAAGGGTCGATACCAAATGCCTTCGGTGGAATGGGTTATCCTTAAATATTTATTACAGATGATAATGACGCGGGGAGAAAAGCCTTAAAACGTGTTTTACCAGCATCACAAACACTTTTATGTTGTTTTCATATATCCCAATCAATTTAACGCTGGCTGTGTGTGAAAAGGAATGGAATACCCCAAAACGAACGACAACTTTTATTCAAGACATTTCAAACTATATTATTAGCAATTTCACAGAAATCGTGAAAACCATCAAAACAAACCGCGTCAGATGGGTGGGCTACGTTATGCGGATGGACAAAAGTGAATCTGCTATTAACCATGCTAAATAGGCCGGACGGAAGAAGAAGAAGGGGGCGACTTAAGGGTACGGAGATGGAGAAGACAGACACTCGACAGAGAAGGATGGAAGAATGTTCTGAGGCAGGCCAGGGGTCACGAAGGGCTGTAGCATCAACTGATGATGATGAAAGTAGTTATGATAAGGTTTATCTATGTTAGAACTAAATAAAAAATCATAAACTGTCTAAAAAATGCTCTAAAACTCTAGTGGAAATAAATGTAAATGATTTTTTTTTTGTTGTAGGTGGAAGTACCCGTTTTAAAAGTATTACATCTCTCTGATACGCATTTAGATCTAGACTATTTAGAAGGGTCACCCGCAAACTGCGATGAACCGTTGTGCTGCAGGAATTACAGTACCCCCTCTAGTACTGAACCTTTAGTTTCTGCTGGAAGGTAAGTACTTTATAATTTTGTAAGTACATATAGATAATTTTTGTAATTGTTTTGCGTATAAATAAGTAAATTTATATATATATATATATATATATATATATATATATATATATATTATTATATATATATATATATATATATATATATATATATATATATATATATTTGCAATAACTGATCCAAGTTATGTGTTTATTTTAGGTGGGGGTCATATAACAAATGTGATTCTCCAAAAATATTAATAGAACATATGCTCAATCATATAGCCTTAGAACATCCGGTAAGTTGCTTAAAAATTAAAAATGTAACTTAAGCGGGCTCTAAGCGTAGCAACAAATTTGTTCAACTAGTTTGTACAGTTAAGTATGACATAAAAGGTGGTTCCCTACACAGTTCATTTTTCTATAATAGATGTGTGTAACTAACTATAACTATAACTATTGTTTAAATTGATTGATCAAAGAATTGAAATCCTCGTAGATTAATTTTTGGTCGAGTTACACCCTCTTTAAATGGTGTTTCAGGCTTTTGAGTGCCGCCTCCCAAAGACCGCCAAAATTGGACGCATACGGCGAAATGAAATGTCAATTTATATTATGTTTAATAGCGTAATTTTGAATATATTATTTAGTATAAGAAATCGACCAAATTGTTTAAGTTTATTGCGAGGTACAACGAAAGTGGATCCGTTATCTGAATAAATGTCGTTTGGGATACCTCGTCCCTCGATACCTCCGAAATTTTTTTATATTTTAAACATAGTTTTAATTTTTTAGGATATAGATTATATTATCTGGACAGGAGATTTACCTCCACATGATATTTGGAATCAAACTAAGGAAGGGAATTTGAAAATTATACAAGAATGTGTTGAACAAATGTTTCTGTTTTTCCCAACGACACCTATATTTCCTGCTGTTGGAAATCATGAATCTGTTCCTGCCGGTAGGTAAGTATAGTATTTCTCCTTTTTCCATTCAAGTAAAACATATCTCAGATGGAACACTATTTGTCTCTGTCGTTTATTTCAGGTGAAGCCTTTGTACCAACCGTCACAATTTATTCCAATTCCACCAAAAAATTCTATGCTTTATATTAAAGTAAACAATTTCTTTTTGATTTAAGGATTTCTCCTGGCTATACAGGTCAGGTCTAGAAAAGATAAAAGTTCCAATTTTAGTATCTCTTAAATTTAGTCCTCTAATTATGGATGTTAATTGACTCGTAGCACATTTCTTCCGATTACATGTATCGCCATTGCTTCTCCTATACAATTATCGTAGGTTTAAGTTCATTACCTAGCGCAATGGAGTTGATAATAAATGAGACCCGAAGACTCACATATAGTCTTTCATCAGCAGCCTGCTTGGAGTTCCGAATTGACTAACACCATCCTGAGTACTTTAATTTGTACTTCCGGTAGGCGCAGTCCGCTTAGCAGGCGGACGTAGTTGGATGTTTTCGTGATATAATGATCTTGTCAATATCTTGCATAATCATTGACTAGATACCTCAAGTTTCTCGGTGTTTTTATTATTAAAATAGATAGATGAATAGATAGATATATAGTTTATTCGACTATAAGTTACACAAGGTTTATAGTTAGTTAAAAGTACAAATTATACATATAAAACATTACAAACAATGGAACAATACATGAAAAACGTTTCAAACATTAAAATACATACAAATAACAAAGCGTACAATATAGACAGCGTAATACAATAATTAAAATAATATTAATTTTGGTTGTGTTGCAGCTTGGGCATTCACTATTCACAGATACACTCTTGTAATATTCACCCAGTGTATAAGAACACATAATCACTAGGTACTCTTTAACTTGGTTTTTAAAAGCTGAATTAATGTTTTTAAATTTTTGAGGAAGTGTATTATACAGTAGTAAACCATAGACAGTCGATGACTTCCTACTTATTTCTAAATGTCAGTAGGGTAACCTATGAATGGAACTAACCTTCATATCATCCCTTGCTCAAACTGCAACACCACCACATTTATATTGGAATCTACTAAAAGAATTTACCATTTTAAAATTTGTATCGTACCCATCCCTTCCTTTTTCCTGTTTAAAAGTCATTTCTTCATCTTTCACTTTATTTACGTATGTGTTGGGCGCTTCATAAAAATCTACTTACACAAGTGCCTACTGCCATAGTTTTGGCTCCATCGCTATACCGCAATTTTGTTCAAAATCTGAGACTTTAAAAGATGAATATACGTTGGGATGCCTAGCTTAACGACGTACATATTACTTCTGGAAAGTGTTTTTCTAACATCTTCTTAAGATTTTCTGCCGTTGAATGTTAGTCTACTCTAGTAACATGGGGATGACTAAATTTTACTACACCACTGATTTCAGAGTTCTATTATTACCTACAACAATACGTCCATTCATTTTTTTATGCCTAACATCCATATTAGTTTTCCATTCTTGCCCACTATTATTTGTAACCGAATTTTTATTCTCAATATTTATCAAAATTTCATCATTGTTAAATTATTAATATCTGAACATTTTGCCTCCATTTGTATTCTTAATGATAATTGTATATTATTTTCGATTAAGGAAAAAACTTGTTTATTTTTATTGATAACATTTTTAAACACAGTTTTTGTGGGGGAACTCCTT